>NC_057936.1:17503784-18248654 GCF_018555375.3 Anguilla rostrata
AGAGCAAGCAAACATGAATTTCAAATATTATCTGTAATACCTTGTTAGCTACACATATTGCACGAAGGGCAACGTTAGCTACCTAAATGCATTCATTTTCGCGTACGTTAAATAACTTTTCTTGACATCACATCATTTAGATGTGGATGATGATGGCTTCTTAACTGCGTGCCAGCGTTGGCTAACTTAGCTGTCTAATTTTGGATGTGACTTGTAGGCTAGTATTTGCTGAATTGACCAGCTAGACTAGATGTGTTTTCTTATGATATAGCTAACATTAGCTATAGATGTAACATTAGCTTCTACACAAATGACTGACTACGATAGGTCGCTATCTAGTAGCAGAAAATGGGAGAAGCTCTTGTTTTGAATGGGACCAGCCAGAAAGCTATATTACGTTAGGGACTAAAGCTAGGCAGTCGTCCGCTGTTTTTGACATATAAATCAGCAAACTACTGACAAACTTACTATAGTTAAGTTTTGTATAGCTATATTATACCCTTGCTTTAGCCAACCAATACAGCAATGTTAGGTACGCTCAAACTTGCATGCAACATGGCGTATCGTCCTTTGCTGTCATTCAGTTTATTAAGCTGTCAGTGTCTCGTAGGCTATAATAGCGGTTACCCACCAAAAAGTCGTGTAGCCTAATCTGCAAGATCATGTGTTTTTGTTAATGAAATATGGCTAAATGTTATCGACGTTTGTCATGCACACTTGTGTAAGCAGCTGCGATTTATAAGATAATGATGAATCAAAGACAAGCCACCCGACTGTAGGCATCGATTTCGGACGGAAAAATGATCCAACTAACGTTTGCTCTGATGGTGAAAAAAAATACATAGATAGCTAGCTAAAGTTAAAATTTACTACAAAATACACCTGACTGATTAACCAGTGGAAACTAGGCTACTGTGAATTGAAACGTATTATTTCCCGAGGATTGTCCGATTGGTGTTTATAGCACGAAACCTTTAAATTAAGAAAATGTAGCCTAGTCCACATCTAATCTTCAATGAACAGTTTCCCTGAAACGGGTGTGAATAACAGTGTTTACAGTTTGCGGTCAGCACACAGATGATTATCTCACTGTTGAAGCGATGAGCAATGTAATAATGTCTCACTGCTCAGAAGCACATGGTTGTAGCTTAAATGAGTAAGGTTACGCCAGGAGTCCCTTAGCACCCTTACAAATTAGCAGGAGACAGATTCAATTGTTTGAATCCATATTAGCATGGAAATTTAGTTTAGATATTCTTCTCTTCCTGTAGGTATCCTAGAAAATATGCTAAAGTACCCTCTGGACTTTTCTGCTTTTTTATTAAGTAGTCCACCAATGAACCAGAGTTTGTAGCTCTGTGACATTCTTTTAAATTGGCCTTTCTGTACAAAAATTGAGATCCAAAGGTTATATAGGCCTACTTCAGTTGTGAACGGGTGGATGAGGATTTTTTTTTTTTTTTTTTTGCTGTGCATGGTGCAGTTGTATTCAAACAGCTAAACTGAAGTACTTCACAGCAATATTGCGACAGTAATAGCAGGGAGTTGAGCTCCTGCTGCAACAACACAGGATACTTGTCTTGCAGCAGTTTACAGATGGGGAAAGTGTCACTGGCTCTGGAGTTTTTCCTTGTTCTTTGGCAATGGTATTCACTGAGGCCCAGAGCAGGGAATCTGCTCTGTGCTTACCAGCTTTCAGTACTGTCCTCCACTTGGTTTGGATGGGGGGGAACAGGGACTTCTTTGCCGTCCCCCACAATTCTGGTCCATGTAAATTCAAGTGGAGCCGCCTAAAAGCCCACATTCATGCCTGGTTGCCTCTCCAAAGCGCCAGGTCAGGAACATGCATTTCAGAAGTTTCTTTGCTGTTTCCTTGCTGTGAGCAGAAAATTTGTGGTTTTCCGGGTCTCTTCAGTGACTTCACAGGTCTGGAATGAGGGAGGTGTAGTCGACCTTCGCGACATGGCTTCCTTCAGAAAGGACGAAAGGGCCCAAGCACAGAGCAGCACATTAATCCTGCAAGAAAAAACACTCTTGTTTTTGCTTGAAAGGAAAAAAAAAAACATTGAGTTGTCATCTGTTTGAGTGATTCGCTCAGTACGTTATGTAGAACTGCACATTATGTAATTCAGCATGAACTGTTTACTGGTTTCCCAGGTTGATCTGTGTGTGCAGAACAGCTCCACAATAGCCATGCATGCTGGTTTTACTGTAATTAGAGGGATTTGCAGCTGGCAAAGTATGGAAACTCAATTTTGAGGTCATCCAGTCTTTTTTCCCCTCTAACAAACCATGGCATCTGGTGTTGCAGTTCTTTTCTTGGTAAAAACAAATGTGTCTCTTTGTGAGTAAACATTGTTACTTGTACATGCAACCATGAAATTTATTGGTTTAGGTTATCATGTTGCTTTGTAGCCGACTAGTAACATTTAGCTGTAATCCTCATAATAGTGGGTGGATGGATGGGTGGATAGATAACCTTTAAAGTTCCATTTTTGCTTTCATACAAAAAGCAAAATCTTAACAGTTGAAACTAGCATTCATACTGTAATTAGGCCTAAGTCTCATGGCTGTGAGGTAGTTCTCACGTGTGGTGGAAACCAATCTTGGAATGTATCATTTGTTCATGTTAACATGATAAAAAAAAAAAAAAACGTAAGGGACAGATTTTAAGAAATGATGTTAAGGAAACTCATTAGGTTTTTAAGTCTTGTAATTCATTTATTTGTGCCAGGCCTACGAACATGCCAGGGAAAATATTGCATTTTCAAAGTGAGGCATAGAGTACTGTAAGATGCCTGTCAAAGACTGACCAAATGCATTTCTATTGCAATATAGGCTACTGCATTTCTTTTTATCAGATAAAAATGTATCCACCACAAGCAAACGTGAAAACTTTGTGAATTTGGGGGATTTATTTCGATTTGATAGAAACATAGCTAACTACTTACAGTCAAAGAAATGGTCGTGCTATGTGGCTAAGAGGATGCTTCTGCGAAAACAGGGATTTGAGGGATTCGTAGTGAGTCAAATGCATTGTATTTCTGCTTCAAATGGTAAACCGCTGAAAGGTGCTTCAGCATTGACATTGTGTTGCCCCGCTTGCAAGACAACAACCATTACATAAATTGCAGTTTGCTTCCTCTTTGTCTTATAGGCCTGTTTTTGTTAAATTTAGCCAAGTCTTGGGCCGCTTTGGGCGCTCCGCCATGTTGTCAGCAAGTGAGTGACGGATGGGCAAAGCGGAGAAGAGAAATTGGCGCATTTCATTTGGCAGCTTTGCAATTGGTTGAATCATGATGTTCGCAGAAACACAATAGTTCTTTGGGAGATTTATTTAGTTGCTGTTGCTGTGTCATACCTATGTATTATTTGGGCATATATAACAAATGTTGGAGTTTTATTTATGCTAAATAACCAGCAGGAAGAAGCATGTCTATTTGAATCGCATAGCAGAATCGATGAAGTCGGCACTTACCATTTCTCAGGTTTTGAGAAATTTAGAACCGGTTCTATTGTAGAACCTGGTTTCAATCCCCATCCCTAGCAGCCTGGTTTTGGTCCTACTGGTTTTGTATCAACTATGTTAAACAGAGCTGGTTTCATGAAGATTATTTTGCTACATCATATTCCATGGCTTAGCATAGCGATTGTATTTTGTTTTGTATCGATACCCTGCTCAGGTACAGTGCGCATAAACCTCTTATCATGTGCGGGACAGGAAATGTGTGGGGTGCACTTGCCAGACGGAATAGCCGAGGGCTGTGAGGCAGTTCCAGTGTTGGAGACCGGCTACTACAAAGGTAACACGAAGCTGCTTTGAGGCTGTGAGGGGAAAATAAGCTGTCACGCCTGCACCGGTGCTTTGTGTGCTGTAACAGATCAAGGCTCACTGCGTGAGGGAAACTGCCTACAGTGGCTGTCGGGCAACGGAAAAGGACAGTGAACATGTACAAGTCAAGTAGCCAAGGTAGTCTTTATAAAGTGCTGGATTTTTTTCTTGTCATTTGTATTTTCCTAGTGCAGATGGCACTCCGTGGTTGTTTGCAGCATTAGCCGCAGGTACGGAGCCCCTACAAAGACTGACGCACAACTTCCTTGCTGACAGCCATCTGATATCAAAGAGATTATGTCCTGCTGCGCATTCCTCAGGATAAAAGGAGCTGGAGCTTGCTGTCATTTCTCACACGACTCGCAACTGATTTTAACAGGTGCGATTCAATGTGTTCTGATGCATAACATGTTATTTCTTGGCCATGTTTTGTGTGTGTGTTTGCATGGGTTTGTGTGTTACCAATGAGCAAACACAGCGAGCAGTGTGTGTTTTCTTTTTTGTTACATTTTTTAAAAGAAAGATGCCACCCAGTTACTGTCATTCTATGGCAGTGTTCCCGATTCTGGTCTGTGGAACCTCTCAGGAGTTCACGCACTTAGCTTTGAAAAAGGCCTGTCATTAATTAATGGCTGAGTCAAGCACCACAGCAAAGTGCTGTCATTCCCAATTCGCCTCCTTTTCAGTGGAGCTCTGTTTAGGCTAGTTTGAGCTTTTAATTGAACATTGATTTGGATTGTCCATATTAACAGCCATTTGCTTTAAGTTCTCTGTGAAAACGATTCGAATGTCTGTGTAAATAAAAAGAGAAAGAGCCAAATTTGTTCTTCAATTAATTTTTGTTTGCGTCTCAAATGATTTTGAGGGACACGTCTCACTTGCTCAAACTCAATTAGTGCATTAAGCTTTTCAATTATTTGAACAGGACACCCAATTAATTTAGATTGCTTTGAAAGAGATCATTGTTACTACATCAGAAGACACAAATGAACAAAATTAGCAGTGTGTCTTTCGCTCAGGAGACATTCAGCTGTGTGTTCCACAATGCACAGTCACATTTCATCACATAAATGTGAGGTAATGTTATAATCATATAATAATGTTATGATCATTTGTCAATTAACATCTTAATCAAACCTAATTAACTCCAGTGGGGATGAGAGTCCATCATACACAAGGGTAGTCTCGCATAAGGATGGAAAAAATAAACTCTACGGTATGACACTGCAACACTCCCTCTCAAATGATTGATAAGCCCTTGTTTAAAGGCTCAACTTATAAATCCTTGAAAAGATGCAATATTAAGCAGCAGAGCTGGCATGAAATGAAGACTTGCAACATGAGGGGGAGTGAGTTGGGGCCGAGCCATCGGGAGGGAAAACAACCTACGATTCCTCCACCGACAGAAGAGAGATCCAGCGGGCCCAGCGGAAGAGGCTGAGAGGAGATGGCGCAGATCCAGAACGGCAGCCCGGGTGGAACCAGGAACGGCACTCGGTGCACAGTATCTGTTCAGAGGGTGTTCAGATCAACCCGCAAACCTGCCGCTGTAGCACACTTCCACACTGCATCTTAACTGTATGCGGTGGAGTGTCACTAGACTTTATTCTTTTAGTATTTTAGGGGTGAAGCAAGCATAACGTTTAAGGCATATGATGTGTAGAAAAAAACATTTTTGTGTAACAATGAATATGAGGCCATTCGTGATTCAAAATATGATTTCAGAGTAAATGTTTTATCAGCTGCTAATAGTAAAACCATTCAACATGCTGTGAGTACACAATGGATTCTATAAAATTTCAGTTATTTGGTGGATTAAAGAACACAATTTTCTCTTTAAAAAAAAAAAAAAATTAATGTTCTGGGTAATACCGATGAGTCTCTACCTGGGTAACTTCAACAGTGACTAACTGAGAATAAATGAGACCCGGTACGCCCTGTGCTTAATGCTAAACAGATTAATTTAATGAGTACATCATTTTTAATTCATTCTTTTTTAAATATCACATTACCAGGGTGGTGGAAAGTATTTTTGAATAAACAAGAATCCTTTCCTCCCACCTCGTGCTATTGTATTTTATCCACTGTGGTGCTATGGAAACATTGAGCTGGGTGCTAGAAATGTGAAACCAAACCTGATGCTTTTGGCAGGGAAAGGCAGGTGTGTTCAATATTACCTGACCTATTGCGCTGCAACCCCCCATGAACCTCAGATGTCCACACTTGTTCTCTGGTTCTCTGCAGTGAGAATGCTTTATTGTGATTTGGTGCTGTATTACAGAAGTTTTCCTTTGGTTAGTTTTGACTGCATATGCCCCTATAGATATGTATTTGATTGAATAGCCCATACTCCAGTAAAGATAACCTCAGCAGTAATGTTGTCTTATGAATCGTTTTTAAAAATAAAGGTTCTAAATCTGCAGTCATCCTGCAGATGTATTCAGAAGCACCACAATGTGGGGAATCCCACACTGATTAAAGTCAACCCTGAATCTCCTTATTGTGGCTGGGGACGCGCTGCAAATAGCTGAAATCAGCTTTATCCGTATTTCCCAGCCCTCTAATGGAACGGAATTGTTATGTTTACCTACGCACCTGTTTTGAAATACAGATGTCCCCCCTCAAGGCACGGCCTCGTTCATCAGGCGGCCTGCGATTGATGCATGTTATGCCAGCCAGTCAAATTAGCATTTTTGAAATTAGAGGTGAGATGGAAACCCTTGGTTAATCAATCTCACTTTATGCGTCCCCTTGTGACCTACCCAGCACGCTATGCCCACGTGCTTAGCCAGAATGTCTGCTTGAGCCTTGCTAATTAAAAATTGAGGTGCAGGCTAGACGCTCCACTTCTCTGGAACCACTGGCCTCCCGGATTCCCCTCTGCTAAAATGAAAACGACTTGCAGCAGTCCCTGTGAGATGCCTGTCAATCAGCCAAGCACCTGAATGGTCTTCTCTAAGGGGCACACCCCCATTGTCTCCATAATTGAACATGGAAAACAGAAGAGAATCTATCACTCAGGTCTGTTTCTGAACGATTAGGGCCTGTGTACACAGTGGTGGACTGATTCATGATTCATAAAAGAGTTTCCTAAGGTGTCATGCTGTAGTAGAAACTGGATTGATGAAATGGGGAGTTCCTTGTAGCGAAAATGTACTCCTAGAAAGCAACAACAGGAGCAGTGGACTTTCCACCCATTGGCATTGGAATTCTGACCACCTGCTGAATATTTTAAAGCTCCATTAAACTATTTCAGGGAACCTATCTGGCTTAGTGTCAATCAATATGTGACTACTTGAGTTGGGAAGTCTATCATGAAGAGCCACTCCATCAACACAATGCATTCTCTTTCATTAATATTCAGGCAACTTGTTTAACAGGAACGATAAAGCAAGCCTGTGGAAAAGAGTTGTTTTTGCTATTATGTCCAGTGGACTTTGGCACATGACAGTGAAGTTATGTGGCCAGTCAAAAAAGTCTTTTTTGAACGAAGTATGTATTTACACGCCTAAATCACATGATATGAGGTATCTGGTTTAAATGGCAGTTTCAGATTGGAGGAAACAGTCTTTGAATAGTCTAACTTATGTGCTCCTGTGCATCAGGACTTGCTAATAAGCTTGTATTTCTTTCACTGATCTAGTTGAAAGCGTGAGAAATCTAAACACTTCTGGAACTGCACTGTCCAGTTCATATTTGGCCTGAGATGAGCAGCGGTTTTTCAGAAAGAGCTGTGGAAATGAGCTCATTAATTGAAAGTGATATTTTTTTCTGGCACAGCCGTGATGGACACCAAATTGGCAGTCTGCTGTGAACCAAATCCGAAAAGGTAACTTTGTCCTGTTGGTAGATCAGCTGACTCCCTGTTCGTTTTTCTTGAGGAGATATTCACACACTGACTGCCCTCAACAGGACATAAATTCTCTTTGTTGTGGAGGTTTTATGAGTTCTCTGGGGAGTACATTGTGTGCTTAAGCTAAAAATAAAGCCGTGCTGCTTTTCAGACATCATAAGCCTACATTTGACGGCATATTTACAATAACACTCATAATTATGTTGATTGTCATCAGCAGCGGCTTTTTCAAGTTCGCTTTATTAAGCTTGAACGGTGTTGCTGTTTTCTTCACTGCAAACTAGACACGTTGCATTTGGCAGGTAAACTCGGCTTTCCTCTAATACCTTTAAGCCGTGCAGGTATCATTGGATGAGGGAGTTTACCATAATCAGATTGGTACAGCTCTGAGGATGTAGCCTATGGCTTGTCCTTTTAAGTAGCATGTTGGCAAACAAATAGAAGCTGTGTAGCCCCTTTGATGAATCAGACCTCACAAGCTGGACCTGCACAAAATATGCCATACATTTTAAATGGCAGGCTCCTTTCAAATAGGGCAGCTGACCGTTTACATTTCACATCATTTCTGTAGCTCCTTAACCAATGTGTCACACTGACTGGCTAGATGCATGATAACAACAGGCTTTCAGTGTTAGATTTTAAATACTCTGAGTCATATCTAATGATCCCATCAGCCCTTCCCATGGTTGCATCTATTTTTTAAATGTGAAATGTGAATTTATTTCATTTCTGTTCCTTTTATACTTGGATTTAACCAATGGAAATGTTTTTTGGTAGGAATATATTTGTATGTATAATAACTTTACACCACCTTTAGTTGCATTGCACCTTTTGTACATACACATTTGATGCACAACAAAGTATTTCTCCAGGCAAAAGAGTAAAAAATAGAGCGATCTAACTGTAATAAAGTATACATATAAAATATATATGTACAGTATGTATGTATGTATTGGTCTGTCTGTGCTTCGTTTATTGAAGTGTATTCTTTAAAAAAATAAAAATACAAAAAAAACCTTGTTTTTCCTTATTTTCTATTCCTTTGTACCATTTCACACTTGACCACAAAAACCTATGAATCAGTGATGGTACAACTGCTACACAGACACTTTCTTTTCACACCTTTATTTCTGTTGAAAATTAAGAAACTGGTTCCCAACTTTTATTTTATTAGATGCATGATGTTGAGGCTGGCTCTGAATATCAGTTGGTTTAACTTTTGGGGTTAATACTTTTTTGTGCATGCTGCTGCTGCTGCCAAAGTTGAATTAAGTATGTTTTCACAAATCATCCATAATTAAAAGAGAACAGCAAGTGCCCTTCAGTTTAAATTCTGTGACATGTGAATTTTAAATCCTCGTGTGCATGTGCTCCTTAAGGAAAATGTAATTTCAAAAGTTGGTTTTCAGCTTTGGGGCTTTATAGATTGAGCAGGAAGTTTTCTATATTAATTATTTATCCTCTCTTACCTAGAGGTGCTCCAGATTTCAGTTGTTTTACGTAATGAAAACACCAAGCCGTTGTTATCTTGATGGGTCAGATCTCACACGCAGTTCCTCCTGATCTGTAACCACTGCTCTCAGGATCATCTTGGATATCACTCACCAACAAAATTGTATCTTGACGAGTGTGTGTGTGAAGTTCAGCTCAGGTTTACTGAAATGAAACTTAATGTCCAGACTTAGCCTATCTGCACGGAGCAGGCTTTCGAGTCTTACAGTTGTGTGTGTTATGTTTCACCAAGACGTTTTAAACAATGTAGAACCTGTAGAACAATGTATTAGATCAGATCATGTATGATAAGAGATGCTTAAGAGATGAGAGATACTTTGCATTGTCAAAACAGGTCTGAGGCTGTTTATCCATTTTGGAGTCTGTCACCAGCAGCCATCCATTTTGAAAGAGCAGCCTAATCTTTAATAAGTGCTGTATGTATGATGGACCACTGAAATATTATCTCTAGAGTTATGGATAACCTCAGTGATAAGTTTAGCGCATGATGACAGGTGCTAAAATGGACACGTTGACTGCATGCCTTCTTCTGTACATAAAGTTATTTCAGGAGAAACTGAACTCATCAGCCACTCTCAATTTGGTTACAGTAGTTTTGGGCTTCCAGATTACTGCTGTGTCCCGTGTTGTAAACCTCCGCTATTTGCATCTCAGCTTCAAAGGCAGATTTAATTTGCAATGACAATGACTCCTCAGGGACAAAATAAATGGCGTTAACTAGACAGCTTTACAGTATGATTCTCTGAAACACATTAACCTTCCAGGCATTTCCTTTAAGAACTGCTAAATGCTGCATTTTGCCCTGTTCGGTGTGGTGCAAGCCTCCTAAATTAAATAATGGTGTTCATGAAACTTTGTAAAGCACTTACCTGCTGTATTAACTACCCACAGCACAATGAGAGAGGGGGCTCAAATTAAATTATCATGTTTAATGCTTGCATAAATTTTACCCTGCCGTAGAACTCTTTTCGGAATTAAAAATTCTATTTTTCTGCTGATCTAAATGCTTTGTCACTTAGGTAATTACTTCCAACTTGTCATAAAACGTATTTTCTGTTTTGACCAGAATACTGTCACCAAAGCCTTTTTCAGAATGCCATCTCAAACTCAGTTTATTTTAAATGTTATTTGACTCAATTTCCACATGCTACCTCTGAGATAGAGATAAGGAGGTTGGGTAATATTTCTGCTTTAAGTGCAACTGCAGTCATCCATCCATACGTACATGCATTTTCATTAGCCTACGTATCAGTCTTCAGGGCTGCAGCAAGTTATAACAGGCACATGGTGTTCAGTGGACCACACTGTGGGTATGGCACCATCAGTCTATTGGCGTGCACAAAAGCAGAAGGAATAGTTCAGAGACGCTCGTGCCCCCCCCCAAACACGGCTTGTCGATATATAGTGAAGAAACCAGAGCTGCTGGAATTAAGTGCAAGACTGAACCGCCACACTGGAGTATGGATCTGTGAAGTGACCACAGTGCATTGCACTACATTACATTACGCACAGTTCCCTGGTGATCATTAGAGGGTTTCTGCTTTACTGTTTTTCTCTACTGGTCATGCTTTTTTCCCCCTCAAACCCATGCTTTGGTCATGAAAATCTTTTTGGTCCACATTGGGTCACCCAGGGTAAAGGGATGTGGTTGCGGTCAAGGGCAGGGTTGTTCCAAGTAGCTTGTTATCAAAATTTGGACCTTAGTTGCCATCTCCGAATGGGAGTATAACACAGCGGTTGTACAAGAAAAGCAGCCAGCAGTCTTTGGTTTGAGGCTTTTGGCCTGAGCTTTTGATTGACCTTGCTTGTCTGAATGCGGAAATGTGGCTTACAGTATATGTGCTGAACGTGTCCTGGAAAGGGGGCATGTGCTCTAATTCGGTACCTGCAAGCACTTGTGTGAGTTGCTAATAATGATTGCACCTGTGTATATCAGCGTGACACGGAATGAATCGAATTTTCCAGCGTCCTCGTTTCCTCTCCTGTCACTCTTCACTGTCCTCAGCTGACTCCATCGACGGAGGCACATTGCTGGATTAAGCACCGAGAGAGAAAATGGAGAAGATTAAATAAGGCAGCCATGTCAAAGAAACTAATAATGCTGAGGCCATTTTATAATGATACAAATCCCATTGGCAGATATTTTCTGTTTATTTTATTATTATTTTATTTTACTTTTTTAAATTTGTAAGCTCATGCCAGCCTAATTTATTGTGCATGCTAATATATTAATCCCCTGAATAGGAGTAATGGATCTAATGCCAGCATACCCTTCAGTTATTTCATTTTAACTTATGTAAGTATACGGCTGGATTTTTAACTGCTGTCAATCACTGAACCCCCAATGCTCTAAATTAATTTCACGTGAATGATAAAACAGAGTGTTGTGTTGACAAGCCTCTTCCCATAGGTATATAGCCTGTCAAGAGAGAACAAGCACTGAGGTTGTGTACGTGTGTGTTTCAGGGATACTTGTCACTCTGGGGTGACAGAAGGGCAGTGTTGAAGGATCTCGGTTGACACGTGAGCCTAGCGGCAGTGGATGTGGCCGCCCACTGCCTCCGTGTAAGAGGGATTCGGCACTGAGCACGGGCAGCGATGTTGTGCGAGCCTCTGATGTATGACTCATTCTCGCCCTGGCACTGCGCGCATTACCGTGGGGACGGCGCTGGCTCAGTAATCTCGCACACATCTCTCCGCAGGACTCTGCCTCCATTACTGTGCCTTAGCGAGCGGTCTGAGCCCTAATCATTTCCTTCATGGTACCGCTGCCTCTCCCTCATGGCCGCGCTGTGCCGGCTCGCGGTGTTTCTGTGTGGAATTTACGCTCGTTCTTCTGCCGCTTCAGCGCCTAGGGAGAAGGGTATCTTTTTGAGCGCGCATGACTGATTTATGTCTCCTTCCCGACAAGGCACCGCACACTGCCATTTCTGTAACCTGTATTTACCGTAAATGGTCTGTTCGCCGAAAGTCATCTGATGCAAATATTGTATTAACTGTTATACGCAATTAGGCTATAAGCAGTGATAGGTGGGAAGGTTTCTCCCATTTGATTAGAACAGTGGTCTCCAACCCTGGTCCTGGAGAGCTACAGGGTCTGCTGGTTTTCACGGTGACTCTGCACTTCATGAATCAATTAGAGCAGTTGATTACACAGTTAACTCAACTCACCTGGTGTCTTGGGTCTCAATTGGGTGCTGATTTTAAGGTGAAAATAAAAACCAGCAGACCCTGTAGCTCTCCAGAACCAAGGTTGGAGACCACTGGATTAGAATCTGGTGTATTATATCTTGTGCTGCGGAGAGTTAGTAGCTCTTAGGGGAAAAAAATGCTTCACTGATCATCTCCCTTCCCAAGTTCACTGATGAACGCACATCTTTTACTGATGAACTTGTTTTGAGACTTCAGTATATCACTGCTTATGTCTAACAGTCAACACATGCAGCTGGGTTTCATTTAATACATTTTGCAGAAATATATTTAATTAATATATGATATATTTAATTTCTCTTGTGCCGTTTGCTTTTTAGTGTTGTTTATGCTGTAGTGCTAGCGCTGTCACCCACAGGAAATTGGCTCATAGATGTGTACCTAATAATTACATTCAATGCTGCTGTAGTTTATGTTTGAGTCATAAGAGACCTGAAGTAACTTCCTTTAATATAATCCGTTTTTTATGCCCTACTGTCAAAGTAAATAGGGTCTTTATGTTCTTGGGTTGTTCTTCCATGATTCTGGACTTCCATTGCAATGTAATTTCACACAAATATTCTCCCTGTTTTTTTACAATACAAATAGCCTACTCATATTACACTGGGAGTGTTGCTCTGCATTCTGGTCGTATGGTTGGGAAGAGAATGAGAAAGGGAGAGTGTGCATTTTGCAATAGCTAAATGTTATAAGGGACAGATTTTACAAATACTTTCCCCCCACCAAGATAGCATCCACTGCCATTCAGTTATAGGTATGTGTGCACCAATATAAAACTTTTAGTCAATACTGATAGCCATTATTTCCCTGGCACCAATGAACTGGTGCTGATATAAGTTACTTCATCGTAAAAAAAAAAATATTTAAAGAAAGTTGTTGTTCAGTAGTTTTGGCCTTTTTGGATACTCACCTTGACATAGTTTAGAAACAATGCAGAATACTCATTTTGGTGGTATCATCGATCAAATTTGAACCAAGATTTGTCCAGCTTTGTGGCTCTGTCATGTTTATAAACTGACTAATCACTGCCACAAGCATTTGTATCCGCTCAAAAAAAATCCAATTAAAAAAAAAAAGTTTTGTCTTTGAGCTTCTGTTACTTTGATTCAGTAATATTTCATGTAATTCTGATTCTTGGAAAACAAACTCCCAAGGGTTACCTTTCAAAAGAGACCCAGATTATTCCTGTAGTCAAAAGGGTTCAAAAATATTTACAATTGTATTTAGGGTATTTCATTTTCAGACTTGTGTTAAAAAAGGGTGTGCTACATCAGGGGTAATTTGGTTGTTGGAGGCGTATGTTGTTCCCAGCCACAGCACTGTGCTAGGATGACGCACTAGAGGTTTATTAGGGAAATAATTATCGGTTGCCATATCAAATTTTTACTAGCTCATATGGATGTAGTTGTTAATATCGTGCATTCCTACAGTATGTCAGCTTAAGTATTTCAACACAGAAGCACGAATGGACATATGACAGTTTAGACAGTTTAATTTTGCTGAAAGCCTCCTGCAACCTCCTGGCAATTGAACTAATTTGTCATTAATTATTACATTAATTTATATTATTTATTGTTTATATTCTATTAGTTTATGCTTATTCCAGAATTTCTCTGTCTTTGTAGATATACTTTTGTGTCAGCCTCTACTGTTTCCTCATGTAGCATTGTTAATTTAAAAGTGTACTTTGTTTTATGCCAAAGATAAATCACTTTATATTTACACTGATAATATTTAGTTTAAGAAACCTGAACTACCCAAATTCTTTTTTAATTTATCTATTTATGATTGTTTATTTAAGGCTTCCCCATAGTCAGTAAAGGCTCCAAGCCCAGTCCATCGCTCCTGTTTTTTGTGTCCCTTTTAATTTATTTTCCAGCTTTGGTTTGCTTGCTTCGGAGTGTCATAATTCCCTGCATCAGCCGAGGCACATTAGAGCTGTAATTATGCTTTTAAAGAACAGGAAATTAAATGTGGAGTGCGCCGGTGGTGTGTCGCTGGGGACGCTGGGCCCAGTGCACAGCGCATGTTGGTACGAAGTGCGGTCTGAGACTGCTGCCGTTGCGGTGGGTCGGGAAACGGAGTTCGGGGAATTGAGGTGTCTGTGTCACCAGAGCTTAAATTACACTGCCTGCAGGGAAGGTTCTTGTCACAGCATTTTCAGTTCATCTCAGAGGAGCTAATAGAGTTCCCAAGATAAATGTTCTTCCCTTGCGAAATTCTCTTTGCACCGAGTCAGAAAGGAAGTATCTTTTGGAATAAAGAATAATTGGAATCGCATGCTTTCTGTTGCAGTCTGATTTATGAGCATCGTTTCGTATTTTCTAGTATTCGTCTTGGCCGTTTGTTGAAAACAGGAAATGTTTACATTTGTTGTGAGTGTTTGAAAGTTCCTCATTTCTGTCAGTTACATCTATCCATTAAACTGATATAAACTGATGAAGAGAACTTGGTGGCGCTTCCACGCCTGGCCTGAGTGCTGACTGCTAGGCCTCCAGTGAGAGGGTTTGACCTGATACCAGTTGCCTGAAATATCCCCTCACTCCTGGTCCCCTTCCCCCCATGCAAGTCCAGGAGAGTATGCCTCTTATGGCCTCCCGTTCACTTTGTGCATGCAGTAAGCCTGTGTGTTTGTGTGTGGGTGTATCATTCTGCACACAGTGTGCACGTATCTCATTGTGACTGTGAGTAGGCTATGTGAAGCACTGGGAGATTTTTTAATTTGTTTGCCAAACCTGCCCCGCCCCCCCTCCCTCTCTTCCCTCCCCCATTTCTCCCAGTCCTCTTTCTTGCACTAGCATAATTAACACAGCAGCCAGCCTATATTGGATCCACCTGGAAGGAGAATTCTGATTTACATCATATTGGCGCCATCACCCTATAAATATGGATTTTTGTTGCTCACGTTCTGTTTTACATGGTTATAGGAGAGTGCTGGGGAAAATATCCCTTTGGTGGTGGAGATAAGCAAAAATGTTCTGAATATCTTGTTGTATTAGCTTAGAGGACTTAGGACCTTAGGATTGTGATCTCAGGGAGGTCTTAAGACTCAGTATTATTTCTTTAAGTTTAATAGCATGAACACAAGTAGGTTCTGTAAAAGTAGGCTAATTTGTTGCTTTTTACTCCGGAAATGTGATGATAACCTTGACTTGCTCCAGCAAAACATTATTTATTGTCAGCATGTATAGATGCACTTTTAAATCCCGTTTGGAACTTTGGCAGTTTAGTATGACCTGTTCATACTCTGCTATTCATAATAGCTTTTCAAATGTGTGATATTTTTATGTCTTTAAACTCGCAGTGTTCATAACTTTTGGGTGCGACAAACTTTCTTGATTTTCTTGTGCTATTAGGCAGTAGTGTGGGCACAGTGGTTGAGGAACTGGGTTTGTAGCTGGAGAATTATAGCTTTGCAAGTCATGCTGTCGATGCCTTGAGCAAGATACTTAACCTGATATGCATCCGATGTGAATGGATAATATGGGAAACTGTCATTTATGTAAGTCAACCAGTATAGGAACATCTAGGCAGCAAATAAATGCTAATGGTGTTGAGCGCAGGGCTATTTACGATACTATGTCTTTTTTTATTTCCCTTGGAGCGAGCCTTCCTGTTCAGCTCTTTGAAAACAAGCCAGACTGGAAAAAAAAATTGACTAAAATACAGACATACACATTTACATGTCCCCGCAGTGCTGTGCTAGTTATCCCTTTGGGCCTCTGGAAATGCAGCTGTCCTTGAAGCGTTAATGTTATTCCCTGGCTGTCAACACAGAGGCGTAGCAAGCATTGTCACTTGTGGCGGCTGAGTATATGTGCCAGTGTCTTTATTTTGGACCTAAATTGGCATAAATTTCACATGCGTTTCATTTGGCTGAATTGTTTTTTTTTTTTTTTGGTTTGCAAATTTAACAGATTACATTGCAAAGCATGTTCTGAAATGCTCCAGTAGAATAATTACAGTCCCCGCGTCCTGTGTCCTTGAATTTTTATGCATATTTATTTTCACGATCGGAATTTTCCGATGCGGGTCCAACTCCTGTTTGTTCAATGGGAAATGGAAGTGGAACTTTGTGGTGTCCGTCTGCATGCCTTCGTGTTTGTTTATTTTCTGGGTGGGGGGTGCAGTGAGTAGGGTGCGCGTGGAGCACTCCTCAGCGGACGCTCGCGAAAACAGCCGCTCTGCGGCGTCTGTGCGCTGGTTCAGGGCTAAATTGGCAGAATTCTCCGACGGCTCAGACAGCTCACTGAGACATGGCCAGACGCAGTCCCAACAGTGGCACACTCGGCATTCACTCAGAATCCTCGCAGGTGCCTGGGTACACCTTCTGGCCCCCGTCTGGAGGTTGCCCGTCTGACTGAGCTTACAGTAACTGTTGGATCATAGGTGGGGGGGAGGGGCAGCGGTGCTGTGGGTCCTTCTGGCGGTTTGAACATCGGCGCTGCTGATTGGTCCATTTCTTCAGCTCCTTTGTTAACGGGAGGAGAAAGGGCTGGCCCACGGGTGAGGGGGCGGGGCATCGGACCACAGCGGATGGAAAGATGGGTGAGGCAATAGTGCAGAGCTCTCCTCCCTGCCGTCGTTCTCCATACGCGTCAGAGGTGTCAGCGAAGGGATGCTGACAGAGCGCTCAGGAGGACGATGGGGAGGCAAGGCTGTCAGCCATAGCCTACGGGCAGGCCTTTCAAAGGCAGGGTTTTGAAAAAAGGAAAAGGCACCTTGGAGAACAGATCAGTGTGTTTAATTCAGCACAGTTCAGGTTTAACTCTGTTTAAGGGAGATCGGCTCTGGGGATGCTCTGTGGTGCAGGCTGTGTGAAGAGAGGAAGGAAGTGGTAACCAACCCTGTTCCTGGAGGCCTACCATCTTGCAGGTTTTCACTCCAACCCTAGCAAAGTACACCTAATTGAACAGCTAAAGATCTGCATTGAGCTGCTAATTAGTGGAATTAATTTGCAAATTAGACAAATAGCAAAATTAGGGTTGAAATGAAAACCCTAGATGGTAGATCTACAGGAACAGGGTTGGTTACCACTTGATTAAGAGTTTCATATGACCAGCAGGGGCAACAGTACTTACTGGGTTCCCTCCACATGAGGGCCCCAAACTTGTTCATTTAA
This sequence comes from Anguilla rostrata, assembly GCF_018555375.3. NCBI lineage: Eukaryota > Metazoa > Chordata > Actinopteri > Anguilliformes > Anguillidae > Anguilla > Anguilla rostrata. The sequence goes on from NC_057936.1 coordinate 17,521,314, forward strand.
TTCATCCTGTTTATTATAAATCAATCAATTAATAATACGCTAATAATTATTATAATAATAATACAAGTCTACTGATTTGTATTTGAAATATATTCTCTATAGTTTAAACTCCTTAGTTTACACAGGCATCTGATACAATTTGAAACATTAGAAATGTTCTGAGAACCTGGTCTGCCAGCAGTTGAAAAATATATAAGATGAACTGAATGAATGTTACATGGAGGTGTTGAAATTCATTCAATTCACCTTCAAGGTTCATTCAAAAAGAACAAATGGTAGTCCATCTGTGATTGGGGTCAAGGGAAACAAGCTGTACAGCATTTTACCCTGCTGACCCGTTCTGCAGAGTCATTTTTCCAAACAACTGATCCCAGGTTTGCCGGAGGGCAACACAAAAAACCGTCGACTGGACCAAGGCCAAACAGAGGGAAAAGCAACTGGCCAAAGTAATCCCAGGTCTTTCATCCCCTGTTGCCATTGCGGTTGAGACTCAAGTGGGTGTGGATGGCATGTGACAATCGCATTACTCCCCAGGCTTTGTATAATCGTCAGCAGAGGGTGTGCCATCGGTCAATTAGCTGTACCCCAGCAAACCATCTGAAACCTCAACAGTCCCGGCTGAGGCTCGTGTTACGTTTCATCGAGTGAGATAGCTGAATGGCTGAATCTGTCTTTTTTTCTTCTCTCCTCTCTCATTATTTTCTAGTCTGCACCTAATTTGGCCCTGGCTGTAAAATCCTCTTCCGCTGTTTGCTGTCGGGCACTAGTAGTATCATTTTCAGGCCTCGACAAGAACCTGTTATACTCTTAAATTGGGTACCAGGTGTAACCTGGAGCTTTTCTGTTCATTTTCACAGAAAGGCTTGAATTGATTTCAAAAGTGTATATCTCACAGAATAAAATGGCCAGTTTGGAGAGGCCAAGGAACAAAGGGAACTGCTTCAAACCGTCGGGACCGCCGAAGGACTTCTGCTCGTTTTGCAGTTAGAATGAGCTGTGATCAAACCTGCTCTTTCAATGGGAAAAGGCCAGAAGCTGCTGCTTTAATCTGGTGTTGTTGGGCTGTACCCCGCGGTGCTCTGCTCATAAGCTGCCAAGATTACAGAACAGCGGGACGCAGAACACAGCGGCAAGCACGCAGTTTTTGTGAAGGTTGTCAACATCACTGACCCCATACCCATAATCCTTTCACTTTGCAAGGTGTGTTTTTGTTTGGATTTTTTTTTTGTTTAGTTTTTGCCAAAGACACCAAGCAGTAGGCTATTTCTAACTGTCATGCCAAGTTGCACTCCATTTGCAGTCTTGCATGTCAGCCTTCCCCTCTGGATTACATTATTAAACGGATATGACTGAATCTGCTTTGTGGAGATTTTTTTTTGTTAATTTTCATCTTGGTTTGTGATGTTGCTGTGCCACATTGTGAGGAAATAAAGCCTGACAGAAGTTGAAAATCATGAGCTGAATTGGCTTTGTGCTGTCATGAACACGGGTAATTTTGGGTTTATTGGCAAGGCAGCATTTTGATTGCTGATAAATTCTACTGGCAAGTGTTAGCGTTCCATCCATGATTAATAAGACATGTCCTCCATGGTGCTCGCTCGTCTAGTTTTTTATATTAATGATTATATTGTGCTCTAACTGGGAGAAATAGCAGAATTAATTTAGTGCTGTCTGCCCCAGTTTAACCTGCTGAAATGTTTAGAGTGGGTTGAAATATTTATCAGTGCCTCATTGTTCCAGAATTAGGATCTGAAAGGGCTCTAAATTTGAATTCTTGATGAGCCAAGTATCTGGGTTTTTGTACACAGAATAGTACTTATTACTGATTACCTATTTAGCTATTATTACTGATTAGCATATTACTGAGATTAGCTATTTTGATTTTGTGGTGCCCTGTAGTCACCTTATTCTACATTCACATGTCCAAATTTTGGATTTATGGGTTTTGAACTGATTTTTCAGTTGTTTTGTTCATTTTTTTTTTCCTTCTCTGTGTTTTGTCTCTGGCTTATGGCCTTACTCCTACTTTTTATATTCTCTACTATTTCTGATTCCCTTTAAAATAACTCTATTTTAAATTCAAAGAATAATGTGAATTTTGAGATTATCTTTGATGCAGTAATTTTCCTTTTTAAACAGTGTTCCTATTATTGTGTACCAATCTTTCTGTTCATATTCCTCAAGGATGGTGGCATGTTTTGACATTTTTTTGTGTTTTTCTTTTTTTACATGATCTAACTTAGAAACAGTAGGTAGATTATAGGTTATAATATACCTATATAATATAGGATATATATGTGTCAGAATAGATTACGCAGACATATCATATTAATATGTATCAGTTGCACAATTGTGTTCAATGAACAGAGTTGAGGAGGGTGTGTTTAGCTTAGGCCATTCATTACTCTGAAATGATACATTTTGTGTTTTCCTCTGTTACCTATGGGTAGATAGAGCATGAAGTATACTGTTATTATGAGAATTGTATGAGTATGGCATATTGACACAGTGCTGAGTGCTCTACAGCAGGCAAAATGACAAACCTGGATGGGCTGAATTGGCTGTTCTCATCAACAGATGTTATGTTTTTATATTTATTTTCTCATGCCTGGGTTCAGTAGGAAGCTATATGTTAAGCTGATAAGGAACCTTTGGATGGCCTAGAATTCTAAACCAGCATTGATGTGTTCCTCTAGGAATACATTAGCTCAGCTTGCTTATTATACAGTTTGAAGTAGGTCAAATTCAGAAGTTAACAGTTCTTTTTGCTCCTAAATGCAGCTTTGTCTACAGGAGAGTATCTCGCAGGCTTTGTGGATGGCCTGGACCCAGCCCACACATCATGACCACATATAGAGTCCCCCCTTTTTCCTACTTTGTCTCTGGCTCCAATTTGTGCAACATGGCAGCACGAAAACTGTACTTCCACCCCTTAAAAATGCTTTTTTAAATTTTTTTTTTAATACAGTCTGTGGTGCTGTGTAGGTGGCATATTGAGAGAAACAGGTTGGGAATTTCCCAGGGCGAGTTCCTGTCGTCAGGAATCTGCACAAGCAGAGATTAGGGTAGTTCTCTTGCCCTGCTGATGTAGAAGAGCTGATCTTTGCTCAGTTTTCTTCTGGATTCGACATGACGGCCACTGTTCACCACTGCTTCTTTTTTACAGATGCCATTTAAAACCAGGGGCGATTCCGTCTTGAATTATTAAACTGCCGAGCGGTGGGGGCTCACCTTGACCTTCTTATGACCAATCATGGCTCTTTCTGTCACTTTTTGGCCTGTTGGCTCAGCCAGTAACACCAGGTCAGCCCACTGCATACGTTAGTTGTAGAAGAGTATGTAAATTAAGGAGCCACAGAGAGCTGGTGTCCTATTAATATCTGATGACATTTTGCTTCATATGAGAATTTAATTGGTTTTTACTGGACCAATAGCCTATAAGAAGTGTTGAAATACAGTTATTTGTAAGTTTTATATTCCAATCTCAGTGTTGAACACAGTCCACCTTTTCTCATGTGAAAATGGCTGGTGGGGAGGGGGGAGAGCTGTAAATGTGATGTTTTAATGTCTTCAAAATGAGTACACCGGTAAGGCTAATTTGTACTTCCTGTCGGAATAGACTTATGTCAACAGTGGTACTTACATTCCACCGGTGTAATATGTTGTAAATAAGCAGAGTGAAGAGGGACACATTCAGGGTTTTGATAAAGCCGCCTGCACATTTTTTGGTCCAGTGGGTTTTTTCGGTGTGATGGTTATTGTGTTTTCCGTCCCGGAATTTGTAGAATTTCCTGTTTTCTTTGTGAATCATGTTGGCTCTGTTTGGTCAGTCCCCTCTTTCTTCTTCCTTCCCTCTATGTTTTCCTCTGTGTCTGTCTGTACTGGAATACTGCCCATTCAGCAGAAGATATAGCCTATCTGACAGGCCTATCCTATGTTCAGCCTCTTTTTTATTTTTTGCTGAATGATGTTATGACTTCGCATGACTAAATTATCTTACATGTAATAAAAACATATTTTCTTTACGCCCGGTGAATTTTTATAATAGCTTTTTTTTCTGGAATTTGAAGTTCGGCATCCGATTAGCCAACCATATCAGGAGAAGTACTAATTATTAAGTAGAAAAGTGGTTATTATTTCAAAGGGAAACCAGTCAGAGAGTTGACATGCAGGTAGCTCTACAGTAATCACTGATGAGGTATGATTGCTCCCTGATATTACATTACATTACATTTCATTACATTCATTTAGCAGACACTCTTATTAAGAGGTGCTAACAATATGGGAGAAATTCACCTGATTAAACTAAGCAATAGTGCCAGAATGGCAGCGTTCTCAGAACACCGAGGAAAGATGCAACATCTTTAAAGCAGTAGTGCAAGTGAACTATGCTAACCAAGAGTACTAATTAAGTACTAATTATTCAGTACATACAGAGTGTGTTCATCAAGAATACAACTTAAAACTATAGAAATACCATGACCTAAATTGGTATAAAACGAGGGAGTGTTATGGGGTGAGGATGGGAGGGGAACCATGATGCAATCTGTAGGGATCGTTCTTCAGTCTGCATCTGAACATAGCCAATGATCCTGCTGTCCTCACCTGACATAAGGCTTCATCATTCTCATTTAATCAGAATTGATTGCAATGAGGTACTTTCACACTAATACAGTCAACTTCAGCCTTAAGCTATGCGTATCACAGGCAGTTGAAAAGGTAGTGCACAGCGGCACAGGATTTATATACATAACTTTAGATATTAAGAAAAAAAACTTTAAAATATTTATCACAATTAAAGACAAGTTGTCTTGCACATTTTAATGTTCTGTTTTAAGATGCTGGATAAACAGTTTTTTTTTAAAAGTTCAAAACCCTTATATTTGCTGAAAATTGTCTTTAAGCTGCAACTCTTATTCAGTGACATAACCTAACAAAGGCTACAGGCAAAGTTGTGCAATTTTGTGTTTACAGAATAAAAATGAAAATCTTTTTACACCATGGGCCTTTCTCTATGAATGGCATGTCATAAGCTGAGAACTTGTAGAGCATTACCAATATTTAGGTAGAGTATGACTACAAAAAAGTATTAAACATAAGTTTAATACATTCAGTAGCTGCAGCCATTCACGTGTGTGTGTTTAAAGGAGCTTGTATGTGTTCACAGAAGTTTCCGGGCTCTGTTAGGTGCCGTAGGTCAGATTTGATCCGTTCTCTGGGCGACGGGGGGTGGTCGTTCTCGGGACCCGGGTTCACGTCCTGACCGAACACGCTGACTCCAGCCGCATTCCTGTGGCCGGCAGTGAGCCTAAAAGAGGACGTCCGGAGGGCACGAATGCCTTGGCTCTGAACTTTGAGCACTGCTGTTTGCATGTTTTTGAGAAAAAAAAGTCCCGTCCAAGCGAAGCGTCGGTATCGGAGGGGCGGGGAAGAAATACGGTTCTTGTATAGGCTGCGCTGTGTTTCCTGCTGCTGCCTTGCCCCGCCCACTTCTCTCCCCCTCCCCGCTACTCTCCCAGCCTTCTACAGTAAGCGGGTAACCAAATAGCGCAGGGAAAAAATAGAGTGGTCTCAGAGCGGGGGACTAGCCTGCTAGCTGAGGAAGAGACTCGGAGGGACTGGGGTGTCCAATGGGGCAAAGCGGTGGGCAGAGCAGCTCCCGCTTAATCTTCCCCGCAGGGTGACCGGGACCCCCATTCTGCCCCCCTGTGACTTCAGCCGCGTTACGGTACATATCTCTCATAGACTGTGACCGTGACATCTCTCGCTCTGACCTGTGTCTGTGTCAGCTTTCACAGGAGCCTCAGCTGCAGTTACTTCAAGTTAAAGTCCTGGGGGAGGACGGAATTTATTCTGTTCCTTCTGAATCTTACCGGATTCCAAACCATACCAGAACCGATCATCAAAACCACACCAGATCTGATCTTCTAAGCCAGGGGTGGCCAACCCTGGTCCTGGGGAGCCGCAGGGTCTGCTGGTTTTTGTTTTCACCTTAAATACAACAACCACTTAGACAAAAGAAACCAGGTGAGGTGAGTTAACTGTGTAATCAACTGCTTTAATTGATCAATTAAGCGCTGAGTAAAAACAAAAGCCAGCAGACCCCGCGGCTCTCCAGGACCAGGGTTGGCCACCCCTGTTCTAAGCTATAACGTGTGATCTCCCAAACTGTTCCCAAACTAATCTTAATTGCGAAGTGGTGTTTGTGTTCAGAAGCTCAGTGATAAACAACCTTGTTTGAAGTAATTTCCTAATTACGCTCCTTTTTTTTTTTTGAAGCCCACACTCGCATTAAAAAAAATGACTTAGCTGCATTTGCTTCCCACTTTAATCTCTCATCCTAACTTTTTTCCACAGACTTTGCTGCTCATAAGTAGTGATTTATAGTTGCCTGACAGCTTACTGCATCACTCTTGGCTTTGTAAACACACTTCCAACTAATTTGCCGCTGCATTTCTGAAGAATTTCACATCTTCAGAGAAATATTATTGTTCCACTACTCTGTGTTTTTCTGTTGGGGTTTGCTGCTCCTAAGTTGAAAAATATAACAACGTGAAAGGTATATGTGCACACAGAGAATCACATATACAGGTTATTTTTTTTGTTTTTATATGTTTTGTTGTTGCCACTGTTAGGATACAGAAAGTTTGTGCTGTAGGAGACAGACAGATTTGTGTATTCCAAAACCTCACGTGCATGTGAGAGTCCGCCATTGTTTTACAAAGACAACCAATAAGACACAATGGTAGAAATTGCAGCCTATAGGGCAACTCTGTATAACAAACAACCAATCAGAGTTCATGCTGTATTCTGCGCACAAATTTGAATATATGTAAATGTAACTGTATAAACTCCACAAACTCTAACAGTTGAATGGAACATTTTTGTGTGCTGGCTTTCTGTATAATAAATGCTCCTGAGTTTTAACAACTAAGCGAATCTGCTTCACTGGAACGACGGTCACTATTGTTCTTGGCAACATTTCTGGTTACCAACACCACAAATCACCCTACATTTACTTTCTGGGTAATCTACGTAAGCAGACTTACCCAGAAATATAGAATGTAACATTAACTAGCATTATTTTACTCAAAAGTATCTTGTCTCTTCAGTTTTTCCTCAGTACCAGACAGCATTGTCTTGAAGGTTGTCTATTCAGTTCAAGCAGCTAGGAGTGAATACACTTACACTTGTTTTCACAGCCTCATCCCCATGGCCATCCACACCACTGAAGCCACAATAGCCTTCTAAATTTATTGAAGCATTGTACAGACTTTGCCCATTTTCAGTCATATTGCACATGCTGAGAACACATGCTGTGACCGCTAAGCTAGCTGCTGTGCTGTGTGTTATTGGCTTAGACTTTGTCAAAATATTCCTTGAGGTGTGTGAACCATGCGGGTGAACCAAGCATATACCTGTGTGTGAAATGTGAAAAGTGTTGAAACTGAGAAATGTCTTTTAGCCAAATCCCTCTCACTTCTAAGCTTTAAATTTAGAAGGATGCTAAAGTGTAAAAAGCACTGCTGTTGTGATTGCTTTGGCTCACAATGCAGAACCTCAAATGAACCCTTCAGCTGCACAATTGTGTTTGAGTCTAATTGGCTTGCCTGCAATTGTCAACCCCCCCAATATGTGATCCACAGATTTAAAAAAGGCAGCATTACTGGAATTTCCTAAACAATATTACCATTGTACCAAAAACCAAACTTTTTTGTAGTTGCAGTTGTAGTTTTGCATAAATGCATTATACATCAATGGCAGCGCATTGGTTTGAGCATCGGAGCTACATCTATTTTTGAGAAACATTTGCGTAGGCATTCAGGACCTAAGCAAAACCTGTGAAAAATTCATGCAGCGTTGTTGAAATCCAGCCTGTCTAGATACAGTCTGTAAGGCCTTCACCATATTTACGAAACTGAGTAAATGGCGCAGAGCACAGAAAGAATGCGATGTTTTCTCTGTGTGCAAAACTGTGTGGCATTCATCCTGTTAAGTGTCAGAGCGAAAGACACGCCCGTTGCATAATGTCTGATCTGTATTCAGTGAATGAAGTCAACCAGGTGTCACCTTGGCTCCCCCCGCACTTTAGAAAAACCTCACACGCGTTCATTCGGTCACTCATTCTTTCTTCACCACACACGCACACACATACGGCCCCGCCTCTCACCCACACACATATAAATCAACATATACTGCTCCCAACACATTTGCACGCACAGACACACGCACTCTCTTGTCCACCACACACTATTTTCCCATTGTACTTGCACACAACGATGACACACACACAGACGTACACTAACACACTCTTACCTTCATCACACAAGCATGCACATACCCTCCTAAGAACATACGCATATGCATGCACACACGCACGCACATACACACACGCACACACACTCGCTCTCTCACACTCACTCTCTCTCTCACACATACACACACACTCTCTCATGCATGCACACACACATACATGCGTGCACACACTCTCTCTCTCACACACACTCGCACACACACACAGGCACACACAGTCAACCCATATCCTTTAGGTGCTTTTACTGTAGATAATAGCCCTGCTGTTAAGACAGTCAAAGGAAATGCATAGTGCGATACAGGCAAAATGGATGACATATGTTGGTGGACAGAGGGGAAGCATTGCTTTGTCTTTATTTGATAGCCAGGCTCCAGCAGGAACAGGGGCAGGGAGTGCATTGCTGTCACACCTCATCTTTTCAGCAGCACACAGATGAGTGCGGCTGGTGACTGTCTGCACGCATGAGTGCTGGGGGAGTGCATCTGTGTGCGTGTGCGTGTGTGTGTGTGTGTGTGTGTGCGTGTGCGTGTGGTGTGTGTGTGTGGGGGGGGGGTGCATGTAAGTGTGTGTCCAAGAAAGGAAAGGCTCTGCCTGGTGGTCGGATACAGTACTGCAGCTTATAATAAAAATGCTTTTGCTTTCATGTCTCTGCAGTTTTTATGTTTTCATTTTAGTCTCAGGATGAATTTTTATATTCCGTCAATGGTTTCTACCACTAATGATCATACCTGCTTACATACCTATAACATGAGGATGTTGGTACAGTGGGCAGATTGAACAATAGTCAACAAACCACTGTGCCAGGCTTTGTAATTCAATAAATATTATTGAAACCTGATATATGAATGAATCTGAAATTCCTACAATCACAAGAGCACGTGCAAAAACATGCACGCGCTGAAATAGCCAGTCACCTACATTATTGTATAAATAGGCATGTACTCTAAATCATTCCGCCAGAGTGAGAAATTAAAATAATTATGTAAAAATTAAAGTCATGCGATATAATACAAACTGGAGATAGAACATAGAAGAAGTGAACATAACTATTCTGTGGGAAATTAAAGAAAATTTTCCATTTCAATTTCTTTTGTGTTTGCTCTTTTTCAGTTTCCCAGTCGAAAAGCAGCTTAAAGAAACAGAGGAGTCGTGGTATCTTCAGCACTTTTTTCTGTTGCTTCCAGAACTACAATGTGGAACCGCCCTCATCCAATAACAACACCGGCAGCTCCCTGCCTCCACCGGCGGAGGAAAATGGGACGCTTCCGAAGGTGAGGCCATTTCACGCCACGACCGGCCAGAAAGAGAATGATTGGATGTAGCCTGTAGGCGGGAGCCAGTACAATCAGGCTTTTCTCTGGGTGGGAGTTTGATTGGCTTGTCCAACGGGACAGGACGAATACTGGGATAGTGTGACAGTAGCATACAGATGTACAGTCTATACTGAAAAAAATCCAAGAAGGCGAAGTTGAGGTGGGAAAGTGTAGCCCGTTCTGTTTAGGCCCCCCACTGAGGCAGTGCTACGTTCTCATTCGGCTCCACTAGCCTCCCGGCTGCTCTGCACTCGCTGAACTCTGCTGGTTTGCCAGCTAGGCCTAGATGGGCATGTTTCCTGAAATTCCGACTTCAATATCCGTCCACACACAGACACGCTCTCGCGTGCACACACAGACATACACACATGGACACACACACACACACACACACACGCACACACACAGCCCTCTGAAAGTACTGCAAGCTCTTTAATCCCTATAAAGTGGCCCTTGTTTGTGTCCTGTGTGATGGATTGCCCAGACCCTGGATCTCACACCCCTCGCACACTGAGGACTCTGTGATGTGTTAAGAACGGTCTGTTAAGGCGATTGCTCTGGCTTCCATCCTTATGAAGCAGCACTGCCTAGCTCTCTCTCTTTCTCCCTTTCATCCTTTTTCTCTCTCCCTTTCTGTCTATTTCTTCTTCCTTTTCCCTCTTGCTCTGTTTCTGTTCATTTGGTGCAGTATCTGTCCAGCTTGTGCATAAAAATCTTAACTGTTGTCTTGGGCTTTCCTGAAAAGCACATTCTAGAAGGATTTTCAATGAAGGTTCAGTTTTGATGTCATTTTTGAGGAAACAAGCTTTCAGCAGCGAACAACCTATAAGAAGTGATTTATTAATAAATTTCATCCTTTGTAAGCACAAGGGTTATTTTTATTCTGTGTAAAAGCCTGCAGCCACCAATTGTACTTGTATCATGATTTAAAAACACATTTTTCTTTACTCATTTTAGTCACACACACTCTCTCTCTCACACACACATACACGCGCACACGTGTGCCTGCACAGATGCAAGGTAGCCGGTTAGCGTAAAGTCACACACAATCACTCGATGCCTGGGTAGCAGCACCATTGATCTGTCAGTTTGGATGTGGGTGAGCTTGCACACACACGCCCATTGTCCCATTGACTATATACACAGAAGGCTGCCTTGCGTTAAACTCGTGTACATGTTTATGTGTGTACTTGCTATGTTGGTGCCGTCGGGTCATACCTGAAGCTGGCAGCATGCAGTGTTAAGTCAGTAAGCTGAGCAACATCACTGCCCCATTGGTGCTGCGCATACAGGTGGATCTGTGTGTATGGCCTCTGTGTGTTCGTTGCTTTCGGGTGTAGAGAATGTCCCTGTCATGTCACGCAAGTCTTATGTGGTGGTAAAATTTGTTCTTTCGCTGTCCATTCTTCCCTCTGCTTTTTGTGTTTGATTCTCTCTGTGTTGATTTTCTCTCTCCTTTCTCCCTCCATTTCTCTCTCTCTCTCTCCCTGTCTCTGTTTTCATTCCCCAGTGTGACCAGGTTGAGGTCGTCCCCATCCCCAGTGTATGTATTATCATTTTACGTTCTTCTTTTTGAATGCCTGTTATGTTGTCAGTGGCCCAAGCTGCATGCTAAATCTCCAAAGAACATCATTCATACTTTATTGGGGTGTAGAGACGGTTAAAGCTCCTGTGTCCCGGTCAACTCTGCCTGAGCTGGTGACCTTTTTGGCTTTCATTTGTCATTTCCTTTACTGAGTTTATGAGGATGCCACTTCAGATTAACGGCAATTCAACAAAGTGGTAAATTAATTCCTTCCCCTAATGGGATGAGTGTAATTGAATGGGAGAGCTTCCACTGACCTTGGGCTCTTCACTCCAGTGTTGAAATGGTCAAAGTTGTGATGACTCATTGACGAGATCATTTTAAAAAAAGGTTTTAAATGCTGTTTTGAAATCAGATCATGTCCAGTGACTCAGAAACTCAAGTCTGTAGGTTCGACCTTTTAATTGCTTCAGTTCAGTATCCAGCAGTCCAAATAAACATGATATTATGGCTGTCGCCCAGGACGAGACCATCTACAAAAGCAAATAAATAATGTAACGGAGACGTAAATAATAAATAACAGTAATCCCCACGACCCTGTGCTTAATTTGACCCTCGTACACAGCTGAAATTTGGGCACGAGCCCGGTGCGCGCTTCCCCTGCCCTGAATAGCTAGCTGTCCGGTTGGCGGTCGGGACCTAGAAGAACCCTGGCTTTTGTTTTTTTGATAGGTCGAGTCGCCCGGCGCTCCCCTCGACATGGCCGCTCGTCCCCGGGCTCCGGACTCTGACCTTCCCTCCCAGCCCTGGCCCTCTGTCCAATCCCCCATTTGGCTCGGAGACGACCGGGATCCGCCGCTCGTTGTGTCGCACGCTCGGGCTGAACACGTGAGACGCAGCAGAACCCGAGCGGTCCTGTCATAAGCGATATATAATTTGGGCATGCATGGTCCCGAGGTAAAGTACCCCGCTCTGCATGCGCTTTCGGGCTCGGCCCGGCTCTGCGAAGCCAGGCAGCGAGAATAGAAACGCGGCGGTCCTCGGCATCGCTTTACCGCCGGCTCGGCCAGGGGAACCGAAAGCGCGGTACGGAGCCTGGAATACCGTAACGGGGGGAGGGGGAGAGCCCCAGACGCGCACACCAGACGCTTTTAGGTCAGATTGGCTGGGGAGCCTTTAATCGCTCGGTGTGCCTGCATGCGCGATTGTTTCCACATGAATGCGTGTGTATGGGCGGCAGGGCTGGGCTGCATGGAAACGCGTCCTTATTTAATGGGGTTAAACACCGCGCTGGCTGTCATACTGCCCTCTCAGGATCATAAATATAATGAGCTATGGTATCATTTGCAATGCAAGCCATTGTGTCGCTGACTCTATATATTGCTTTGGGAGGCGAGGATGCATTGCGTGGTGGTTTTAGACACAGAGATACGAGTATTTAGCATCACACATTTTATGAAAGAGACTATATATAATTAAATAAAAACAATAATACTATGCTTGTTTATGACTAATGTTGACCTGATTTGTGATGTGGTGTAAAATCGCATCCACGGCTCGCCAACTTTGCATTCCTATCAGACTTTGGATTGTCGGTTTGGGAATAAATCAGTGTGGCCGTTCCTGTAGGCTGTGACTGTGCCATTGTGGTTCCCTCCCCTGTCCTGTCTTCATCCTCCATCCTCTCGTGTGGATTTGGGATTGGCTGACTAAGGCCGGGGCAAGCCCATCACACAGCCAATGACCTTTCTCGCTGCAGCAGTGGACCCTTCGACCAAAGGGTTGCCCGCTGGCAATGGTGACAATGGCAATGCCATTCTGGACTGACCTCAATCTACCAGGCTGTTTTGGACTTCAGAGAAGCAGTTATTTTGATCTATTGGCCCAAAATGATCCATTTAATTTCTTAAAAATGATATATATTCTAAATTATGGTTTAAATATTTTTATCATGCATGTGAAAAATTACTGTGATGAAATGTCTTCTAAATATATTCTTGCATTAAAATGTAAAATCGTTCTATGCAATGAAAAAAAATAATGCAATTATGTTTATGCTGTGGCTCCTATTATGTGGTCAGTGATGAAAGGATATTGACTGCATCTGATGTCAACTCCAGCAGTTCATTGATGTGATCTTGTTTTTTCCGCCTTGTTATAATAACAACCCTGAGGCCACCAGGTTTACGTCTCAGTTATTTGTGTTATTGAGGCTGTTTCTTGTGTTTTCTCAATGTCGTTGGACACATCTGTACATAATGCACACATACGCATTTTTGTTTGTTTGCTAGCATGGTGTGAAAGGTATTCCTTTCAGGTATTTGAGGGAACCCTGTGTGGTTTCATTTAAAAGCATGGGATCAGTTTATTTCATTACCCCAGGGACACTGCTGCCTGATCACTTAACAGCACCTAGCATAAGGGCCGTGGCCTGTTCTAATTTGACCAGCAATGCATCCTCCCTCCCAACCCGATGAGCATCCACCCTCCAGAAGCTTCCAAGAGTCCCTCATCACCTCTCCTGTCACTCAAATCGCTCCTCTGCCCGCCGCCCCGCACGCCTCACACCCATGTGACCTGTGTACTTTACCTCTCCAGCCCCCAGCCCAGAACCTCCTGCCTGAGATGACCATATCTGACTACGGCAAGAACTGCGTGGTTATCGACTTGGACGAAACCTTGGTGCACAGCTCTTTCAAGGTAACGGAAAGCGCGTGCATCACAAGAGACAGGCTGATGGCCTAGGCGAACGCCTCTCTGCGGTTGCCTCTCTCTGATCTGCATGCCCCACCATTTGATGTTTTGTTAGTCATAATTAGTTCCAGGTCTCTGTAGGAAATAGGTTGGAGTTGGAATGAATGTGCTGTTGAGTCCCCTCTGTTGACCGATGGTGTGAGTGGAGACGGCGGTGAACGGGCCGACCCCAGCGGCTGAGTTCACAGGGTCTGCTGGCTGGGGTTCAGGGGAGGAACTGAGGATCTCTTCCAAAACCCCAAGACAGCCCACGCTATAAACTGCACAGCGCCCCCTTTGTCTTAATTAAGAGTGGTGTGTGTTTGTTTGTGTGTGTGGGTGTGGAGGTGTGTGTGTGTGTGTGTGTGTGTGCATGAGTGTTTGAGTGAGGGAGATAAGGCTTCAGCACTCTTGTAGGCTTTGCAGATTGAACTCCCTCCTGGAGCAAATGCTGTAGTGCTGTTGTGCAAGTGAAATAAAGAGAAATTGAGTGGGTGGCTGTGACATGTCTGCCTGCCTTCTGTTGTCCTGAAAGAGGGAGGAAGGAAGGGAGGAGGGAGCTGTCTGATGTCAGCGGGGCCCAGTAAGGGAGAGAGTGCAAGGACACACACTTAAGTACACAAGTTCAGCGTATTCACACACACACACACACACACACACACACACTGGGTGTGTCCATCTGCAGTGTTATAAAGTCAGAACTGGGCAGAGAGCTTCACTTGGAAGATATTCCCGAAAGCTGAATAGAAATTAGTCTTGTTCTGACAGATTACCTTTGCTCTCCTTTGCTCTTTCTTGTTTTCACACCTAATTCTATACATATATCCGCCAGATACAGATCTGTCTGGTCCCTGCACACACTATCCATAGAAATGGATGCAGAAAGTAGAGACCCTGAGAGAGTAGTCATTTGGTGAAGTCAGTGGAAACTCTTTTGTCACAGTTGCTGAAAGGTCAATATGCATCCTCTGATTGCTAATCTGCTTTTACTTTTATCTCTCTCTTTCTTGGCCTCTCTTTGTCTCTTGTATTTAGTCTTTGTCAATTAAAACACATTACATGCTCAATGTTCCCTTTTTAACAAAAATGAATGTCAACAAATAAATAACAAAATTATGCAGCAATATGCTCCCACATATGGAACCGGAATTATCACTCAGGCAGTTCTGTTGCTGCTTCAGAGATGGGCATCAAGAATAGACCCAGTGTTTTTGTTCAAATATAAAACAAATGTTTTAAGCAGATCAGCTGCGTCTTAATTATACAGAATCCAGATTTCTTCAAAAAATGAAAACAAAAAACATTGTAAACCCAGCAAGAAGGAAAGTGGGTTATTTTTCACTGAGAGCGGAATGATGGCCAAAGATGCAGGGCTGGGATCCAATCCTATGACCGCAGATGGGACTCCTGTTTGTAAAGAGCACAAGTGCCCCCTGCTGTTAAAGGTTTATACTGCCCCTCGTCCGCATGGATGTTGTATAATGGCTCCTCTAACCCCCAATGTAGGGATCATCTTTCGTGCAGCTGCTCACAGTACAGCACTGTCATTGAGTTTTTGGTAGCGCCATAATGGGGTTGTTAAAGCACCCAGCCTTGCAGTTCACCGTATTCAAACGCAGTGGCATCAGAATTGGATGGGTGCCACTGCAGGATACATCAAGAAACTTTATAGCAAATGCACCAAAAGCCTCTCCTCTCTTACTGTGAGGCACTGAGATGCCTGTGGATGCGTTGGGCGCTTTAATCTCTCCAGTAGATCAAACAGCCTATCGGGTCCTTTCATCCAGGCAACACACTCTTTTCGGAAGTAGCGCTCAAAACTCACAACGACTGGCCCGTTCGCTGAAGCTCGTCGTAACGCCTCACTAGCAATAAACTGTACTGTACTGTGGCAACGTGTCACCGTATTGATCCGCCAGGCCTGCCTTCCCTCTTCCGCGAGCGTTTAATAGGCTAACGTTTGTACCTGACTGTGCTGTGGAGGAACGCAGAGCGCGGGGCCATTTGCAGGCTGGGCGCGTGCCTGCGGGTTGTCATGTGGGTAGCGGTCAGACGCGGTGGCCCTGTTATGCGATCGCCCTTTAATGCTCCGTTTTCCTTTTTGTTTCTGTTGCAGCCCATTAGTAACGCCGATTTCATCGTTCCCGTGGAGATCGATGGCACCGTTCACCAGGTACGGTGGAAAATTACGGGCCGCTGACAAAACATCTGTTCTGCAATCTCCAAGGGGAATAAGAAGACAAGAGTCAGATCAAGCGTTATTGTTCCCTTATTTATTATTTATCATTGTTCAGGGGGATTCATATCTGGATGCAGTCCCGTCTTGCCAGTTTCAAATGATATTTACCTTCCCTCATCGCTCATTATTTTAGCTCAGCCAAGAGAGTATAAACCCTCAGGATGAGCCGGGCTCTCAGTTCAGCACTGATAATTTCCATGTTCAGATGAAATTCTCTAGGCCTGTTTCAGAAGGTGTACTGTGCTCTCCCTATCCACACCCAATTCACAATTCATCAGAAAGCCCAAACAGTCTCCACAATGTGTGGAGTCTCATGCATTATGATTTTAAAAACCCAAGGGCTCCGTATTGTGGCGTTACATTAGGGTACCTTCTCTGTGTTTGAATCCTCCGCTTCTCACATGATTACAGCGCCCTTGACAGCAGAGTAAAATAAAACTCTGAACTCCCCCAGGGCTGCATTATTGCCGAATGTTATTCTAAAATGGCCTCTCAACAGCACGCTTGATGGATGGGTTAGTTATCTGAAGGGTTTACGTGGCTGCTTCTCCGCTCCATCGGTGACGTCTAAATCCAAAAAGCCCCCAGGCTAACTCCTGCTCAGCCCTTTCTGCATTGTTTCAGATGAAGATATCTGGAAAATGAATAGCGAGTTTTCCCTTTGGTAAACCAAGCCTAGTTTCTTATCCCCCTCCTTCTCATCCTTCATCAGCTCAAATGTGGGTGGACCAGGGAGACGTATCCCACATTGCGCACAATACATTGAGATTAATGGAGTGCTAATAAAGAGGAACGATAGTATTGTTGTGTGCTTTGATAGGAATTCATCTTCGGGGGCGGGAAAAGGACAAATTGTTCCCCAGCACCACCCCCCCCATCTCCTATTAGCCGAGCTGTGAGAAGACTGCGACCCAGTTCAAGTAATCCAGGATAGGCTCTGTTCATCCAGGTTGGCCTATTCTTGATTACTTGCTCTGGGGGGCAGCCGTTGGTCCTCGGAGAGAAGAAACGGATAAAGAGAAGTTTGGGGAAAGGTGAAGAAATGAGAATACTGATACAGGTCTCCCGATTTCCTCCAAAAACACAGTCTCTCCTCCTGCACAGGGACAAAGGAGCAAACAACAGGAAAGGTTCTGTCGAGTCTGCTGTTCTTTCCGTGGATAGTTTTCTCATGCTTATTCTAACAGCGTGTATTTGTGCTCGCCTGGCCATTCGAGTGGAGTGCTGCACCGCCATGTTTGTTCATCCGCCGTTATTTTTTTGCCCTGTCTTCCATCGCAGGTGTACGTGCTGAAACGGCCCCACGTGGATGAGTTTCTGCAGAAGATGGGGGAGCTGTTTGAATGCGTGCTCTTCACCGCTAGCCTAGCCAAGGTCTGTCTGTCGGCGTCGCCGGGGCAACTCGCGCTTCTCTCTGTAAATGGGTTGTAATGATATCATTATTTTATTTTTGATGGCTAAGCCAAACAGGCACAGGCTTTGTTGGCACAGTCATTTCATGCCCCCCCCCATTTTGTATTCATCTCTTCCTTCTTTTCTATTCTCTGTGCGCTCCAGTTTGTGCTTAAACCGCTTGCATGTTGGTAAGTGTCACCATGGTGAATTTCTGCTGTGCGTTTCCTCCATGCTGTGTCTGTGTGAGGTCAGGTCACCATGGCAATATAAGGGCCACCATGTTGGGCACACTGTACCCATGTGCAGAGCCCAGAAGGCTTCAGAGCAGAGCAAGTGCTAAATTGCAATCTGGAGTGTCAGTCCAAAAGAATCCCTTAGGTTACTCAATGGTGCTGAATCCTGGTTTGAGCCTTGATAAAAATCAAACAGGCACAAAGGTGAATTTCTGCTGTGGCAACTAATTCCTGTGTGCAGCTGGTTAGACCAACTTAGGCATATGACCTTAGCCTTCACCTCTCATCTCCTCTCTTCTGGATCAACTTATCTACCATTGGCAAGTTTCCCAGGAGTCTCAGTTCAATCTTGGGGATTTTCCCCTCCCAGGAAGTAGGAAGTAGCGGACTGGTTTTGATGTATAAATAAGAAAGCATGCTTCGACGCACTCATTGGTCAAGGCTGAAAGCTGATCTTGTCACTGCTGAAGATCCGCCGATGTTCAGCAGAGTTGAGTCTATTAGGCGGTAGTCTGATGTCACGGGGTGTTACAGCTGCCATGGCCACAGCAAACGGCGGGCCCAAGCGTGACAGTGACCCTGCCCGTGCAAAATATTATGACAGCATGTCCAATCAAGGGCGGGGATGGAGATCAAGGCTCTGTGCAACCAGTAACATCCCGGCTGAATCTCCAGCCGATAATGCACTCGGTATGAATCTTTTGGTCTGCTTGCTTCTTTTTTTATCTCCGTCGTCCCATTTTTAAAAAATTATTCTGTGTTTTGCGGCCATAGACTGCGCTTAAGCCAGATTGACAGCAGATGGAGAGACAGCTGCTTGCACTCAGCGAAGGCCAGGCCCGTAATCTGCATTTATTCTGTGTGAAACCAGGGGGCGCTCTTCCCCCGTCCAGCCCATTAGCACTGTTATGCCTTACTCCAAAGCCAGACGGCTGCTAAGCATATGTTATACCCGCTATAGATAAGGCATCAGTCCTGCTGTTGGGCTGTGCGTCTGTCTCCAGGCTGCTCTCGTCAACCTGCATGCAGACCACCTCTTACAGCGACTGGCGGCCAAACAACTACAACTTTTGTTTTATACTGTTGACAACAGTAAATCATTCAATGACTGTTTTCCTTGGGAAAAATATCAGTTTGTATTGTCTCTGTATTGTGTTGGAGAGAGTGTGTACTTTATTGTGTATTGTGGCTGATTTAGGCTGTATTTTGAAAAAAACATTGGTGTTTGTTCCCCCATTTCTTTCTATACAATAACCTGTGTTAGATTGGCTGTGGTTGTAAATGCTGTGGCCATTCTTTAGAGCTTTCTCTGCTGTTTGTATTTTGATATGTGAATACCCCGGGTCATCAAACATGAACAAAGGGGATTTTTTTCAAAAGGAGCTCTCTTGATGGAGCAGTCAAACCGGTTCAGAGTCAGACCGAGCTTCGGTTCGGAGGGAACCATTTTTAAATCTTTCATTAGACGCGTGTGCGTGGAGTGCAGCCGGGTTGTCAGCACCCCCTCCGCTGATGGCGGTGGCTCTCTTTGTTCCGTCACAGTACGCGGACCCCGTGGCGGACTTGTTGGATCAGTGGGGGGTGTTCCGCGCCAGGCTCTTCAGAGAGTCCTGCGTGTTCCACCGGGGGAACTACGTCAAAGACCTCAGCCGCCTGGGACGGGAGCTGAGCAAGGTCATCATCGTGGACAACTCGCCCGCATCATACATTTTCCATCCCGAAAATGCGGTAAGTGCCACACAAATAACCAATAAATATAGTGTCATTTTGTATCTGTTCATCACGAACAAGGATCAGAATACACATGGAAACCCGGGAGGCTCTTTCTGGTGTTAGTTTCATAATTTTATGTCATATAAAAAGTAATAGGTTGCCTTGCTTGTTGAATTGGACATTATGGTGTTTAGAATTTACAGATTGTATCTGCCAGTGTGGACAAAAATGTTTTTTCAGGATTTCTTTTTTGGCTGGACCGCAACAGTGGGGCCAGCCCTACAAACGCGAATGTCTGTGACTGAGTGAGTGATGAAGTTACACCATTGGTCGGCCGAGTTATGAAGTCACACCATTGGTCGGCCGGTCCGGCCACATACTAGGTTTTGACCTGGTCTTCTTGCTGCTGAAGTACTGCTGAATTCTATTTCATTTCTAATTCTCAATGTTTGTTGTAAAACATGACTGAGTGCATCGTTACAAAAATAGTGGCTAGCAGGCGTGGTGCTTTCCTCTCTTGATGGAGAATGTGAGGATGTTAAACACAGTAAATGAAAGCTTATGTATAAACTAAACATAACAAATAAGAATAAGTATCTGGGTTAAAACAATGCAGCAACAACCTGCTCCTGCAGTGTCACGGCCAGAGCTTGTGACTGGCCAAATGCAAAAGGGATGACTGAGAACGAGGGCAGCGGGTCAAAAGTGAAATTGTTTTACTTACAATATTTCACAATATATACAGAAGTAGGGCATGAATCGAGGAAGAAGCACAGGCAAGCCATGTTTCTGCTAGAGCGTGGACCAAGCAAAAGCGTGGACCAAGCCTTCATTTAAAGGTCAGGTGCAGCCAATCACTGTAATTGGTACCTGGGAGGAAGACAGCCTGAGAGAGAAGGGGGAGAAAAGGGCCTTATGGGGGACGTCGTGACAACATGCTCCACCACCAGGAGTGGAGGGGCATGACATGCAGATCCTGATTAGTATATATCAGGATTGATGGATTTTACATGAGGCACGTTCCTTTGCATTTTCAGCGTAGAGAGAGGGAGCGTGTAGGCAGTATCATTTCTCTGGCCTTTGATACACTTTCTCATTAATTATTTAGTCAGCTAGCTCCATGAACTCTGGGGTGTCACTACAGTTATGAATCCTCAGTTTGCACTTTCATCAAACTCACTTGAGCTCTTGCTTGCAAGCAGTTAGACATTCACATTCTTCCTTCACTATCATCTTGTCTGAATCTGAGGCTGTCTCTGAATGGTCTTTGTTGCGACCATTACTGACACTATTAGTTACTCAGCAAGTATTTGTAGTTTGTATGTGACAATGATTGGGGAGAATTTCGACTTGAATCAATCAATCAATCAATACGCCAATCAGATTTTGTTTATATAGTGAATTTTACAAAGGATTTTTCCCAATACACTTTTACCCTGGTTTGTAAGACTGAACTCCCTGCCACATCAGAGAAAACATGAACTACTTAAACTGGTTGTTCTTGTACATAATGCTTATTTAGAGACTTGGGCACATTACCTTTGTCCCTACAGAAAAAATAAAAATGGAAGTGTGATGTGCTGAGACTTATTTGACCCCATTGCTTTGTTTTACGCCACAGGTCCCTGTGCAGTCATGGTTTGACGACATGACGGACACCGAGCTCCTGGACTTGATCCCTTTCTTCGAAGCGCTGAGCAAAGAGGACGATATTTACAGTGTGTTACAGACCCTGAGAGCCAGGTAGCCCAGTCTCCTCCCCCCTGTGCGGGTCCTGACCCCCCCCTTCAGCATGGCTCAGGTCCCTACTACAGCAGCCTGTAGGGGGCAGCGCAGAGCTCCGCAGAAAGTAGCCCCGCCCAGCTGCTATCTGGCCACAGCCTGGATGGACTGGATGTTTGCGGTACGGCCAGTCTGAAAGGAGACAAACTTTGGGAAGCCCTATTGGCAAGAAAATGTGTATATATTATATATTTCTAATCTGGAGGGGGAAAAACAAACAGAAAATCAATTAAAAGAACTTAATTTTTTATTGGAGACACGAGTTTTACTATTCTATATATTAAGTTCTATATATTTACCAAAAAAACAACCTTTTTTCTGAAAATGAGAAACATTCTTTGTCCTTTTATTGTTGCTATGCAGGCAGCCTGTTCCCCAGTCTCCAGTAAATCAACTGTGATTTTCTTTACCTACTGAATGAAGTGCCTTTTGTGACTGTTGTTTTTATGGAGAGAGCAAATTTTGTATGCTGCATATTTCCAGAATACTGAAATCTTTTCCTGGAGTTATGTTTTAAAACTGAAGTGGAGAAGAAACTTTATATTGTTATGTTATTTATGCTGAATATTTTACTAAGGGGTGGGCTCTTTTCTTAATTATATACTAAATGGCTTTTTTTCCATTTTCTAACACCCCATACCATTATTTATTGGCGATGGTGATTTAATGTGTTACATATTATGGCCTCTAATGAAACTGAAATAATGCATTTGCAATTGTGATTTTGTGTAGTATTACAGTTCACCCTACCAAGACAGAGGTAAGTGTAGCTTTGTATTGGAGGAAAGAGATCAAAGCCTGTAGGTTTTAAAACTGAGTGCCGATGCTTGTGTTTCAGACTGCTGCCATACACCAGGTCTTAATTGAAAGTGCCAGGTAATTTGTTCAGTGATGATGAATAAGGTTGTGATGTTTAGCTTTGCCATTAAAAAGGAAAAATAATGAAGTGCATTCAAAATGGCTGCCCATATATGCCCCATTAATTTCTTTAACTCAGTTTTGTATACCTATGTTTAGAAATGTCAGATTTGGTTTAATTTGTCCAATTAAATTTGATTTTGGAGGCCTCTCATGAACTCAATTAAAATAATGCACTTTTCCAAGCAGTTTTCACACTCAATTTAGTATTGCTTTGCTGTGATTCTTTAATAATGGAAAGTGGCAGTGTCCTTGTTAAAGGCCACCGATGGTACGCAATTGCAAATGCATCCTTTCACCGTGAAGAAAATGAATATTGTATGGAAATATTTAGTTTCAATTATGTTTTCCTGTGATATTTATGAGTTGAGAAATGCCTCAAGCTGATTCGGGAGCTCGGCCCTTTAATTTGGCTGGTTTTTAATTGGGCTTCTGACGTTTCCACCGGTCAGAGCTGCCGCTGCTGCTGCTAGCGTACAGAGGCCACGCCGAGTCGGCACAGGGGCTGCCGGAACTGTTCCTCACCACCGTGCCTGTTCAGAGACATGACCTCACCAAGCGCCGCACCCCTGGGGCAATAACCCGACTGAAGTCATTTCCCTCTGGATCCTGTGCACCTCAGCGCTACTTCTGCAGTTTTTACACTCACACACACACACGCGCGCGCGCACACACTCTCTCTCAGACTATTATCCGCATGGTTATTATTATGGTTCTGTTCTATGGTACTGTTCTGTTTCTTTTCTGTTCCTCAGTATTTGGTTTTAAAGACATGTTCATATCTATGTTGTCTGGTGTTTCTTCTGCCACAGGCACAGTAAAGCTCCCCTACAGTTAAAGAATGATTTCAACTTGGTGTGCTTATGAATCATCTTAAGATGATTTGGTATACATTTGTACGACGGTATCGTGTACTCTGGTTAATGGAATAGAGAGAATTTAGGTTCTTTTGGTTTCAGTTCTCTGAAGAAGAGAGCAGATAGAGTTGTGGTACAATCTGGTGATGTTCTCTACACTCAAATGCACGCAGTAGGCACTAAGAGGTTCCACATACCTCTCTTTTATTCTCAAATTTATTTGTTACCCAGCTTTACTCTCGACACCTTTTCAACATCCCTCAAGTGTGTACTGCAGTTACATTTACACCTGATTATTTCTGAGAATTATTCTTAATTATGCCAGTGTACCATTTAGTACCCACTCAAAATCAAATGTGAGCGATCGCCAGCTTTTGAACTCTGGTCTGTGAATTAAAATGCTTTATATTCATCGTGCTTTTAGCCGCCAGTCTGACTAACTGTTCTATAAAAGCAGACTTCACTTCCTAACCAGAGGGGGAAATCATAACTGTAGAGCAGTGTTACTGTGCAGTGCATTTTCAGTAAAATGTTTCACGGTTTTGTGGCGAATATCTTTCAGAAAATGACAAGTCATTAAAGTACCTTTTTTTTAAAAGAAGGAACAAGATTTTCTTTGTTCTAACATTTCTGTGCTGCCATAACTGCTACCACTTGACCTGGTGTCACACTGTTCAGACCTTTTTTGGCATTCATGTGTCCAGTCACGTTTTGCCTTTTACCCCTTAAGTTGCGGGCCGGAGTGGGTTTATTTGTATTCATTACATTTTTTACAGTGAAATTTTTTTATCAAGTTGGCCACACAGTTTATCTTTTGAATCAGTTAAACTCATGGTTTAACATTAATTATTTTATGATGCCGATGTTTTAACAGCAACAGTTCTTTACATGGTAAAGACATTATCTTTATTAGGGCAAAGGTCCAGTGAACAAAATTCATTGTAGTTTTTTTTCCCAAAAACTCCATAGAATGTCGTTTCTTGGCTTATAAATTCTCTTGAGGAATTATTGTTTTCTGTTTTGCCGTTGCATACACTCTGAGAGTACTGTGTGAATAGGATTTGATCTCCTGTGTATACACAGGAACAAGACATTCCCATCTGCAAGGTTCTTTATCCATCACTAGTCAAGCAGTCCCTCAGTATATGTAGCCTGAGGGACTCGCTGACCATAAGTAATGACTTGATCGTGGGCATCATGACTTCTCCCCAGTACATAGCCAGCCAGAAGCAAGCTATTACACTGATGACTGATGAGCATTTTAGCCAAGTAAATTATGTTTATAATGGTGTATAGGCTGTTAGGCTTACATAAAAGGACATGTATTGTTTCTCCTGCGTAAGTAAACCATGAGTTTTTCAGTAAGCACACTGAGAACGTTGTGCACCAGAAAAAAAATGTATATTCAAAAAGGTTGTTTTTGTACAATAAAAATTAATTTTGTTAAGTCTAAACAGAAGACTTGGCATTTGGAGGCCTTGGAAGAAATCACTCTTCTGAGTGAATAATTCTGAGGAGGACAGTGAAAACAGCATTCAATCCACAGCCGAGGACATGTTCACTGGCATTCAATATCGGTGCAATCTAAATACTTTCTGAAAATATTTTTTATTACTAGTCAGTACACAAATAAATAAGGAGTAGGCCTTATTTAAATTATTTAAATTTTTTTAAATGTGGCGTGAAATTGTGGGATGTGTTTGACATGTTAATGGAGGTGGGATATTTGACTAAAACTTCAATTAATGGACCTCAATCAATGGATTAGTAAACTGGGGGGGGGGGGGGGGGGGTAGAGTGTGACAGGCTTGGGGAAATGGAGCTCATTTCTGGAGCTAAAAGTATATTGTATTTTATTGGATTTGTCCAGCATTGTGGCTGTGGCTCCATTGTGTTTCTAAGCCCACCAGGCACAGTCACTATATCTGTATCCACTCAAAAAAATTTTTAAAAAGCAGATCCATTCCCAAAAAGAATCTTTTTGGTGAGAAAAAAACTTCAAATTCCAATATGTTTGAGCTTCTTTGTTTCAGTAATATTTAGAGTAATTCTAACTCTTGGAAAGCAACCTTTTAAGAGTTACTGTTCAGAAGAGACCAGGATTATGCCTGCAGTCAAAAGGGTTCAAAAATAGTAACTATTTTATTCGGGGTATGTCATTTTCCGGCTTGTGTGAAAAAGAGGGGCACTACAGAAGGGGTTAAACCCCCGCAGGCTTAGGTCAAATTAAATTACATGTACATTTTCTTAGGTAATGAAGATACCAAATGGGCCCCCAGAACTGATTGTATCTGAAAACAGTTTTTCATTCAGGACATTTTTTATCTGATCCTATTTTATGGATGCCCAGTTGTCATTCTCTATACAGTGTACTTAACGAGCTAGCCCAACCTATTTTTTTTCAGAAATAACGCTTACTTAGTCAAGAACACAAGATGGGTTAGTACAAAACTACTATAGAATAAGCATAGATAATATGACTATTGTGGGCTGAAAGTTTCGTCCATTATCAAACTATTTTTGACTACAATTGCCTTGTAGGCTCATTTAGTCTGTAGTCTGAAGCTTGTTGCTTCGGATGGTTTAAAAAAAAAAAAATTTATTCCGACAAGAAGAAATCCTGGGAATTTATTGCTGAATGTCATTTGGGATCTGGTTCAGATAAGGAGGCAAAGAACTGAATTATTTATTTTCAGCCCGGCTGATAGTGAAAGACTTGACCATTAATTATCAGACTGTGCAAAAAACAAAACAAAAACTCTCACTGTACTGCAAACAATGTGCTATCTAGCAGCAATTTGTAACATGCTTTGGTTAGCGTATGTCTTTCCAAATTCATATTTTATTATCTTACTGCTCCCATATTGCTTGTAATGGCAAATTGCCTTGGTAGCGGTTGCTAGCAACTGTCTAAACTCTGTCAGCCATCCTGTAAGTGAAGAATGTTGTATGTCCATGAAGCGTGAGAGCTTAAGTACAATGTGAATTTGCATTGATTGACATCTGCATTTTAAAAATAGTATCTTAATAAAGGATGGTGGGAGGTTTTTGCCATTGCAATTTCAGAAACTGAGATCAGTTTACTTCCTCATGCTTTCACAATGCACAGTACCACAATTAGGCTGTTAGTGCAACCAAGTGATCTGGGACACCTTAGCCTTGCCTTAGTGCCTCAGCAAGGAGTGCCTTAATCTAACCAAGGTAAGGCGGCTTCTCTTTTCTTTTTCATGTAAAATTGTTTTCTTTGTTATAGTGTTTTTATATCTATTACATATTTGCAGTTTCACCAAGTTTATATTCATTTTATTGTGGATTAGATGGTTTATGTATTTATGTTTAAACCACCGGCAAAAAGAAGCGCATTTTGACTGTGTTGGTTGGTATGGTTTCTTGAACTGCACCTGTAAGTTTTGTTTTATCTGCAGTATACATGACCTTACAGCATGCAAAGTGTTAAATTATTTACCAATTTACCATTTATTTGTCCAAAAGCTGGTCAACAACAATGCTACCATATTTTTCTGAAATGTTCTGTTCTATTTACTAATATTCATTTTTTCATACTGCTAATTTTTCCGATATATTATTGTCAACTAGCCAGTAGATGTCAGCCCACATTGAAAAATTAGGTGTATATAGCGCATGATGAATCTTTGTTTCTTAGTCCAGAATGACCTAGCATGTAATCTGAACTTCAGGTAAGGTATTATCTATTTTGTTAGAACTTGCTGTTTTGAAATATGTTTCATAAAGTTCAGCACTCTTTAAAGTCTTGATACACACTATATAATAGTGAACTGTTTAAAGGTTAGATTTGTGGATTAGAGGAAGGACTTGTGCTTGTTTAACAAAGCTGGATGAATTATTGGCAAGTCATAATGTTTAATACATAACTGAAATCCTGAAGTCCTTGAACAAGGAGCTATTCGTGGACTAATTTTTAGAGGGCTGTGTACTTTTTTTTTTGCTTTACTCTGATAATGCTTTATGGAATGCTGTTCTTTTTGAAATTATTACACACTAAACACCTGGGGCTAGAATCATTCTAAAACCCAGAACAGACATTATGCTTATTGAAAAACAGTCGTTCTGTGGGCACATTTTTCACTGGTTGTTGGCAGTGCCTCGCTGCAGGTAAAAATGACACTGTAAAGGAACCAGTAAAAATATAATGGCTACTTGACATTCATTCAGTTATTCTCACTTATAGGAATGTACGTATTGCCACTGTATAATTTCAGAGTGTATTTCACTGTAGCATGGAAAACTCTAGGACAGGGCTGCCCAACCCTGTTCCTGGAGATCTACCGTCCTGTCGATTTTTACTCCAACCGTATTTTGGCACGCCTGATTCTACTAATTGGCAGCTCAAAGAGACCTCTAGCTGTTAAATGAGATGTGTTTTGTTAGGGTTGGAGTGAAAACCCACAGGACGACAGATCTCCAGGAACAAGGTTGGGCAGCCCAGCTCTCGGGGAATTAAAAATGCAAAGTTAGGGCTTGCAATTTGTGTACAAGGCATAACCATCATACAGTCCAACTTCAAGGGAGTGTTACTTGATTCTGATAGAAGATATTGAGGTTGGTAGCGGCTGAAAAAAGGTCAAATGCAAAAATGTTCTGTGTTCACAAAAATAAATTTGCTCTTGTTTAAGTCTAAAGTTAAAGGGAACATCACATTTCAACTGAATCTTTACATAAGATAACATGAGTATCGCCTCCCAAGATTAGAAGACATGTTTACATGTAAATACCTTCTTGTTAGCCACTATTTAGCATTTGAAGCACTGTAATTTCCTTGAATCAGTGCTGCATGTATTTTTAAGAATTCCATTGGTGAACCTAATACTGTCATATGCACAGTGTCAGTCCACGCAATCTGTTCAAGTCACTATGATCTTGTGTGCACTGTTATTTTGGAATCTGACTCCTTCCTGGTATCCTCCAGTATTTGTTAAAGGTGTTCCTGCAGCAAGTGTAGTTTTGCCTATATGAAATAATGAAATCTGGAATCCATGTGAGGGCTTGGAAGGTTGAGCATGATTCATTTCTGTTTGTTCAGTAATTACACAGGTGGAATAATCACCGAGTGTCAGACGTATTAGGTAGAAAGTAGGGAGGTCCACCAAAGACGCATTGGGTCTTATTTCTGTAAGTCAATAAATGGCTTGCAGGCTGAACAGAGCAGTCTATCTTGTTTGTTTAATTAGGGTAGAGAGACAGTTCTAGCAACATGACAGTAAAAAAGATGCACAAAGTTTGTAACAAAGTGTTGCAAAATAACAGCAAATAAATATGCCCATTTAAGGAACCTCTCTATGAAGAGGTTCCTTAACCTCTCTACTTGGGCTTTGTGATTTTAATTAATCCAACTGTGCCTTCTTTTGCTTAGGCCACAGGGAACCTTTGACCAGATTCATACAGAATCTTTTTCTCAAGCACAAAACAGGTTAAATATTTTGACACTGCAGCAATGACCCCTGCACATCTCTGCTTACCTGCATGTTAGCAAAGTTTATTAATGTCTTACTGAATCTACAGAAAGCTCCAGCTAAATATGACTGACCAGTACAATTGATGTGTTCTTGTAATATTAAAATGGTTTGATACCTCTCCTGCCTTGTAGCATAGTGGCTAAAAACAGTATAACTGCAAGACCATCCGTTTGATTCCCGGGGATAACAGTACTTTCTCACGACCACTTTAATTAAAACCGTGCTTAATTTTTTCCAAGATGTAATTTTCTTTTGCAGTAGATGGCAGTAAGACAGGTGTTGCTCAAGCAATTGAGATAAAAATGGACATATGAAACTGACTTCTGTTCTGTTTTACAGAAAGACACTAAGTACTGGCTAGAGAGAAACTAGTTAAAAGTAGAGAATTTAGTTAAAAGTAGAAAACAAGGAGAATATAACAAAGTGGGGCTGATGTTCGCTAGCTGGAATAGAGAGCTAGTAAACTTGCTAAGTATTGCATCATATTATGTTGTGAGATTGCATAGTGTCACTAGCTACAGTCTGTTATGTGTTGTCTAACATCAGTAAGTGCCTTTGGTCATAGTAAGGATTTGATATTGCTGTTAATACAATCAACAACCAGAAACACTGATCTAGAATGGACGGAGTGTAGCACAGTGGGTAAGGAACTGCGCTTGTAACTGAAAGGTCGCAGGTTCGATTCCCGGGTAAGGACACTGCCGTTGTACCCTTGAGCAAGGTACTTAACCGGAATTGCTTCAGTATATATCCAGCTGTATAAATGGATACAATGTAAAATGCTATGTAAAAGTTGTGTAAGTCGCTCTGGATAAGAGCGTCTGCTAGATGCCTGTAATGTAGAATTAAATTCTTTCCAACTATATGTTAGACTTTGTGATAAACCTTACAATATTCCAAAAAAAAGTGTCAGTTTTGTCATGAGTCATCAGTCAGTTTTGTAAATCTGGTCAGATACCACAATCCAACTAAAATGTATTGGGGTGACACTAGCTTGTTTAACCGCCAAGAATGAACACAACCAAACAAGAGATGTCCCACCACCAATCAGAATATTGCATGCCACGAAGACAGTTTGCTGCAAGTAAATTTAATAGTTCATATCAAAGTAATAACTTGCAAGGTCACAGCTTCCAATAAATGATGGGCTGTGCTACAAAACTGCCCAAACTGTAACCATGTATTCATGAAAATGACAGTGCCAAGAAGATAGTTGAGCTTTTTATGGGGTTATTTGCGCTTAAAACAGCACTGCCACAGCACTTTGAGAAGTGGAATGACAAAATTATCTTTGACACACCTGCGGCAGCATCCATGGATCTGTTCATAGCCAGGAAACTCCTTAAAAACGATTGCCTCTTGATGTGTGATTATTCACATCATATGAGCCTGGAAGGTCTATCAGTTTGTACTTTTCCTCTTTCTTTAAGGATTCTTTTGTACTTATTTATACTCCTGTCAGCAATGCACCTCAGAGCATTTCATAGGCTAGAAAAAGTCTATGCCTTTACTTAAGAATTGCTTGTCAGCTACTTGAGAGGTGTTTTTGGTTGACTAATCTCTTCTAAAATTAATACATTGCCTAAAGGGACATGCTGATAAAAAACATTTCCGATACCTGAGGTGTTATCTAAGTGATGGAGAACGGAGATTGTCAGAATTACTCATCTCAGTAAAAATAGCTAAGGACTTTGGGGTAATTTTAGTGCGAAGTGCATTTCAATCAGTGTTTGTCTACTGAGCCTTAGGGAAATCTAATCACAATGGAATCCCTGTGGTTAGCTACACTCCTAGCCCAACCACTCCTTTGTGTGAGATGCTGTTGATTTGATTGTGTAATGGCAAGTTCCCAAGTACAGGCACACCTCTACTAGTGTGGTAGTTTTCCCATCATGATTCAACAGCTAACACTTAAATCCTACCAAGAGAAGACAATTGTCAATGCACCTTCACACGTGATGTTAATTCAATTTAGAATGTGATCTATATTTGTCTTTTGTTCTGGTCATAGAATCAACATCATGGTAAAAGAAATGTAATATATTGGCTGGAGTGATACTTGTGTTATAGAATGATTTCAGATATGGTCCCATCCTGAATCCAATTGACCATCCAAATACTTTTGCATTTAATTGTATACACATGCAAAGATACAAATAAGCAATGTCTGTGAGTAAGCAATACAATTCAAACCAGCGCTGATTTTAGAAGCACTTTAAAACATGACAAAATCACCCCGCTCGGTTCAGATAAGCCATGCCATTGTTATGAATTAATGATGAACTCATGCATTATAATTTTCCTTTTCTTAAAGCAACACTAAGTCATTTTACTCCTGTCAATGGGATCACTGACATTGTATGATCTTCCTGGTTTTATTGTGTTTGATAAAACTTCTAAAAACTGTTGTCTTTTTTTCTTCGTTATAGCACAGCGTGTTTAAAACGGGCCCATAATAAACGTTTAGGTTATGTTTTAATTCTGACGGAAGAAATTTTTTTAAAATGCAAGCTAATTTCTCTTATTTATGAGATTTGTTCGGTCTCAATTTTTGTAAAAAGTGACAGCCCAACTCTGCACCACAAAAGAACGTCTTGTGAGAAACATTTTACATTACATTACATTACATTTATTTGGCAGACGCTTTTATCCAAAGCGATGTACAAAAAGTGCATTTCATGGTCATAGACAACTGCTAAACACAGGTTCAGTAAGGTACAATACTTATTTTGTACAGCTATTTCTAGCCAAGAACACAGTTTAGTTCACACAGTGAACACTATTCAGACCTAACCTCTGCAAAGCCAACTAGGCAGAATTTTATTAGTATATCGTTATCCTCGCATTCCATCGCAGCCAAAGAGTACCGAAAATTGCCAGTACGCCCTGTGCAAGGAGCACGACCCTTAAATGGAATATAAAGAGGTAATTTGATTGGCTGTTAATAAATCCAGCTGCACCGCACCTACTGATAATACATTATTTCGTGTAACCCAGCCCTGTTTCCAGGTGCGCCGCATGCTTCGTGCTGTGCCCTCCTTGCCTCTGGTCCCGAAAATATCGACATTCTCTAGTCACGCCCAGTGTGTCCACACGCGGCTCCATTGACTCCGCCCTTGTGCTGTGTGACATTGATTTCATAAAATTGAGCCCAAAGAGTAGAATCGTCCATGCTTCAACACCATCTCTTTATGAATGTGAAATCATTTATTGCTTCTGCAGTGACTTGATTCTGTTCCTCGTCTCTGCGTGCTGCTTTTGGCTTGGTTGGTACGCTGGGACCAACTGATCAAAGCCATGTCTGAGAGAGAACCCCACTGGCAGTAGAAAGCTCCCCAAAGCACCTTCTGGGACCAGTCAACCTCGTTCACAAAGCGCTGCTTTTCCCCGACTGCCTAGCTTCCCGTTGGATGTCCTCATTACCATTCCAGACTACAAATGGCCCTGGCAGCCCTCACAGTCAAAGCTCAGTGAGGACACTCCAGTTCGGCATGTACTTGCTGAGATATCATTAAGCAAGTGCCTCTTTCAGGGTATTTTCGTTCTCACTTTTCAGATTGTCAGGATCAATGAGTATGGACAATACAAGCCAAGAAAGTTATTCATTGAAAGTGTTCTATCTATTTTTTGAGCCTTTATATGGGGGTTACAATCAAAGGAGTGCCCTGGAAGGATAATGAAAAAATCTCAGTTCAGCAGCACCTTTCAGTCACAACACATCATTACTTTGGAGGATATCTGAGGTTCACCCTCTCTTTATTATTCTCCTTTCAGAGAGAGAGAGAGCAGAGCAGGCTGCTGGCATAAACGCTCTATGCGGTCATTTATTACCAAAACCATCTGTGGGCCACACAATTCAGGTTATAAATGTTTTTTTATGTTTTGAAAGAAATTTTAACTGAGCAGTATTCAGAGGGTGTGAATAGCTTTTTCGATGCTATTGTTCTTCAGAGAAAGAGAGAGAAAGAGCATGCGTGCATGTAGTAGTTTCACTATTTCAGACTAATTTATCCCATCCATTCTTCAGTTTTTAGTTACTGATATTTTGGATATACTGTATGTATTAGAATGGTGTGTCTTCCCTGTCTGTGTGTGTGTGTACGTCTACCCGCGCATACAGGTGTATTCATGTGGGTGGGGTGGACATAAACACACCCTGCCCAGAACTCAGAGCAGAGTGGAAAAGGTAGGCAGAGAGGAAGGAGCAGTCACTACATTTGTACACACACCAGGAGAAAAATTCCCACATCTGGAACATTCTTCTTGCTTTACTTAGCTGCCCAAAGTAAGTCACCCATTCACTATCATTGCTGTTCACTGTTCTCTCTCAAAATCATTCCAGTCAACTGAACTGTGGTTAATGATTTTACCTGAAGTTACCGTCAAAATTGCTATAAGTTGTTCATGTATCCTATTTTAGTTTTTATTCATAACTTTTATTATAATGTGTAGTATGTATAATAATGCAAGTGTGGGTGTTTGTAAATGTGTACTTTTTGACATTTTGTCTCAGGTGGGTTCATTGTATCATATTGAGAGTTTGTACTGTAATGCTTTTATTACTAGTATATAACACAAATGTATGGCATCTCTTGACTTTATATCAATTTACTGTTTGCACAGTACTGTTTGACTTTTGGCAAATGTTCACTATGAATGAATTGAGTGGCTCTGTTTAGATAAAGTATTTACTAATATCCTGGAATTGAGTGCTTTTGGGTGGGGTACCTTGTAATTTGATGAATTCAGTGTGTGATTGTATTTACTCACACGCACACATGCACAAACCTGACCTCCACTGGTCTACAGCTGGTTGCTGGAAGAAGGACACATTTGTTGTTTTTAAGTAATTACAGAATCATGTGCCAACATTGCCAACTTCCTTGCTAAGGTGCTTGCAAGGGAAATCCTTTTTTTTTGTTGGACTTTCCATTTTTGTTCCAACACTAACCGCTTGAACTCTGAATAAAACAGCTAAAACACAAAGCCATTTTCTTAACTAGAACTGTTGACAGGAAAGCACATCTGCCAGATTGAGTCTGCTCTCTGTTTACTCTGAAGAGTGCAGGGTGTGTACACACTGTTCAGTGGGAAAGTTGAGTTATTCTGAGCACCTTTTGTAATGGAGGGCATATTGGTTTCTTGGACCTCATTGGTGAAATCCACATTTCAGTGACCGAAAGAGTATATCTGATATTTATTTTAAAACAGCACTCTCCCAGTTCAGCTGAAGGCTTGCCTCCCACTCATCAGTCTGGGGACAATGGCGTTAGTCTTAGCATTCATTGTGTATTAACAGAGTAATGTGATATACATGTACTTCATAGAGAAAAGGCAGAATTGAACACAATGAGCCAGCACTGGCCATTGTGCATGATGAGTCATCCGATAAAAACGAGTCTTTCTTGATGGGGTATTTGTGCTCAAATGGGATGCAGAAGGATTGAATTCAGTCTACATATATTCATCTTAAGTAGCTGAGAGTGTACTGACCTCTGTATATCTACAATACCAGTTTCATAGATTTATGAGTGATTAAATGTTTTTTTTCATGTTGCTGTCCCTTATCTGAGTATATGCAAATCTAGAAATAAGAATAAGAATGAATGACTAAATTATGCTTGTTTCTCTGTGCTTCACAGTTATCTGTTTAAATTTTAACAACATTAGTCTAACGGGTTGTGTATTGGTTTTCAACTTGAGGAAAACCAACCTCGTGCCATTTCATATGTCTATAATGTTTACGACATAAGCCATCTTTTGCTCTGAACAGATTTGTATTTTCAGATCTAGTCCTATGATGGGTGTAGTGTTTCAGTGAATCATGAGCTTTAATGAAGTGGGCCTAATTATTGAGGTAAATGAGAAGAATGCATCTTTCTTTGGCTTTGCTTTTCTTTCTCTGAGCATTTAGCATCTGCGGTCTGTGTCACACGTCAATGTCTGCATAAATTTAGCTTGGACAGCTATGGGAAACACGCTATCTTCAAACGTCTATTAACATACAATTTGAGCGTGACTACAATTGTGAACGAAACATGCAAGTCTATGTACGTAATCCAGCAACCAATTGAATAAAAAATATTTATCAGCAATTATCTACATATTTTACTGGTGCCATTTGAAAATTTAACTCAATATTGTGATATGAGAACCAGTTTCATAATTTGTCTTTTATTCACACTTCTACGAGGTGGTGCTAGAATGATCTTGCCATCATTGTACTCAAAAAATGGTTTCTGATTGAATTGCTGGTGTTGATCCTTTATGTATTGAATAGTGAAAATTAAAATGAATATACATCAGAGCTTTGTGACCGTGTAGTGTATGCTTGTTTACAATTGTACATGAAGTGTGCTATATTTTCAACATACAGTAATGGGGAAGCAAACCTATGAAAATCTTAGTTAAATTTTGACAAGTCTTGAATACCAGGGTATAGCCTAATAGGTGTGTCTGGCAGCTACTTGAATCATTTTAAGCTTTAGTGCATGTGTTGTCAGAGAGGGTGGGGTATATTTATTTACAGAATTGATTAGATCGCCTCAGAATGTAACCAGAGAGGGTTGGAGAGCTTAGTGAAGTGATATGCTGAGCAGAATTTAGTAGGAACCGGAGATTGTGGTCGTTAAAATGCCAGTCTTCAGGCTTGAATTCTGGCAGTTTGAGGGCAAACTGTGATCCTGAACATCCTGTTGTCCGATGCTGCTGTATTTTACAAGCTTTGTCCTGATAACTGTTTTTTTTTGTGCTAAATACACCAATCAAATATGGTAAAATAATAATGGTACCAAAAATATTGCATGGGACCAATTTATTTTCTGTATTTCTGTTAGAATGTAATAGTCTATGAATTAAACACTTACACTGAAGAAAAGGCTGGCACATACTTTTGATATTTTTTATTGATTAATAGTTTTCGTCTTGTGAATTGCTGAAATGTATTTATTTTTTATGAGTCATTTTTCACCTAACCCAAGATGATTTTAACTGAGAAGCTTTTAATAAGGGGTGGGTGCATTCTCACAGTCTTTCAGATCCTGCTTCACTATCATTGTGCAAACAAATGCTGGCTGACCTCACCACAATTGCATCCACACACATCCAGTCAATGTTAAAGTTGCTCAGCAACGGTTGTACAAGTGCCAGATAGGAGGGTTTTTTTTCTGCATGTAATGCTGCCTCTAGAGAGGGAAAATGAAACCTTCTATCTATCTATCTATCTATCTATCAATCAATCAATCAATTACCAAAAGTATCTGGACATCCCTTGGTCTAGGGCTGTTCATAGTTTGAGGATAGGCCCATTTGTTCCAGTGAAGGAAAATCTTAATGCTACAGCATACAATGACATTCTAGAGGAATGGAAGTGGAAGAACTTAACAGGCTTGCACAGAGCTCTGGCCTCAATCCCATCCAACACCTTTGGGATCAATTGGAAAGCCACCTACGAGCCTACACACACATATATATCTGATTGCCATTTGCCACCATGTCAATAATCCCGTTGTTATTTTTTCTATAATTTACAATAAAACTCTTTGATAGTTCCAAACCACACCTTCCAAGTTATCAGACTGCTTCAAAATTTTTAAAATGTTCATAAAATGATCATATGAAGGAAAGGCATATTTTTCTCATATATTTGTACAGTATGAACCTATGCTTGGAAACAAGTATTTATGCCGATGTTGTAGTTGTTTTGGCATAATAGTGGATAGCCATTTAAACTCTTTTGTATGATTAATGTGTTGCCATGGTTTTGAACTAATGTTTAGTAAATAGGCTGTATCTAAGTGAACTTTCTGTTTTCTAAAATGGGGTTGCTCATTATTTAGGCCTGATCTAAATATGGAGATAAGTTCATTAAGAGGGCTAATAATCTGTAATCAATAATACGCAATAATGTGAATGTTTCCACTGTAATACAAATGAGGAATGGAATTTGCTTTCAGCTCAGCAACATGATTTCTTGCGTCTTGCTCTTCCCAGCAGGAACCTAATTATCTTGCCTCCTTCTAGAATCATACATTAACTGATCATTAATTCTCGTGGAAACGACTCTGTACAATATGAACCACACAGACTGTGACCAAACAGTGGCAAAAAATTGTATATCTACAAAATGCCTTTCAACAGAATGCCTCTGAACAATCTCAAAAATTGTTGATTTTGAACATCTGTCATTCAAATTTTGTGAAATATTTCTCAGGTGGCCATAAGATTTAGTAAAATTTGTCGTACTCAGATTTATTGTTCAA
The DNA here is from genome assembly GCF_018555375.3 of Anguilla rostrata. Classification (NCBI taxonomy): domain Eukaryota; kingdom Metazoa; phylum Chordata; class Actinopteri; order Anguilliformes; family Anguillidae; genus Anguilla; species Anguilla rostrata. The sequence goes on from NC_057936.1 coordinate 17,558,092, forward strand.
ATAAGGTTTAACAAGCATCATATTCATTCCAATATACTGTATTTATTTTTTCAGTGTTTAATTTGGATTTGGTCAGGCCCATAGTGCTGTGTTGTACATTCTGTACAATTTGTTATTGTAATGTTAACAGTCTGGCCTGTATTCGTTCAACATTTGTCCTTAATCTGCATGCTTATTTTCAAGATAACGCAAGCATTACACTTTTTCTTCACAAATTCCGTTTTGTGAGTTAGTTTTAATGACTCATCAAACTCTGTTTGTGAAGAAAAAAAATTGGACAAATATTGATTGGATCCAGCCAATGTCCTTATCCTGCAATTTTCGTTGCAGAAAAACATGTTCATTTAAAATGAGCCCAGGACATTACATTTACAGTTGCTAAAGCCCCCAGCTATTACATGACTGATCATTGGCTATTTCAATTGCGCTGAGTACATTTATATTAACCACCTTTCCCACAATACAGTGTATTTAAAATGGTAGATATTTCAAACTGGCATCAAATGTAAATGCCCATCAGTAGTTATAAGAAGGTAAACCATTGAACAGGTACCTATGCAGCAGATAATTGTTTAAATTATTGAGGTTAGCTGACACAGAGGCAAGTCTATATGCAATACTCCCTGGACAGGAAAGGTGGGGGAAAAATCAATCACTTTACCATCTGTAACTGTTCTCTGGCACCCAGAATGATGGAATCAGTAAAAGGAATTTAACAGTAATGCATGTATTTGCAGTTGGGTAGCAACTCCATATTGCATGAAGTTAATAACTGATGCCAGCTCTGAAGCTGTGAAGGCATATACAGGTTTTGTGACAGGTTTCGCAAAAATCACTGAGTGCTCCTATAAGCGAATAACTTAATAGTGAGTCTACTTTTTTTGTTCTTGGGCTATCATGAGTAATATTTGCTACGTAATATCATTCTGTCAGTCATTTGTGAATCATTTGAGTCTCAGCTGTTTCTAACAGGGCTCACATTACTCAGTACTGTGCATGACCACTTCGGTCTTATCACTGTGTTGTCAAGGCGTTTTTGTTTCCTGGTATCAATATAGATTTTTAAGGGGTATGAAATTTTTCATGTAGTGTTTTCTGTAGACTCATGAGATTCAAGCTGAATGCTATCTGACTGGAATCCAGTCGTGCTCCAGTGTGTTAAGGGCTCAAAGTGAATAACTAGAGGCTTGGTTGAATTTCTGCACTCTTTTCTCTCAGTTTAGAATCAGCAGTTGTGCTGCGTAGGTTGTTGCTATGCCACCCTCACTGAGAGAGTCAAGGCCTCTAATGCCCTCGCCCCATAGCTAGTGTTTAGCTAAGCATACTGTTTACATAAACCCAAAGGCCATCGCAAAGTGCATTTAGAAGTGTATGGTATGTAGCATCATATACTTCCCGCACCTTATGCTCTTTTAACAATGCAATATAAGGTTTTACATCACCATAGTTTCTGTTTGTTTGAAAATTGCATTGCCACTTTTTGTGTTGTCATGGGAACCTCATCAAAACAACTTTGCCTGATGCAGAGACCTTGATGAGTGGCTAACTTAAAGTTGGCCAGTATGCTCAGCATTTAAAAGGACAACAGTAGCTATCCATAATTATTATTAAAGTATGGTAGTACAAGTAAATAATGCTTTGCTTTTTGATTTAATTGAGATTATGGACAATTGCTGAAGAAATAACAATCTGAAATGTAGTACTTCCAAACTAAACTGACTAACTTAGCATGTCAGCCTGTGATTGCACTGCATAGAATAATCATATGAATCATTTGCAGGCATGAAAAACACATTGACACTCACAACTAAAAAACTTGACTATAATGTTCAAATATTCAAGGGCTTTTTTTGTCCAGAAACCAGAAATTATTTTCAGGCTCCTTTTGTTTTCAGTTACCTGGAGGGAAGCCATTTCTGCTGGGTTGTGTTGAAACATATGGAACATTCTTTCCAGTTCTGTAATAGTTTTTTTTCTGTAACAAGCACAAAAGAAGGGTTAAGGGAATCCCACACAGATGAAAACATGTGGTGTTGCTGTCACAATATTGATCCCTGGCAGAGTTGCCCTGGCCTGTTTAAGACTCTCACAATACTATGTGCACTGCTGTTTCCAAAAATACTTAATCTTTGTTAAAATGTTTGAAGAAGCCACCATTGATAGTATCTTCCAGCTCTAGATTTGGACTATTTTTTATAAACAGAAGAGTAAGCTGCATCAGACACTTTCATTGGTGATTAGTATGTGTTTCTTTTATGAATAGCCTGTATGCTATCTCCCACTCCTGACCACCTTTATTGTTTCTGTAGATCCCTAAGCAATGTCTGAAGAAACGCCAGAAGCCTTTAAAGATATCCGCAGCAAGCCTGGCCTGCAGATATGGACCATAAACGTGAGTGAAACAGACAGAGATAAATAGGTTGCATCAGACACTGTAATCATTGAGCACTGGTATTTAGAATGGTATGGTTACATTAGTGGTCTGTCACAGCCAGTAGCCAGTGTAGTTAATGCCTTCCTTTGGTGTTGCTGCAGTCAAACTGGCATTATAAAATCTCAAAGAACAGTAATAATCAGCAGTGACTTGTCTATAGGGTACTTGCACATGCACTTGGTGTTCTATGTCATAATGGCCTTCTTTGGAAAAAAAGGGGGGAAAAAAGAACTTTGGCTTTTTTCTAATGGTTTTATGAGTACTACATATGAAATGGTAGTATTTAGATCATTAACACCTGATTACTTTTTTTTTTTTACTGAACTCTTTTTCCGATATTTGGTTTATTTTCAGCTTTACAAATGTTAGTTCCTTTAATTTTGATAATACAAGTAAATCTGAGACATTTTTCATTAACTACCTTGTCTGTAACATTTCAACACTGTGTGTGTGTCTATCACCTGCTGAAACATGCTGCTCACTGTATAAAATATTGAAATAAAGACAAAGTAATTTTGTAACATTATAATATGTATTTTTCTACAGAATATGGAGATGGTCCCTGTTGATCAGCAGGCCTTTGGGAATTTCTTTGAGGGTGATTGCTATATTGTTCTGCATGTGAGTACTAAGTTTCCCCAAAGATGAATGTGGTTGTGAAATTTCTCTTCTAATTAACCAAAAAATAGGTGTTCTCTTTATAAAAGTTCGTCTGTAAGGAGCAACAATCTCATTTGCGTTTACAGGATAGCCTACTATTCTTTTCAAAATTATAGTTTTACTGCAATAACCTATAATTGTATGCATGTGTGTGTGTGTGTGTGTGTATGTAGGAAAGCAATGACTCTGCTCACTCCAAGAACATCCATTATTGGATTGGGAACACCTCCTCCCAGGATGAGCAAGGGGCGGCGGCCATCTATGTGACCCAGCTGGATGAGTTTTTGGGCGGCAGCCCCATTCAGCACAGAGAGGTGCAGGGCTGTGAGTCCTCCAAATTCCAGAGCTACTTCAAAAACGGCATCATGTGAGTTTTGTCAAAGCTGGCATGCTGTCTGCAAAACACTTAAGAACAGTAGCTGATGTGGCTAACATGCATCTTCATGAAAAGTGCCTGACATACCCATTTGGGCTTTGTTTTTAGTCAGAGCTTTAATAACAATGCTCGTCTCATTTCCTCAGCTACAAGAAAGGGGGAGTGGCGTCGGGGTTCCACCATGTCGACGTCAACGTGTACAACATTCTGCGTCTGCTGCACATTAAAGGTCGTAAGCATGTCAAGGCCACTGAGGTACGTCACAGGGCACTCTCTCACCCTCAATCCCACATGTGATGCTGTGCTGCTCTTAGTTAGCATGCTGTTGGTATCCACTTGCTCAGTGCTGTCCTCCAATGGAGAAAAAACATTCAAGACATAAATCGAATGCATTTATTTGCCAACTCCATATGGAGCCATTAATCTTCATAAATGTAATCAGAAACTGTTTATTTTGTTTTTTTAATTACTTCTGAATATTCAGGAACACATGTAAACTGTTTGAACACTACTAAGTTACTACAGACAACACGTAGCCTAATCAATAAGACTGCAAAAGCAGTATCTTTCTAATTTTAGCATGAATGACTTAAATGGCAACTTAAATTCACTGGCTGTATCGTATGTAAACCTATTCCCTATTTGGACTTGTGTGTACACACTCTTCAAGACTTTATTGCTGAAATCTCTGACATTCCGACCCTGAAAGTTCTGGCGGGATGTATGGGTCCCTCATCAATGGCCCCTTTTGTGTTTATTAGGTGCCTGTCTCCTGGAACAGTTTCAACAACGGCGACATATTCCTGCTGGACATGGGAAAGGTGATTGTGCAGTGGAATGGCCCTCAAAGCAACAGAAGAGAGAAGCTGAAGGTAAAAGCTTATTCACAATTATTTGAGAAGGAACTGGTTCTGAGCTGCATCTTTATCAAGGTAGCACGTATAGTATGGGCATGGATCATGTGTTTAGCAGACCTAGAAAATCCAGGTTCAGAAAGCAGAAGTCCTCCCCAGTATTTTGTTCAAATCACCTGGATGTTTAGCACAATTAGCTAGCACGATTAGCACAGTTCTTCAGTCAGGAGGTAGCACTAATTGGTGAAAACAGCTGGCTGTGTTCATGGGTGGAAACACATGGCAGGACTTTTAATTTCTGACTCCTGGACTCACTGAAAGGCCATTGTAAGAATTTAAATGGGATACTTTAATAATAAATAAAGACCATCACTCTTGTTCTCCTACCATTCAGGCAATGCTCCTGGCCCAGGACATTCGGGATAGGGAGCGAGGTGGGCGGGCCCAGATTGGCGTGGTCGAGGGCGGGGACGAGGGAGACTCCCCGGAGCTGATGAAGATCATGACGGCCGTGCTCGGTCAGAGGGTGGGGCAGCTGAAAGAGGCCATCCCAGACGATAACACAAGCATCGACCAGTCCGGCAGTGTTAGGCTCTACCAGTACGTGCCTTTGTTTGGTAAAAAATCCTCTACTGTGCCCTAGCGCCCGGAGTTGGCCAACCTGATCTTAAAGTTCCATAGTGTAAGATATCAACTAAAAATCCAGCCCAAATCTGTGATTTAATCTCCAAATATCACATTTATGACACAATTCACCAGATCAAAGACCAATATTTACACAGAATTTCAGTACATGATGATGCACTTCGACTTAAACTGAAAATTCTGCAGTTATTATTATGGACAAACTCACAATGGGAATCTATGTCAGGCAGAATGCATTATAACATACCTTCTGGCTGAGTAATCAAAGGGGATAGCAGTCATAAAATTTGTGGTGAGCGGTGTCATAATTATTTATTGTGTGTAAATTTGCCTCACTAGGTCACCAGGTAAGTAATATGGCTATGCATGTCACACACAGTACAAAAGCAGCCTACAAAAAAACATAAGGGAGGCTCTGAAATGTAGCGATTGTGAAATTGTCAATTAGGGGTGTATACAGTTAATTAGCTGATTCAACAAGCGTAATTGGTTGAAATAAAAAAACACACACATATCAGCACTCCAAGATGGAGATATGCACTCTTGGTGTGAATAATGATGCTTAACCACGGCACAGTGTAATTATGATGTCATTGCAATTCCTGCCTGCGAGGCTGTCGATCTGCTGTGTCTCTGGTCCTTGCTCATACTAAATCTTAAACTGTTCTCAGTGTCTCGGATGCCAGCGGTAGCCTGGTCGTCCAAGAGGTCGCCACCCAGCCACTTACCCAGGATCTGCTCAACTCATCGGTAACTCACACTTCCTGTTTCCACCACGCCCCTCCCACTCACAACTTCCTTTCATTTCCACCACGGGGGGGGGGGGGTTAGGGTTCTGGCCCACTTCTAAAGCACAGGGAGGCACAGAACTGACTCAACATAATCCAGGAAGGGAAGACTGTAGTTGGCAGCATACTTCCTGCCTGCACTGCCACCCTCTGTTGGATCAGGTGCCTGTGATCTGTTTACACCATCTGCACCAGCTGTGCAGTCCTGTGGTACAGTAGCTACCAGCTGAACTGGTGGAGCACAGAGTTTAAAATTGTGGTAGCAGACTGCAAGCATTCCAAAGGGCCCTTCCAGACTAATGGAGTCATTTTCAATGATGCGACAGGACAGGTCACATGATCCCCATACCAAGATAGAAGTTGAAAATAGAGCATTAGGAAAGAATAAATACAATATTTATGCACAATTTCTTCCTCATAGTATTAGACTTCAGCTGTCTGACATTGAGCGGTACGGTCAGGTAAGCGGTCTCTCCTCTCGAACCCAGGACTGCTATATCGTGGACCAGGGTGGAGCCAGTATTGCAGTGTGGAAGGGGAAGGGCGCCTCCAGCGAGGAGCGGAGTGCAGCTTTGGGAAGGGCGGTGGTGAGTGCCAGTAAACACATCTCTTAAATTCTCAGAATTCCCTTTCTGACCAAGCATGGAGTCCGGAAACTGCAAAAAATAAATAAATAAAGTGGACCCAACACAAAAATAGCAATGATCATTCTGTTTTTTTCTCTTGTTTTTCATATTCCAAACAAATATATTAGTTAAAGACAGGATCAAACATAGTGGTAGCCAACAAAGGCATCATACTCTAGGTTAGACCTTGCCAACCTTGGTAATAGAGAGCCACTGGTTATGATTTTCTTAAAATCAGTGAGCTGTGTAGAAACAAGCACTCAGATGATGTGAGTTAACTTTGCAATCAGCTGCTACAATTGATTGATTAAGTGCTAACATAAAAAACCAGCAGACATTGTGGCCTGTGGTGTGTGAATTACACAAAGCCAGAATTCTGTATATGGTTCTTTTGTTCTCATTTGTGTAGGGCATATTCTCAAACTAATGGCTCATCTCTTGACTTTAGTACAACTCTATTTCTTTTTGGGTACATTGCAAGTTATTATATAACCTTTGTTTTGTCAGTGAGCAATTTCAGCTCAGAATAGATTGAAACATAAATCTCAGTATTTCCACTACTTTTGTTTCAGGGCTTCATTAAAGCAAAGAACTACCCCTCCAGCACCAATGTAGAGGTGATGGCTGAGGGCGGGGAGTCAGCCATGTTTAAGCACCTCTTCAAGTCCTGGAAAGACAAGAACCAAAGTCAGGGCTTGGGCAGGACCTACTCTGTGGGCAAGATTGGTAATCACTCAAGCAATCACTCAAACTGACCAGGTCATCTGGGGCCACAGCAGCAATCAGTGGTCTGGCACCTGGCTTCCAGGCAACCTGATGGTTATGGCTTCAAGGTGAAAGTTTCCAATAATGCACCGGGGAAGAGTTATTTAAACCAAATAGCTCCAGTAAAGACCTTGAATTATGAAGGGGCAGTTGAAGCTGAATGGCATTTTTGCCAGCATTTTCTTCCCTCAGGCCAGTCCTCTCTGGCTTGCTCTGCACTGAAGCTCTGCAAAACCAGGCCATTGCATGATTTACAGCTTGCACCCCAAATGGCAGGATGCAGTTCTTCAAGTATTCAGTCATAGCATTATAACACTAATGTCTAAGGGCGTCTGAAACATTCCCCATTCCTTACTGGGGCAAAGCGATGTTTAATGTGTCTCTATGTTTAATCTCACTCTTCCACCAGTGAAAACTGTGTTGCTCTGCAAGGAGGGTGTGTTATTTTTTATTCATATAAGAAGGCCACAGCTTAATACTTATTTTACCATTACTTAATAGCACTACAGCACAGTTTCAAGCAATGGCCCCTGGTTTATTACCACTCCCTGCCTGTGTCTACCCATTTGAGCTAAATGAAATGAAATGTAACAGAAGCACTAGTGCATTGAACTCCACAGGATTTTGGAGGCCCTAGTGCTGGTCCTGAAACATATCTGTTACCAAAGAAGCAAATCCGTGAATACTGTATGTACAGAGCCAGTTCTGGGTATAGACACCCAACCCCCCACCCCCACCCACCCCAAACTTCACCCACCATTCATGTTTGCTATGAAGCCTGTAGTGGAAGAGCCGTCCCTGTATACTGTATGCATGTAAGAAGGAAAATATTCACGTGTTTTGATTTGCATGGACTTAAGAGGACACTGATGAGGTAGTCTTGAAGCTAAATGAAAGATAGCTGGCCATGGAAGTCTTAGGCCTAATGTGAACTGATAAAGTATATTTGGTAAATTTCTGATTGTTTTTGGGCCTAAATAGATAATGTTTTGTGCATTGTAGAGAAGAGTGAATGTGCTATGCTTGTTCACTGCTGACTTCTCCCCTGACCCAAGCTAACGTGAGCCAGGAAAAGTTTGATGTAATGGAACTCCACGCTCGGCCTGAACTGGCCGCCCAGCAGCGCATGGTGGACGACGCCTCTGGAGAAGTGCAGGTAATGCCTCTCCTCAGCAACCAGGTGCCAGGGGATGGATATGTTCTTATTTTCTGGAGTCTCTGGCAAAGCTCTGCCCTTTGAGCTACACAGTTCCCTGGAATCTTTCTTTACTGTTTCATGTTCACATTGAGCCTCTCACCTTTGCCATTCCACTAACTATTATATATATTTTTCTTTATGATAAACACATAATGGCAAAAAATAGAATAACCTGTGTAGAACAAGCAACTCCATGCCCTGGATGTGAATTTAACTTGTTCATGTTCATGCAAAGGTCAACAGACAAACTCGCAGCTGCCCAATTGACCAATGGTACAGTAGTCAATGAAATACTCCCATCCCTAGGTGGCCAATTATGTGAAGCCTTGTGGGGCTACCAGCCACAGCTGGTGCTTGCATGGTCCAGATTCAGTATCAGAACATGGTGCCCATCCATGCATTAGAACAATACCTTAACATAATGAGCCACCCAGCAGCACCTTTCAGCTGTACTTACTATAAATGTCTCATAGATAAAGAGCTAATGACTACCACCTGTACCTAAGCCATCATTTGGTATATGGAAAAAAGTGTCCCCATGAGAGTGACTGTGTCCATCCCCAGGTGTGGCGCATCGAGAACCTGGAGCTGCAGGAACTTCACCCCAGCTCCTACGGCCAGTTCTACGGAGGAGATTGCTACCTGATTCTCTACACCTACAAGAGGACCAACCAGTTACAGTACATCCTCTACATGTGGCTGGTAAGAAGAAAACACTGTTCTCCTTATTACAGCATGTATGCCACCCAGATGGAGCAGATGCTTATGTGAACAATGTGATGTGACAGGGACGCCATGCCACCCAAGATGAGATCACGGCGTGCGCGTACCAGGCTGTCAATGTAGATAATAAGTACAACGGGGCACCCGTCCAGGTCAGAGTTACCATGGGCAAGGAGCCACGTCACTTCATGGCTATTTTCAAGGGAAAGCTTATCATCTTTGAGGTAAGCTTCGGCCTGTGTCCTCATTGCATTTTACAGCTCATGTAGGCCTTGAAATCAGATATTCATGTCCTTTATTTACAGTGACCATTATCAGTTATTAAGCCATCCGTTTTTTTAACCAATTGCATGCTATTTTCTGTCATTAATAGAATGTATATGTTCTGGGGTTGTTTCATCAAACCTGTGATAAGAGGAAAGATATGAGTCTGTTCTGTGTGGCCAGGGTGGGACGGGGCGACCTGGAGTGGTGACACCTAACTCTGGCAACGCCAGGCTGTTCCAGATGCGAGGGACACATGAGTTCAACACCAAGGCAACTGAGGTCCCAGCCCGTGCATCTTCCCTCAACAGCAATGATGTCTTCCTCCTAAACACAGACCGGGTCTGCTATCTGTGGTATGGGAAGGTCAGTTTTCCCACAGCATCTGCAGCAACTCTACAGATTTAAATATTACCCGTGGTAAAGAAAATGTCAGTGAATGTTGTCAACTTAATTTAGGGAAGAATTGAATTGAAGTGGATTAAATTTTCCAGAATATGGCTAAGGTCATTGCCATTTAAATCCATCTGAGCCACTGAGTCATTAAATAATCACTTTAATTTATAAAAGTTAACATAGACGGAAAGTAGCAGTGTAGCATAATGGTTAGGGAACTGGATTTGAAACCCAGAGCTTGCAGGGTACTGCCATTGTATCCTTGAGCTTCAGTATGCATTCAGCTGTATGAATGGATACTATGTGAAAATGTAGAAATTGTGCGCTCAATAGGAATGCCTGGTTCCAGTAATAGAATGCAGGCTTATTTATCCCAGTAAAGAAAACAAGTTTATTTAATTTCCCTTTTCATTATTTCTGAAGGGCACAATCCCCAAATGACGTATTTAAGGTACAACACTGAATAACGCATACTTGGAACAAGTGTTGTGTGACCATGAATGAATGTACTCTGGGTTTGGATTTATTATTTCTTTCCTAAGCCAGATTGTAATGTGACACAATTCCAATTTGACATATAAAGATACATAATATTTGTTTAGTTGTGTCTGTTGCTCCCACACTGTAGTCAAATCTGAAGTGTTTGCATTCTGTCTGAAATGAGAGAAATCACATTATTCTAGGGTTTGATTTTGACGCTTCAGTCCTAATGGGTGAGCCTTACATTTTGCATAGATCTATTCAGACTGTTGCTGTCCAGTCCATCTTTCCCGTCAGTCATTAGAAGTGTTTCTAACTGAGGTGCACAAAGACAATGCTGTTACTATATCTGTATCTGCTCAACCAAAAACATAATCTGTATCCGTGCTTGAAACTGGGTGGTACCAATGAACCATCAGTCAGGGGGATTATCTATTTATCTTACATTGTTATTTAATAAATGCACTTGTCAATATGTCCCTAAATGCTTTGGACACATTTTACTGTGCACAAAAAATGACATTTGCTTAATTTCCCACTTAATACTCACTCATTAATCTAATTTTCTGAATATCTTCTGAATATCATTATTCAACATCAGGAAGAAATAAAATATGTGCATAAGGCACTCCTAGATGTGCCCCCTGTGTTCAAAATATCTACTGTATGTATTATTCCTGTCTCTGACTTATCAATCACGCATGAACTAGTTATCTGCTTCTGTCTGTGCTTAAAGAGTCTTTTTGACATGGTTGAACAACCTTCTCGTACTAGCTTTGACTAAAGCAAACAAAACAAAGCCCTACCTTTTAAACAAATTGCATAAAGGTTTGGACCACTTGCACAGTTCCACACTGTAATTTGGAAAAAAAAATCCTTGTAATGCTGCAAAATTATCCTTCCACAGTGTGACAGCTCTCACACTTCGCCCTGTTCGTCTCTGTGCAGGGCTGCAGTGGGGACGAGAGGCAGATGGGAAAATATGTTGCTGATGTCCTCACCAAGCAGGACAAGCAGGTGGTGATGGAGGGACAGGAGCCAGCCGAGTTCTGGGTGGAACTGGGGGGAAAGGCTCCGTACGCCAGTGATAAGAGGTACAGTGCTGGTGGTGATGGTATGTCCATCACCTGAGCCTTCCTGCATTGCAGTTTACTGGCATGAAACCAGCGGAATTTGAGTCCCGTGGAAACCATAATAACAAGCTTGCCTTCCATATCCAACTTGTTCAGAGTGCTTCCCCAGTTTGATTCTTTGTGTCATACTGTGAAAAATCTCTTCTTAGGAAGCTATATCGATAATAGAAATATTCAAACGTTTTTCCTGAATCACCGCTGAGTACATGCTGTACAGAAGCTAGTCCATAATGTTGTCATAGCACCCTGTGTACTACGCCTCACTTTGACACTCTGCAACTGTCAGGTTCCAAGTGCAGGAGCCTGCCCACAATCCCCGGCTGTTTGAATGCTCCAATCAGACGGGCCGTTTCCTGATGACAGAGGTGGAGGACTTTGCCCAGGAGGACCTGGATGAGGAGGATGTCATGCTGCTTGACACTTGGGAAGAGGTGAGGTCACCTGGGTCCTCTGCTTCTCTGACTCTCACATGGTCTGTAGAATAAAGGGAGCAGAGGTAGCCCTAGAGGTATTGTCTTTTTAATTAAAATCAGTGGCACATGCCAGTGTGACACCCCTCTTTCTTTCTTGCTTGAACAAATTTTCAGGACTTATCCAATGTGTTTTAACCAATCGGCTCAATGAAGGCAGGTATAAGGTGAAGGCAGTGATTTAAAGAGAAGGGTATTACTGCCACCTGGAGCAGCTCCACAGGGTACTGGTCTAGCTCAAAGGGCAGTGGCCTAGCTCCAAACAGGCGGAGTTGAGTGTAACCATAACCCTACCCCTAACTGTAACACTCTTCTTTGATGCTAGGCCATGCCCCTATGGAGCTAGGCCCCTCCCATTTGGAGCAGCTCCTGGAGCCATAAATACACATTTGAATTCAAATGGGAACTATGGGACTATGACAGTGGTCTAATGAGACAATCAGAGTTCCACAGCTTCTAATCTATTTTTTATCATTGTAGTCATAATCAAAGTCAAAGAAAACAAACACATGATTTTCAGACAGAAGGATTTCTGAAGCATAATGCTGTCTGTCCCATTTGTTTGCTCCTCCCCTTCCAGCTCTTCCTGTGGATTGGCCAGTCAGCCAATGACTATGAATCCAAGGAGGCATATACCAGCGCAGTGGAGTACCTTAAGACCCATCCAGCCGGCAGGGACCCAGGCACACCCATAATAACCGTGAAGCAGGGTTTTGAGCCACCAACCTTCACAGGCTGGTTCAATGCCTGGGACACCCATAAGTGGAGTGTGAGTGTGATTTTCTCAAATACCAGTGTTCTCATAACTCTGGCCTGAGGTCATGGCTAATGCTGGATTTGTAGACAGTTATTTATTTTTTAGCTCTAACAGACACTACCTACTGGTTCCTCTGTGCAAAATAAAGGCACATTGTCAAAGTTTGTGAAGATTGTTTGATATACAGATTGCTACTATGGGTATATGCTTCTGTACTCTGCAGGGGTAGTCAACCCTGTGCTAGTATGCGAACTGCTGCATTTTAGATTAAGTTATGTATCGTCCTTCTCACCCTCTAATACACTATTTGTTCATATACTTTATTTTTTATAAAGTAATAATAATACATTATTTTTTATCAAAACAATTTACTATTACTCCAGTACATTTAACCACATGATTACTGACATTTCTTCAACCATTTTTGAATTCATAATTCATCATTACTAATAATGGGTGTGCTTTTATACACAAAATATTCAAGATTCTGATGAGCATTGCAAATCTAGTGGAAATCTAGCAAATATGGGCACGTACCCAATTTTCAAAGCAAGTCGACTATCATTACAAGCCCTTGAAATATATATATTGCTAATGTGCATCTTCACTGTAGCAACATTTAGCAGCAGATGCTGCAGCAGCATTTAAAATGGTTCAGAAATGTTATTGTTATTGATCAGTCACAATATTATGTTCTCTGCAGGGTGGAAATTCATACGAGGAAATGAAAAATCAGCTGGGGGATGTTGCATCTATTTCACAGATTACTGTTGTAAGTAATTACTTCCACGCCTTTCTCAATTCACAGAATAACTTCATTTGAAAAAAAAAAAAAGGTGTACAAAGCAATCTAATTGCGGACATGGTTTTCAAATCTGGCATTAAAAACCAGTCAGTGGTGTGTTCGAATGGAATGATGCTGAAGTTTTTTCCTCATTAAAACACTTCCGAAGTGCTGTTTAGCAGTGGTGCTTCGGTGGCTTATCAATACATCACTGTGACTGTGTATGTGCAGAATCTGAAGAACACAGATCTGAACCTGCAGAACAGGGCCGGTTGGGGATACAGTGCCCCAGGAGGTCCGGTCACTTCCACACTAAATGTTTCGGGGCCCGGAAACAAGACCAAAGCAGAACAGCCTTTAATCGTCATCTCTGGGGCTAATGCTCCCAGTATGAACCCCCAACTGCTGCTTAACAGGACCCCAGATGAGCTGCCTGCAGGGGTAGATCCAGGGAAGAGGGAGGTGAGTGATTGCTCACAAGGTACCTTTGTTATGCACTGATTTACAACTGGTACTAATAGTTAGTGTTAAAATGTATTAATCACAAGCAGGTGAAAATGTCTAGTTTCACAACTGCTTTGGAGGTTGTTTTACATTAAAAGGTGTTTTAAATTAGCCATATAACTGTTCAATTAGCCATATAACTGCGCAATTCACATAATTTTATTTAATTTTTATTTTTTAAGAACAAAGATATTGTTGCAGTGCAATTGCTGTAGAGCAGAATGGGCAGAGGGCAGAATGTAAACTTCCCTTACAATGAACACTGAATTAGCAGCATACATTAATTATGTGTACTTACCCATATTCTTGTTCATATCCTATAGGCAAAATATTTGAATATATTAGAATTGAAATTGTATTATTGTGTATTTTTCATCAGGGTAAATAGATTTCAAAGGATGCAAAAAACACTCAACATCCCTGATATATATGGATTGTTGAACAAATATTCTGTGAGACTGTTTTTCTTATGAAAAATAAACATATTGATTCATCCCTTCCTTTTCCAACTCTTCTCTTCCTCCCCCCCAACAGGAATACCTGTCAGATGCAGATTTTGAGGCCAGGCTCGGTTCTTCGCGGGCAGATTTCTATCGCTTGCCCAAGTGGCGGCAAAATCACCTCAAGAAGTTAGCGGGGCTTTTCTGAGAGTGAGCAGGGGCATCCTTTCAACCACACCAGATGCCAAATGATTTCCGCACTTCCATTAGCATAAGCGTGACCAACCCTGATTCTGAAGACCCAAGAGCCCATCAGACAAACTATTAAAAAGCAGCGATTCTGCTCTTTGATTATCTGGATGGTCTAAATAGGGCAGCAGACCCATTCTTTGGCAGAATTGAGAATCCAGAACATTGATGGGCTCAACATTTTAAAAACTACTATAAACAATGTCCAAAACTTGAATAAATTGTAAAAATACAAACAATAATTAAGTAAGTCACATTTATAACATTTTTTATTTTATATATTTGAATGTTTAGAAATATTTCACAATAGCACTGAACCCTTTGATAGGGACTAAATCCTGCTGTTCACTGATATTTTGAAAACTTTTAAACATTTACACTAAAAAAGCATATTAAATTTTTCTTATTTTTTAATTAAACTTAACATGCCTGTCTTGTGAAAATACAAGAGATCATGAACAGTCATCAGCTGATTCTCACACAGACTGGAATAATCTGACTATTGAATCTGAAGGCCATCATATTCCATGTGCCTTGATCCAATGTACTCCACAGCACTAAGGGGAGACTGCCACACTGCCTACTTTGAGGGTTCCAATCATATAATGAAAATCCAATAAAAGCACTGAGAAGTTCACTGTATTTGAACTTATCCCATAATTTCATTAAAAATATCTTATTCCTCCTGTTGCTGTTTTCTGCCTCTGGTCTCCACCTGCTGATTGAGCACCACAGTAATTGTGTCTGATAAAAGGATTAACTGGATTAAGGATTAGAGCATCATTTTTGGTTGTGAATCCCTTAGGCAAGGCTGTCTGATCCCACTCCTGGGGAGCTACACTGTTGGCAGACTGCTATTCCAGTCAAACACTTACCCACCCAGTAATGCTGCTTTCTCCAGTAATACGGGCTCTCCATAACAGGTTCATATACATTCCCATAAACAAGCACATAATTTACTGGTTTACCTTTTGATTACCGTTTATTTTCTATTGTTATAACAAAAATGGAGTAAAAGTAAAAATAATGCTACCAGCTCACCAAACTGTAGAAATGATTATTTGTCATTTTAAAAAATGTACTTTTTACATGCTTTACTCTCACTGCGGACAGTGCATTAGGCTACCACATACAAATATAGAAAAAGCACAAGTGAATGATAGAGAAAAGCAACAAACAAAAGTGTTCAGATACAGGCTGTTGTACGACAAAATAAGGTACATGCTGTCTGCTGTTTGAAAGGAAGACCTCGTAAGTCTTTTCTTGATTGTGAAATGCTGCAGATTGATTAAATTCTGCAGACACCAAGATAATGTGCACTTTATACTGATTGGTGTGATGCACACTCCTCTCAAATCTCCACTCAACCTTAGTATGATAGCAACAGATGCACTGTGTACAAAGAGAAGGGCTAGATAATGCAGCTTTGGTCCAGAAATGTGCAGGTTTATACATAAAACCAAAATCTTTGAAACAAATTAGCTCGCTTACATACATTCTTCCACAGCTTAACCATGTCAAAGTATTTTAATCCAAATCAGTCCTCTAAAAGGTTTAAAAATAGCCATCACTCACGTACACAAAACACTGGATCTGTGGAACAGACATCTCCTGATATGAATCGTATTGCTTAAGAGTAGAATTTTACTGTTTTACCAGTTAGCCCAACATCAATGTAAGATATTCCTGATTTGTGTGTTGTAGACACAGGTGATAAAATAATCTCTTCGACTGAACAGCTTAGGTAAAGGCGTACAATGCAGGATTTTTTTTTAGCCTTGCTGAAGTCCTGTGTTTACAATCAAAGAAGTCTCCTCCATCTTCAACCCCACCCACTCACCCTGAATATTTGACTTCAGCCATTTTAATGTAGCTAGCTGGATAGCCAGAGGTAACGTTATTTACAGGTCCAACAGAAAACATACCAAATCCACGTCACTTTTCCCCTTGGCGAACTTCAGCTATGGCCACCAAGGAAAAACAATTCCAAGGTTAACTCTAGATCTTGAACAAGTCCTGTCGGCTTATACTTTTGCTTCGCTGCATCTCAACGTCTTCACCTGGAGCCACCATTACAGCAGCTAGCTAGGTAGAAACAAACACTCCGTCGAAATAAAATCACAAATAGCAGGCTCTATAGCCACACCCACCCCTCCCCACACAGAAAAGAATGCCATGCCCAGAAATATCCCAAAAAACATTTTAGAATAACAAATACAGACAAAGGTGCACAAATTCGATGAAGGTTCGTAAAGACAGAGATTGCCAGTGGAATCAGAGTCTTAGCATGGTTGTAATGTTTTCAAGGTAAAAATCCTGCATAGTATGCCTTTAAGTGCAAAAACTGATACATGGGTTCATCAGCAAACAAAAACATTTGAAAATACATGTCATTTCAATCTCAAAAGCGACTAAAAAAGCGAGATGTTTAGTGCTGGATAACAGAAGTAATATGCATTCAGAAATCCTTAAAAACACTGTCTGGAAGAAACAACATATAATACAACAGTTTTGCACAAAAGATCCTTGTAACTCACAAAGGAAAAAATATTATATATGTACATTTCCAGGAGTGTTCTGCATAGCAATGTTTCTTAATAGAGCATATCTTGAAAACCTGGAATGTGAAACATAAAAGAATATGATGGAAAATATTTCAATTTAAATAGATATTTAATTAAAATCTATCTTCGATTTGTAAATGTTCTATTTCACCCCACTTAAAAATGATCCAATGGAATTTCACTTTAAAAAGGAGAAAATACATTTTGAATGAAGCCTTACAAAAAGTAGCTGTTTTCATTTAGAGCACAAGAAAACAGGAGCAGTTATTGACAGATAATAGTGATGTACTGTAGGTGCTGGGTGTCTTTACGGGTAAAATGGTGTCCGATCACTGAAATCTTTATGCTTTGGCGTTCCGCTGTAGCAGGAGATCAGAGATTCAGGAACTCAGATCCTATTAGTCATCCAAAATCATGATATGTACAAACACTCCAGCTGAGGGGATGACATCGCCATTCTTTGTCAGGAGAGGAATGTGTCGGTATCCTGTGGAAACAGGAAGTCGTTAAAAATCGAGTTGAATTCATTTGAATATTGTCATAGTACTCTACCTACTAACCTCTGCGGTAAGAGTACTTCTGTTTGGTACCAGAAGTTCACTCTCTTGGTTGGAAGAGCCAGTTATATGATAAATTGTATTTGATGAACCAGTTTTTAATAAAATATTTTTTTACTTGACCTTTTACTTCCAATCAGGAATGCCTAGTCATATATGTAGGTCGATCCCAAAACTGAATATCTTCCATCAGTTCAGGATAGATCATATTAGCCTGTATGTTTTCTGAAGCAGCACATGCTCTTTATCACTCTACGAGTTGCATGGTGAAAACTGCATTCATTTTGTCTAGACAACATCTGCACACTTTATACACAGCATGTGGAGCAGGCATTATAAATGTTGTACTAGCTTTTGTTTTTGATAGACTGAGTCATTCCTGTTTGGTTGTATGAATTCTATCAGACACAAGACTTACCACGTATACTTTTATTTAATAACAGAAATATCAGTTTATTTAGATCAAATAATGAGATGCTAGTTGATTCATAGTTTTCCAGTTTTTGAATTCATAATTGCATTGGTGGATTCAGGATAAATACTTTTTTAAAATGCAATATATCTTGGCCATTTTGTGCCATTAAAATTCTGTATATTTTAAGAGAAACAAAGATGGCTGCTGCAGTGCCATCTCTGTCCAGTAGATGGGAGAAGAAAAAACAATTTGATTTTGAATTCAATTAAATTTCATATTACAATTTTCAATAGAAGTAGTACAGCCATGTCTGCTGCACTTTGGATAGAGGGTTAACTGTTATCATGATACAAAATTATTAGAATATAGGTTTCCAATCTAAAATCAGTGTTTTAAAAAACAAAGTGCATTGAAACCTCTCAAAGTCAGCACAGGATGAGCTAGGTAGCCACAAACCACCTCAAATTACTTTTGCTTTTGCTTCCCGGTACTGCTTGCTGTGTTGCACCTTCAAAGTGTTTTACTTTCGCTTATTTACCACCACTTCCTGATTAAACAAATTCCATTGAAGACTAAAGCATGCAAACATTTCAGAGTAAAATGAAGCAACAAAAATATTTTTTTCGACTGATCTCTGACACACTAAAACTGGTGAACTCACAAAACAATTATCATAGACCCAATATCATTTGAAGCAGAACCAAAATTTAATTTAATGCTTCTTTTAATGCTTCAGATAACGGCTAACTAAGCAATGTGTGCATTAAGAGGTTAGTTGGAGGTCGTGAAAAATGCCAAGAATGTAGTTGCATCCAGTACAAAAAGTGTAGAGTATTGGAATGTTGCCAGCTTGTTTTATAGTGAATCTGAGGAACTGTGAGAGAAGAAGGGTGACTCAAACTCACCGTTTTTTATACTTGTGAAGGGCAGGGTATACTGTCCAATTCGGTCATTGTGGGATGCGGCGTCATAGTCCTCCACTACAAAACGCACCAGGGCAAGTTTCGGCACACAGACACTGAACTTGAACTTCTCGTTCCACATGGGGTTGAAGCCTGCCGGTAGAGCCAGAACACTGGTTAGCAAAGGTCATGGCCAGCCTGTGGCCCATACTGCGATGGCACCGCTACCCTTAGCTATTTTATAAACAGTACTGCATCTTACAAGGCATCATTTCAGCTGCGCTGAGTCTTTGTACATCTCGTGGCATAAATGTGGTTTTCCTCGCGTGTTACCAGTTCACCTATTCACTTAGAATGGCTTGACTCAGAACAGAAAGCAGAGAGGAGAGCCTGTTACCGTTGTTCTGAATGTGGCGAGTTTCCTTAGTGGCCACATCTACAGGTACGCCATATATCTCCATCCTCACCAAGGGGTCCACAATAGATTTGGCTTTGTCCTTGTTGATTTTGGGAAGCTGCTGGCCTGAGATGACCTGGTGAGACACATCCAAAATACACTATATGACCAAATGTATCTGGACACCCATTGTTTTTCATGGGTTGGGCTAGGCCCCTTAGTTCCAGTGAAGGCAAATCTTAATGTTACGGCATACAATAACATTCTAGACGATTCTCTGCTTCCCCAACAGTTTGGGGAAGGGCTTTTGAGAAGAGCCCTGACCTCAACCCCATCCAACACCTCTGGGATCAATTGGAAAGCAAATTGCGAGCCAGGCTTATCACCCAATCAGTGCCCGACCTCACTAATGCACTTCTGGCTGAATGGAAGCAAATCCCTGCAGCAATGCTCCAACAGTATAGTATAAAGCCTTCCCAGAAGAGTGGAGGTTGATATAGCAGCAAAGGTTGGACCAACTCCATATTAATGCCCGTAATTTTGGATAAGATGTTAAATGTCAGGTGTCCACATACTTTTGGCTATATAGTGTAACTGACTGCACACCTACAGCCTCACAATAACATACATGCGGTCCAACATCCATGGTGAAGCAAAATGACCATTTAAACGACAGTGGTTGAAAGTGAAAGGTATATACCTGAATAGAAGGTTGAGTTTGTTTAAACTAGAAGATGATTGTGTCATCATTAAGCAGTTTGTTTGTGTCATGCAAGTCTGATACTGTTCAGCGCAGACATTGTGCTTGTGAAAAGTACAGTACGTAGCTGACAGCTGGTCTTATAATTTGATTATTAGTAACCACTACAATCATGCATTTTCATTATGAACCTAGAACCATGGGTGTGGTTACTTTATTAGATGTTAACAGTACATAAAACGGCCGATAGACTTGTTGCTACTATGCAGGTATGATAGGTTCCAGCAGCACTCAAATTTAAAGCAAATTTTGAAATTTGTTTTTGGTGGAGCCCTAGGGCAAACAGATGCTACACCGAGAGGGCCCTACCATCACGTGGAGTGTCTTGCGCTGGAACCACTCTCCTTCTCTGAGTGTGATGGGGTCAAACTTGGACGCTTTGTCACGCATGAACTTGGGTTTCAGGATGTACCCACTCCGACCGTTGGGCAGGAAGCGACCTTGGTTCAGGTCCATCTGCTTGCAGGGTGTCTGGAAGTTCAGTGCCACTGCAGACAGAGGAATATGAAGTCAATCCCAGCTGGCTGATCTTAGAAGCAGACTTGCAATTAGTGCCAAAAACAGACTAAATGAAGACTGTAATGTTCCTGATAAAAGATTGGGTGACATTGTGTACCAGTGGTTTTGGCTGCATATCCAAATTGAAAAATCACATCAAATGCATAACTAACAGAATGTTGAATGAATGCCATATTTAAGACTATAATTTCCTGTATCAAACAGTTGTCTATATGATAATGTTCCACATCCTAAAATACAGGATTACTTCATGACTGGAGCAAGATGGCTGACAATGTGGTTAAGAAACTGGCTTACAGGTTACAGGAGGTTATAGAATCAAATCCCAGATGAGGTGCCACTACTGTAGTACTCTCAATTAAGATACTTCACCTGATATTTAATCAGTGACTGTCTGTATAAATTGGTCATTTGTATCAGTTTGTGTATGCGTGTCTGCTCAATCAGTAAATAATGTAATAACTGGAACTAGTACCAATCTGACAGCCAGCATTCCACATGGGAATGGGGTTGTAGTTGGAGGAGTCTGTTCTGGAGCCTGCTGGGTAGATTCGGCTGAGCTTGTCCACGTTGTGCTGAA
The DNA here is from genome assembly GCF_018555375.3 of Anguilla rostrata. Lineage (NCBI taxonomy): Eukaryota > Metazoa > Chordata > Actinopteri > Anguilliformes > Anguillidae > Anguilla > Anguilla rostrata. The sequence goes on from NC_057936.1 coordinate 17,579,332, forward strand.
TGTATCCTGTGGCTGCAGGGGAAAAGAGGATCGCACTTAAGCTTGATTGAACCTACTAATCAGCTGTACATCTGAAAGGACTGTAAAAGCAACTTCTGCAGACTGTGATGAAGGAAGCTCAGCAACAGAATAATGTCAGTACAAATACCGGCCTCCGCTTCCTACGTAGGGATAGACCTTCAGTTGACAATATTCAACTCTAGATAGATTCTGAATTGAAGAACCTACCGAGAGATGACCAGACAAGAGTCAGTCCATTAGCAAACATTTGCTTTATAGGATAACAAACATTGATATGGAGATGTAAGCATACAATTTTCCATTGTGTCCTTAATTAATTCTTCCAGTGGGAAGGAAGGAAAACAAGTTCTTCAAAGAAAAAAAACATTCTGGCAAGAAGCAATGGCACAGCTGTATTATATGTCCTTCAAGCCATCTCACTGCTATGATTACTCTGTTTCCACATCAGAACTGAGCAAATGCTGCTGTTTTTCATTTTCCTTGAGGCTTGGCTCTGTATTTCAATGCGAGCACCAAGACTAGGCAAGCCAGCTTTCATTAAGGATCTCACTGCTTACAGATCAGGAGATACTGGAGTACATACACAGCTTTCTTGACCTGCCCTGCAATGCACCTGTTGGGGCGCAGGCATTACCTGAGTTTTCAGCCAAATTCAATGCTTTGCTCTCCTTGAAGGAGGCCATCTCATAAAAGGCCTGGTTCTTTCTTGCGTGCTCAAAGCTGCTGAAGTGAACACTCTTGCAGTAAACGACAATGTCAGAAAGCTCTTTTGCCAGCTTCATTGTAGATTTCTGAAAGGAAACGGCGAAAAAAACAATTACTTGTGCTTCAATACAAAATTATATTCAAGAGAAGACCAAGTCTTTATCATGTTCTTTGCGGTTGGAGACAGAAGGCGTATCTGCTGATAATAAGAGACAGGTGCTGCAACACATGACAAAGGATACTGCTTTCTTGTCTTGTGAGGGTTCTTGTAGTCTTTTAAATTTCATATTTTATTGAAAATCAGATTGCTGGATATTGCCTTCTGTTAATCAAAGGATTTGTGCCTGTCTCCTTCTATTCAAATGCAGCTGAAGATAACTCTACGCTAAACTTTGTTTTCAAACCCTGACTGGCATGTCAGGACTTGGAGCACGGGAGTCCCTGATTATTTCACATTTGATACCATTTACAGACAGTAATGTGATCCAGTAAATCAACAGACAGAATCAGGTGGCTGAATCAGTGAACAGCAAAGTGTAAATTGCATGTCACGCTTTGCTCAGCTTGCTGTACATTTTCCAATTGATGATAAACTGACCAGCATATTTCTGCATTGTGCAACAAGCTACTTTTAAAGCATCAAAACCATTCATTTTAATAAAACTGAGTTGTGAAAATTACATGGATTCATGTTGTTAGCCAGCCTTTCACTCCACTGATAATTTTACTTTTTTTGTCAAATTTTCACCCATTTTTAAATTTTCTTGCAATTTGGATCTCCCAATTAAAGCACGTCAATGTTCTGAATTTGGGTTCAGAACTATTTTGACACTGCTCATCCACCAGTTACTGCAGAACACTGTAGGCATGGTCAGGATTTGTTACCACACACCACACTTGCCCCTTGCCAAACTGAACCAGTGTATCAGCAGTACAAGCTACCCAGCATACCCAATCTGTTTCACAACAATCTCAACTTGCTGTGAAGTGGCATTCTTGGCCAGAGATCGTGTCGAACTGTATTAAACTGGGCCTCCTGGTTATTCCACGGTGTTTGGCTAGGGCCATCTTACCTTGGGTTTGTGCTTCTCTCCGTTTGCTGGAGCCTGTTTCGAAGCTTCGGCAGCCTCATCTTCCTCAGATACACAGTCGTCCTCCACCACACTGTTGGGGTTGAAAAAAGCATCCAGCTTGTTCAGCCGTTTGCCCTTGATGAGAAACCGACCCTTCAGCTCCTGCGCAGACAAACCACAAACCCACACACACAAAGATTCAACGCTTTTGAGTCTCCACAGTTTATTCCTGTTCAGACAGCAATTGTGTATGAGTGTCCACACAAAGCGATTGTGTACAGGTGTTCACATAAAGCACTCTGGAGTCACAGAAATGAGAAAATACAAGTAAACAATATTTCAGGATGTCAAAATGTAACTGCAGTATACTAGTAGAAAAAAAAACATAAAAACCTGGCCGGTGAGGAAGAGTGACAAAGGGAAAACAAGAGGAAGAAAAACTGATCCTCATTTCAATGTCGACACGAATGAAATGGAAAACCAGTAGGAGTTAATATAAAATAAGAAATCCCCTGGCCAAGTTTCAAGGCATGGCCTTTTGAAATATGGTTGCAGACAGCAGATGGAGAATGCTGTTCTTCTACAGAAAAATGAAGGTTCTGTACAAAACCAGTAATGTTCATGGCAGGGCAGGCAGTCAATGTAACACCCGATACTTGAACATAAAGAAAATTATTCTGATTGTTTTGTGACTTGTAGTGCAAAGGAGAAAGCACAAAGAGGCCCTTGCCAAACCTCCTAGGCCAAAATCCTGTGGATCACACTGCAGTTGGAATCCTTGTACAGTCACATTTTCCACACAGTGAATATGGAAGCATGTGAGGGATATCATGGGCCCCAACAGTAAACAGATATACTTGGGTTTTACAATGCAATCCATTTGTAAATATTTTACTGGTTCCACGGACCTGGAACTCACACATGTATTTTGTCATTCTTTGTTTGAGGAATTACCAAGGGTTGTGTATATTATTCCCCCAGTTAGTAGCATAATGAAATAACATAGTAATGTAATGAAAGCATTCTGTTCAATGTCCTACAGAAAGTAAAGCTGACCATATATGTGAAAATATGATTGGTTGTTTCAGGTCAGCTTTTCAAAGCAGCAGTAAATCATATTTTTGCTATGGCAACAGGAAAAACTTGTCATGTGCTCTTGCCTGCCCTGCTAAACCAGAAGAAAACATTTCACAACTAATCTGCTTTCTATTCAAACTTGTTTCACATTAATCTGAGATGACACAAGTTGATTCCTGACTCAGGCATTTCTTCCTACTCGTGATATCATCAGATATTTTCAATATAGAGATCACCTGACTACCCTCTCACCTGCCCCCACCCCCACCAAACAAACATTTACACCAGACAAGTCATTAGCAGTCTCTCTCTACACTGAGAAAGGCAGCGCTCATTATTAATAGCGTGCAGTTAGCCAAGATTTCACTCAGCAGTCAAGAGAACACAAACCTCTGCATTTAGTAAATTAAAGGCAGCTGCATGCATTCCTAGCATGCCTCATGACCAAGCCCTGAAAGGCAGTGCCTGTTCAAATGAAAAAAATATATATTTTTGAATGCCTGCCCACCCAGAGAAAGAATAACAAATGCCCAAAAAAACAAAAAACCACCACATCCCTGCTTCAGCCTAACCAAATTTGATGAAGGCCTGTAATCTCTGACCTGTGTAAAAAAAAGTCTGACTACCTTCTTGTATCAATACAACAATCTCCACACCCTTTGCTACAAGGCCCACAGCATTCACTCTACGCTTCATGTTACTGAAGAATAATGAGTTGGTTAAAAGTATGCAGCCTCGGTAACATAAACATGGTGACAAAGGCTCGAATTTCTATTGGCAGAAACGATCTGCATTTGCTAAAAAAAAAAAAGAATTATTTCCTAGGGCTTGGTGGCACTTGAAGTAAACAGGAGCATTTCCTAGAAGTAGGAACAGTTACAAAGAGATAAGGTGTGGTGGTTTTTGGCAGAGGATGCGTCTTCTGAGAATTGCGAGATCATAATTATGCCAGGAATTACACAAATGATATGGCGGTTACCAGAGTTATTCACATGGCAGCCTAATGTGTAATGTGTTAACGACAGGACTGAAGCATAGGTACCTCGCATCAAATTTAAAACATTGGTCCTAGCATACCAGGCAGTCAAGGGATCAGCCCCAGCATATCTCCACAAGATCTTCAAACCCTACATGCCAGCCAAACCCCTCCGTTCCGTTACCTCAGGACGCCTGGCACCTCCCCCTCTTCGCACCTGCGCCTCCCGAACACGTCTCCTGTCTGTTCTGGCCCCACGATGGTGGAATGACCTCCCCGTGGAGGTCAGAACAGCTGAGACACTGACCCACTTCAAGCGACAACTGAAGACTCACCTCTTCAGGCTGCACCTCTCCCCATCCCTCCCTCCCTCCCTGTAATCTCTAAATTTAGCTTAGGGTTGTAACTAGGTAGCTGTTTCACAGGTGACTTAGTTAATGCACTCGTCTTTACTGCTTGTATTTTTGCATAGACTGCGTTGTTGCTGTTCTCGTTTGTGTTAGTGTCAATCAGTTTAACCTACAGGGTCCAAGTTGAACTATGCGGTTGTTCCCTGCACTTGGAACGGTACTTCTCTCTAGGGTTTACGACACACTTGTTCCTGGTTATGGTTATACACTTTATTGTACGTCGCTCTGGATAAGAGCGTCTGCCAAATGCCTGTAATTTATGTAATGTAATGTAAATGTACCTTGCGTTACTCCACTGAGCCTTTAAACTGGTGAGCTATATGTTGGAGGAATATACACAATATGACCAAATGTATCTGGACACCCCTTGGTCTAGGGCTGTTTTTCATGGTTTGGGCTAGGCCCATAAGGTCCAGTGAAGGCAAATCTTAATACAATGACATTCTAGACGAGGATGTGCTTCCAAGTTTGTGGTAACAGTTTTGGGAAGGCCTTTTCCTGTCTCAACATGACAATGCCCCCGGGCACACAATGAGGTCCATATAGAAATGGTTTTGTCGAGATCAATGTGGAAGAACTTGACTGGGCTATACAGAGCCCTGACTTCAGCGTCATCAAACACCTTTGGGATCAACCGGAAAGTCAACTCCGAGCCAGCCCTAATTGCCCAATCAGTACCCAATGTCAGTAATAAATCCCTGCAGCAATGCTCCATCATCTAGTACAAAGCCTTCCCAGAAGAGTGGAAGTTATTATAGCAACAAAAGGTATCATATTAATATTATTAATATAATTATTAATTATTAATTAATAATTATTAATATAAATTATATTAATGTCATATTAATAATATATTAATATAATATTAATGCCCATCATTTTGGATGAGACGTTGGGTGTCAGGTGTCCACATTCTTTTGGCTATGTGGCTGTAATTCAAAAGCATACTATGCAGCATTTCTTAGCCTGTGTTTACAATCAAAGAAGTCTCTCTGCCGCTGTCTTCAACCCCACTCATGCCAAGTAAGTTACCCCATCTAACGTAGCTACAGTAGTTGGATAGTTAGATGTAACAGTACCATGAAATGAGTGACTATGAGTGATAGTAAGAAGCCAGATTACAGCTTAACTAATTCCATTATGTTGAACGTAATAGTGGTTTTAAATTGGTAAATTTCATACCCTTGCGAAAGGGTATGAAATCCTGCACGGTTTGCCGTTAATGGTATGTATGGGATCCACATGACATGAGGGGAAGAGCTCCTCTGTCAGGCCATCTCTGTTAAAAGTAGCAAAAACCATGGCGTGCCTGCTCACCTCTGGAGAGGGAAAGTGTGTGGGCATGTGGTCCTCCAGGGGCTGATTGACCAGGGCACTACCCAGAATGGAAGTCAAGTGTTGGGCCATCAGCTTCTGCTGCTCCAGTTTGCAGTGGTTCTCCAAGGAGAGGATCACTGGGTACTCTGAAGTCTGGGTGTGATGGGGATGAATAAAACAAAAATAACATTGGTTAAGTGTTGAAAACCTGGTGCATATTTCAGCATGTTTCTTATATACATAGAATTTTCTTATTCACATAGATATATTGATCATTTTGAAGACTTTAATCAGGTTTAAGTGTGAAAGTTATGCTTTTTGTGCTTCAGACACCTTGAAGGCATATTCCTTGATGGCTTTGATGACATCTTTGAAGAGGATTTTGGAAGTGAGAGTGTAGCCGTGATATATAATCGGCTCGCCATTAGGTCCGTCCCAGCAATCCAGCTCCACACAACGACAGCTCTTCATCAGTGCCCTGACAGAATTACACACCGAGACAAATCCATGCAATCACAACTCTCACAGTCTTTCTCACATTTGTACAATTCACCAGTAAAGTGTTGACACACCCTGTTTTGTCCATTTTTTATGAGGAATGCAATTTGGCTAAGTGTACTGTAATGTTTCAGAATTGAGAGTAAGAGTATATTCTATGGGATAAGGTCCCAAGGATCCATTAATTTTCTTGGTCTGTAGACAGAGGTACAGAGGTCAAGCAGCCGACATGTAAAAGATGAGTGTAACCGGCTTCTGCATATAGGTTTATTAACCAGATCTAGGCCATCTGACCTAAAGCTGGATTACTTACCGGATGTAGGCCTCAATGCTGCTAGGCCCCTTGAGTTGATCCTCCATCAGGTAGGTGTTGTGGGAGGATGAGATGAAGTAATGGTTAAGGGGCTGGCTCATGTCCTGATACACTGGCCTGTGTTCATGGTTGAGGATCATGCCCTCAGGCTGGTGCAGGTACATCAGGAAACCGTCCTCGGACATCTGATTTTTCTGCTTGGCTGAAAAAGCCAGGTCGAGGACACATGCAAATCAGGCTGTTGCAATGAGGCATTTTGTATGCTCGAGCGCCATTCAAAAAAAAGGATATTTGAGTAGGTTGTAGAGTATAAAGAGTGCTCTCACCAAAAACATCAACACTGTATATCCCAAGTGAGTGCTGGAGTCTAAGTGTGTGACATAGTGTATGTGGGACATGGTTTTTTGGGCTCCCTTACCCGAGTCATCAAGTTCATACTTCTGGATTAACTGGACTGCATGATCCAGTGAGACGGACTCCCGTTGCTCTTTCTGAAGGAAGTTCAACAGGTCCTCTGCGCTCATTTTGCCATTTGTCCGAGCATACTTGGTGTAGATGACACTGACCTCTTCTCGGTGGGTTAGCAAATTGTAGAACTCCTTGATTTCCTGTCCTTCCAACGTGTCTGATTGAGATGTGTCACATTTCTACATAACAGGAAACAATTAATTTGTGACTAAAGGCTGAGATTATATGATGGAATAGTATGAATAGTATGAATAAGAGATGGCACTATCATGTGTTGTTATTCACCAACTTATATCTGCTTTAATCTCATTAAAAACATTACAATTTGTCAGTGAATTACTTATAACGCATTATATATAAAATGATATGTTATAACACACAATATCCTTAGGTTAATGCCATTCAATGTTGTGTTTCATAAGAATATACCAAAGTGATTCTAATACATGCTCTGTTTTACCATTTAGTAGTCCTAGGAGAATTGAATGTATCCCTTCAACGGAGTAACTCCTGATTCACATAAATGTGCAAATTTCACACCTTAAAAAGCTCTTCTGCATAGGTGTCATCCACTTCAACATTGATCTGCCGCAGGAAGTGCTTCAGTTCCTTCAGGTTCATTTTGTTGTCTTCATTCTTGTCTGCTTTACGCATGCAGTTGAAGATCCAGCTAAAATACTGAGTTAAGGATTGCACTGCAATTGCACATCCTTCACTTCAATTACTCTTAGTCCAGTTGACCATTCTGGCAATTATAGATTATGGCGATGTCATTTACAAATAAGCATCAAAGGGTGCACTTGAGTGTCTTGATGTGCCATCTCTCTGCCATCAGTTTTGCTACCAGTGCCCCTTGAAGAACACCCCAAAGCCAACTTTAAGAATCTGTTACCCGGTCATCCTTTCACACACACTGCAAAGTCCACTGGTTCACATTTATATATTAAGACTCTTGCTTGGACTAACCCCTTCAAAACTGTAACTCTTTAACAGTGTTGTGTTGGCAGGATTTACATCTCAGTCTAACCAATCCAGAGTGAACACGTCATGTGTGAACAGACTCAACACAGAATATAGGACACCTATGTGTGAATGGGGAAAACCACTACCTAACCTAGATAATTGAATCCAGCAATGCTGCAAATTCCACGTGTGAAAGGGACTATAGACTTCACCTGATGGAGTACAGCAGTGACTCCCAAATGTATTTTTTCGAGTGGACCACACAGAAACTACGATATGCCTTTGATGGCCCACATAATAACTGCAATATTTATAAATATAACTGTAATTTCAGAGATTTATTCTTTCCACAGCAAGATTCTTTCTGTTCCTGTTCATTTCCACCAGCTCTGACATGGTCTGGGATTCAATCAACATTTGGCCTTAGCTAACAATTAGACCACTTTCCAGCTCCTCCCGACACACACACTTTGTGTTGAGAGGATACTGCTCCATCTTCTGATGGCGGTTGAGGTTGTCCATGTTGCTGATGACCTTCTCCAGGCTGGTAACCCATCGCTTTGCTTCCTCAGCTGAGTTGGCCTGGAGGTCCAGGTTCTTGCGACTATCTTTGAAGATGATGGAGAAGCACTGGTTCTCCACCTTGGCCTCCGTGTATTTCTGCAGGGCCTCCGATTGCCGGCCTCGCCTCACGGACTCAATGTCGTCGATCGAGACTGGGAGAAGCAAAGGAATGCAGTCTGTCACCACACTGACCATATGGCCCCTCGCTATAATGGCGCCACCTCAAATTGGCAAGACAGAGACGACTCCCCATTTATCAACAGGAAGAGTCTGCTGCTATCTGCCTGCAAACTTTCAAACACAGAACCCTGCTTTTTCCCACAGAGCCCAATTACAGATGCAAAACAGTGAATCCAACAAAGACCACATTCCTGGAACAACACTTTCAGCTGCTAATCAAAAAAAGAGCTTTGTTTTTTTGTCTGAAATGAGTCTAAAAGTTTGAACAGTTTGATAGGGTCTTGCATGAATCAAGTGCAAGTCTGCTATTTATAATGACATAGGACTGATACAAAGGCTCATTTGAGAGCACTACAGAGGAACTGCGAGACAAAGGGAGTATAAAAGTACAAAGCGTGGGAAAACAAATTAGAAGCAAAATGAGGTTCAATGTACACTGACATGCTGTCCCCAGAAGGCAGAACTGTAGCACCCCCAGGTTGTGTTCTTACTGTAGTTTATAGTGCACGATGGAGTGCCTATTCCAGGCCTCCAAACCGAAAAATAGCACTACATCCGGCACTAAAACCGCACTGTAATGACAAGACATAATCTCTGAGCTCACTGAACCTGCCTTTCTTTTGTTATTCTGTCCAGTCAGCAGCTTGTCTGTCTGTTTCTGACCAACATAATAAAAAGTCATTTTTTCATATGGAAACAAGATTTGGTGAGCATAACGTCAGAGATATACAAGTCGAACGACAGTGCCAGGTCTCCTGAACACATGCATATGTGTGTCACACAAGGAAATTCCAGTTTAGGGGATTTGGGATAAGGTATTTCCCCTTTTTTATTCTGTGCAAGCTCATAGTTACTGAAAAACTTTTTTGGAAATAAAATACCTTTATCTGCTGTATTAGGTGTAAAATGAAATGCAAAACCCATAAAGAGGTTTCCCTAGCCTGAGCAGTGACAGTGCAGTTAACGCTGAGAAGATAACTGCAACTGAATAGGTATAAAACTGGAATAAAAAATTCAGAAATTTTGAGAACTTCTCCACTACTCTGCTCCTCATGCAGTTGCTATTTTGATCCATGATGTTTAGGCCCAAGCTGTACATTTGTATCAATCAAAATTACAATGACAAAATACATAAATTGTGTTCCTGCATCTGCTGTGTTTTGCATTACCAACCTTGTGTATTATAATGTAAAATGCATAAAGGTAAACTACGTTACAAAAGTGGACTGTATAATTTTGCACTAATCTGATCATGCATCATTTTTTATATTTCTAAATATTTTTGTGAAAGATGTTCTATTATTAATCGGTCAGTTGCTTTCATCTCATTTATAATGCAAGGATACAGTGTAAAGGTCTTACTCTTTTAAATCTCGCATGGGAAGTGGTCTCTCACATTGGGGACACAGCTATTGTTCATGGCATAATTTGAGGAAGTGCGTGCAGTGCTTTGAATGATGTAACCCTTGTCAACTCCCGCGTGACCAGAGGTCAAAGATCTTTCCTTGCCTGTTAGCAATCAACAGCAATGGTCTTGATCTGAAACCAAATACCCTGGAGCCAGACCTCTTTTTTCATGCGCTGCTACTGGAATTCAAATATCATTTAACCTGTTGGTCCTACCTAGAAACTACTGACAAACTGCTTATTGGTGTGAATATATATATATATATATATATATATATGTGTGTGTGTGTGTGTGTGTGTGTTCTTCAAGAAAATCTTTGTCCAAATAGTCCTTATGTTAAAAGTTCACTGAAAAATGTATGTGGTATGTGGTATTTGTGGTACCAACACTAAGAGCAATTCAGGTCATATCCTGCTTGACAAGTTGATGCTTCTAAAATTTATACAAAAATGACTTGGGTTGTTAATACTTGTTTAATAAGGAAATTATATTCACACTAGTATTCATGCTCTTAGCTATGTGACATTAACAACACATTTTTCATTTAAAAATCAAGCTCCAGCGCATGGGTGGGTATCTTTCCTCTGTCAATCGAGCAACTTGGCACCTCAATGTAATGCCCCCATCTTTTCATTTTATCTTGAAAGAAAATGCTTACAGCCATTTCCATGCTTCAGGCTGGCAATAGCTTGATCCAATGCAAAGTCAATGCCTATAGATGTGCTAGATAGGAATTGCATTACAATGCCAACTTACAAGACAGAATTTTAAATAGGTATGGTTTACAAATTATGAAAATGATTTAAGTTACATTTAGTTAGATTACAGCCGCAATTTAAATGGATTGAACTAAGTGTGGGGAATTCTGCCATTAATCATTTTTACATTCAAGACAGAACCACATTAGCTTGATTGCTATATTGGCATACAGCAACACAATTCATCCAATGTGGCATGTTGTGAATTTAAATGTGAGCTACGCAGCCTCCAGCAGCAGTGCGTTAGCCAGCAGTCACATTACCATGTACCCTCCCCATGCAAACTAAGCAGGTTAATGGAGGATGGGAGACCTCCTGGGAACACTAAGTTGCTGCTGCAAGAGATGCAGGTGGGCCAGCAGGGGCACGCTTCCCTCTGGATCAAACAGGAACCCGGAGCCCTGTGCAGCAGACGGTGCAGACGTGCTGAGACATGCAACCGACATCCTCACTCACCGTGCTTAATAAAGCACCGATGGTAAGGATAACCCTGGCCAACCCTGTTCAAATCTGAAGTGGGAATTTGAAGTCCTGTTCAAATTCCCACTAAAACGGGGTTTTCTACATGTAGTCACCTACTCTTCAATTACCAAACATCCAACTGGCTTAATAGTCCCTAGCATATGAAGATACGATGTTAATCATTACACTAAATTTGTACTGAAATGAACCAGGCATACAAACAATGAATGTTCTGTAAGACGAATCAGAACAGGCAAGTGTCAGAAGGCCAAATGGACTGGAGGTGGACAAAAAACAAGGCTTGACTAAGAGAAAGACAAGCAGCTGCTTTTTTTTACAATTACTCTGCTGGGAGAGAAGACAGTAAACACACAGAAGCTTAAAAAGCTTTTAAAATGGAAAGCAGCCAACCTTTCAATGAGTCATTAGAAAACTCTTATTGTTCGATATGAGACCAGCCTTTTTTTAAATACCAGTGATCCCTAGAAGCACGACATTGTACTGGCCACATGTCCCCGCCCTCCCATTAACCTCCCTTACAGTCTACACCTAGCCATTCAGGGCGGGGTACAAAGAGAGCTGATATTGTTTTAATAAAAACTAAAAGAAATGCACAGCATGGCTCAAAAAGAGAAATATAACCCCAGCCTTTCGATTTCAAGAGTTCGCTTGGATGTTTCAAGAGTAAAAATCTTAAAATGTATTTTCCAAATGCAAGCAATACTGGTAATGCCCTGCTTGACAAGTGAACACTCCTAACGTTTTGTCAAGTCTGACTTCCTGATGACATAGGCAAAAAATAACAAGTTCCTGGATTACATGGAAAAAAACAGGTATATAAACTGGTATATCAACTTCAGAATCAGTCATCTACACATGACAGCAGTGTACTGTCTAAGAACTTTCAACTGAAATTGCAATGCATTGCTATGCCAATACAATCTTCCCAGCTTTTTCCTACTTTATCTTGGAAAAGAAAGTGTAACCACTTTGCCTAAACTACACAGTTTATGCAAACAGAAAGGAGAGTTTGAACACAGGCAGATTTTACTCGAATATCTTCACAGATCTTAAGTAGTTCAATGAAAAACACCAGCATGGGGTTAATGTCTTGCACAACCCTGAATTTACAAGACATTTTCAAGTAAAACGTAATGGCATTGACACATGTGAATAGTTTAACTTTATGGCTTTGTGAAAGCCACATAAACTATTTCAACTTTGTACACTGTTTAACCTCACATGACCCGCATATCATCTGACAGCCATTCATCTTAGACAGCAAATGAGGGCCCAGGCACATCTGTCAAATCAAATCAAATCAATTTATTTTTGTATAGCTCTTCTGCTGCAAAGATGCTTTACAGATAGCAGAAAGAAAATTTGGAAACCAGAAACCATTTGGAAACCAGAAACCATTTTTGTATAGCTCTTTTGTTACAGAGAACTGCTGCAAAGATGCTTTACAGAAAGCAGAAAGAAAATTTGGAAACCAGAAACCAGGCCTGAACCCCCAAAAAGCAAGTGAGATAAAAGCTCCCCAGTGTGGGGAACACCCCTCAAACGGTGGTGACAAAAAAAACTCCCCAAAGGGAAGAAATCTCAGGAGGAACCCAGCTACAGAGAGAGAGCCCAACCTCTGCTAGTTGGTATTGTATACAGTACATGCAGACTCCAGTACTCTATCCTGCCTTGATTTCCTGTTCCTGGTGAAGGGTGGTGTGGGTGACAGGGAGGGTGAAGAACAGCATTTGCACTGTGCAAACATAAATCAGAGCCCAGAACAAATTATCAAGCTGGGAGTGGAAGATATCAGTGTTATCACTGCTTACAGTGGCAGCTGTCTGACCACAAAAAAACCTGCCTCTTTTTCTCCCATACAACTGAACGCAATTCATCCAATTAATTGTTAGCATTTGTGTGGACAGCTGTAAAGGTCACACCATAACAGATGCACGACCAAATTTCAAATTGGGAAAAATACCATGTTTGAGAATGTTCTACTCCAATTAAAAATGAGTAAAATAGTGCTTCATTCTGAGTAAATATTCCAATTGAATATGCAAGTCTGGAGTGTTGTTTGCAAGAATTCTCTTAGCCTCTCTCAAAAATAAGTAAATAAGTAAACAAATAAACTTGCTGATACATTTACCTTACAGCCACAAATCATTTAATCACAGATGTCCTTAGCCTCCCTCAAAATAAAAATAAAAAACTTCACAGATATATCTTAAAAGCTCAGAGGCTAAAAAAAATGAAAATAGAGGCTACCCTGTCTAATCCCATCTATGATCATGGTAAACAATTTCCCAATCCCAGCTATCTGGCACGGGTCCTCCCCCTCCACCCACGCCAACCCTCCAACCCCACCCCACCCCCTCTGTCATCTGCATCCCAGACGCCAGCCGGCCTCAGGACCACGAACTCGGCTTTTGTGTGTTTGTAAAGGAACAGAGGGGTTATCGAAGGGCTCCCTATGGTTTCCATAGACGCCACAGTTCAGTGGTGCCAGATGTGGCTGGGCACGCAGATAACAGATGGGGGGGGGGCTGATAAATGGGGGAGTGTCGCTCTGGAACGGCCTCGGGAAACGCTGGAGAGGAAGCCGTGAATGGGCGGGGGGCCTGGGACAGAGCGGCTCTGTCCTATGTGAGAAAACCCGTCTAACCTTTCCTTTTTACCCACTTTTTGACCGTGCTATCTGCATGATATTTTCTGTTTCCACTCCACCCCAAATACAAGCAGGCTCCAGAGAGTTGAAACTGAGGCAGGGAACTGTGTCAGAAGCTCCTTCAAAAGGGAGCTCTGTATTTTTCCAGCATGGTGGGGCAGCAAGGAGAGAGGGCATAATTGTGGATCTGACCCAGCAGGGAAAAGCTGCAGAAGACCTATGAGTCTGGAACTAAATAGTGAGGAGTGGTAGGGGTGATCTGTATTTTTGTTTATGTGCATGTAGGAGCCTATTCTGGGTACTCTCTCCATCTAGTTCAGTAATTTGTGATACCAAAAGTCCATAATACTGCACACGGATGTCATATTGACCAGAAGCCTACATTCATAATCATCTGAAACTTGTCTTCAATAAACATTAATATTAATTTCCATCATTCATATCCTGTGGACAGGAGTTAAGTTGTGTAGCTCTTCCTGGCATCAATGATGTGCATCACCAAATAGATACTTCCGTTCACAGGAATATGATTATGACTGAGAGCAAGAATGGCATTTTTACTTGTTTTATGAGGTACTGACCTGTCAGGTCTCAGGACATCTCTGTGCTTTCACATTAAATGCAAAATAAAAACCGGAATTAATTGGCCATCTAAAGTTATATTATGGCGGGTAGCATTATACTTATCATTCTGCTTGACTGTTACCAGCTATTCAGTCACAGGCAGTCTACAATTTGACAATGTTTTATGCCACACAGTGCTTCAGACTTTTAAATAAGAAGAATTCACACACACCATTTCAGCGTACTTTTAATTACAGTACTTAATTGTGGGCGTTTAGGTAGCCGAGGAACAGCATGCTGCAACCTGTCTTAAATGACTAGCTGTTCCTTCTTCGATTATGCCTTTGGTGGTAACCTTATCTTTTGTATTTTGTAAATTAAAGGCTATTTCCTAGTTTCACATAAGTCACTGATACGGATTTGCTACTGCAGTTCAGATTATGCATACTGCCCAAGGCCAAAGGTAACCGCTCAGAAGGCTGGTCATTATAAGCAACACTGGGCAAGCGGGTGGACTCACAGGTCTTGTTGGACTTCAGGGCCTTGTGCGACTCGTGCCACATCGTTTTGCAGTCCTCCAGTAGCCTGAAGAAACGACTCTTCTGCCAGGAGTCGGAGCGCACCTTCCTGAGCGGACCCCCTCTCAACAGGAACTGGAGATCTGCATCCCCCTCCAAACCTGGGAAAGCACCAACAGAAGTTAGGCGTACACTGCTGCCACTGGCGCTTACTCAGAACCATATTCTATGTTTTCTTTGCCTTTTTATTTACAAACAAATACAACTGCTACATTTTAAATGCAAACAGATTTTTAACAGGAAAGCACAATTTTTAACAATGAATGTGGGGATTGCTGAATTTAAACAAGACCAGCTTAAAACCTAGTATATGGCTGGACCTAACACACGTGACTGACCGACCAATGGTGTAACTTCATAACTCAGCCGACCAATGGTGTAACTTCATCACTCAGTCACTCAGTCACCAACATTTGCGTTTGTAGGGCTGGCCCCGCTGTTGCGGTCCAGCCAAAAAAAGAAGCTGGCCACAGTCACTTATATATGGACAGGGAGTGAAAAATGCAAGCTCTGTAAGTCACTGTAAGTCTGTGAGTCTCTGGATAAGTGTGTCTGCTGAACACTCACACAGAATAATGCATGTAAAGAAAATGAATTAACTGAGTAACAAAGATAATGAAAATGTATGGATGAATTCAGGCCTAAACTATAACTCTAAAATTATTTAGGAAAAATTATCACAGTGCACAGAACGTCCCTCAACAGTATTATTTAAACCACAAATTGCATAACCAATTTATATTCTGTAGTCTCCACCCAAGTGTGTTGCATTTTCCAATCTCTCACAGAACTTTCAACTCCATGTATGCAATGTCATCATAACATGTGTTACCCAGTAAAGGAAATATCCACTGACCCGGAAGCCAGCAGCCCATAAGGAGGAAAAGCTTGAGTGGCCTCTACAATGGAGAGACAAGAGTTCTCCAGATTCCGAAAACTTGCATGTGCCGAAATGTGCTTTGGAAGATGCGTAACCGGAGTGAGAGCACTATAGTTTACAAACCACTGGGACCCACTTCAGAAAAACGTGTCTTATTTCAAAGAGGATTCTGGCCTTGCATGCTCGCATGTATGCTGAAAAATGTTTCTAGGGCAGTTGAGTTCTAAAGCACAAAGACGGGAAGAAACAGGGGCTCCAAACACTTTCATTCAGGGCACCCCCGTGAGAGAGTGACAACCAGCCTAGTTGTTACATGTCCTTCTATTGTGGGGGACAGACACAGAAACCTTTTTGTTTTACGCAGCTTGTAAGACTTAGCCTAATGGATCTGGATATCCTATAAATTCCATAACAGGTTGTGTGCATTTTGACCTTGTGATGAAATGTAAATTAAAACATGACAATTGCATGTCTGCACAATGCTAATCAAATTCTCATTCTAAATAGTTTTGGCTTGGAAAGTCCCCGCATTTTCATATTTCTATGTTTTGTTAATCTATATCTATATCCGCCATTCCTGTGTCTACTTCTATTACACAGTTGACCTGTACTGGGTGGTTAACCACAAGATATTTGCCTGCTTTTTCATACTTTTTGGTACAGAGCAGCCACTGTAATTTGGTCTATGCCAATTATGTTATCAGTTATCCTCTTAATGTGTATGGCTGCTGCATTCAATTCCAAGGGATTTGCCAAGTTTTATAACCCTGTAGCAATTTAGCATTATCAAAAAAACGTGGAATTTTGGGAAAGATCTGAGGAAATATGAACGTGTTGGGACCAGCCTCAAAGCTGACTCCTGTAATGTGCCTGCTCTTATTGAATAACCTATAATGCTGAGGGAGAAAGCCCCTTTGAGCCATTCACAGCAGCTGAGAGGCTAATTATCGTTCTATCAGTTTACAATGCAAGACTGAGTGAGCACATCCTAATCAATGAACAATTAATCCACGTCCTCAAGCCAGTTAATGGCCATGAAAATAACCACAGACATTTGAATTTCTCAGAGAGAGACCGAGTTAAAAAGGGAAAGGCTCCTCTTTCATTAAAACGGTATTAGGCTACTCTTTGTCAAGCAATGGGGGGCTTGTTACCAACTTAAAAACACACATACAAGAGAACCTTCTCGAGTTTAAAAAATATTTTTCAGGTTTAGTTTATGTTTTTGATTGGAGATTGGAGTCAGTTAATGCTTGCAATGAAGGATACTTAAAACATTTAGACAGGTTTTTGAATGGCAGGTATAAGGCATTTGGGGGTCTGTGGTCTAAAGCAAGAAAAAATATTTTGAGTAATGCCAAAGCCTGCAAAGCAATGTCAACCTGAGAAAGTAAACTATCCCTTTAAGAAGGGGTACTGTGAACAAGGCACCTTTTAAAATGCTTCAGGCCTGAATGATTGATCTGCCCTACTGTATGCAAATATAAACCTAGAGGGCATATTACATTTTTATATTCAAAATGCATATTTTTCCATCTGGTCTGACTACTTTTGCTATGTTCCATTCCCTTTGCTGTGTTATGTATGTGCTGTCCCCAGAGCTCTTACCTGGTGTGACCTCACAGTGGGTAAAATTCCCAGAAATGAGTAACCAAAACACAGATGGGTGAACTTTCTTCAAAACCACCTATAATCACATGAAGCATTATGATACATACAGCTGTATGTGCCAAGTCAAAAATGTACTTACAATTTTCTACAGAAGTTTACAATGTCTTCACAGAGTCTGAGTTCCTAAAAATCCACATGCCATTTATTGTGTATTTAAATTGATTCCTGAATAGCACTGTTAGAGGAAATGGGCTAGTGCGGAGACATGTGAGCGTCACAATTCAGGTAAACTGTACAACCCCCAACAATGAGAATATAAGCATCCTCCCTACACACAAAATTGTGCCACGACCCAAAAAAAAATCTGTCTGAAATAGTGGCCCAACAAGGATGTGCTATGTAGAGTGTTTTGATACAGTCCTGCTTGCTTTGCCAGAGGAAGGGTAATCCATTTTTTATTACTCAGATGGGAGCCAAATATATCTCACACTGAAATCTCTAAAGACCTTAAAATTAAGCATTTAATTTTGGTTGGGTGCTAAAGAGAAAGTCTTCTAGATTTCAACTGTTAACGCAAAAGTAGAATCAAACATCAAAAGTTATAATTTTCTCAAATCATATGTCAGATGATATTCTGTTGCATATCCTCCAAGAAACTACTACAAGTAAAACACAAGGTTCACTTTCACCCTCTACATTTTTCTCTATTTACCTCCCCCAAAATAAGGCTGGCGGTACCGACAAATTTTGTAAGTTATCACCACCTCCAGGGCCAGTTTTATAAAATACAGTATTGTTTTCCCTTCAATATTGCAGGGCTCCTAAATTGGCTACCCAGATAAAACCCATGAGCGGTGAAATGTCACGCAACATTATATGCGCGTGTCTTGTCTTGTTTATGTTCACCATGCCAGCTAAAACAGATCTCAAGAGTATGAAGAAAATAACATGCCAATAGTTATGTAGCCTATGTATACGTAATATGGATGGTATGTGTGCATGGGCAAAAATAACCTTCAAAGTTTTAAGTTTAGAAGCTCAAAAACAACAGCAAGTCGTGAATTAACGCCAACCCTTTGGCTAACCACACAGTCATTCCTTAAATTTCAATGTAGCCTATGTCTACTGTAACATACACTGGAAGACAATAATCTTCATGTGTTTATATAATAATGCCATACTGAAAAATAAAGGCACAAGAACGTATGCTATCCGATAGCTCTGGTAAACGCGGACTCTGCGACTTATCCAACTAGCTTACAGAAAAAATGAACCATTCATTATAGACTACAGTTATTCGCAGTGCGTGGAAGCCCGTGCTGCCGTGAGTAGACAGCCTCAATGCTGCCGAACTACGGAATGTTCCTGATAGTGGATGAAAAATTATTTAATAAAAAACGTAAAAACACAAGTCCTCGACAACAAAACTGGAAACAAATATCGAAGTTACAGGCAGCAAAACTATGCAAGAATGAAAACTTACAATACCTATCAACTTCCCATTTTCCAGTGCGACTCTCTTTATCTCCGCTTGAAAAACCGATTCCTCCGAGTTTGTCCTTTTGGAACATTTCCGTAAACATGACATCGCGAACTAATTTCAACAACAGCACTTAAAAAAGAGTAAGGCGTCTTTAACTTTGTTTTAAAAATAAACAAAGGTAGCTGAAATCCATTGCGTTTTCAAATCCCGTCTGTAGGCTACTTTGGGCGTGTGCAACCCTAATGTAAATAGCCCCGCTAAAAAAAATCACCGCTACCTAACTGCGCTGAACGCTCTTATTCCGGTTTTGTCACTCCTAGTTAAAATTGGCTAAAATGAACGGGAGTTTTTTTGTTGTTCTAAATTCCTTAGGTTTATAATTTTTAGGAATGCTTGGCGCAATAGTTGCCCACATGGCAGCTGATGCAGGCTGTAGGCTAATGCTTTTAGGGCAATTTAAAGACCACTTGAACAAGAAAGATTTAAAAGTTTAACGGTTTACATTAGGCCTTATACTTAATTATTTTAAGCTGGGCGGATATGGCCAGTGGATACTTGCAGTGTTGTTGTTGTTGTTGTTACCTACTGTAACAAGAGCTGTTTTGTAAATTGACTAGAAAGTGACAGTAAAACCAAGAACTAACGTTCAGCCTTATTGAGATGATCTTTTCCCATAAGTCTACTTTTAGCATGTTATAAATAGCAATCGTCAATTATTCCTAGCCTACACAAACAGTTAGCTGATTTCTTAAGCAACTGTATTGTTTAGGGGTAGCCTCTTCGTCTTGGGACTCTATAGGTAGGTTAGGTAGTCTGTAGACAACCAATATTTGCTATGAAATATCTGAGACTGCCACTAGTAACTCATATAGTATCAGTGTTCAAAGCACTGCAAGAAAAGAAATTGCCTGGAGATAAAGGCATCCGCTCATGTATGTATAGTTTAAAATGAGGAGGAAACCCTCAATATTGCTGACCCATGTATCAAAAGAATACAATTAAATTATTTATTTTAGTGAACCAATGGTTGCCAGTCTGAAAGTTTAAATGTCACTGTCAGTCAAACTGGAGCTAGGATGCCATCCAGTGGTTGAAAAATGCCAACCCCAATATGTTGACCTATTGCAGCATAATGTAAAAATGTGTTATATCAGACAGCTGTTAAGTAATGCATTATAAACCATCATGGAAATGTGTGTACCTAACACTCTGAAAAAGCAGATTATCCCTCTAAGTACCAAGGTCCATTGTCAGTAAGACTGTATAAATGGTTGGCAGGGGTGTCAAACTGAATCCCAAGGGAGCAGCAATGTCTGCGGGTTTTTGAGTTTTCCTTTCAACCAGACCGCCAATTAAGGCCTTGAGAACAAGGTGTATGGATGACTTTGATACCTGTGGTATATATATATATATATAGGGTTTGTGACCTGGATTCCTTACCAACATCAGAAAAGTTGGATTTTAAGGATACTGCTGTAGTGATTCATTGATGGGTATTTAACCTGAATCTAACACTATTTAACCTGAATTGTGTCAGTAAAAATCCAGCTGTGTGACTGTATTTTAATCACCTTGGAAATTGAAGATCAACTCATAATATAAAATAATGAGCATTCCTTGCTAAAGGCTTGTAAAATAAAATTTCAGTTCAACAGTAGTTTAAAAGTCCAGGAAGCTGGATTAAAATTGTAGTTATATTCTCCAGAAGTGACAACTGATTGTCTTCCTCATCGTTTTTAACCCAATTGTAACCATTCAATTGTAATAAACACTACTAGATTATCGTTTAGAAGATTATGACAGATTGGGCATGCATCCTGTGTTCATTAATATTCATATACGTAAGTCATGTCATAAGTATCATTCCTCATCACTAGGTTAGATCAGGTTGTCCCATGCAGTAACATTAGACTACCTGACTACACTTTAAAAAAACGACATAACCCAGGTTTTACCATCATTCAATGTGTAATATAGTTGTAACACTGAGCTACTGTACATTAACATTAGATTTGACAGCAGTCTCAAACTCTGGACACACCCAAATAAAGAAAGGCTTTTATTCCACATTATCTAAGCTTGAACGTTATTTCATTATCGCTTGCTAACAGTAGGCCTACTTACTGATCATCACGTATCTATTTTGCACGACTGGGAGTGTCACTAGCAGCAACTGCACCATGCTTTTTAGCAAAGCCTTGCTGTTTTTGTAGATAGTTGGAAATGGATGCTACAAATATTAACAGCTGGGGCTACTACTGCAATATTGCAGTGACCTCCTTAAACACATTTCTTGTGGGTCTCTTCATTGGCAAGAGCATTATTTACATATTAAGAATAGCAAATATTTCACTGGCTTTTGCGTTTTAGTGACATTACACATACTAACCTCAGCTAACCCCACTGAAAATCTGGCGTTAAGCCAAGGGTGATTTTCTATGTATATATTTTTTGTAGTGGGTACCACTGTCGCTTCACAGCAAGAAAGTCCTGGGTTCGAATCCAGCCTGGGCCTTTCTGCGTAGAGTTTGCATGTTCTCCCCATGTCTGCGCGGGTTTCCACCGGGTACCCCGGTTTCCTCCCACAGTCCAAAGACATGCAGGTAGGCTGTTTGGAGACTCTAAATTGCCCATAGGTATGAGTGTGTGAGTGAATTGTGTGTGCTCTACAATAGATTAGCCTGTCCAGGGTGTATTCCTGCCTCTTGCCCAATTCTTACTGGGATGGGCTCCAGCACCCTCCACGACCCTGCCCAGGATAAGCAGGTGTAGATAATGGATGAATGGATCTTAAGTTTTTTGCATATAATATTTTTCAAATATTTTGAAATATTTAGCATTTCTCCCAATCTGTACTGTAAGTCTGGCAAAAATTCTAATTCAGATTCTTCCCTAAAACTGCTGACAACACTTGAAATGATCCATTAACTAGTTGCCATCAGCCATGCATAATATAGGCCTTTTATGATATATTTTCATGATAATCAAAAAATTGTGACATGCAGTCTTTTTAAAGCCGTTTTACCCCTAAACCTAAATGAAAACAATCGTAGAGCAGACAGTAGATCTTAAAGTAGCCATTACCACATCACATCATAGTTGCATGCTGAGGTCACAGTGTCGTCATAACTCCATTAGTTAGTTTGAGTCTAATAAAATACACCTGTCTTTTTCAGCTTTTTTTTTCAATCTCTCAACTGATTTGTGCCTAAAATTCTTCTGTTTGTCCTGGAAACACATGACAAGTAGCCTTACAAGGAGTCTTTCCTCCCACATTTCTTAGCCATTAGACAATTTTTTCCTTTGAAAATAACAGTTACTATTGTAATTACTAGTTTAATAGAAAAACCAAGAGTAGCAATTGCACACAAAAAAAACCTTTTCTTGGTTAGCGTTTAGGCAGGCAAAGCACATTTGGATCATAGAGCCATAATCAGTCATTACACGGACTTACTGGTTCAGTGTAATATCAGTCAATGAAACTGAAGACATGGGATTTGCACAAGTGTTTCTAATAGAATCCTTTAGGAGAATCCTGAATTCTGGTATGCATACTGTAAATGCAAAACTCACTCACACTCCTGCATCCCCATTCAAGCGTTCCCAAAAAAAGTAAGTAATTTAACTTTCTAACATAAACCTATAAGTAACCTAAACTGCCTGTATAGCTCTGACAGAGGCCAGTCAGTTGGTTTCAAGCTACATTACAACACAGTTTTATAATGGAGACTTATTCAAAGGATCATGTCACACTTACAATTATGTGACTATGTCACTACCATCAGAGGTTGGTGAGCTGAAAATTTGTGTGGCAGGAAACTTCCCGACTATTGGTCACAACCTGTTTTCAGTCATTTTTCTTGATTATCAATACAGAGATTAATTCACAAAATACACAATACCATCATAGGCTATAGCTCTGCTCAATTAAGCCATTTAGCGAGTAATAAAATTCTTTTAATTTGCATTGCAAAATTGTGCACATTTTATCAACACTATTAGTGGATGCATGTAGACCTCTTCCTTCTCCACACTTACACGTGGAGAATATTCATGGTAAAGATCTGGAATGGGAAGATTTTTTAACAATATTGAAGCCCAAGTTGTTGGAAAACTTGGGCTTCAATATTATTCTGTCATGCTGAAAATTAACACAGGCAACACAAAAATATACATCACTCTGAACTCCTAAGTGATTAAAACTGATTTTTCTAAATTAAATTCATCATTTAATCCCCCAAACACAATGTGAAGAAGCTGGGTGTTACTTTTCAATAGATTAGTCAGATCGTTGGCACGCTTGTTGATCAAGGAAAATTAATGAAAACAGGTCAGTTTAAAGTAAAGTTTTCGACCCAATCAGTTTTCAACTCAGCAACCGCCATTGATCATTACATGAAATGAAATAAGACTTTAGGTGGTTGCATTTTTTTTGTTTTTTTGTGGTATGGTAAAAAAAAAAAAAACAAGATTTCTGTAGTTACCGAGCGTGACAGCTGTTGTCATCGACTCAGCCTGTTAGTGACAGAGGGACGCAATTGTTCGTTGTGTCATACAGGCGTTGCCAATGGTGCCCTACCCTGTAGTGGGTTGTAGTTTTCTGCTCACCGTATTGCTTACAGCATGCATATCATTCTGTTCTGAACTTTAAAATGTCAGGCACTGTCACTTCCACTCATTGAGTTTCATTTCTAAAGAAATGTATAAAGGTATTGAATAGCACGACTGCCAATGGATATACGTTTACATTTGTGTATCGATATCTGTGTAACTTTTTATAAATCTGATTTTCTTACTGAACATTAGAGGTGATTCATTAATCAATGGCAGTGCTCACCACTGTGATGCATAACAGCTCAAACGTTTATTACGAACACCGCAATCAGCCCACATGATTGGATGTACTTGCAAACAGTATTCAAGCCTTTTCATGTGCCTAAAAACATACAGAGCTAAAGATTGTGGGGAAATGACAACAACGAAAAGCGTAAGAAATCTATGGAAAAATCCACCGAATTATATCTTATGGTCAATGTAAAAAGGAAATAATAAACAATTTAAATATGAAAATGAAATGTACTGCTTACCATGTTTTGACTCCATAATTTGGATTACGGCGCGGAATACCTGTAGTTCGGTTTACAATTGCTATATATCCGTTCCCCGCTTGATGTTTTAATAAAGCCTATTTTATGTTATTTTAATTGAATACAAATACGTCGAAAGAATATATAAGCTATAAAAAGGTGTATTAATGAAGATGACACTCCGTCCAACTTTATTGGAGTTCTATCGCGAACGACAGGCATAGACTATTAATTTCCACACCTACCGGTTTGGCGAGCACATCATTGGCTCATTCGCTAAAACATGTATCACATGGATAATCTTGGACTGAGATTTGATGCCTTTAATACTACCACAAGCGAACACACGGTGCACGAAGCATCACCAGGGCAATCTAACACACATTCTTTTCCCATTGGATACTCCCACAGTTCGGCGGCTACTTTCTGACCACTTGAACTTACAAATGTACAGTACTGCTCTTCAGTTCTTCAGATCGGCCATATGCTGTCATGTGACAACCTACAACATGGGTCGCTGATTTAAAGTCCCCCGGTACATTTAAGGCATTGTATTCAGGACACAAAAATAATTCTATACGTTATAGCCTACATGGGATTATTTAACCTAGTATAAAATAAACCAAATTATTTGCATTAAGTCGTCGCAACAATGTTGAGTCTGGGTAATTGATTTAATGCGTAAAATGTACAGCAGACAGCGTGCGTTTAAGGTTTCTGCGCAACGTGTTAGATTATAAATAATAACTTGGCTATGAATAACTACACAATGAGTATTGTACCTTATTCGACCTGTGCTTTGTAGTTGTTCCAATGACCTTTTGTATGCCCTTATTGAGATTCCTGTTTTTGTCCTGTCTGCTTTCACTTAGAGAACCTTAACAGAACAAATCACTCATACAAAGAAAAGTATATAAACTGAATGAGTGGATATTTTTTTCATGGGAATACACTTAGTACACTCAAGGGTTCTCTACTGAAACCCAGATACCAATAATAAATGTGTATGCAGCAAAATGCATATGCAGCAAAGGGCGGACACGGTGGCACAGTGGTTAGCACTGCCACCGCCTCACAGCAAGAAGGTTGTGGGTTCGAATCTCAGCTTGGGGCCTTTCTGTGTGGAGTTTGCATGTTCTCCCCGTGTTCGCGTGGGTTTACTCCGGGTACTCCGGTTTCCTCCCACGCTCAAAAACATGCATGTTAGGTGCACTCCTGCAGTTGCCCTTGATCAAGGCACTGGCCTCAGAACTGGAGTTGGTCCTCGGGTGCTGCACTGTGGCTGCCCACTGCTCCTAAGTAACTAGGATGGGTCAAAATGCAGAGGACAAATTACCCCACGAGGTTCAATAAAGTTTATCTTTATCTTTATCTTTAAATTCATCAAATTCATGCATTTTTGAAAATGTAAAATTTGTAAGAGGTGCAACATCTTGCAAAACAAGGCTAGCCCGGTGGAACAATATGAAAGACAAGCATCTGTTTCTCAACATATTAATCTGGTCAGCAGTCACCCACAAAGTTATTTCATGCCTTCAGTTCCTGAGTTATTGCTCATGATATTTTGTACTTCATATTGTGGAGTAGGCCTGTCAAAGCTCTTGCAATGTATACTTGTTTGGAAAGAAACTGGCAAGAAGGGTTGGCAAATAAATGATGAAGCCTGTGATCCTCATTAGAGCGTGATGTTGATGGCACAGAAACCATACTGTCTTCCATCTGTTCCTCTATTGTATCTACTCAGCCGATTTTGTTGCATGAACCCCAGCCCTTGGGGTTATGTGAAAGCACAGTCTGTTGTTGACACTTACTAGGAACAACAATGCTAATTCCATATTCGCATAAACGTTATGTGCTCTTCTGTGGCCTCATTCAGCCCCAAGCACTTTTCAGTGGCATTGAACAATCTTTCAATTAGTTTGCAAAAAATGGAATGATATTGTACTTACTGTTTCTGAAATCATTTTTATGAACATAATCCAGATATCCTTTGCAAATGTTTTATTAATGGCTCGTCATGTGGCTTGGAATTCATGTCATGTACAATTTTATGTTAATATTACATATTAAAATGTAATAACAACTGCACGGGTATTTTATGTGGGTAGCACTCTCGTAAGAAGGTCCTGGGTTTGAATCTGGCCTGGGATGGAGTGTACAGATGTGTGTGAGTGTGTGCCCTCCGGTAGATATGGCCTGAGCTGAAAATAAGTAATTATGGGTGTCCTGCTGCATTGCCAAGTACTATCCTCTTGATATACATAATACATTGACCAACCACACATCATTTCTGTCCTATAGAGTATGAACAATACTATGGTCATAATTTTATTTCCAGGAAACTAAATTTCTATTGAGACAGCACTGGCAGTCTAACACAGGAATTGTTCATTTCCTCTAGTTGAAAATATACATAAGAAAGCAGCAATAAAGAATTACTTGTGTTGCTTGATATGGGAAAATTAACAAGCAAACATCCATAATTGAAATATGGCCAGGACGCCCATTCAAAATGTGCACATTTTTGTCGCGTAGTTGGTAACATTTATTAATCAAGATGTTTATTCAGTTGTTATGACTAAAATAATCTCACAAAACCTGTTCTGGGAGTGCCTGGGCAGGGAAAATCAGTGTGCAGTGTTTTGTCTTGAACAGTATACTGTAAGTGCATTGACCCAGAAATCAGCTGTGCTTCCTTTTTCACAGATGCTTTTGCCTAAGGGGAAATGTGTTAGGCATTGGTTATTTTGACTGTCCCAGAAACCCATGCTTTAAACTGAGTGACCCGCAGCAGCCATTATAAATGATGCTGGAATTTATTCTCAGCAAATTATTTGGCTGATTATCAGCACATAATGCACAATAAAGTTCAAGCCCATTCTAAGTTCAGGTCAGGACAATTGCACAATATGCAAGGATGATGTGCTGTGTATAATATCACAAGTTTGCACATCATTTACAAAACTTTAAGACCGTAACTTTTTCTAGAATTCATTGTATATATGGGGCAATGAACTGCATGTGCCTAAGTTCAGTGAAATACAATATGGTGAGAAAATACAACATGATAAGATGAAACTGAATTACAGGAAGGTCTATTGGATACCCGAGTGGTCTGGTGTAAGGTGGGGGTGTCCTGCCTCTTTGTCACAGTATGTGACTGTACCCAGATAAAGAACAGTCATGGTGTGCCGCTAGGCAGTTCCCTCCAGGAGAGCCTATTCGGAGTGTCAATTCAGCTCTGCGATAAATGCATTTATGAACCCTCCCAACACAAGGCAACCCTACTGCCAATTACACACTGCCCAGTTTGGCTACTGGCCCCAGTCAAGATTTGTTTCTGGACCATGGGGTCCATCCATGCACTAGAATGAGAATAATGCCTTACCAGATAATCTACCAACAGCCCTGGTCATTTTCACTTAATTTATTAAATAATTTCAAATCATATTACATATCCACTTACAGTTTGCTAAACATTCAATTTTGGACTGTATCATTTGCTTAACATATGATCTGTGATCATATGGCACTAATGGTGAGAGCACATGGGAATTCTAGTTAAAGTTAACTTTAAAGTTCATTAGAGAGGCACATTGAAAAAAGGGTTAACACAGTCATACACTCTGTCAATGGAATGGAATGTAGACATTCTGGTTGGGTGGCACACAGGGCATCTTGCTAAAGCAGATACCTGATAGAGGACATGTTAATTCATGCCAGGGACAGAAGACACTGTGAATTATGTGTAACTCGTTTTTCCAACTCTGAAAACTTACTTTCTGTTTGTACAGCAGTACTTCGCAAAATTGCGTTGATATGCAAAATGAAATGTTTTGTCCAGAGTAATTTTGCACATTTGCAATAGTCCAATAAGTTATTCAGTTTTTGCTATTTCCATTGCAACTGTCTTAAAATAAACTGAATGCTTCTTTTTCTATTTTTTTCTATAAGGGGACACAGCTAAACATGAAGCCTCGGTCAGGTTTTGTTTTAACCATACAGGTTTATTGCAGTTTAACAGTAAATAAATCACAACAAAAAATTACAGTAGAATAAATGAATGCAGCCAAGCAAATTCTTTTCTCTAACAGCACAATAACATATAAATCGCTTTTACATGGTGCTAATCAAAGAAGGGTCTTTCTTGTACAATGCTATTTAAAAATGGACTTATTCGCAATTCATGTCAATAAATACAGCCTGTGCCTTTAAGAGACTCCACCTATTACTATGGTTACAACTTATACACAGAAGTGTACACAGACAGCTGACAAATTTAGGCTTACAAATTCGTTTCATGTGCATTTATAGCTATTAATGACTATTGTCTTCCAGCGCATCTTGCTATAACGAACACCTGTTAGAACTGACACCATGCATCAAGACTCCGAATCAACATCTCAAAATGTGCTTGACCCTATTATGAACAGACACCGGCCAGCTTCAGAGAAAACACAGGTAGGCTACGGGCAAAAGGGCAACATGTCCGTACATGAACTCGTCTTGTATTAAAATTGAGCAAGGGAGATCCCATGCATGAACACTCAATAATAAAGGCCAACCCTACTGCAAAAATGTGCTCTACCTTGTGTGGCTACTGGCCGCAGTCGGGCGTGGGGCCATCCACGCCTTAATGAGAACGGTAAATCGTAGCTAGTAAAATTGAATCGATTTAAGTCGTTTTCTGTAGCTTCTGCCTAGAATGATACAATGAAAAAATCGCTCAGCAGTGTGCATAAAACCGTTGTTAGCTCCTTTATTGGTGGATATTTGCGGTAAGAACACTGCGGACAATGTCAAAAGGGGCATGTGGCTGGGAACACAGCAAAATGTTCAGTGCGAAATAAACTTTGATAGAGTGCTTTCAACTGCATACTGCGGCCTGGGGACTTCGTTACAGTTGATTTAATACTGCTGGAGTTGATTAACGCTAATACTTTATGTGTTTAGAAAATGACAAGACTGCTAGAACAATGTATCTGTGATATATGGGAAGAGCAGAAAAGCTCTCTGTCTCTTGTCAGGATATTTCCCATCTGCTGGCCAGTATCTTCAAAGACCTGTACACAGCAGAAGTTATTGGAAAAGACAAAGTGGCTAATCTGACTAAGTCAAGAAGGGGAGGAAACAGTTACCAGGACACATACGTGGAGGAGCTTCAGCAGGTGAGTAATCAAATCATCATTTCACAATTTTCTTAATTAAATTGAACTGTTTAAACATTTCACCTGAGATCCAGATGCAGTAAGCTGGGCCTGTCTTCTAGCAGGTCTGAACTGAGTCCAACGTGTCTGTGTTGTTGAATAATGGACAATGTGCCGTTTGTCCATTCGTAGGCCCGTTTGGAGTATAACCGGCGAATAAGTGAAGCTGATATGCTAGAGAAACACATCCTACAGGCCAGGCTCCAAGCCACAGCCAAGGAGGAGCTGGTTCACAACAAAATAGTGGAGGAGGTGGGAGAGGTCTACCATCAACTGGGTCTACCTCCAGGTGCACTGCTCCCACCCCACTAGCAGAAATCAGTCTGTTTTTCTTATGAAGGATAATTGAAGAAAAATATTTGTGGTATACAATTCATCAGTATAATGTACTCCACAAATTTTTTATGATACTTTTGCTTTGTATTTGTGTACACTGGTGATATAAATGAGAAACATTTTCCTTTATTTACAGTGAAGTCAACCTTCAAATGGTGTGTGGACAACACTCTACTCAAAAGCAACAATTTGATTTGTCCCGAAGATTACATCACAGAGCAGACCCCGCCCATAAAAGTAACCAGAGGTACAACATGCTCAATTCATCATTTGTATTTATTCCTGATCAAGGTTGAGAGGAGACAGCACATTTAAATATGGCTATGTACATCTTTGTCAACATGCCTTCCCATAGGAAAATCTCCACCTGGCTTTGCTAACCCAACAATTTGCTTCAGTAAGCATATTAGCAGTCTACCTCAGGATGACGGGTACACTGTGATCCCGCCCCCGGACAGGATGGCTCAGGATATGCTGGAACATTCAGAGGGGACCCTGACACTCCCCTCAACCCCAGAGTGCAGCACTTTGTCCCAGAGCAAACGCAATGAGGTGAAACGTTAAGCTGCCAATTAGTTCTAGGTTTATGCTGGTTTTCTTTATCACTTTATGTGCTGCCCTCTACTGTGCTGGAAGTAACCTGGGTGTGCCAGGAAATTTCCCAACCACAAATGAACGAACCTACCCTTATGGAAAACTCCCATGGGATTCCTATTAGAAATTTACAACATTATGGCAGTTTCATGAGTACTCCATGCTAGTTAATGGGGTGCCCGTAGGTGATCATGGGGGTGCCATGATTCTCTATGACAGTTTATGTGGTATGCATAGGAGATCATGCGGATCACATGGGTACAATTGACCCTATGTTGGCCTCTTGATTGGCTAGCTGAACCTCCAATCAAAGCGCTCCTCTGCAGAGCAATTGTTGTTAACCACTATTTTGATTTAAGCTGTCACATTTAATCCTGCATCTGCCAACTGCCCCTAACTGTGTCCAGAAGCGTGGGCAGGAGCGCAGGCCCGTGTGGTCAGGGGAACTCAGCAGGAGCCTCCAGGCTGAGGAGAGTGCTGCCCTACTGAGGCTGAAGGAGCGGAACAACTTCCTGCGCAACCCCCGCTTCCTGCCCCCACACGCCCAGCGTGGTGGCAAGTCACTCATCCTGCCCGCCAAGAGGGTGGAGAGGGTGGTGAATGGGAGAAGGGTGGTGGTGGAGGAGAGGTACAGTAGCCAATCCTGGTGCCAACCTGCATCCTGTAGCACTACCGGTATTCAATCTGAACGTTGAACTTACTGCTTATTGGAAAGTACACAACCTGCACTTATAATGGTGGTTTTATTTAACAGTGCAGTCAACACCTAGGTTGTTATCTGCTAATGGGTATGTCAATTTGCGACTAGCTAGAGTCAGATTGTTGTTTAAATCATGCCATGTGCTTGAATAAGGAGTGATGCTGAAATGGTATTAATTAGTAAGTAAGCTTCATATTAGTCATTGAAATTAGTCATGAGTCATTGCACTAACAATCGTATGCATGAGTGGTATAATGTTTGTCTCTTGTTTTGTGCATGAAACAAGACTGAATTGTCAGCACAGACCACTTCTGAAAGCTCAGTACTTACAAATGTGGCTAATAATGTGGCCAATCGGTGTCATTTTATGAATTCATTTATTTACGTTGGTACATACAGTATTAATTTATTTTCATCCTATTTTGTCTCCAATTTGGAATATCCAATAGCAACTCAAGGCCCATCCCAACACTATCCTTCCTCAGTTTGGGAGTGTATGCACTAACATGGGCTTTCTCAAAAATGTACACAGTTAGCCCCTGTTTCTTGTTCTCTGAAATCCATCTGAGATGCTACGATTATGCACAACATGGTCCAATTCGTGCCCCTGTGTGTCAACAGGCGGTGCCACTTAGCAGGATTATTATTTTTATCAAATCCATCACAGGCGCAATGGCATGCTGGCTCTGGCTTCTGCGAATTCTGCCCTGCCCTGAATATTATTTAGGGCTCAGCAGAGCCTGTCACTGGTGTTTGAGTCACTGGTGATGTTTTTCTTCTGTGCGTGAAAATTTTACTTTGGGGAATCTCCCAAGATATGATCACACTCCTGTTTTATGCCTGTGACCTGAGCCAGCCTTATCCAACTGTTGTTTCCAAATGAAGTATACGTGTGTACGCAAAACAATAGTGACAACACTTTTGAACATCACTGTTTCTGAAGTTGAAGTTTTTGTATCTACATCTTGATAAAAAAGGCTTGATAAGAACTCAGCTATTTATCTGGATGAAAATTAAATACTTGAATTGGTTAATCAAAACCATTCCGTAGCCTGTTTTACTTGTTTGCCAACAGTATGTCACACATCTAGGCACATGGTCTGACCACATGGAACAGATCCAAAGAAATCACAAGAGTGAGTCCTCCAACTGACTGCGCTCTCTCATCAGAGGTCCATATTAAGTCATTATGATACACAATTGATTTGTTCTATAGGATTATTGCCAAATTATGTCTTCACAAACAACTAAAGGCTCTTCAAAACAAGGCAATTGCATTGAGATTGCTTACTGTAACTACATAACTCTAGCACAATGGGATGAACTCAAGCTTTACAGGAGGTAAACACTGCTTTTTGTCCATACCAGACAAAACCCGTGGATTGTTAAATGCACATACCATGCTTTGGCCTTCAGCTGTTTCCAGCTGCATCAGGCAAATGGCATTTCTTACATAGCGTGCATGTTGAGCAGATTTCCTTCTAGAATATTGTGTTTTACATTACATCTTTATTGGAGGGTACTACAAGTCTGCCAGAACGTTGTTTTGTTTGTCTGGGGTACAGAAGTGTAAGTATACAAGGTTATTTTTCAGTGTGAACAAAGCAGATGCATCTTTTACAAATCTGACCGCATGAAACTTCGAAATGAGTGGATTTTTGTGGGCTCTTCACATTGATTAGCAGAAGGCCTAACCTGTACCTTCACCTACCCATGACAACAAGTGAACTCTGCCGCCATTGTAGAACATTTTTATTTGTTACCATAGTGTTTTGTGGAGTTACATTTAAAGTTCTGGTACATGAGATACAATATGTATATTGTTTAATGTTGTGTGCAATGCACTCTGGCCTGCTACAGTCCATGTTGTATAAACAGCAACCTACTCTAGGATGTAAAATACAAACTGCTTTTTCTCTTTCACCAAAAGGAGTCCAGAGGAGCCTGTTCCAGTGTTTCTGGCCAACCCTCCCATTGTGCTCTTTACAGATTATAGACTGGGACACGTGTATGAGGTATGGTTTAGGTCCTCATTTACTAATCATTCATAAACTGCTAGTTCACAGTCATAGCCATGTAGTCTCAAGTTAAGTAGTTTTCTGTTTTTATCATGTCAATCCAGCACTTCTGTGCTTCTATATGTTACTATATATTGAAGCCACATTGCCCTATGAGCCTCTTAGGTTGATCAAACGTCTTTGGTGATTCTACTTCAGTGATGTTATACTGTACATGAATAATGTCAAACTGTCTAGGCATATTATGTTTTTGTTCTTGCTTCTGAACTTCTTAATTGTGGACTGATTTATTCCTTTTTATATTTTTGGCATCTTGCACAACTTGCTACGGTGCATTCTGGGAGATTACTTTGTGCAAATGTATGGACTTCATTAACTTATTTGGCCTATTAGTTGGTTGCAATTCACACCGCTTCTACAGGCAGGGGCGCTGTACGGGGAGAGAAGTTAGGATGATTCCAAGGGGCGTGACTCCCAGGGACCCTCAAAAAGTATGTTGTAATTGTGCAGGGATGGTGCGGCCTGAGGTGCTGGGGCCCAATGTCAGATCTTTTCATGGGGCCCAAAATCCCTGGTGGTGCCCCTGTCTGCAGGACTGTAGTTTGATACAAGTGTGAACAATGAGACCATTTTCTGTAAAAACAAGTAAAATCACCTTTATAATGTATGTTTGACCCTATGGCAGTTTCTAATGACTGGTGTATCTTAGTCTAAAGATGTCTAGAGTTTTGACTATTATTGGGTGTCAAATCTTGTAGACCACAGTAGAGCTGAGGAATCTGACTGCCACTAGCCGTCACGTTCGCGTTATCCCTCCCAACACCCCCCACTTCTCCATTGGTCTGGGTGAGTCTCTACCGCCTACCGCGTGTCACTTAATGTCCCAACACAAAGCTGTGGCCATAATGTAAGGAAACTAATGTGCTACAAAAGACATTGTAATATCAATCAATGTGTTTAAAGTGGTTGTTATTTTCTACAGGGCATCAACCTTATCTAGTTTATCAATATCTTTATGGATTCTGAATATTTAGTTGTAACATTTTTTCAGTGAAATGCTGACAGCATGATTGCACATATCAGTTTTTGAGGGGACGTCTATTTCCAGGTTTCCGCATTTGTAATTGGATGACTGTGCACGCTAATGAGCATGCCCCGTTTCTTCAGGTAAGTTCCCGGGGGAGGGTGGCACTGTTGCCCCTGGCATGAGCTGCCAGTACACTGTGCGCTTTGTTCCGGACTCACTGGCTGACTTTGAGGACTTCATCCTGGTGGAGACCCAAGCCCCATATCCCCTCATCGTGCCTATTGAGGCACAGCGACCCCCTCCAGTACTGACCCGTGAGTGTGCCAATACACACCTCCACACACACACACACACACACACACACACACACATATATATATATATATATATATACAGTATATACTGATCACATATTTAAGCATATATTTGCACAATTAATTCATCATTTATGTATATTTCTCAGAATAATGTAACCTACCATTATTAGCTTATGTTTCTGAATATATACTATGTTTGCAGTGAATGAAAAATCCTTAAAAAAATGGCATATAAAATGTAATATTATAAGAAGTGTGATTGCAGTAATATTGCATTATAAAATGCATGGTCAGCAATACATGCTCCTCCCCTCTGTGTCCGCAGTACCCCGTGTGCTGGACTGTGGGTACTGTCTGGTGGGAGGGGTAAAGATCATGGAGTTCCTGTGCCAAAACGAGGGGCTCAGTGCCGGTACATTCTGCATCATGCCCAAGAGACTGTGGCCAGCCTCCAACCTGCGTGTAAAGAGCTTGTGTCTGCTAGTTTAACTTTGAAACTGTTAAATCCGCCAAGGAGCCATTCTTCTCAGCCTGTGTCGCAGTGCCCCTCCTGAATGATGTAGTGGCACTGTGTTGTTTGGCCTCATCTTATCATTTCTGCACTTTGACAGAAATGTTTCGTTTGTTTGGCTCAATGGTTAATGCTGCTCAACCTACACAACCCACAGAGAAAAACTTGGTAGACATTTTTACTCCTTTACTCCTGTAAGTTAGGTTCCCATTCCTCAGTGGAGTTTGCCCGTCTTGCTCCAGTAGTCCTTTTTTCCACTCCTCTCTGACAAGAACGTTTGAGCTCCACAACTTCCCCACACAATCATTTATTGTAAAAGACTTTCCTGAGTGTTGCATTACAGTTAATTATTCCAGCACACTTGGAGGGAAATAATCTGCTTGGTGGTATTTGGGTGGTGGGCAATGTTCCCTCTAATTTTTCATGTATCCGGGCATACGCACAAGCTCCCTGAGCAAACTGAGGACTACTGTGAGCAACATTAGATATGCACGCTTTATTTTTAAATAAGTAATTTGGTCCACTTAAAAAAAGACAAAAATCTGAAAAATGGGATGTGTAGATGTTATACAGTATGTGAGAGTCCTGCTTTGGCCATGGGAAGAGTCCTGCTTTGCCTGGCTGAGGGTCCTGTTCTGGAAGATATGAGACATATACACCTTTCAGACATAACATTTTGCTTACATTAAAACATTCACATTTTGCACAATGACTTGTGCTGTAGCTTGTGATACAGTGCAAATTCCTGTAACACTTTGTCTGTAAAATATCTAATTACACAGTTTTTCTTGGCATTTCTACTACCCATAAATGATCTAATAGTAACAACATTTAATGATTAATATCCATAAAGACAAAATCTTAATAACCGTCACTAGAATATGCACAAATCTGACTTAAATTTTACCTTATTTTTCACGTCTGTCCTTCTCACTTCTCCAATGGTTGTACACTTTGTCCAGGTTGATGGCTTCGTCTGCTTCTTGCTTTGACTTTATGCGCATCAGCTGGTCCAAATGTGTCACTTCAAGACGATTTCTGGATTTTGTTTTGATTGACAGCTCGTTCCTTTTCTCTCGCTCTTTTGCGCTCTCCCGCAATAATGTACCAATCCCCTGTCCCATCTTGAGTCTTCGTACAGTTTCGACAGCTTTTAAATGACTTTTATGCTGAACGTGACGCTTGAGATAGTCCAGCTTCCATTCAGTCCACATTTTTCCCTCTGAAAACTCACTTGCTACTTTGGCATCGCTGCATGTTTTGCAGAGTAGACCTTTCTCACTTGAAAAAGAAAAAATCTCACCCAATTTCACCGCTTTTTCTTCAATTTGCACATACTCCGACAGCCATTCCATCTTAAAAGAACTGCATTTCTTTTTTACTGTGGCTTGCTGAGTGGATGTGTCGCTGCCTGTTCGTTTCGCCATGATGCGGGGTTTGTATTAGCATCTATTAACCTGCTAGCTAACCTGCACGGCGCATATAGGCAGGGCCCAGACGCAAGCACCGTCAATGCCATGATTGGCTTCGTACCGTAAGTGAACCGTATCGTATCATTGGCTGGACACCTGTCACTCACTGAGTGAGAAACAAAAAAACAATATTATTGGGCGAATTAATTAGATTAGATTAGGTCTAATATTAGATATGAATTAATACGTTATGTTGATGTTGTTTATGCGCTGGATAGATTTTCTTGTGCGCTGAGAATGTGCGGGCAGTGCGCGATTGCGCACGCGCGCAGCTTAGAGGGAACATTGGTGGTGGGAGGTCCGTATTTCCCTCTACTAATCTGGCTCTAAACTGTGCCTCTGCGCTCTGTTGACAGT
The DNA here is from genome assembly GCF_018555375.3 of Anguilla rostrata. Taxonomy (NCBI): domain Eukaryota; kingdom Metazoa; phylum Chordata; class Actinopteri; order Anguilliformes; family Anguillidae; genus Anguilla; species Anguilla rostrata. The sequence continues at coordinate 17,615,938 of NC_057936.1, forward strand.
CGGTGGTGACTGGCAGCTTTGCCGAGCAGCCTCCGTTCGGGATCAGTCCGTCTCTGTTTGACCTGCTCCCTGGTCAGGCCACAGTGGTAGAGGTGTGTCACTTTAAGATATTAATATGTATCTGCCTGTTAATGGCACTGTGTGTCTGCCTAATAAATGGAAAGGCTGTAATACCTGTTAACCTCTTGCACAATGGAAAATATTTCTCTGGGTAGGCCATTAAGTGCACTATATGTAATAATAAAAGTGCTTTGTTCAATTATACTGCTTGCAACTCATGGTGCACTCGCATGTATTTCCCTTCATTTTTATTGTGTTAATTTTTTAAAAATTAAGTATTGTTTATGTTAACATTTCAAGCTCCTGTTGATAGTTAAATAATGACCAGTAATTGGAGAAAGGTGTAGATTAATTATTTTATAATAACACCCCCACCCCCCTCATGTCCCCCTTTAGGTAGCCTTCTTTCCCAGAACTCCTGAAAGCTGCTCTCAAGCTTTCACCATAGTATGTGACAACTGCCAAGTGAAGGACATCTTCATTCAGGGTAAAGGACACACATCCTGTTAAAAGCAGATTGACTTCTGAGCAAGCTGTACAGTGTGACATGCATTAATTTCCTGAATGAGAGAAGGGCTGTGTGTGTATGTGGCTGGTCATCAAGACTGAACATTGAGTTCCCTTAAATATCAGGAAGGAAAGCAAACTCCCTTGTCAGGACTGAAGGTTTTTTTTTCTGTCCCCCCAAGGCACAGGACAGTTGATTACCCTTGAGCTGGTGTCCGTGACTGAAGGGGAGGACCGTCCAGCCCTTGGGGAGATTTGTGACCTAACGGCTGAGCACTTCATCCGTTTTGGGCCGGCCAACCCCCACTCTGTCTTACAGAAGACACTGGTCATTAGGAATAATGCGTAAGGCCCCATTGGTTTTACCCCCCCCAATCTCCCCTCATGAAAAGCCCCTTTCTCAAGGCATGCCAACCTTTTTCTGACAACCAGTACAGTTACGTGCCAAAGTGAATAAAAATAGTAACCGCAAAAAATATGTTCCTCATATTCTCCTCATGATGTCAGCGGTTGGGACAACATATTTTTCACTTCCCTCTTCATACAAGCAATATTTAAAGAAACAGTGTGGTTTATAAACACAAGTGCCGCTCCAGTTAACAGTGACCTAAACCCCAGTGTATAAACCACAGGGAATTAAATAAAGTGTGCATGCTTTATTTAGAAGAGGAAGTCTGAAGATTGAAGATTGGACATGGTGTTGTGACCTTACCAATAAATGAATGGTAACACTTTACAATAAGGCCACATGAATATGCATGAACCAGTGTAGTTGTTAACTACTAACTACTGATAAGTTAATCTGTACAGCTTTGTTAATGTATTTGTACATCATTCATTCACATTAACAGCTATATTAGTTAACGCAAATTCATGTGACCTTTTTGTAAAGAGTTACCCAATTGAAGTAATTTACAATGAAGCAGAGTACAAAATTTCCCCAGTGACCCTTGACGACTTGAATTGAACCAAAGAAAAGAATAATGATCATCATTTCAGTTTAAACATTTGTAAAACAATTTACTGGTCCAGCTAGGTGTTTACCAGCCTATCCAATGCGTCCAGCACACAGAATATGTGCACTTGAACTTGTAGGAATAAACGAAACAGCCATGTTCAATTCAAATTAACATCAAGATGGCTTGTAAATCCTTTTTAAAACTGTAACGTGGTTTTTTTGTGCTCCATTTATTGGGTGAAGGCACCTGGAGCTGCCGTTTCACTGGCAGATCGTGCAGCCCAACCTGCGGCCCCCACTGCCGGCAGAGCCGCCGGAGCCCGCGGAGATGGAGCACCGCCTGACCGTGGACGCCGCGTTCGACATCAGCCCCCAAACCGGCTCTCTCGGCCCCCACCAAGATCACGAGTTCCTGCTGAGCTACTGCCCCCAGGAGGTGCGCAAGGCTAGCTCGCTCGCTCAGAGAGGGGGCCCGCCCAATGGGAGTACAGCGTTGCCAAAATATCTGTTACCATGGCAACTGGTAGCTGTGTCGAGGGCTTCTTAAGAGCCAAATAATAAGGGGATCACAAGTTTCAGATATCTAATTATGTAGTCTCCTTCAGGGTTCTAAGTCCTCCTTGAGCAGGCTGCGTATTTAGCAAATGCATTTCGTAAACCATCTTATATGTAGTGTAATTCCATAACGTGCAGTATTCTATTAAGAAATCAAGGGTATTGCTTTTTCATACAGTGGTAATCCCTCAGTTTGGGGGTGGCACTAAGGCTGTACATTGAGCTTCATGCTAATCACTACAAAACCAGAGCCATGGAAGTGTATAGCAAACAGACCTCGAACTAGGAAGCAGACTGGAAGAAGTAAACAATGTAAAACATTTTAAAAGTGAAAAACAATAACCTCTTCTTATGTTTCAGCTGAGGGAGTACCACAGTGTGTGCCACCTTGTCCTGAGGGATATCCCAAGTCCTCCCAAAGAACCCACAGAGAAAGGGTAATTCTCGCATCACAGGGGGGCAGTGCAGCAATGTAGCTGAGCATCTGTTTCACTGCCCAGTAGCTTTGGCTCTCTCACTAGTCCAAGCTGCTCTATTTCCTTCATCTTTACATGCATTAGAAATTCTACACTAGCCTGTGCAGGTTTCATACAGCTGAATCCTGTATTATATCACTGTGTGAGAAACCATAGAATGAGCCAAGATTTTGTTTGTCACAATGGCTATATTGTCTTACCTGCCTGGTGTTGTTGGCTGGCTATGTTTTTTATTTCCTGTTTGTTGCCATCGATACACAGTGAATCGCAACACCTAGAGATGGCCACCAAAGTGAATGATGTGATTGTCATGGAGATTGAGGTCAAGGGGTCAACAGAGCACCACAGGGTCCTGCTGGAGCCCTATGCCATTCGCTTCCCTGGAGAAACTTTCATTAGGACGGCCATTCGGAAAAGGTTCAAGGTGGGTTGTAGTGATGACTCCACCCACATCAGGAAACGGCCTTGCTACTGTTGGAAATACAGTTACTGTTAGTGTGAAAGTAAATGAGTAAAACGGTGCTTCATGGCTTCTATCACATTTACTCTCCTCGATAAGCCTGCATATGCCAATTACACCAGTATTTTTCATTCTCAACAGTTATGAAGTATATTGTGCTTATGTTGATTTATGTTGAGTTTGGCTCACAATTTACTCTGTGTTTGAAGATGTGGAACAACAGCAAGTCTCCTATTCAGTTCCAATGGGACAGGCTCAGTGACTGTAACATCTTGGAAGTGGAGCCCCCTATGGGTGAAATAGGTATGAATGTGTTGTTGTCTATTATTTTAATTGGGTAGTTACAATTCAATGAGATACATGTCATATGTAAGTATTCATAAGCATGTGTTAAGATATTACATTTTGATTCTCAGTTTATTCCACAGAACATTCTGGCTGCTATGCATCCTTGTACAATTATAAGTTGAGCCTCATGAGAAAAGGGAGAGTAATATAATTAATAGTGGTCTAAAAGCATTATTTTAAATACAATAGTTAGTGAGTGATGTTCTTTCTAGAAAACTTCCTGTTTCTTTATACTACATGACAAATTCTATACCACGGTTGTTCAGTTGAGAGACTGTAGTGTTGCATGTAGGTGACAGGTGTGACTTTGTTGTTTCAGAGATGTGTGAATGCTGTGATATGGAACTGGTTCTGACTGGAGGAAAGCCTGGGCCATTTGTGACTAGCCTGCAGTGCCACATCCAGCACCACAGCCAACCTGTGGCCCTGTCGGTGGAGGCCTCATTCATGGTGAGAGAGGATCGAAGCTATCGCGCAGCCAACTCTGCCTGAAAGTGTACAGGACCCCAGTGAAGATATACTTCCCTCCAACCCACAGCCCTATTCAGAGTGGTGGGACCTGTTCCAGCATAGTACCATTGCAAACAATGCCTGAGTTATGGCCAGCAGTATAACTGTTTAGGTGACACTACAGAGCCTTTACTTATTAAACAACATTAGACAACATCATAGATCCAACCTGTTAGCATAGACTAACAAGTAAGACAGTGAAGATCAGTAGTTCCAAACCTTTTGAGCAAACATATCACTTAATGAGAGAATATAATTATTTTGACCTGCCAACTTCTTCGCAGTTTGCATATATTCTAATATGGGATTAATATGGAAGGTAGGCATGTCAAAACAACTATGTCTACATTTTAGATAGTGCTGTCCCTGTTACTAGTGTAGTGTGTAATATCTATTGACTGGTTCAGATCTCTCTGAAAATTCCATAGATAAAACAAATTATTTTTTCCCATGCACCTCATTGTCCATCTGAACCCTTCTAACGATTCACAGTTTGGGAAGCTCTGTTATAGAACAGCAGTGATACAGTATGAGTAGCTGCAGCCTGGTTGCTGATGTTGCTGAAACTCCACTGTTTGTGTCTCTGGTTGTGATCCAGGGCCCCAGGTTGAGCATCAGCGTTCCCAGTCTGGACTTTGGCCTGATGAAGCTTGGAGACCAGGCTCACTCCACGGTCCACATTAGCAACAACAGCCAGCTGGAGGCGTCTTGGGTCATAGAGGAACGGCCAGACAGTCACGAGATCACCGAAACACAGGTACTGTTCAGCAGATATGCAGCAACATGGATTCTATTAACGTAATATGAATATTATTAATACTGAAATCTGTGGGATTCTGTGCTTCATTGCTCTGCTCACAAGCATTGTGATAATGGACGTCACAGATTCATGAAATTATTTTTTAAAAGACTTTCGTCACTTCAGAATTCAGAAGAGCATCCCCTATGAAAATTCTAAATCTGGTATGAGAAATTCATAACGACAGATCTGAGCTTTTGATGGGTAATTACACTGCTTTGACCTCAAATATTGCTTTAATATACAAATATTTCCACCTAATTAGTTACTGGGCCGTGGTTAAAAGCATAATTGTACATAATGAGCCTTTCCTGAGGACGGAAATGCCATTCGGCTCTGTTTGCAGATCGTAATTGAGCCGCACAGTGGAGTGCTGCCCCCTCTGGCCTCCTGCTGCGTTGACGTGCTCTTTAGACCCGTGGCCTGCCAGCACTTTGAGACCATCCTGGAGCTGGCTGTGGAGAATGGGACAGGATGGTGAGAGCAGCCATTGTCCATAAAAACTATTTAACAAAATATGTAGTTTATGTGTTAATCACTACCTGCACCATATGTATTATGCTCTATTTGCAGAATACATATTTGGTGTCATGCAAAAACCTTGTATCCCCAAAAACAGAAAAACCTTCTTCTTTACATTTACCAGTATAGGGAAATAAACAACATGGGAAATAAACTATATAAACTACACTTTATTACATTAAACTACACTTAAACAAATACACATAGTAAATTTGTATGTAGTATCGTGCTGACAAAAACAACTTACACATTATTCAAATAACTCCACTCTCCAGTGCAGCTATTTGAATAATGTATGAAAATATGAAATATTTATTTAGCAATTTCCTCTGCCCTTTTTTTGCAGCTCTGCTCAATTGACCAGTGATGTGCTCTGTACATATTTTGTGCTTTGGGACGCGCAATTTTTTTAAGGTTCAAAGGCACGATGAGTTCTTGTTGGTCGGCCCATTTCTACGTCCTTCTATGCTTGCCTTATGTGAAACTGTGTAACTGTTGAGGATGATGATGATGATGATGGTAATGTCCACTCGTCCGAAGTCACCTGGCGGTGCAGGCGAATGTGCAGTCTCCGTCAGTGTGCCTCCTCAGCTGCGAGCTGGTCTTCTCTGAGCTGTACGTGGGGGTCCCAGTGAAAGGAACTGTGACCCTCTTTAACCAGACCCTCCTCCCAGCTCACTTCTCCTGGGGCAAGGTAGGCTTCTGCACCTCAGTCCATTAAATATTCAATACGTTTATGTTCTGTGCCATACAGGTAATATAGCACTTACACATCTTACATAGCACACAGTCAGCAAGGGAGGAAGCTGTGTTTAAACTGAACTGTGAGCTTTTCTGTATATTTTTGGTCATATGTAGAAGCAGTTTAACCAACTTGTGATTCATTTGATTGTAAAAGTTAACGTTCAAAATCTTTCTTGGCCATAAAGCATCAAGCGCACTTCACTGGGAAACTCATTGATGTTCTCACTATTGCATTTTTAGTTCAGGAAAGGACTTTGATCAAGCATGACTAATGCAGTCTGCCACTGTCTTGTGCTGTCTCAGACGTCTGCTCTGTGTGCCTCACAGCTTCAAGGCAAACAGTCCTCCCTCTGCTCTGCCTGCTTCTTCCCATCTGACGGTGTTCTGGGCCCCAACGACAAAATGGAGGTTGTTGTGGAGTTCACAGCTCATACTGATGTGCGTATCTGTTTGAAATTCACTCTGGGTCTGTTGTGACATATCTGAAGTGTTAATACATATAATGCTGTATATAGCAATTTTCATGCACCAGTACTTTTTGATGCCAGCTTATGTCATGCTAATTATTTTTTGTATCCGTGATCCAGAAGCAGCTAATGACATTGCTTGCTATGCTGTGAACCCATTCATTATGCAACATATGGATGAAGTGTATAAAACAGAAGTAAAGTGTAAAATGACATCATAGGATCCAGATTGTGATTTTAATGACCCAAATCATGCCAGTCTGGGGTGGAGGAGTCAGCACTGTGAACGGACCCAAAGCAGACTGGCAGTGTTCATTAAGCTCTTCTCTCTCACTCACTCTGTGTCTGTGTCTCTTTATCCTTCTCCCTGTCTGTCTCTGCAGATGGAGCTGACAGAGGTAGCAGGTATCTGTGAGGTGAAGGGGATGCAGGATCCTCTTGTTCTGGGCTTCTTCTCCAAGGCCAAGGGGCTCCACGTCTCCTACTCTCTACCTGCTACTGAACGGTACACTCTACTGCACTCTCCATCCAGAGGTGGAAATTCCAGATTCAGAAAGTACAATTCCTCCCCAGTATCTTGCTCCAATCACCTGGATTTGCGCATTAACATAATTCTTCAGCCATGCGGTAGAACTAATTAGTGAAATCAGTTGGCTGAGTTCATGGATGGAAGAAACACATAGCAGGACTTTTACTTTCTGACCCCTGGACTTTCCACTCTGTCTACAGACCACCTCAGCTGTCAAGACGTACCACATTAAATCTGGTTTAGGTTTAGGTTTAGGTTTACCAAAACATTTGGGTGGAACGTGTGAATTGCATTACGTCAATAATGGTGTTGTGCTTCCATTGTTGAACATGTTGGAAAAATGATAAAATGATTTCTCGGTTTTGTGAAATCTGTATGTCCCATTACAGGCCTTTGTGCTGATCTTTTTACATTTTATTCATGGTGCCCACATCACCCACAGCCCTGCAGCAGGCAGTCCAGACCCCTCGGACCTGGTGCTGGATTTTGGAGACGACGTCCTTTTGATGAGAGCGGCTATCAAGCAGCTGATGATAACCAATCACACGGCCATCCCCGCGCCTTTCCACTTGGAGGCAGAGTACTTCACTGGGCGCCCCCCTACACCTCCCCAGGAAGGGAGTGCTGACTCTCGACCCCGGTATTTACTTTTCCCTGTGGTCTATGGTAGTAGATACAAAGTAACATTGTTCTTATAAACCAATTAAGTGCAATTACATTTAAGAGCATTATTAGGATGTCATATCTTCATCTTGACAAATTGGCTCTGGCGAGCTTAGCCTGCTTTCAATGCCTCTTTAATATTGTTTATTATGAAGTCAATACAAGGCAGGTTTGTCGGAGGCAGAATCTGAAAAGACATTGTCCCCAATTTACAAAAACATTATTTAATCACAAGGTCTTTCCCTCATGAATGTTTAAGCATACACTGCTTCTTTGTGTGCTTGTGATTGTGTTGTGCCCTCTTGTGGAAAAATCAGAGTGGTGCAATTGGTTTACACAACACAACTCTTCATCTATGACACATGTTGTGTTGCTATGAATTATAGCTATGTATCATGTGACAATAATTAATCTCTCAGGGCCTCGTTTTTGAGAAGACAGATACAGCACGTGCAAGCGAAGAAAGTGGAGGGGAAAACATACCAGGGTAGGCAGGTTATTTTTTGCTTGTGTATCATTTTGTGGTAGCGCTATCAGGTCTGAAACCCTTTGACGGTGCTACGCACTTTGACGGTGCTGTTTTTTCCACAGACTTTGTAAACAGCCTGCTAGCCCATGGAAAGGGTGCAGCGTTCTTCATCCAGCCCGCCTCTGGAACACTGGGACCGTTTGAGACGCGCACTGTGGACATCACCGCTTTTACCAACATGTGGGGGGACTACACAGATCACCTCATTTGCAAAGTAGGGCCTGATTTGTCCACGTCATCCTTTTAAAGGTGGCTGGCTGGCCTTGTTCTGGGAGAGCCAGAGAATTTCCCTCCACTTATCTCTTGTTTTTGGTTTTCATCAAATGATTCATTTTCATGAAAAAAGACTATTTTAAAAACATTTTGTAAAGCCTTGTTTTTGTTTTTCATTGAATAATTAATTTGAATGAAAAAAAGACCATTTTAAAAACATTTAAAAAATGAATATTATATTTATTAAAGTGAAGACTCTGTTAAATTGGCATACTAACACAATCTAAGCAAAGTCAGTGCAAGTAAACAAGAGATCTGCCAATCTGTGCCCATGCATTACATGAAGAGCTTGAAGTCACTACAAAAACCAAAAAACAAATAAATCTCAGAAATCATTTTATTTTTATATTTACTGTTAAAATCTTATTTATATTACTTTTTTGCTAAATAAAATGAGGTAAGACAGTGTGACTCGTTTCAAGATTTGAAAAAATAATTCCACTTGTCAAGCATACAGTAACTTAAAACAAGCTAATATTTACTGCTTGAGTGAAATAAATTAAATAAAAAATAAAAGTCTCATTACAAGAGTGAAACACTTGCTAAGAGAGACTTCTTTTTGCAGTGAAAAGATTATATTTTGTTAAACACGGGCCATGTGTCCCTACTGTTTCCTTCTCTGGTTGAAGGTGGGTGATCTGGAGCCAGCAGCCGTACCCATTAAGATGTCAGTGAGAGGCTGTCCTGTCTACTTCCAGATGATGGGACCACAGCTTGAGACACAGACACAGGGACCAATCATACGGTGTGCTGTGTTTGCACTGGGGACCTTCTGATTTGCTGAAATACAGCTGCCACACACATCAGTGACAGTCGGTCCAGTATATGAATGATGACTTCACAAATGCTAAAGACATGGTGCTCATAACGGTTGTGGTTCCACAGGTTTGGTACACACGTTTCCGGTGGAGACACGTTCTCACGGTCACTTCGCTTGAACAACACCAGCCCATACAGTAAGAGCCCTAATGTAATAATTAATATAAATACTACACCCAGAAACCAAAACTTAAGTAAAAAAGTAGAAATATGAGATAAAAGTTCACTTGTCATGTAAATCCACATTTAGGATAGTTGAATAGCAATGACAGCAATGATTATAGCATGATATAATTATTATTGCATAATAAAGTATTGTTTTATGAGGAAGCATTTCCATTTTCAGCTAAATACAAAGCTCATTATCCTGGTTAATACTCCACTTTCATATTGGCATCTTATGCTATTGTCTAACTTTAGAGTTTGTGAGCACTAGTTAGTTTAATTGTGCACCACAACACCTGTTTTGTGCATTCATTACTTCTCTGAGTCCAGAAAAGCTGCTGATAGGTTTAGCTGCCTGTTTCCTCTAGACATCCAAATGGACTGGGAGACATACAACCAGGAAATGGGAGACAAGAAGCTGGTGGACTTGGTCGTGTGCTATGGCGATGCCTTCCCGCTGAAAGATGCTGATGGGAATGAAGTCCTGGGAGGGAGGCGGGGCTCCAGTGAGAGCATAACACCCAGATGGGACTGGAGAGACACCCCCTGCTCATCAGGAACAAGCTCCTCCCTCAGTAGCGAGGATGTGAGTGGGAGGACCCAAATCCATAACCCTAGCATGCTGAAAAACACTTTCAGTCCACTGACAATTTTTTTCTTTTCTTAATTAAGACAACACAGTGAACCAAATATTTGATGGTAATGTGCAGTTAGTATTATCGTTAGAGTTTTGAAACTTCATATCCAGGCTGTATAGTTGAATTCCTTTTCCACAGTGTGCAGAGGAGGAAGAGGAGCAGGAGGAGGAAGAAGAGGAGGAGGAGGAGCCACTCCCTGTGCAGAAGAACCTTATCTCTGTACACCTCAGAGCTCATGAGGGCAATGTCTCTGACTACCCCTACTGCATCACCCCTCAACAGATAGTATGTGTCCTCTTTAAAGGAATTCCTTTTTGGCGCATTCTAGATACCCTCATCCATATGCTAATTTTGATAAAGCGTACCATGCAAAAATCTTTCATACTCTATCGTTCGAATAAAGTTGACATTGTTTTCAGAAATTCATGAAAAAATTAACCAGACTTTTGAAGCTTTAATTGTGTTTGCTACCTTTTTCAATCTTACTGTGCTTTTTTCATTAGATGGTTCCAGCAGGGGGCAGCACTACCATCCACGTGTCCTTCACTCCTCTGACGCTGTCGGGTCCCACTAATGATCCAGTGTGTGCTGGCTTTGCCCTGGGCTTCATGAGTTTGGACTGCAAGGTGAGTCACACATTTGCTGTTTCTCTCTCCTAATGCTGTACGTCAGGGCTGCCCAACCCTGTTCCTGGAGATCTACCGTCATAGGTTTACATTCCTACCCTAACAAAGCACTCCTTAGTCAACTGCTAGAGATATTGTTCAGCTGCTAATTAGTGGAATTAGGTGTACCAAATTAGGCTTGAAATGAAAACCCACAGGACAGTCGATCTCCAGGAACAAGGTTGGGTAGCCCTGCCTTAGATCAAAATGACTTCCAAAGATGGTGTATTTTTTACACTGTCTAAGATCGTACATTCCCTGTGATGTGTTAGGTGGCGTCCTGTATGCCTGGGAAGGTAGAGAGGGTGCAGGGTTTTGAGCTGGAGCCCTTGAGACTGGACCTGCAGGCCTCTGTGAAGCAAGCCCTGTGAGTGACTCTCAGTGATGGGCACCTTCCCTGCACACCGGTCCAACATTACCTGGCTTCAGGTAGTCTCAGGCCCTGGCTTAAGGCAGTCTTAATTACTCACCTTTCCCTGCAGATTATTGGTACAAATGGAAGAGGAGGAGGAAGCACTTGAGTTCTATGCCATTGCCAGTGACTTAATACAACACAAAGGAAGGGGGCCAAGCAAAGAGGTGAGTAGACAGAATGAAACTAGCAGCGCAATGATTTTCAACAATCTTCTGATAGCTAGAGTGTGACCTCCAGAGGTGGAAAGTCCAGGGGTCAGAAAGTAAAAGACCTGCCATGTGTTTCTTCTGCCTGTGAACTCAGCCAGCTGATTTCACCAGTTAGTTTGATGTCCTGGCTGGAGAATTGGGCTAATTTGCAAATCCAGGTGATTGGAACAAAATACTGGGGAGGACTTTTAGTTTATGAACCTGGATTTTCTGCCTCCGATGACCTTTGAAACATACCACTGTGGATGTAACTGGCTAAATTAGGCTTAAGGATAAAATAGTTCTAACAGAGCAAAGGTTTCATGTGAAATTTTATATTTGAAAGTATATATAATCACTGTTTTATCAGAGTTTTCTGAGGTTTTACATGTTTATCCATGACTGTACAGCAACCACAAAGCGATCAATGTTATATATATGTTACATGTTCCTTTTGGCTGCCCAGACAGTCTCTTGGTGTGCGGATATGTCTTATGGGTAGCGGACTTGTCACTGCGGTCTGCTGATTTTTTCAGACAGTAATGCGGTACCTCTGCTCGCAGGTGGCGAAAGAGTCCATGCTGACGCGGAACCTGCAGCTGAAGAACACCACCGAGATGCGGCTGAACTTCAGGCTCAGTACCCACCCCCCCTTCTCTGTTCTCCTGCCCCAGAGCAGGGCCGGCACGGGGAGCACCGATCGCCACGCTGAGGAGTGCCAGTCCCTCATCCTCCGGCCCCAGCACAACCTGCAGGTACGCCTCCTTCACCTGCCTGTTCATCCCTCGTCCCTCTTCACCATCCGTCATTACATACAACCTTACACCCTGTACAGACAAACACAGCTTACATTCTTTTATATACAATCCATTTCTACAGCTGGATTATGTACAGATGCAATTCAGGTTAGCCCTTCGAAGAGTAGGTTTTTTGGAATGTTTTAATCTAAATTCTAAGTCAGTGTTCTGGAACTCCATTGTTTTCAATGGCCTCTTTCATCTTTCACTTCATTGGCTTAAACGTTCCTTTGTTCAACCCACTTATCTCATTATGCTGCTGGTATGGCATGACTGCGGCTTGGCTTCTACCTTTATTGGCAGGTGAAGGTGGGCTTCCACAGCTCTCTGTCCCTGCTGGCCTATCTGGGACAGCCGGAGGAGCAGCTCCCGCCCGGCGTTCAGCTCATCCACACGGACAGCGGGGAGAGGAAACTGCGCTTCCAGCAGAACCTGGCCATAGAGTACAGTAACAGCAGTGTGCAGGTGTGTCAGCTGTGAGAATGGCAAAAACAGCACTTGGGGAATAGATAGCTCTGTCAGTCTACTGACCCCAGTGCACTAGTGAGGGCTGTCTCAGGTCAGCAGTAATAACAGCACATAGGTGAGAGTTGTCTCTTTCTCAGCTCCCTGTGTTGGCTTCGTGTGATTATATTATATTGCTATTTTGGCCCATCGGCCAGGCAGTTATTGTAACGAGACCTTGCTCTCTTATTAACTTGCATCGTGAAATAATGTTAAGTAAAATATATTAAATCTCACTCTTCACAAAGTGACAACAGTGTGCCTTCGACCACAGCCATACTTGACAGGCTGTTCATCAGGAAGTAGTGTATAAGCAAGGAAATGTTTGAATTCAAATACAAGTCACTCTTTAACCACATGACCCTCCCTCTTCTTAATGATCTGTTCCCAAGCTGGTGCCCCTGTGTGCCCATCTCTCCCTGCCCACCCTCTCCCTGTCTGAGACCAGCCTGGACTTTGGCACCTGCTACGTGGAACAGACTCGCGTGAAAGAGGTTTTCCTCTGCAGTCGAGGAGGCTCCTGCAGCTACTGGACTGCAGTCGTAGGTATGAGTCACGCCTCCAGTACTAGGCCACCAGTATGATTGCAGCATTATGGATGCTGTTATTCTATAACATCAGAGCTGTTAGTGTCTTGTGATAATTCTTATAGATGCTAGTTGGGCAGAACTATGAGGGATTCAATGCGCTTTCTTTCTATTGCCGCTCTGATACTGCTTTTGACGTGATGGTGTCTTGACGCATGCTGTTTTTTTGTATAACCAACAATGTTTGCTCATAACTAATTCTAGAAGCATAATTGTTACATTTTATGCGCATACTCACTCGGGATACATTTGTAATAAAAGGAATATCTGGGATGAAATATTAACCCATTATTGTCAATTAGGTTTAAACATCCATTTTTTGCTTTGTCTGGCAGATCTAATAGATATCTTTCATGAAGTCTCTCGTTGCTAATTAGATTCACTTCATACATTTTACCACTGCTATTTGGTGATCTGAAGCGTCTTTGTACAAATACTGAGAGCTGTGCTGAAAATAGACATATTCCAGGGAGAATGAGCTGGTATAATTTTAAATTAATGACCGTGGCAAAAATTTGGAGGGAGAAAAGTCCTTGGGGGAAGTGGGGAATGTTTCTTTCAGAAGTACTATATTCCAATTTAAATTAATTCACACATATGCATGTCTTATTTCTTTAATTCAAAAAATTATATACACTACAGATCTCCTCCCTTCTCAACTCTTCAAAGCTTCTTCTGCCAGTGGGAGTTTCTTTATGTAGTCAGTTTGTGTTCAGATATATCACATTCAAACTGTTGAACAGTGGAAATGGGAAATGAGAGGCCTTTGGGAACACTGAGGAGGAAATATTATTGGCAGCTGACATCACAAATGATTATACTGTAAGCTGATTGGTCCCTTGCAAGAGCCGTTGCGAGACAGTGTATTTGGAATAAGTGCCCCTTGAGCCCATACACTGCAGTTTCCCATCATTCCATTACTCCCTTAATGTACCTACTGAGACCAAAGGGAGAGCAATTATTTTATTTTAGCGTTCCCCCTTTCCTGCCAATGTAAACAACTGTTCAGGAGCATACTGACCTTCCAGCTGAGAGCAGACACATTCCCATCCTCTCTTTGCAGATGCGCATGAACAGGCTGGCCAATTCACAGTGACCCCTGTCTCCGGAGTTCTGGAGCACTCTGTCGCCCCCTACAGGCAGCCTCTACAGATCAGCTTCACAGCCAGGTGAGTTACACCACTTTAGAAGCACCAGGCAAAGGTCTTTCCAGCAATATGTCTCAGATGGAGATAAACAAAGTAACCTTCAAAGATATTGCTACTGTAAGTTCCAGCCAAATTAAATGTGATAAATAGGCCCAAAATGCATGAATAAAGACCTTTTGTGCACACGCATGGTTTGATGATATATTGTTGAACTGCTGACAGCAAATGAAATTGTGCTCATTTTAAGGTTGCCTATAATATTTTTTATGAGAATATCATCGGCTGCCATGCTTCCATCACCATCAAATGACAGAGGCAGTCAATTTGCTGTCTGTTGTTTCGTTTATGATGCATGCAAGTATTGTATCCTTTCCATGTGAAAGGACACTACGTGTACTAAAAGCCTTGCTAGGGCATATTAATACCTATAATTTGAAAGCAAGTAATTCCACAAGAATTATTTACTATGCTATCTATTATTAACTTTAACATTGTGGTATATCACACGTTGCAATTGTACTTCCCGCAGTGAACAAGGCGAGGCCAGAGCCTCCATCACAGTGCAAGGGATTCTGGGAGAGTCACCAATCTTGCTGCAGGTCCAGGGGAAGGGCTCCTTCGATGAGAGATTTGTATCACTGCTGGTCGTTGCCTAGACCTACTGCACCAGATCATGCAGTGCATAGCTAGCTATGTACAGCATGAACGAAGAAATAACCAGGAGATCTGCTTAAAAAAATTGAGATACAAGGGATAGGAAAGATTTACAATAATGTACTGTGTAAAACAATTACCTTCTCTGTTTACCCGTTGGAAACCATGTACATAATTTATGTTCCTAATTGTCCGTTATCAAATATGTGTATTTTTTGTGTTTACTCATGTTCCCTTTGCCTAATATTATAAATCTATATAAATTGTCTAAAGATCTGAAACCAGTCAGTGAGACATATATGCAATTAAATAGAAAATCAAGAAGTATGAAAATATTTTTTCACGCACTGTAACACATTAGGGATTTAAAGTGACCTGAAATTTGAAAATGCACCATTCTGATCATAAAAACCAAAGATCTATGCAACTGTATAATCTCAAAGACTGGAAAGCCCTCAAAAACCATAGGCCAAAAGGAAAGGAATAGTCGGAAAATGGTTCACAAGTGTGAAAAGTACCATTTAATGAATTGTCATTTTTAAAGAAAATAGTCATATAAATCCACAATTGTAGAAGGTTGAGCAGCCACTCCATGGATAAATTACACAAATTAGACATTTGCATTTACAAGGAATCATCAGTGTTCCCCCTAGTTCTGAAAAACTAGCCATTCACTCTATACATTAGAAGAGCAGTATCAGCAGATTCATAAGAACTGATCTTTGGAAAAGTCTTTTTAAAAAAGACAGAAGTGCAACAAATGATCAGATTGCATGAAAAATGCAATGGAATTATATCAAATAATAACTAACCGATCTTAACAGTTTGAGAGTTGCAATTTGAGAAGAGCAGAAAAACAGCAATCACCTCAATATCTAGACATACATCACCTATCATATCATATATCATATAGCATATATCAACTCAAATATTGTATTATGGCCCCGCCCATCATCTGAGCAGCTACCTCAGGAATTTTGTTTAGTTGCCACCAATTTGGCTGACGTAAACACTGACTGACTGACCGACCATGTTGGTCAACAATCTAAACCCTGAGCTGACCAGAGCATAATGGGTCTCCCCCTTGAGCCTGGTTCCTTCCGAGGTTTCTTGCCATCTGCCACAGGGAGTTTTACTTGGCACTGTTGCTTTAGGCATGCTCCTGTGGGGGTTTAGGCCAGGGTTGTATGTGAAGCGTATTGTGACAATTGTTGTGAAATGCACTATATAGATAGATAGCTAGATTGAAATATTCTGGTGATAGATATTTATGGAAGATATCAATATCACTTTCAAAATGTTGCATTACTAATCGTAATTTTAGTATAACAAATTTTTGCTTTTCAAACATAACTTAAAAACTGTAACAGAACAAGTAAGGTGCTTATATCTTTTATTAGACATGATAAAGGAATAGTGGCTGGGGTATTTAGCATTTTATTGCATTAGTACAGCAGTCTGTTCTGCTTCAAGCCCACTGACAATCAGTGTTTTAGGGTCCTTCAGTGTTTTGACCAAAAGGTCTGGTTAAGACCATTCACACACCACTCCAGGACTACTTTCCAGGATATTCAAAAACTGCAGCAGCTCCCATCCCTGTTCCAATGCACATTGACACCACGCCATACGCCCTGCAAGACACACGTTTGAACTCGCCAAAGGAACACAAACCTGATTAGACTATCAACGCAATTAAATTTAATATTTCTTTTGAGCACTAAATAATTATATGAGAACCATGGAAAGGTGCAGCTTTGATAACAAACAATAACCAAGCACTATGTCAATTATGATACATTGTTTCATGGTCCTGACTCCGCCCATTACGTGCCCAGCCCATCGTTCATTGGTTTGTTTGTGCGGGCGTGTGAGGCGACCTCACCTCTTGCCCCTGCGCTGGAGTTCACTGAGCAGGGTGACGACCTGTCGAGCCCCGGTACAGCCCAGCGGGTGGCCCAGGGCGATGGCTCCTCCGTTGGGGTTGACTTTTTCCAAGGGTATGCCCAGCTTCTCCACGCAGTACACCGCCTGCCATAAATTCAAGCGCATAGACCGATCTCACTGTCTGAATGACAAACAATCCCGTTATTACCGCTATAAATCCGGTTCTGCAAATTACAAGATTTGGAGATGCAGAGAAACGGACGACTGACCTGACTAGCAAAGGCCTCGTTGATTTCAAAGACGTCAATATCGGCAACAGTCAGACCTAAAAGAGGGAAGATTTATTTCCTGACAGCAACCGCATTCATAGAAGGTCAACAGTGAAAGTTTTTTATTAAAGATTAGGCTAAAGATGGAAAAGTTTCAGCGTAATGCACATCAGTGAAAGCATGGATGCTGGTGGCAACCTTAGGTACCATAACTCTTAACACAACCCTACGGTTGTCCAAGTTAATTAGAGAGGCCAGACTGTCAGGCCAGTCAATTTTCAATTAGGCTATTAATGAGTTGGTAATGTGGCAGCAAACCCTTTAAAATAAATGCTTTTACATTTCTTCAAGGTAAAATAGTACCACATTTGGTTCCCAACTACAAAAAAAAACCTGTTGTTGCAGTTCTTCATATATATCTGCCAGTGTATGTGAGCCTGATGTGGGCACTCACCGGCCTTCTGCAGGGCTGCAGGGATGGCATAGGCCGGTCCGATGCCCATCACGTCCGGGGGCACTCCGACCACAGCGCTCGCCCTCAGGATCCCCCAAACGGGCAGACCCAGGGCCTCCACCGCAGACCGCCGCCCCACCAGCACGGCCGCCGCCCCGTCACTCACCTGGCTGGCGTTGCCTACGGGGACCAAACAGCGGCGTGAGCCCATCTCCATGGACTGGGCCATCGCAGCCTCATGGTTGTGCTCAACACCACTTCAGGTTTCAAAAAACACAAGAACTCAACAATAAAAAAAGCTAGAGAACAATTAAGGAAAGGGAAGACGGTTCATCCAAACAGAACTTTGTGTAGTGCAACAACTTTTTTTATTTATTTTCTTTTTTACCAGCCCACCAGTATCAATTCCATATTTAATTGATCCGCAAGTCCTGTAATGATGCAGTTGACATGTGAGCAGTAATGTGAACATGCTGATGTTTACAGAGACAGAAACAAAGACACATACGCACACGCACACGCACACACACACACACCTGCAGTGGTGCTCCCATCTGGTTTGAAGGCCGGTCTGAGTTTGCTCAGCCCCTCCAGTGATGTGCCCGCCCGGATTCCGTCGTCCTTGGCAACTGTGATGGTGCGCTCCGTCCCGTCCTCGCCCACGAACTTGGTGGTGACCGGAACGATCTCCTGATCAAACAGGCCCAGCTTCTGAGCCCTGCTTGCTCTGTAACATTAGAGGACAAGCCCCTCTACAGGTGTTACACACCTTTGACTGCATAGTGGGAGAAACCTCTGAATAAAGCATGCAAATGGACCGAAACATCAGTGTGCCGATTTATATATTACAATGGATGAAATGGAGACTAAAGGATTTCATTAATCAAAATATGGCATCTCTAAGTGCAAAAAAATCTAAAATGGGTTGTATGTAAAATAATGCATTTTAAACAGAGAAAAAAGTGTCAGTCTGTCAAAGTACTGCATTTTACAAATAATGGGAAAGCCACATGAAACAGTTCCCCAACTAAACAAATTTTCAGAGAAACAATCAAACTGTGAAAACCGCTTTCCCTCCCCGTCCTGTTTGCTACGTTCAGACGGTAGAAATACTTCTGCTGTGAGCTCAGAGCAAAGGCGTCCTGCTTCTCCCGGGAGATTTCAAATCTCTCAGCCACGTTCTCTGAGGTGATTCTGAAACACATGGGGACAGGAAGTGATGCACGGTGTTCGGAGAAGGCTAACTGCGCCACTGCAACCTCTGAGCTTCCCATGCTATGTAAACCATAAATTGACAGTCTTTTCTGTCAGGCTTGTTCTATCAAATGGAAGCATGCCAAAGGACAACAAGTATCATAGTGAGGAACAAGTCTGCAGCAGGAATTCCAGGTGAAGGTCACAAGAACAACAGGCATGCTTTCTCTCTGAAGTCATTCACTGTGAGCCGACAGCAAACAGTTAATTAGAATTCAGTTCGTCTAAAAAATTCTGGTACACACAGGCAGGGAACAATATGAAAACGCCTATGTAAAATCACTTAATAGGATGTTGGGCCACCACCTGTGGCCAAGATGGCCTGTAGTGGACTGCTTTTTGGCAGGAGCAATACGATACCACTCTCAGAAAAGAAAATCAATCAACTGTCATAAAGTTGATGGAAGTGAAAAACACTGTCAGGCAACATTCCAGAACATTCCATAAATGATTAACTGGGTTCAGATCGGGTGACAGAAGATCATGACATGCGGATAAGGTCAGTGTCTCGTTCCTCACACCACTGACTAACATGCTCCGTGGACAAGGGAACTGTCATCTTGAAAGACATCCCTCTCTGGAGAAAAGAAATCCTTTAACATAGAATAAAAATTATCATTCAGTATTACCAAGTAGCAATTTACATCAGCCTTGTCTTCTAAGGATATGAGTGTAGACAATCCATGTTAGGAATATGCACTATTACACAAACATCAGAACCCTTTCTGGTTAGAAACTACTGTGCTTAATTTTTTTGTTCTCTACCTGTATATTTAAGGGACAATGCTGTAAGAGTTCAGATTGAACTAAAGTCATTTTGACTCAAGCAGGGCAAATAATTTTATTTGTACTGCAGCCAAAATTCAAGAAAAGCCTTCATATGGCACTGAAACATTGACATGAGAAATTAAGTGCAAGCAATCAATGCCTTACCCCATGGGAATGATACAGTCCCGAGCCTTCTCATTGTCCATCAACCTGGAGCTGACATCACCGGGGTTCCCTACGGAGCGCAGGGTCATGCTCTCCACTCTGAAACACGCAGAACAGAGAGGCCGGCTGAAGCGAAGACACCGCATCGTTAACACTGCCAACTCTGAGCAGACGGCTCCACGGATTACAGATGCGGTCATCTGTTCTCTTTTGCCACTTTTCTCCCATTTTCTCCCCAATTTAGTCGTTATACCAATGCCCCGTGTGTATCACGATCCTGGTCGATGCGCTATTCTCTGTTGGTCTAGGGAGGGTGTAGACTGCCACATGTCTCCTCCGATACACATGGAGTCGCCAGCCGCTTCTTTCCACCCGACAGCGAGGAGTTTCACTGGGAGAGCGTAACGCGTGCAGAGGTCAGATGCGGCCATCTTGAGTTGATTTGTCTCAATTGGTTATGATACATGTTTGACATGTTTGACCCAAACAACAACATATACATACACAAACTGACAACAATCACATTACTCATGTCCCTGTCCTACAGCATTTAAATGACTGTTTGTATGTTCAGAAAATGCAGCTACTCACCCACATGCAAGACCCATGTCATAAGATCCATTTCTGATGCCACCTGAGATGGAAAGTCACTTTCAGAGGGGAAGCATGCTTTCATAGTAAAATATTCATTACACAAAGTTCCTTTGAAGGATGTGGGGCTACTGCTATTTGTGTTGTCACAAATAAGAAATCATGCCAGTACAATGAAAACCATAGCAACACGTGAATCCTAAATTTAAGTGATTACCCTAGAAATATGAATAAATATAGCTGTAAAATACTATATACGGGCACAAAAAAAAAAAAACAACAAGGAAAATAGATTAATGTTTTAAATCATTCAGGTCATCTCTTACAAATGTAATAAAGCACAACTGCTTATACATGGAAACAGAAAGCACGCATTGTATCTTCAATCACTTTCTGTGAGAGGCAGTGCACTTTGGCCCTCACCTGCAATGTTTAAAAGGGCCTGAAGCCCAGAGGAGCACATTCTGTTCACCGCGTAGAGAGGCACTGACTCTGGGAACCCGCTGCCGAGGAAAAAACACCAGTTACAGCACTGTCCTGCACCACAAATTCAGCACAGAGTATAGACTGGCAACCGCAGGGCCCATTTTGTGAGAGAACAGAAGAATCACTCACCTGAGAAACTGAGCCCCTCTGGCCATAAGAGCCCCTGCCCCAGGCTGCAGAACATTACCTGTAGGGGGCAGAGTGGAACAAATTATTTTTCACATAGGGGCAAGGAAGCTAAAATTGATTAAATAAACTAATAAAACCCCCTATGGCATTTTGACACATTTCATTCATGTCTGATATTACAGGTCAGCCAAGCATATGTATGTCTGCACCATGAGTGATAAATATTTAAAAGCTCTGAATGACAGGGGCCAGGGTTTTCATAGCAAAGCTGTAGCGGCTGTAGCAGCAAGGCTCTGGTGTGTCCACTGACTAACCAACGCAGATGTCCCCCAGTTTGTCTGGTGGCAGCCCCACGTCTTTCAGCACTGCTGACATCACAGCACTCAGCAGCTCATCAGGGGTGGTGTCCTGCAGGAAAATGTCTCATTGGAAATACATATACACTGCAATTATGCTCCTAAAGGGTCCCTGTTTCTTTAGGATTACTTACACTTGATCAGTTCAAGTACAAGTGACTAAATTGCAGAGGGAATAGTGAGAAAGCTAACAAATTCTCCTCAGACTTTGTGTAAACACCCTCTTAAAATCGCCCAGTGCTCCTAAGAGTTTGGGTGAAAACCCCGTTAAAACCCCCCAATGCCCAGAATCAGGCCTTCTAGTGTCCACAGAAAGAACTACAAGTTGATCTGATAGAAAACAATGCTAGGACACCGTGTTATTCCACATAGGTAAGAAGCTGAGTGATATGTATTATGAAACTTGTAACAGTAGAAATTTGACAACCGTAAAACAACTAACATGTTGCAACAGTGAATATGAAAACGGAGACTTGCGCAGATAGAAACAATGCCCAGCAATTTTGCAGCTACAATCTGATGGGTACTTGTTTTCCACTGGAAGCAAGCCATTGAATTATATCCTGGCACATGCCAATTGATGAAATAAGATCACATAAGATTTTTCAGTGTAGGGCATTTTAAAGTGAACTCACCTTAAACGCCCCTCTTTTAGCTTTGCTGATTGCAGTTCTCACACCGTGGACCACAACAATATCATCTGCACTCGTCGGCGACAGAGCGCTACATTCGGAACTTATCAGAGACGTACCGCTGTGTAAATACTGAGCTTTAGGTAGAGACAGATGTCCAAAAACAATCTTTAACCTGTGCATTGTCTAGTGGTACAGTTAGCAGGATCTGGACGTCTTGAAATACAAAACCGGAAGTCGCAAATATGATTCAAAGGTCTCACATCAAACCGATGTTTGCAGCTGTCGCTTTTATCCCTTTCGTTCTATATTTTGTTACTTTCTATTGGTTGCATCTACTGAACTTTGACACTTAACAACTGAGACAGAAACGGTTGTGAAATCCCGGAACTGACTGTTGTAACTCCGATTGTGATTGGTCTGCTTACATGTCAATTATTTAAAGGCTGGCTTTGACAACAATTGGAACATTTATGCGAAATAATACGCAATAATAATAATTTTATCAAGATCATGTGGCAATATGGCCTACTGACAAAACGATACAAGTAATTCATACATATTATATATATCACGATTATAGTACTGTGTATGCCACAAAAATACATTCAGCAGACAACTTTAAGTCTATTTGCTGCTCAGGAAAGACAAGGGCCATCCCCAGTGTGTCATACCATTGTATCTAAACCATTCCAACAGCAAAATATGATACTGCGATGATTCACAGAGGTGCTATTTTCTCTTCCTCCTCAGCCATAATGCATTTTTCTCATTTTTGGCCTGGTCAGCTGGAGCATGGATAGAAAGAGTAAGATCTTGTTCAGCCTCTTTGTCAGATTTAGTTTCCCCTGATAAATCATAACTGTACTGCAAAACTGCAAAAAGCTAAACGTTTTGTTTAGTTTCAGATATGCTAATTATGGGGTGCCTCTTTCAGGTATATTATTTCAGAGAAAATACGATGACTGCCTCTTTTTTTTTGGGGGGGGGGGGGGGGTCCTATTGCTTAAGTGAGAGCTTGAAAATATAAATTACTTCTCCTTAAATGTGCTTTACCATTAAAACATCAACCCTCTATTCATATATAGTATGACATTATGTAGGATTTAAAAGTTTTAATTATTCCTTTCCTCTTTGGATACCTCTTTCTGTGTCCTTTTTGGTTTTGGTTTCCTGGGTGATAAAGCATAGATAATTACAGTATTGTTTGCTTTTCAGATCAACTTGAATTTAATAAATTGGGTGTGTCGCACTGAGGGCAAACTGAATAGTCCTCCATTCTCTTTCCCACAGATCCTGTCTTTAGTAGGACATCTGTGTTCACACCTCTGTGATGATGTCATTTATCCACTGGAAGGGGTTAGCCATGATGTCATATTATATCTTTCTGGGTGGTCTTGGACTTGTGCTTTGCCTTATTCTGGATTAAGTACTGAGCATAAACCTGTAGGGATTCGGGATACCTTCAGGGGTCTGGTGATATGCAATATTTTAACTGGAAATATTCAATTAAACATTAAGCTTGCTGACAAAGTATAAAAAAGGTGTTTTAATAAATTAGTTTCAAAAACTTTAAGCCAAAACGTTAGAAGAGTGCTGAACCAACTCAGCCAGAAGATCAGGTTGCTCAAACTACATATGCACTGGTTTGCAATGAGATTGCAAAACACTACAGCATTGTCAGAAATGTAATCACCTGATGTCCATGTTGTATGTCAAAACAATAATGACCCAGTCTCTTACACATCACTGTACTCTTTAAGAAATGGTTGCAGTCAGCAACACTGGTATGTTTTTATTTATAAAGCGGTTCTAACTCAGACTCCCAATCCCCTCCTCTCAGTGCTAGCTTTCATCTTTAATTCACCAAATGATTGCCTTTAAATGTTCCTAGGGTTTGTACAGACCTATTGTGCACCATGGCACTCGACTGAAGTACAGAATCAGTTTAAACTAGCTACCATCACATCCCTGGGTGTCTTTCAAGCTATTGCACCAATCACTGTGCACAAGACTGAAATAGTTTTAAATGTTAGGATGCCTGGTTTCTCAGTTGTTTTTTCTCTCTCTTCTTCATATTGTTATCTATTGTCTATTGTTGTGTTGTTACAGTGTTTTAACTGATACGTTGTTTGAACATTGTCAATATTTCTTCTTGGTGAAATAAATAAATAAATAAATAAATAAATAAATAAATAAATAAATAAATAAATAAATAAATAAATAAATAGTTGAGGCCAACTAATAGTTGTAGCTAGCTCATAACAACACAACTCTTCAACAGCATCAACCACAAACTTCATCACTGTCCAGCTGGTTGGTTAATAGTGGAGGAAGATCTTCAAATTACCATTGCCATTTGTTTTAAATACACATAGTTAAATACCTACTGTTACAATGTTTCACAGAAAATGCATTTCCAAGCTGTGGTCGTCTCCCGCACAACGCACTCACATCCAGCGGAGGGCAGCAGTTCTCGCGCAGTGGTGGAGAGGTCCAAACATTGCCCCTAAGCCCGTCATCATTTCCTGGAGCTCACGTTATTTCTGACATCAGAGCCAGTGTTCAGTGGAAACACTCGCAGTTCACGAGTGTTTAACGAAGCGAAGCAACAGAAAAGAGAAGAAACTTTACTCGAAGTGAGACTTAGTAGCACTCACTTTGCAGGGTCCACAGGCCATTTATTGGTCAATTTGGATTACAAATATTCTCTGGAGAAGACATTGTATGCAGAATGTTTTGCATGAATGGATATAATCGACTGTTACTGTTAATTTTACGCCTGCCAGTAGTTCATTCGTGAGCTCTTACAGTATATCAGTTTCCGGATACCAGTGTCAGAAAAGACTCGCTGGAGAAACAATCGTGGGATTTTCCATAATTCCCTCATTCACATTTATTTGCTGTTTTTGAATAGATTTGTCTAACATTTCAGTAATTTATCAAGAAAGCGATTGACAGACGATGAAGTTATGCAGGTAACCAGGTAAGTTCGTGTGCAAAATAATTTGCGGACAAAAGCCGTTTATTGTTAATCATGAAGGTTGTCCTACTGAATCGCTGTAACTCCAACTGGAAATTTAGTAAAATGCAGTTTTGCAGACTATATGATTCGCATTTCCAATTAAGTGAATGGCTGATTGCAGTCAGGTCTGTCTTTCAATATCTATCCCATGTAAAGAAGTAAAAACTAGCATGATTGTCATGTTTTGTCATGTTGACTTGAAGTTAACTACAGTTGATGTGCATATGGTCTGTCGCGCTTCCATCTATTATGCAAGCGACTATAATCCCAATTTTATTTGTGATTTTATTTTTGTAAGACGTTTATTTATCTTTTGTTGGAAGCAGTTGTGCTTTTGATTAATTAAAATTAGACTATATTCATAATTTTCTCCTTGCTGAAAAGTCACGCAAATCCTTGGCTACGGTAGTTTCCCCGACATGAACCACATATTCATATGTCGTGACCTCTGGTAATAATAACGTATGCGCAGTTGGCATAATTCATATACAATAGGACATTTGATATTTGACGTTATTGCAACAGTGCATACACTCACCCAGGTGGTTTATATTTTTGGCATCTGTGTAGTTATTATATACTGTACTATTAGTCCGTGAATGAAATCGATGTGTGCTTGTACAGACTTGTAATCTTATGAAATCAATATTTGCGTTTCTTTCCATGAACGAACAAATACCTCCGTGAGCCACAAGTGTTTAATGGCTCCATGCTGTTTTCTATTGATCGGCTGTAGCTTATACAGTATAACATGTGCCTTCAAAATTAGATGAATATATGCCTAACTGTTTTTGCTATTTTAAAGGCGGGAATTTCTGTATTGAGCGGTGAGGTGCACTGCATGTTTGTTAACGTTGCATTAAATAACGTTGCAGCAAACACAAGCAATAACCTGTCTGTCTATGCATGCATTATGTTATTCTTTTGTTTGTGCCTCTTTTTATGTATCTTTGGTCTAGAAACATTAAGCAGCCAGGTTTTCGGTTCATTTTGCCATGTTTTGCAAAGTTAGTCATCTTTTTTTGCTATTCATCATAAAAAAGTAGTCTTTACGTGAATGCTTTTCAAAGTTAGTTACACTCTGTCGTATTTCCCTACAGAAATGTGCCATTAGGACAGCCAGTTAATTAGATTAATATATTGCTTTTGGTGAACAGTCAAAATTATAATGCTGATTTACAGTTTTTCTGTTCCTATATAAGCTGACATTTCAGGATTTACCACATCGAGTTGCTCCAGGGGGAACCTGTACCATACTGTCATGTGGTAACATTGCCAGAGTAGAGAGCAGCATTCTTTACAGTTTCATGATTACCCACAGGGTGTGATATTGCAGGATATAAGCCCAAGTCCTTCATCTCAGTGGTGTGCATGTCAGTCAGCTTGTTTGTTGACTTTGTGTTGGTTGCTGTGAGACATGTATTAAATGATCCCGGTCTCCCCAGATCACTTCAGGTCATTTTGGCCGCATTCATCGGACAATTAAAATTGTAACAGCGGTCTTGTCCTTGGCACAAGAGTCACTGTGTGAGTTTAGCTCACTTATAGGCATATATGCAGCGAACAAAATCAGATATTTGCCCTCATAGTGGGAAAATCTCCTGGATGTGGTCACTTAGTACACTGACTTTGTGGTAAAGTTGGACAGACAGACTTAACTTCCATACTGTGATGGAAGTGATACTATCCCGGTGCTGCTGATAGTGAGGTTGGACTGTACTAAATGTCAATGATAGATTGGAACAACGGCTTGATCTGTACTTTGGTGGAAAATAATCAAGGAAGTCCTATGACATCAAAGTTTATTGCGCTTTTCACAGATTTTTTTGTTATACTTTGCAGGTCAGTTTGTTTAGATTAATGTTGCACTAAAATGTTAATTATACAGTTTAGGCACGCTTTCTGGATGGAGTTGCAGTTGGAGTCCAAATTTGCAATGCAGTCTTCAAAGGCCTTATGATGGTGGAACACAGGAAAGGGACTTTCCCAACATCAAGGTCATTAGCAATTTCATTGCTAACTGTGGAAGAATTCTTTGTTATTGCCATGGTTGGCCCTTATTAGTTGAAAACCTTGGTAATGATAATAGTTATGTTTAATTTTTCTAAAGCAGCACCCTGACCGACCATTATCAGTTCCAATCATATGACCCAATGAACAATCACCACTTACTCCCCATAGGATAAATATCACCCATGGAAAATATTGATGATATTTAAGTTATTCATTCGCCAAGGGCAATCATCAGTCTTTATCCCCTATTCCGAGGTGACGTTCTGTGATTTTGTAAAACTGTAAAAACTGAGGGTCAGACTGAGCTTTTTACACTCAGAAATCACTGAAAAGCATCATTGAATTGACCCTCTATAACACATATGAAGAAAAATACCCATAGCCGTGGCCTGTTTTGTAAGGGAAAATGACGGAACAGTCATGAGACCGATGGCTGAGAGGCTGGTCTCCATGGTGATGGTTGTTCGCTTCATTGTGTGTGTAACTCCTGCAGCTGTTCTAAAACCATGGAAGCGCCACACATTTTATATCTCTCCTCTGAGTGTGAGGACTGAACACCCACTTACCAGACAGTATAATCTAGGTCAAAAGTTGAAATGACTCAGAATCAATAGACTGCTGCATGAAGCCTCTATGCAGCATTGGACCACATTACCCTGGGTCTGTTGTAAGCCTTTAGCAGTTTGGAGAATGGGGCAGAATCTTGGCCACTACATTTTCCTGCAGCAGGATTGTGTTGAAGCACAAATCAGAAAAGTAAAGGCGGACTCTGTGGAATTTAAAGAAAAGCATTTTTGAAAATCGTTAAGGCCTTTGAGTCTGTTTGAGTTCGTTCAGGTCATCAATCCAAAGGTTATTAAATTCTCTTATTAATCAAGCCATGGGAGTTGTTCTGGAGAAGGCACAACTTTATCTACGGTAGATATGAATCTGTTACTGGCTGAATTACTTAGTGCTGTTTTAAATCAAAGCCAGAACCACGCATAGCTTAACTCAATGTAAATATTGTAGAGAAACTGCATACAGTCCAAGCTTTCTGTGTAATAAATCATAGCACACATTTGAAGACAGTATTCACAAAAAATAACCCCTGAAGATTTCTCCAGTTCCTAATTAATTTAATTGATAAATATGCACAAATTTGGTTAAATTAATGTAGTATCTGTGTATGAAATTGAATATTATTGGCTATTGACTGTTGTTACATTAAAGAGCTTAGCCAAGGTCTCTTCCAAGCAGTAGAGAAATTTGTACCAAATATTTTGTGAGAGTATTCAGACATTTCAAAATGAAATTAACGTACATTTGTATCTATTTTTTCACCAGTTGTGTTGCGACGCCTCAGGTGACTAGGACAGGTATTGTAAAACAATCCAGCTTACATTAAATGTTGTGTGAAGAAAATTTGAAGGCCATTCATACAGTAAGAAGTGGTAGATATCTGTACCAGGATCATACAGAGCACACCATTGTGGGTAGAGTCTGTTGGTAGACACCTATTCCAGTAGGGTTGAAAAGGAAAACTGAAAAAGAAAACAGAAACCACAATAAGCTGGGCGATCGGGGGTAATGGAAAATGTGTGGCGACAGCCGGTGGCAGTGCAGAAGACACCACTGATTCAGGAACGCAACTTTTTAACCCTGGGAAAATCACCCTTCAGTGTGAAGGAAATACCACGAAGTGGCTGATGAAGAAGATAGATACATTTTCAGTGTTGCAAAATATGCATCAGTCAGATCTCCTTTGCTACTGAAGAGTCAACTAGCGCTAGGCTATTTGGTCCCCTCAGCTGATCTAGCTATAGGGTTTGGAAGAACATGTGTAGGCACACGTTATCTATGGGCTTCTAGCAGCAGCACCAACAGATGCTCCCTGATGTCAAGGTCTTGGTTCGTGAGCAGGGGGGAGAATGGAGGGGGTCCCACCGCTCCCGTGGTACGGTGTCTGTGTCAGTGCTGAGGTCAATGCCTGCCATCCCTGTGGACTTCCAGATAGGATGAGATCTTGTCTCACTTCCCAGAAAGAGTCATTATAACCCCTGGTT
The DNA here is from genome assembly GCF_018555375.3 of Anguilla rostrata. Lineage (NCBI taxonomy): Eukaryota > Metazoa > Chordata > Actinopteri > Anguilliformes > Anguillidae > Anguilla > Anguilla rostrata. The sequence continues at coordinate 17,644,989 of NC_057936.1, forward strand.
CATCCGGAATGGCCACAGGGCAGTCAGTGGTGGCAGTAGGAGTCATTCATGCTCAGACAGGTCTGGCGTTTTCATTTGAAGCTCACTGTCAAGCACACAATACTACATCATATCATTGGCAGCATATTTCATTTGTCTGTGCTTCTGACTGTTGGGTATATTAGTGTGCTCTAGTGCTGGGTAATCAAGCCTGGAGTGAACCCAGTGTTCTTCAGCTTGGGCAGGATGTTAGATAACACCGCTGTTGCAGCCGAGATAAGCATGTTTGTAAACACATCGATGATGAAATTGCTGAGTTGCAGCCGAGCCCAGATGGCTTGGTAGGCAGGTGGATTCGATGCAGCATGAATTCATCGCTGCTGTCTTAGTCATCGACTGCGTTGAGTAAAATGGCTAACTGTAGTGTCTTGGACCTGTAATGCCAGTGTATCAGTCATACTTTGCCCATGTCATATGTCATATAATGCTGTCATCACAACTGCACTCTGTCAGCACTGCCTGATGCACAAGTCCCCAGTGCAGAGCCACACAGTGTTGTTCTCTCTATGACCATTCTCCTCTTCTTTGATTGGCTCAGAAGCGTTGTGCGGTCTCCTCTGGACTCAGCGGGCCTCCCCGCTTACACCCTGACCCTCTCTCCTTTAGCGTAGCCTCTGAGAAGTGGCCTCTATGCCCTCTGTCCACATTTCCTGGGTAGTTTGGAATTGTGGCTACAATCTGTACTCCAGTTGTCTCATGTGTAAACTCTACACAGCATTGTAACATTTCAAGACTGAATGGCCTTTCTGTGTTTTGTTTTTTCTGTTGACTTTCTCGTCACACGACCACAAAACAAAACATACTTAGGGAACAACCATATACACTGGTGGAGTGGTCTGGTGCCAGAAGTGGATGTGATCTACTCTACTGTAAAGTCAGTTTGTGTGTGATTGTTTGTGGGTGTGTGTGCATGTGTGGATGTGCGTGCATGTCTGCACACGCACATGTCATGAGTGGGCGTATACTGTTGTAGTTCTGCGCTTTTTCAAATATTCTGTGGAAGCCTGCTAAGTAGAATCATCTGAGACAGATATTGCAACTCTGTGTGCAACATGTTATTTGATCTAATTTGCTGTTGTTTCCATGGTTTCATTTCAAACGTAGCATTTTCCTCTGCTGAAGGAGTGACGTCAGGACCTTTCCCCCGAGGGTCCAAGGTTTAATCTAAACATGAGGTCATACTCTAAAGAGCCGCAGCTGCATGCAGGCTTCTCTCTCCTGAGTGAGGGTGATACTGTGTCTAAAGTTCTTTTTAGCTTTCTACTAAATCAGAAAACCAAACCAAATATGTTTAATTTTAAAATAATTACTTGCATGCATGGTGGTTGTTTGGGCATAGTTGGAAACTAGTTCAAGGTAAATTCTTCACTGATATCCTGAAGTAAATTCTCTTGCAACAAGTGGGCAATGCGTTGTTCAGATTGCCAAGCAGAGACCGTTTGGGTGTTCAAGTCAAGGCCTGATGGACTCATAATTATAACTAGTAATGATATATTTTTATGCGCTTGTTTTCTTATGTTGGTGATATTTGAACCATGGTAGGTACTTATCTCTCCGGAATGGAGATAGAAATGCCTGTAAATGGTAGATTGTTGGTACTGTGTCTTTGGGGTATATCAGCTGAAATTAAAGCTGCTGAATTACCTTGAAAAGCGCTCTGTTTAGAAAAATGAGGTTCATAAATCTTCACATTCAGAGTATTTTCTCTTTTGGTTGTAGCTGTAATTACAGGGTGTTTATTTTAAAACCTGAAATACTTGGGCCTCGTGGACGTGGCTGACGCAAACAGCACGTTGTCATTTCTTGTTTCTCCCTTAAGAGAATTAGTAGTTTGTGATTAATTTATGAATTAATATTAATAATGGCTGTGTGTTTCATTGGCTTTGGGTGACCCTGTCAGGCCACGTTTTCACAGGGAACGAAGGGCTACGAGCAGCCAGCGCAACGCGATACGGTCTGATGTACGATGAACGGGTCCGTCTCAGTGCGCGCCTGCCAAGAATAGCTTTGAGCGTCGGACCGGTGATCTGTCGAAGACGAGCTCGTCCGCGCGGCGGGCTGAGTATCTGACAGATGGCTCGTCTGCCACCCCGCTGGCACAGGCAGCGGGGTGAACAAATAAAGCGCGCGCGGCATCCAGACCGCTCGCCGCGCTGGTGTGGTATTTGGCAAGCGGCAGGCTAGACCACCTGTCCCGCATTGTGTTTCTGTGCTGGTGCCCCACAGTTTTTTTTCGCTGTGGGCTAATAACTAAGTTTTAGCTGTGTTGACCCCAAATGAAACAGTGTTGGTTAAAAACCCTCCTCTGAAGTTATACTGGGAACTGCTCTTGTATGCAAATGCCACACTTTTAAAAGGGCCTGTATTCAATCAACATTTGCCCTTAATGCTGGCTTCCAAGCATTGCATGACTTTTCTTCACAAACTGAGTTTGACAACTTCGTTTTAGAGATTGCTGCACTCGCCAAAATGTTTGTGAAGGAAAAAAGCTTTTTATTGCTTTTGGTTATTAGTCAAAGTTAAGGACAAATTTTGGAGGACCAGCCAAGGATGTGTTTGCTGGCCTTTACAGTAGATAGTACCTTAAGCATTATCAATGATACACTCAGTGTGTTTAATGGCTGCACTGCAGCAACTAAAATTGCATACTTTTCCTTGTTCAAAATAGATATGGTTTCATGCACAACCACACTATGGTGGTGGAGAGTGATTACTGTGTGAAGCTGTGCTTAGATGAGAAGGTACCGCCAGCTGTAGGGATTAGAGCCGGCCATGCTAACGTGTCCTTAGCTGCGACTGTAGCCGGCCCTCGCTGAGTTTTGGGACTTCTATAACCCCTGTCTTGTGTGTTCCTCCGTGGGGCGCTGTTATTGGCCTATTTGTTGTCGCAGGCGACGAACCCTTTGGCATGTCCTCTGGAAACTTTCAGCAAGCCTTTGTGGCAGCCTCGAGAGATCTCCGGACATTTTTTCCCGCTGACTGTTTGGGGGAAACCCGCAGACACGTGCGCAAACACGCATTTTAAAATCAAGCAGCTTAATAAAACTCAGAGAGTTTTGGGAGAAGCCTTGCTTTCAGGGCCCCGCCAGAGTCGTATTTCAGCTCTGAGCAGCTGCGTTACTGATGTACAGAGGAAACTCTGCAGCAGGCCCCAATCTGTCGATGGGCGTGGTCCTACTTTCTCATTTTCGGTTGTGAAATGCTGTACAGAGTCACTGTTTAACAGCGTCGTTTAAATCAGTTTGACTTTGAGAATTTTTCTCGCATTAGAAGGACAAAAACATGATTATGTTTACACTTTCTTATAATAGTTAGCATATGCGTGTTGTTATGGTTACATTTTTTACCTTATAAAGTATTTTCCTGTTGCTGTAGTTAAAAAAAACAGTGACGGTAATGGTTCATTGGTTCTGTTCCATTAATGCTGTGTCATCATGCAGAAAGATACTTTTAGATATCTGCTTTCCATAACTAAAGTTGATTTTGAAAACAGTACTAGGAACGGTATTTAGGTTAAGGGGTAAATTAGTTGTGCAGATTGGATAGAGACAAACTCATGTATTTGTGACAGTGCATGCTCAGTTGATTTGACAACAGCCGCTGTCTTTCCTTCAAAAATAAAATTAGCCATTTACTGCAATGTGTAATTTTCTCTAGATTATAACCAAATACATATTTATTATGCAAGTGTCATACTTTAAAATGAGATTTTACAATTAAATTAAATTTATAGCTCGAAAACACATCTTTTTTTAGATTTTTTGCAAACAAATACTGGGCTTTGCTTTCAGTGAAATCAGAAAGCAGTAAAGTTTTTTTATTTACATTTTATGTCAGAGCTGCAATGCTAGCTCGCTAACAAGAATTTGAAAGGCACAAGAGAAAATTTGAATAACTTTGCTTTTGAGAAACTATAATTGCCTTGCTGCGCTCGGTGTCTACTGCAGGCATTTGCATTGTTCTGGGAGCAGGACTGTTATAAATGAAAGAAAACTGTGCTCTTTGTTTTATCTCTTTCATATGTCAACATGTAGGATTCATTTGTGGATCCCCGCATCTGTGGCAGTGACAGCCCCTCTTTCTCTATTAAAGAGCTGCCATATCGCGCTGCACTTTTGTGGCTCCCTTTGAAGGGTTTGCGGTCTCCACCTATTGCATTCGGTTGCGATCTGCCAGCTCCCCCTTGCATTATGGGCGAATAATCTCTCAAGGGCAAAATGCTCTGCCATCATCAAAGACCGAAATTTCTCTAGAGGCAGACAGACTCATTCTCAGAATGCCACTGTGCAGTCAGTCAAAGACTGAACCATTGATGATATTGTGCAAATACTTTTAGCCTAGCTCATTTTATTTGTCTCTGCTAACATCCCGTATTGAAAATGTAAGTGAGAATGAAAATAACCCAATACTAGCCGAATCATAATGGTTGACCTTGACCCCTTTAACTGTCTAATTGTCTACTCAGCCAAATGGTAGACCGCATTTGATTTAAAAGCTTGTGAGACCGTTGAAGGGTTTATTATTTTTTAAGGTACGCTGCTTCGTTTTCACCTGTCAAAAACCTTGTTTATCGTTCTGAAAGGTGTCGTTTCCCTCCCAGGGTGAGCTGCCTGCCGAGCGAGTGAAGTCGAACGCTGCGCTCGGGTTCATCACGGTCACTTCCTGATGATGACAGTAAACATGGGTGAGTAACAGGAGAACACGGCACCCCCCCACCCCACCCCCACCCTCGTACCAGAACACCCCAGCGTCTGCGCGCACACTTCCTGTCAGCTTGGTGACTGGAGGGAGCAGCACTTCAGACAGATTCTACACCACGCTTCTTGCCCCCCTGTGGATGTGACAATCTGGAGTAGGGGGATTGCATGCATTTGCATATTAATGAGTTTTATTTGCAAGCAGCATTAATAAAGATAGTTGAACAATAGCAAAATTTGCATGCCAAATATACATTCGTGCTTATATAATGAGAGGATATTGTTTCTTGCGTACCTCCAGACTGATTGAATAATAATTCCTGTGAAGGCATTAGCTGTGTTTGATAAGAGCAAATGCAAGTGTGCATGCATGCTGGGAATCTGGACAGAAGGTGTTCCAGGTGGCTGCTGTTTTGCCCTCTCAGTCAGTGCTGAAGTGTGAAACAGGATGGAGATTTAACACACACACACACACACACACACACACACACACCTACCTCGAAGCGAATTTCAAAACTAATTGCAAGGTCTTCCTTCCAAGCAGTGACATGTTGTGATATGAGGAACAGTACTGAGCATGCCCACCGCACCAGCATACATGTTGTCACATTCTCAGCCTCTCTGAACAGAAGGGGAAGTAGATGCTCTCAAATGGTATTTGCATTTAAAATGACTTAAGCAACAGAGGGCCTGCAACACACAATGAGCACTTCCGTACCATGTAATTAATTCCTGCCTCTTTGCTCAGCAGTGAAGTTTTGCTATTGTTGCAGTTACAAATTCATGAGACAAGCAGTCACAGTTTAATTAAAGTGCAAGTAGACCAGATACATCATATTCAGGTTTGAAGATACAGTTTCTACAACTATTTTGGCTTCATGAGAAGCCACACATTTATATCGAGAATCCACTCAGCGCTACAGTTTGGCTTTTTTAGTGAGCGGCCATTCTTATAGGCATTTAATATTATGGTATTGGTGTCCCTAGGTCCCACCACACAGAGCGTCCCCTCACTCACACACACACAAACAGGTCAGTATAGCTTTATATGGTCTACTGCATCATCATATCAGCATGAACTAACATTCTGAACAGCCTACTGTAAATGAACATTCACACATTTGAAAGATATGCTTGTATATGATATGCTTCCTTGAAAACATGCATGAGTTATGCTTATATATCTCCTTTGCCTTGCAGTTTAGGCACCATTTTGAGGAAATGAGGGTAGAAAAGTAATGAAAGCTCAGCTATTTCACTCTTCCCTTGCGACCTCTGAGTAAAAGCATTAAGGTCACCCACTGTCTCCTGCTTCACTGACTGGTTTATGGTTAGTGTCATGTGTGCAATATGACCAGGTCTTCCTCTGTTTGACAGAAGAGGGTTTTCCCACTGGTCCAGGACAACACCGAAACTCACAAGGTAGGAGTCGTCATCTGTGATTGCTACATTGGTAACATTGGCAACATCTCACCCATGAATACCACTGAGGTGCACTCTCACCACTCTTAAACTGGTGTACATTTAATAAATGAGAGTTAGGTCTTCTGGAATTTTCTGTAATGTATATATCTGGAATACAGTCAGACTGTTTTCACGTAGCCATCCTGGTTGGGGTGCCATACACCTTTGTAATGCTGCTCTTTTGCACTGACAGGAGTTGTCAAACTACTCTTTGGAAAGGATACGAAGGGAATATCAAAATACACACTTAATATTATTTGATGTGAATTTTAGATATCATTGAACATAACTCCCCATACTGCTCTGAACATTTGTTTACAAACGCAAAAAAATATAAACTGTAAATTGAAAACGAAATCTGCTTTGACAACATGAACCAAAATGCTGTTGAAATAGCTTTAGAAAATGGCTTTACCTTGAAATGTATTCTTGTCCGCATTATAAGGAGTTGTAAGGAAACAGGAACAATAGTTTTATGTTTTTTATAGTTTCCTGTTCACACAGTAGCCAAAAGCATAAACTGTACGCCACAGTTCTCTTTCAGTGGTTTCCAGATGAGCACATAGGCTTCCCTGTCCTCTAGCAGTCAGAACACATTTGGCCTAATTGATCCATCTGGATGCCATTGCAGTGTGTCACTGACCATTAGGAAATACCCAGCATCTTCATTCAACACTCTCTTTGGCAAAACAAGACCTTCCCCTGAAACATTCCCCTGAAACATTCTCTTTTTCAGCGGCTCCAACCCGCGAAAGGGTCATACTCCAGTTGCGCATCCTCGAAATAGAAACGAATAGGCATTCAAAGCAAGTAATCACCGACTTGTGACGTCGGTTACGTTTTAAAGGACGAGACTAAGCACAGGGATCTCTCAGCAGTGAGGGAAATCTGGAACATTATTACGTTAGCTCAAGCTCACATGATTGCTATTAAAATTCTGAGATAGTGGGTTATTGGATACTTGTATGTACTTCTATCCTCGCAGTGCCTCTTTGCCAGCGCTTAGTGGGTTTCACTGCATAAGGGAAAGAATGCTAGCAGGAGGTCTTATTTACACTTGTGTGGGTGTTTGAATTAGAATGAGTAGATGGGGCTTAGTGTCTAGTCCCAGGGTAGCGGCCTGGCAGGCTCACGCCATGGGGGTGATGTAATGCCTTAATTTACTGCCTCCCGTCGCAGTCACACCACACTTTTCCCACACAGGGGCCCTGCTGTTTGTTTTGTATCCTTGGCTGCTGACGTCCCGGAGAAGTGCGAGCGAGGGGTCGCGGCCTGCTTCCCTTTCCAGGGGGAGGGGTGGGGGGGAGAGGGGGGCACCGATGGCCCGTCTGTGTTTGTGTTTAAGGCAGGGAGTTCTTATTTTGGGCAAACCAGCGTTACCCCGTGCTCTCATACGTACTTCTTGTTTTCCCAAATTCTTGTTCTGTACCACGTTGCGTTGGGGGATCAAAGCATCTTGAAGGGTTGATTGCCCTTAAAATCCTAATGGACTTTCTGTCAACAATGTTCTCATTTTCTTTCATGTGTCGGGGCTTGCATCTGATGTCCAAGCCAGGAGATGGTACAGCACTTATTAAAGCCATGGGAAGCACTGACTAAATTGCTGAACATCAAAGCTGTGGTTAATTTTGAAGCTGCGAGGCTAATATTTGTTCGCTCGCTTGCTAGACGTCTTATCGTAGTATTCCAAGAGCAGATGAACCTTTTTGTAGCTATGAAGTAACTCATGTGACATTATTGATTGATTGGCTGTTTCTTTTCATTCATTCATGCGTTTGTTTACCTACCATAGTTAAGTGTGCTACAGCTGTTTTTACCATTCCTTGCATTTTGCGTAGTTCCCCAAGATTTCGTGGCCTGATGATCACCCGCCAGCGTGGATCTAAAAAGAGACTGTTTTGCTGCCAGTTTCCACCCTTTAATCTCGACTCATTCAAATCAAAGCCAGCACTGAAGCACCCGGTTTCACTGAGACCACAACTCTTTGACTTGAACAATGGCGTGTCCCGGCTGCGTGTAAAACAAACCGGCTTTAGCCAATTCAGCTATGCGCACCACCCTCTCGCTCGACCGAAATTAGAGCCGGATTAGGAGGAATGGCTCTCAGTTCCTCGCTTTTCCTGAGTCTCGGAGAATAGACCACCAAACACTAGACAAGCTGTCTCACACGTCGAGACAGAGGAGGAGCATTAATCTCATATACTATTCAGCTGCCAAACCTTCAACCCTGATGGTTTTGCCTACTTGGATGTTGTTTTTTTTTAAAATGTCATATTGTTTTCATCTGCAATTCAGAATCCTGAGTCGTTTTTTTTGTGTTTTCTTTTTTCTTTTTTAATTTATTGAATTTTTATTTCATCAGCAAGCCAACGAGAACAAATATTTCTTTTACAGTGACAGCCCGAATAACAGAGCAAGTAGGGACTGCATAGCTAATTCACTGTGGTCGGATGATTACGTGATTATGGCCCCAGATTGAGGGCCTCCTCTTTTCATAAATCCACGGTGTCTCTAATGACCGCGGTGAGCTTCGACCTTGGTCTACCGTCTCATCCAAAAGACTGAATCTCCCACTGCACAGTCTGCTTCGCTGCACTTCTGCGTTCATTTCCTACTTGGTCCAAAGAGGAGACTGCATTCTGCTGGTTCCTCCGAAGCAAATCTGTTTTCCCTGGAGCTATCCTGTCCGAGTACTTGCCAAGCCGAGTCCCAATCAGCTTCAAATGTTTGTGAAACAGGACTCTGAACTGTTATGGCATGTATTCTCTTCTTGTGTTCTTATTTTCATTGTGTGTATTCATTATGTAATATAGCCTGGAACCATTAATTAGCGAATGCAAGACATATACAGTATTATAGTTGTACACAACAGAAATAATTGTACAGTTGTTTCAGATTAGTTTTTTGGTCATGGTATGTGAACAGGATTGTATTGCTGAAATCCACTGAAGCATGTTCATAATGAGGACAGTGATTTTATGGAAAAGGTCGAGGGCTGTGTAACATGCTTGTAACTGATCGTTTGAGTGAGTTGAAAGGCTGTTTCTTTTTTTAAAAACTGTGAATAGGGCCCAATGCGTATTCATTGATTGTGAAATTGAGAAGGATTTTTATTTTGAAAAAGACAATTATTCAAGTGTCTGCATTAAGCAAAAATATCTTTCCATTTGAGTGTCATGTTGCATTCAAACCAAACACAATCCTTTTCAAAGAGCCTAAAAATGTTAAACGGTCATTAGTTATGTTCATTTTCTGAAAGCACAGCAGACTGTTTACAGGACGGGGTGAACTGTATGGTTGATGCAGTCAATTAGATATCACACATGTTTATATCAGGTTCATAATTTGTCAGGTCTGACCGATGAATGTAAGACTTGAACCTTGAAGAGGAAGGATAATGGAAAACAAATAGAATAGACATAAACTATTGTCATTACATGGTTTTGGTGACAGTGCTTTTTATATGCTATTGAATTCTATTTGTAATGTTGCATATCCTGTGCTGTTGGAACGGAGTCTGTCCCAATGGGGGAACTCCTCTGCCGCAGTTCCAGAGCAGTGCATTAAATGGGTTGATTGCATATGTATGTAAGTGACTCCATGAAGGCTAAACGACTGCCAAAATGGGTTCTGTCATGGTCAGCAGCTTTGAAGACCATCGTGACAACAATGATAAATATCTTTAATCTGAAATGATTTTTTTGGGGGATTTTGTTATTTTTGAGTTTTCTCCTTTTGCTCTCTGCAAACCATTTTTGCTTCCCTTTTATTTCCTCATCAGCTAGAGCTGATAAAGTATAGGAAAGCTTCTAAATGATACATTTTAAGAAATGTGTAGCATGGCCGTGGTAATGGACCTGTAATCAGAGCCTTTCAGGGTTTATATCTCAGACGAGGCAAGTCTATCGCTCCCTTGAGCGAGGTACAGCTATAATATGTTATTTCAACTGCTTACACAAAGCAGTATGGGGTAGTGCAATTAAACTTGGACCACAAAAATTATTGTAATGTTATTATTGGACTATAAGACAAATAGTTTTCACAGAAGCCAACATGCATTCATGTTTCATTTAAATTTGGCCTACAATACAGGAAATTATCTTCTTTCTTGCAGTGCAATATCGGTGTGGGTGAATCTATTTGTTATTTTTTTAATGCTATATCTTCATGAATTTTACATAAGATGATTTAAAACTATATGTGATGGAAAATATGTTTATTTTATTTGTTACCCTGTTGGAAGCTTCTGGTGCCAATTTAGATTTTATTATAATAACTACATGCACTTTACAGCTGGAGTAAAGTACAGCAATTGACATTTCACCCACACAAGTTGCACTGTACACATGTAAATAATTAAGCTAAAGGGCTACTTTCAGAAAGGTTTGCTAAATTAAAAAATTAACTTGTGTACAAATTATACACAAGTTCCTGTTAAACTTCAGTCCAGAGTCAAAAGCTTCCTCTAAAATTGCGTCATGTATCTAGCAATGAATTGCAGAGAAGACGTACAGTCTTTGAGCGACATGTGCATGAGATTATTGATTATAGATGATGTAAATTATATCGTATTTATGTTACATAAAAACACATTAACGACACAGAGAAAACTCTTTGCTGAAAGGCAACGAACCAGCATCGTAAGCCATTTTTTACACTCAAAATACTGTGGCCTAAGCACTGGGCTCTCCTACTACACAGCTTAGCGTGGGTGTAACTAGTAATCGACACTTCAGTTTAGCATCGCCTCCTCTCCGGTATTCCAGCAGACGGGCTCTCAGCACTTGTGCGGCAGCCTGCGCTGAACCCTGTGTGAACCCGGCACCTTCAATAAACAGGAGACTTTGTCGATCGGGCTGCCGTGCGCTGTGTCTGCTGCGCTCCTGGAGCGCGATCAAAGGCACCGCGTGCCCCGTCTGGGTCCGTGCAGAGCTGTCTGGGCAGCGTCACGGAGGCAAACAGCGTCACGGAGGTCCTGCAGACGGAGGAGAGATCCCCGTAATCTCAAAGAATGCAGCCCCTCCTGCAGGTGTTACTGTGGGAAAGGTGCGTTTTTTGGCTGGTCTAACATAGCTCTCACACTGAAACAATGAGGTGAATGACTTGTCAGTCATGCAGGAATAACCCAAATCAATAATTGGCTCAATTACAACCCCTTGGCACTAAAATGTAAGTAATGGCTTTCTCAGTAGCTTTATTGCTGCCGCAGGAAGCGCCTAACACACATTTCATTTATTTTTTGGAATAAATATTTGTGTTTGTTTTATTATATCAACCTGACCTGAAAAGATAGATAGTAGGGGCTCACTAACTGCTTAATGGGAAAAAAAGTTGCCCTGAAAGACTGTAAGAAGGAATATAAAAACCCTCTATGAACAGGGTGTCGTGATACTCTTGTAATTTTTAACCAGATTGCTTTGTTCTCTCTTAGCATCTCCATTGATTTATCGTTTAAAAAAAAATATTATTCACTTTGAAGTGATTAATGATCAGCTCCAAAGCTCATCTCTCTGTACTGGTTCTACCTCCAGCGAATCTTCAGATGAGACTACGCTTTGCATTATTTAAAGTTCCAGTGCTTTCATTAGATGTTTGTCATGCAGGGAGTGTGAAGACTAAACAGCTCGGGCTCTGGCTTTTAGCTGCCATGGTCATGTGAGTCAGTAATTGGAAGGGCCCTGTGGACGCCCAGAACCTGTGTCTCTGATCAGACATCCCAACTGCTCGCCTGACGCATGTCAATCAGTGTGCTGATCACTCGGCTGCATTCATGACAAAACAGAAAAAAGGATGTGCCGGTTGAGAGAGGTCTTTTTTTTCTTATTTTTTAAAGAGTGTAGACAATCCTTACTGGAAAAAAAGATGTTTCAGTGGATAAACAAAATTTTTTTACTTCTAAATAAAAATACTAAATAAATAAATAAATAAATAAATAAAATGTCACGGTGTCACGGATTGAAGTATAAAATTTAGGTTTATCCACTGAAACATTTTTTTCAGTGCTCTCCTAATATATTTTTTACTTCATTCAGGGAAAGGAAAAGCAGAGAGGATTATAGATGGCATCACAGTACAGAAAGTGCCACAGTGGGGAATCGAACCCTCGTTTCTCTGGGGGATTAATATATGGACAGAGAGTCAGCTACCCTATGGACTGAATCGAACAGTCTGATAATGAAGTCGAAGATAAAACTACTTTGGTTCACAAGCTTTGCGGTAGACCTACAAAAAATGTATGCTGGTGAAAATGACTTGGGTTACGCTTGGCTAGCATGTATTTTGCTGGCACATAAACCTTTCATGCGAAGGGGATTTTTAATCCCGGTTTAAGGGATGGTTTCAGTTCCAATACTCCTCTGATCTTCCTAATATGGTTGTCCAACAGTGTTCTTAGTGAGTCCAAACTTATTTGCTCACATTTGGACACTTCTTTAAAAAACTATTTATATTCATCCAGCTCTGTTATATCAGGCAGAATTCTTTACTGTGCTGTCATGTACCTACAAGCACCCGTCTTCATGACATACATTCAAAATGTCTACATAACACATGTGTCCATGTGAAGCAGATTTATGTAAATGTTAAAAGCTAGATTATCACTATGTGATGGATTCTTTTCTGAGGTTCTTTCAAATCAGTATAATCTTTCCTCTGCTATTGAGAGGCATGGTTGTATGTGTACAGTATTATTGTGGCCACATTACAAGTTTTTTTAAACTAGGAAGATGTATATGTCAAATGGTCTGGCTAGATAGCATAGTTAACATCATTGGGTAGCAAAAAGGCTTAAAGTGTCATACGCAGTCCAAAGACATGTTGGCTCCACGGCTCGCATGCAATGTGACGACCCTGGTTAACTGAAGTTTAAATAAAATAAGTGATTTGGTCAGCAAAACTACCTGACACATAAACACTGCTGTCACCGTACATAGCACATCCTCATTCTTGCGTAAGTGTCGTAACACGTTTCTTTCACTCTCTTTTGACTGTACATTACGCCAAGTGCCATGCTTACACCCTTCCCCGCCCTGAATTTTTCATCCACGCCTACTAATACCAGCCATTAATATTCATATAAAAACAATAATCCCCATAAAAAGTACAAGGAAGTGTGCAAAGAAATGACAGTTATTCCAACAAAATGACATTTTGCATATATTAAAATAATGTTGCTGCTTACTATGATCTTGTTTCATGCTTTTATATGTTAATGTTTCACATTGGTGAGTACATGTCCATAAACAGTTTAGAACATGAACCACTGAAATCTCAATCATGAACCAAAAGATGATATTATGACATTTTCAACCCAGTCTTTTATACTTTCATACTTTCATACTTTAATTGACCTGTTATTCAACTAAATGGGATCAAAACATATTTTATACTCTGTGCATATATCTACCAGTCTCACCAGCATCATTTTTCAAGTCAGCCAATATAGGCACAGGCATTTAAGTCACTTTAGACAACTTTAAACCTTTACTTTCCACTGTTGTAGTTGGTTATTTTCTTTTATTTTGTTTCACTGCTAAAGTAACCCTTACCCCACCTGCCTTGAGGAACTGGAAACTTGGCATCAAATACTGCCTGCCCTTAGCTGCCTCTGTGATTAATGAAGCAACATTTCTGGATAAATGGCTTCCTGAAAAATTAGATGCACACCCACTGATAAAAATAAAGATCAGAACTGTACTGTACTGCTTGTAAATTCAGAATACCATGTAACCCTCCACTCTTTCCTTTTTTTAGTATACTGTGTATAGTAAAGTAAGTATTGTGCTTTTATATTCTGTTAAGATTAAACTATTTTGTGGTACTGATTTATCCTTTTTCCATGTCGGAATTACACCAATTTCTGTCTATTTTCTTTGCTGTGTGAATTTCACTGTGATTCCAAGCCAGTACAAAATATTTTGCACTTTTTCCTATCAAAAGTGCCAGTCGACACAGGATTGGACAGCTGTTTCGTGTAGTGAGGTGAGATCACCCCAGCCTGTCCAACTGGATACAATCCCAGAATACATCCAAACAGAGGGATAACGTTTACACAACAGTGCTGTAGGTCACATCGGAGCGCGCGGCATTAGCGACGTGACAATAAGGAGCAGCAGATGTTTCAAACGGTCCGTGCATTGCTTCTCCTGCTCCGTGGCCGTTTCTGTTTTCGTTAAGATCCCCTTTTTAGCACGGTGTTGGAAGAAAGGCAGACACGTGTAGTGCTGCGGAGCACAATATGTAGATGTATCCATGGTGCCCCGACTCACAACATCAGCACATTCCCAGATTTGCCCCAAGGGTGAAGCGTGCGGGACCGTTACAGTATACTGGAGGGAAACGGGCAGGTGGAACACATTCTCCAGCTCCTCAGTAATGGCCACAGATAAAGCAGACCGTAACATGGGCAGAGCAGGGTTTCTGACTGAGGACTAAGGAGGAATACCACTGAAGGGAGGCGCTCCTTGGGCCACATCACACTGACGCTTTACACTTAGTAATGACCCAGAGCTTTTGTGTGTACATATATATATATATATACATATATTAACAATTTTTGCGTTGACCTACACAAGTATTCTGCATTGCCACTTTTGGTTCCTAGATTGATTTTTCACTTTCCAGGGGGCAAAATAATGGATATAAGCAGAAAATGACTATTTAGCCTAATTCCTTCTTACCACGGATGAATGAGTTACACCAGTTTTAGTCCCACACAAGAAAAGTAATAACTGTTTGAATGCCATTTTTTCTTTAGGTGGTTGACACAATTTTGCAAAAATATTAAGTCATACATGAAACCAGATAATCATTTTTGAGTTTTTTCAGCCTTATGTAGCTCCTAATAAAAAAAATGGTGCATGTCTACAAAAGATACACCACAGTTTTAGCTAGGTTTTGTTTAATCAAAAATTCTGCCTGAAACAGCTAAGCTTGAATGAGTGATGACAGTAATAGCCTGTATCCCCCATTTTAGTCCAGGCTTGACCAGGTTTAAATCTATCCATAGATGAGGTCGAGGCACTCAACTCCATCATGATGGACCTGGCTGCCCTGGGTCGTCGCTGTGTTCAGCTCAACAACAGCAAGCCCAAGAATAAGTCTCTGCTCTTTAAACAGGTACAGTATGACCCTACCTATCCGCTATCCACTGTAACTGGTGGTGCTAAACCTGGACTACTAAGACACTGCTTGTACTTTTGACTACGTTGGGACCTTGATGACAGGAAGCATTGTTGAAGCAGTTGCTGCCCATGCATTCTCACTGTTAATGAACCCTGCAGATCATAGAATTCTGTTAAAGTGAGGTTAGATCCTACATCCTACAAGCAATAGAGTGTTACAGTTTGTAGTCCTAAATCCCAGAAGTATTTTTGAGGTTCCCTTTGCAGATTTCCAGTGCTTTTTTCCCATTGGGATTTTGTTTTCTGCCAAAAATTAGGTCTGTGGTTAACGTAAGTCTAAGAGAGTTTAAAGTTTTGTTCTACAAGATAAATTACACCCATTGATATCTCAACCGTGGATTTCGAAACTGTTGTGTGCTTTAAAAAAATAAGTTGCTAAAAAGTTGCTATATTGAAACTACAACGGCCATCGCATGCAGGTGGGCTAGTCTGGAAACTTGAACGGCGGTTGTGTATGGGAAAAAAAGTATTGGAAATCTGCCGAGGGAACCCATGGTGGAGGAAATGTCCGGGTTGGCCTACAGAAAGTCATCATCACTGTAACGGTCTATTAATGACGTAGCTCGAGATATATGGCTTATGAGGATCTGAGTATACTAGAGCTGATGAAATCATCAGTGCTGTCTTCACAGTTGCAGGTATCTATGGTTGTGAAACTTTCACTTCAGTTTTTCAGTTTTTTCTTCACAGAAGTTATAAACCCTGTTTTAAGCATGCTTCTACATTTTAATAAAGATACTTGAGAAATTAGGCTCTGGCTCCAAATGAAACATACTTGCTTTTGAATAACTTTATTGTTTAGGGGCTAAAAAAGAAAAAAGGTACAAATATTAGTATTATTATACAACATGCTTTGTTCTATGTTATCCAGATGTGTTAGCGTACCTTTGATTATGTTGTTATTACAGTAGTTTAACTGATAATTACTCCAAGCAACTGTGTACATTGACCTATGTCATGGAATTAATTTAAGGGCTCAACAATGTGTTGATACCCTGATAGATAAATCTATCAGATTTCTTATTTAAAAGTAAAAAAATTCACATTAATACAGTAAAACTAATTGTGACTATAGTAAGTAGTGTAAATGTCTGTCCTCGGTTGGCCTGTAACAATCCTCTCAGTTGAACAGATTTATACAGAGCACTGTTGAAAGTGTGTTATATGAGGCAACTTGGGGATTTCGTATCTTCTGCTTTGTTATGACCCGGCTATGTTACACAAAGCTGGTTATATATTCCCCTGGCTTTCCTGATGTTTGCTCATACACTCCCTTGTCCCCTGAGTATTGTGTGCTGCTCTATTCAGACTGCAGCCATTCAGTGCACTACATAGAAACCACAAGACAAATAACTCACCCAGAGAGAGATAAAACAGCCAAGCCCCTCTATTCCTCTCAGCACTGACCCACAAAAGCCAAGAAAGAAATGTGTCAACCCAGCCTAGCAAGTAAGCAATAGGGAATTGTGATCGCCTTGCATTTCATGTCTATAAGCATGCTATAAAGTTGCTTGATTTTTTTCAGCGGTGTCCTTAAGCTAGTAGCATAAAGCGTAGCCTCGCACATCCTTTCTGGACTGGCTCTCCAATCCAGTGACCGAGTGGTTTCTTTCGCTCTGTATCCCTGGGTTTCGCTGCTTTCTTGTTCTGTGCTGGCTGTGGAATGATGATTGGGCTGCGCTTGACTAAAAAAGGACAAGCTGCGCTTACTGTGTTACGTAAACCTACGGAGGTGACATGGGCGGTCCTGGTGTGAGTCCGCTTCCCTTATTGCTGGGACACAGCCTTCGGTAAACCAACAAAACCTGAGCTCCCAGCCTCAGACGTGATAGCAGTCTGCATTACTTCCTGTCATAATGACCACATGGAATTTATGTTTTTTTCGCAGATTGCCGTCATAAAAAGCACTTCGGTATTTTCAGCCCACAGAAATCAGTAATGTCCTTTTTTTTGGTTGCTACATGACTAATCAAGCCCATGTTTTGAGTTGTCCTTACAGTATATGCATTGTTTTGGTGTTACTGGTTTTATGTGTAATTTTTGAGCATGAGTATTGTATTAAATCCATGTAAATAAAAACATTTCATATTTCACAGTTTTATATAGTACAGATCACATTGACAGTTCCCACTTTGCTCTATTCATTTTCTGAGAATGTGTTTATTCTTATTTGAGAGAAACAGAAAGTCCAATTCAACACTCCCCAGCTTTGAAAAGTACACCATCATCACATGTTGATATTATTAACAAAGATTTATTTAAAAATAAATGTTGACTTATCTACATTGTGTTCATCCTCACATTATACATGAATTCATGTTCCATTATTTTAATTAATTTTTGTTGGTTTTATTCAGGACTTGCGGGTGAAGCTGGAGCATGAGAGGGAGAAACGGTGAGTTGGAATTTTCATATTATTTTAAATTTTTGATTCAAGCCAGGTTTTTTTCTGCTTTGGGATTTGCCGTGAATTGTACCTCAGTTCAATGCAAGCCTTGAATCTCCAAACTGTGCCAAAGCACCCAAAGCACTGAAAAATGGCCTATCTGACATTTATGGTTTGGTTGCGGTTTGCACAGTCGGAGACATACATCAACAGTGAACGAGTTTGCAAAGCTTGAACCGTGTGAAGAGTCCCTAAGGCACCCTCTTCGCTACAGTTTGCCACAAGGATGCACACGCCTCTGGCATTTAGAAATAAGCTCAGTGTGACAGAATTACTTAGGAGTAGAGGTGAATTTATATATTTTATGACACTTAAATGAACTTTGAATGCAAATTTTTTTTGCTTGTTTTTTGTTTGTCTGACATGCATCCTCCAACGCATATAATAATAGCAGAATATGAATCAGTTTAGACTTCAAAATCTGAGGTGAAGTTGTACCTGAGGTGAATTTTTAATAGATTTTCTGGTGTGTGATTTTAAACAAAGAATTCATCGATTTGGATGTATCCCTTTTGTCTGCAAGAATTTTAACAAATGATAAACAAACTGTCTAAAATGGATCCAATTCAGGTTTTCTAATGTGGGGGTTCTCACTGCAACCACTTTGTCCATGTGTGTGCATGCATGTATTGTGACAGCTCAATGCAGGCCAAACACAAAGGCTGACTCTTCCTGAGTCTTCACCACAACACAGCATCTAACCTGCTATTTACACACTAGGCTCTCTGGGACTTTGGCACATGAATAGCACGATCATACTGTAGGTGTTTTCTGTATTCAAGCACTGACTCTGGATCAGTCCTGTATTTTTTCTTGTAATTGCTGAGGTTAGGATTAGTGATAAAGGCCAATCCTGGATCAGTTTTTTGGTGAATGCAATACTCAATCTGTGCCCTCTTTTGGGAGGTCACTTTCTAATATAGACCTACACGGTGTAAATCAGGGTCTCCTGTAATCACCCAGAGTGGTGCACTGCACAATCAAATGGCTCACCACAGGTCACTGGTATATTGGTATATATTCTGAACATTCACAGCTTTTCTGACATTCCTGTTGTGAAAAGTAAGTTTTTCTCCACTGTGTTCTCAGTAAATAGATGTTATCTTGCACAGAAAAAAGAGACTCTTCAGTTGACAAAGCCAGAAGATTCAGGCCAGGATTCAATCAAAATTTGTCTGAACACAAACAACTGTACTGAAGTGGGAGCCAAAGTTAAGGACAAATGTTGAAGGAATCCCGGAATTAATCAGTCTCTCTTGAGACCTCTTGACCGTAGTGTTTCTGTGTCATTTCCTTAACCAGATGGAAAAGGGTGAAACATGCTGCCCAAGCATTGTTAGTTACTGTGAGGGGATCATTTTGGAAGAATGACAACATCCTCAAGGCATTTGTAGCCTGAAATAACACTGTCCTTGATTGTAAGAATAACTTACGTATCATAATTTTGATGAAATGTATTTGTACTCTTTTTAATTATATTTGTCCCCCCCCCCATTTTTCATGATTTAGGAAAGTCGGTAGTGTGCATAAGACAACAAAAATATGACAGAATCGCATCTTTTTGATGAGTAAAAGCCTTTGTGTTAGGTACAGTACAGCATATCTGTATGAAAGAGTGTAGGGTAACCTTGAACACCGTGGAGAGTGTACCAGGCTCTTAGAATGGGGACTTTTTGTCAAGGCAGACAGCTGAGGGCACCTCAGCTTCAGAGCATCAGATACTGCGGAGGCATAATTGGATACATTTGTGAAACTGGGTTTAAAATGGTGGAAGTTAAGCTGCTGGAACAACGCTGGAGAACTGGAGCCGCATCGAGCAGCCGCCGGGGTCTCTTACCCGGGTGAAAAGTGTAGAGGAGCTCATTATCTGTGCTTCGGCTTCAGCGCGGAAGGAAACGCATCATTTACAATCCCCTCCCGCCACCGCCGATGCCCGGCCGTCTGCTCTCATCTCCCCTCCTATCGACTGCATCGGGCGCACGGGGCCAATCCGGTCGCGCTGAATCTCTCTGATCTGGAGCCGGGAAGACATTCCAAGAACGGAGACCAACGCGGAGCCAGCGCTGGCTGCTCATTAAGATAGGGGAATTAGCATTTTCCGATCAGGAGATAACGTCGCCAAAACCAAAACCGCGTCACGTTCCCAACTTTCAGCGATGCGCGAGCCGACTGTAGCCGACGATTTCCGCGAAACCGGCAGCGAGAGAACGCAGACACAAAGGGCTGTTCCGCAGGCCTCTTCTCAGACCCCTTTTAAGGGACAGACATACTAAAAAACGAGGGAAATCAGGTTTCCTGCTGGATTTTTGCTGTTATAGTTTTTTTTTGCCTTCCTTTGAGGAAGTTCCCCATCTGCCTTTGTTCTTGCCACAACGCGGAGCCTGCTCGTGTTGAAACGCTGGCCTACATTAGCTGATTAAGACCTCGCCACCAGAAGCACGGCCCAGGCCTCTCCTTTTCCTGACACTGATTAATGACCTCGTGGCACCTTGCCCCTACCCACCCCCACTCCCTATCTGACCTCTCACTCATCACTCCTGTCGCTATAGCGACACAGGGAGTGGTGGGGTGTGAGCATGCCAGTGTGGAATCACAATGGAGCCTGGTTCTTACAGAAATTACACAATCACACCACACAGGTAGTCCTCACCTCAGATCATACTATATCTCCACGATGTAAAACGCAAGTGAGTCACATTACTGTACACTGCTGTTGCGCAGCATTATCCATATTTCAAGCACACATATTCTACACTGAGTAGAGAAAATATGCTTGTTCGCACGGTATGGAGGCTGATAACTTCAGATTCACTACTTGGCTCAGAGAGAAAGGAGTTTGGAGATTACCGTCCGGACCTCCTTTTATCAGTGGATCTGTTCTGATGGATTACTTAATTTGCCTCAAGTTATTAACTGAGTAGACTTGAGGGTTTGGTGATTAAGAACAATATGAGAGCACCAGGAGAACGATAAAAAGCTCGTAAGAGCGAATGAAGTTGAGTGATGGCTTGGTCATAGGTTTCAGGAGATGCGTGGGGGGTTCATGAGGGGTCCGCAGAGTGTGCTGGACTTCCTCTTCTACATTCCCGTTCATGACAGTGAGGTCCCAAATGTTACACATGCCTGTGAGCTCTACCCTCAGCCCCTGATCTAAATAAAGCCTCCGTAGACCAACTGTAGACTGACCCCACCCCTGTTCTCTCCCCCAGAATTCTGCCCTTCCAGAGGCCACTGAAGTTCAAAGAGCTCTTGCAGAAGGTGATGGATGCTTTCGGTCAACAAATGGACTTGTTCTATGTCGACAAAGAGGTACAGCTGACATTCCGTAGGCACAGGAATAACTTCACTAAACCGTGACAACTTCCTGTCCAGAAATACATGTCAATAATGACGAGTTAGAATGTCTTTGGTCCCCAGTACCTGAATACATTTTATACTTAATGTATATTTTCTTCTAAAAATTCAATAGGACTGCATTAGATAGGGTGAATATGCAGTAATAATATTGTGTCAATAAAGGTTAATTAAAATGTGGTCAAATGCAGTTTTTCAGCAACATAATGGTAGCTGTTAGCCTAGCTATGCCACTCCTACCAGCTGATATCCTGCAGTTGTTCTGTGGGTTTGGCCTCTCAATCTGAATGTCTGTGTGTGTGTTTGTGCATTTGTGTGTGTGTGTGTGTGTTTGTGCATGTGTGTCTGTGTGTGTGCGTGTGTGTGTGCATGCATGTGCGTATGTGTGTTCCAGCACCTTCTTCCGCTGAAGTGCCAGGAGGACCTGGATAAGGCAGTCCAGATCCTTGACTGCAGTCCTGCAGTCAACAGCCTGCTGAGAATACTCCTCAAGAACCCCAAGAGCAGCCAGGTGAGCCACTACAGAGTGGCAACATTACTGTAGCAGCTTTGTGATATGGCCAACATGTTACAGCAACGAATGGAGGACACTGAGTGAGAGCTGAGGCCGAAGTTGTAGTACTACAGCAAGGCTTTTCTCCAAAATACTTCCCTGCTCTGCTGTACAGTGTCTATCCTCTGTCTGTTCCTCTCCTGAGAAAGAAAGTTGCTGGTCATGTGTAACAGGAATACAGAAACACCACTGTTGCTGAGCAATGATTATATGAATTCCTCCTTGCATGTTTAGATGAACACTCCAAGTACTTTCCCTAATGTTACTCTTCAGAAATTAAAGAATTCCGTTGATTAGGTTTGATTAGCATTCTAAAGTATTTTGTGTCATTAGCATTCTGTACAGGTGTAACAATAATTCTGCTACTGAAACCCCTGGGAGATACTAGCAGTATGTCAAAGTGTATTCAAAATCATTTGACAGGAGTGTAGTTTATTTCTGTCAGCACATAAATAAATGTTGAAAAACTGCTTTGAGTGGGTGAGGCAGTAGTCAGGTCTGATTTACTCCGATTTTCTCTGTGAAGAAAAATTGTGCCATAGCAGTCAATAAAAAAAAAAATTATAGTGGTTATTAATAGTTTCCACGCTGGATTGTCAGAACCAAAAGTAGTAAGACAAGCAAACAAGCTGTCTGAAATTCAGTCTTGTAACAAATATTGTTTTGATAGAATGTAGCCCAAAGGCAAGTAACTATTTGTATCTGTTCGAGCTAACTCCCTCTCCTCTCTCTGTCCCATCTCCACTTCTTCCCCTTGACACAATCTCTCTCTCTCTCTCTGGCGCTATGACTGTCTCTCAACCTACCAGCAGTATCTACAGGTCAATGGCAGAGTTGATAAACACAGTGAGATGAGATCATCCAAGTCCTTGGGAGACCTGAAGGGCTCCCTGTTCAAAGGCTCAGAGAGGGTGCGCAAACACTCTACAGGTAAGGAAAGCAAAAAATCCTCCCCTGGAGTACTCTGCCGATCCTCTCAACAGAACTTTATGAAGCACTTTTACATAACAAAGGTCATTATAGAACTCCATGGCCTAATTGTCTGAGTCACCTAAGATCTTCTGAAGGGCAGTTTGTCAGATTGAGATACTATCTGGTGCAAGCTGTGTTGAGTGATATTCTTTATGGTTAATCATTTGTAGCCTGTTGCAAAAGAGGCATGGAATGCAAAATAAGGGCCCTGGCAGTAGCTCTGGTGCAGTGACAGACACAGGGATCGTACAGGACAGAGCAAGGGCGCACGTGCAGAAACATTTAAGCAATGCCGCCCGTCAGACATTTCAAATTTGGGATTCAAGTACTCGTGCTGTGGGAGAGATTTGTCTTAATGCGACGTTTCTAGCGGCTTCTCTGACATATCCTTCAAAGAGAGTCAATATCTGAGCGGTCTGTCAGGACTTGTCGGGAATGATGGAGACCTGCTCATTTTTATGCAACTCAGAGCAGGAGAGTGGCAGGATCTGGTGTCTCATTGGTGCATTTTGAGAGGGACGGCGAAGGTCAAATCTGAAGCATCAGAGCTTGAAGCAGATTGTCTGTGCAAATAATCTGCTTTGTAGACACCTCACAACAATAATGTACTAAGCCACTTGAGTAACTTTAATCCTGGTGCGTTAAAAAAGGCAATATGGTTGATAACCAGGGCAGACGCAAACTCTGTGTTACCTTCCTCAGCCCTTATCAGACGGAATTTGTTTTCATGGCTTTGTTATTTATGTTCGGCTATTTACAGGAGTTATGGCCTTCTATTTATTTTTTCTAGGTTTCTTACAATTAGCACTGCCACACCAGTGGATCAAATTGCCTGTCATTGGCACTTTTATTCTCCTAGCAGCCAGTTAAGAAGATGCAGAGGGTAGTATTTATATATTTTTTAGTTTAACATCCAGTGTACCTTAAGTGCATTCATCCTTCAGTACGTTCTGCCAATAGTTGGTAGAAGTGTGAGGACTCACAATTAAAAGTGAACAATAGTGGCAATAGAGGTTTGAATCTCTATATTTCAGTACAGCGCAGTATTGGGTACACTCTCAAATAAATTCATTTACCCCTTGCCTAAATTCCATCTGCAACTTTTAGCTCTCCCGAGCCCGAACCGTGTGTGAGCTCTCAGCGCCTGTCCTTTTCAAAGAATACCCAGGACGCTCTTGGAGCCGCTTCGCCGCCCGCAGTTTTTTTTCGGCGGCTGATGGAATTACGCGGCCGGCGGCTGCGGCGCGCCGTGTGGGCGGGGCAGCGTTAGGCGCGCACGGCGGGGCAGCGTTTCACGGAGCTTTCATGTCTAAACGCGCTCTCTGCAGGTCGAATTCTGCTTCTCTCCGTGAGGGTGTTTTCTCCCCGTGAGCCTCTTTTCACACTGAGAGTAAGCGTGAGGATCAGAGAGAGCTGGGGGATCGAGTAGCACTCTGGGGCAGGGTGTCAGCAACCCCACTGCGTGGTGTTAAACACGTAACTCCCCTCCATCCCCCAAATCCACCTTTCCTTTATCCCAGTAAACATACCCCAGTAAACATACTCTCTCTCACTCTGTGGGCCCTTCTCCTCCTCGCTCCCCCTTCCTCCACCTCTCCTCCCCCTTCCCCCTCTCCGCTCCCCAGGCTCCCTGCACACTGGCCGTACCTCACCTCCTCCGGGCAGCGTCCCCGAGGAGCAGCAGCAGATCGCACGGCAGGGCTCCTACACCAGCATCCACAGCGAGGGGGAGTTCATCCCTGAGACCCTGGATCACACCGTGAGTCCCCGCTCCGCAACCCGCCCCTAAACCCCAAACCCCCCCCCCCCCCCCGCACTCCACTCTCGCTTACCCCAGCGACCCATCGGGGACAGGCACGGGTTTCATAGGCATAGGTTTGGGGGGAGACAGGGAGACGTGTCACCCCCAATATTTTCATGTGATTTCATTGCTAGGCTAGCTAGCTAGCGTGACGTCTTACTATGAGAGACTAGGTGGTCCAGCAGTGCGTCTCCCCCAAAGTTGAAATGAAGCCTACGCCTATGTTTGGTCGTCAGAGACTATCATTAGTGAGCCCTCAGTGTTTTTTAGGGCCACCGCCAACATAAAGATTTCTTTTTACTATGCTTTTGATTGCTTTCAGATTGTCATTATATTTAAAACAGCAACTGATTAAATGAAACCAGATTGTGGAAAACAAGGATGAAACATGGAAATTTCTCCTTTTCCTAGATGCTGGAACCCTTTGGAAGTGCGGAGGACTCTCTGTCCAGCAGCTGTCAATCACTGAACCAGTCATTGGACAGGTGAGCCATCACTACTGTACTGTGTGTGTACGTGTGTGTGTGTGTGTGTGTGTGTGTGTGTGCATGCACGTATGTGTTCCCATGAAGATATTATAGCAATAGTAGTTCTGCAAGGGAACAGCACAGAAAAATTTTCAGTTATCAGTAATGGGGACAATATAGTGGTCTGCCAACTGAGGGGTCTGGGTCAGGTCGCCATGCTGCGGAGACCGACCAGGTCTCCATGGCAACGGTGCCCTTATCTTAGCGCCTGGATTCCCCCGCTATCGGCGAGGCAGCGAGGGAGCCGGAAACGGCACTACCTGCACGCGCCTTATCTCAACGCTGGAACGGAGAACAATGGCAGGAAAGGGCTGCATGGAAACTTCTCCCGGCAGTGTGCTGTCCTGCGTCTCCCTGGCCCTCCGTCTGCCCAGGCGCTCTGGCTGGGGCTTAGTCACCGCCGCTGCAGACATGACCTTTTACAGAGAATGCCCCAGACTGACATGGAATGGACTCACATGAACACACATGCACACACACACACACACACACACCGTGTGGATTGTGTGCTGCAGTAGAGGCGGACTATGTCCTAAGTCATACATGTATTCACATTCACTCTCAAACATAAACATGCATGCACACACATTCACTCTCAAACATACAGATGCATACACACACATTCACTCTCAAATATACACATGCATGCACACACAATCACTCTCAAACATACGCATACATACACACACATTCATGCACACACATTCACTCTCAAACATACACATGCATACACACACATTCACTCTCAAATATACACATGCATGCACACACAATCACTCTCAAACATACGCATACATGCTCACACAATCACTCTCAAGAATATGCATGCATGCACACACATTCACTCAAACATGCACATGCATGCACACACATTCACTCTCAAACATACACATGCATGCACACACATTAAATCTCACATACACACACATGCATATGCTAACATGTACATTCATACAAAAATATGATGCATGCACACACACACACATACTTAAACACCTGGACACGCACACAGACATACATACACACACACACACAGAATAAACACATATGCGTATACACACACATCCCCACACACATCCACACACGTGCAGATACATGCATATGTACACACGCGTGTGCACAGACACACACACACAAAATCAGGTTGGCAAAGTCAGCGTGATGCTAGTACAGATCTGCGGACCTTCAGTGTGAAATAAAAGTGGGCTCAGGATGGAAAGTGGGGCAGAGAGCTTAGCGTGAACTCTGCTCAATGCCAAAATGCAGGAATCACAGATAAAAATAACCGGGGTCATTTGTCTTCTTTTGCTTGTGTCATTGCAGCCCTCCATTCTCCCAGGCCAACAGGGACAACAATTATCTGAACCTCAACTATGAATACAACGGTAAGGCGCAGAAAGCTGCTTTGTTTTTCTCTGCCAAGCTGCAGTCGATAAAACGGCCTCATTAATGGTGGAGCCGGCTAGAAGCTTTTATTAATTTGCTCTATTCTGCAGACAGAAAGATGTACAACCGAACATTTTGACCGATAACGAGAACTTGTGAGGCATTCATATTTGTTTGCGGACATAGTGTTCATCGCACGAGTATTGAAAATACATTTTTTTGCCTCTTAATTTAACTGAAAGTTTTTCAGTGACTACAAAAAGATGATGTGTCATAATGAAAAGAGGAATTTTAAGGATGTCGTGTGTAAAATAACTCTGATAGTGAAGTATGCAGAACCGATGAAGGGAATCGCTCTGATCCGCAAGAGAAGCTGCCCATCTGTTATGTTCTGCTCTTTTCTTTCCGAGCACAGAAGAGAAGCAGCTCTAACAGGGCATCTCTAACAGCATGCTTATGAGGCCTGGTTAAGATTTCTCATCTGATAGAACAGAAGGAGCACGCTCAGTGAAGCTAACACAGCTCTTGCAATCTGTCGAGAAGAGACTGCTGCCTCTATAGGCGATGCAGTCCGAATGAGAAGCGCATTCACACACACGCACAAGCACACACTCATTCAGACTCAGTCACACATAAATGCACTCTGGTCTGAGAGTGATTTTAGCCCAGTCTGTATCACTAGTGCACATATAACTCACGTGAAATCATTCCCTCTAATTATTGTTCTGGATAAGACAGTTCACTACATGAAAATAATGTAATTTAGTACACGTCGACACCTTCATACTGCTGTCGCATTTACACATGCTCAGACACTGAGTAATGAGGACAGGCATTTGCGCATGCGCATATGCTTTCATGCGCAGGCACACGTGTGTATGCACGTACGCACTCAGCCACACAGACATTCACTCAGTTATTTCACAATCGCCCTTCAGTGACCTAAGCCCAGAGTGCCGATTCAAGCCCGGTTTCGGTTACATGGTCTCTGCGATTTTTTTAAAACCCTCGTCCCCGCTCTGCAAAATAAAGCAAATAACTCCGTCTCCCTGGGAGACGGCTACAAACACAGGGCGAAGGAGGCGGTCAGTCATCTGGCGTAACAGCTGCTTTCAATTGCTCATGGCCTCCGAGCCTCCGCGCGCAGTGCTGCTCACATCATACGGCCTGCTGCGGCCCGTACCCCTCGCCCGCCCGCGTTCGCTTACCGCTGCGCAGATGGCCCCGCTGACGCGCGGCTAGTGTCCCACCCCGCTCTTTTGCGTGTCAGGTATGCCGGTCCGGCCTTACCGCGGAGCCGAAAGAATGCTGTACGTTTGCCATGGTGACTCTGCCATCAGCGCTAAACATTAGCCGTTTGCCAGCTATTCCACAGGTGACTCTGCCATCAGCGCTAAACATTAGCCGTTTGCCAGCTATTCCACATTCTCTTAGATTGTCGCTCCGGATAAGAACGTTTGCCACATTAATGTAATGCGATGCAATTCAATACATGCGGACACTGTCATACTCGGTCACATTTACGCACGAAAATTCTGAGACACTGAGTGATGCAGACAGACATTTTCTTGTGTGCATATGCGTTAATGCGCATTCGTGAGGTAATACGGCTGCGGCTGTGTGTTTCTGAGGTTACAAGATGGTGTGTGAATGGCGAACGAGGAAATGTCACATGACGCTTTGGATGTGTCGTCATGCCGTGGTCCTTTGCTCCCCCTGCAGGTCGACACAGTAAAGGCGGCACCTTCCCCAGACAGTTTCACTTGTCCAGCCGCAGCAAGGACTACAATGATGGTGAGCAGCGTGTCATGTGCAATATCCACCTATCACAGCATAGCTGCTACAGATACTGGCTACTTTTCAATCTGATGATTGATCAGATCAGGCTGATTTTGAGCCTTACAAAGATGGTCACGATTAGTTACATTTACATGAAAGGAAAGAGTGTTTAAAGAGTTTAGCTTTATGGGCAGAACAGAGTGTCTGAGAAAGGAAATTCAGGCTAGATGCAGCTGGCTTACTTTCAGTGGCAGCTGTTCCTGGTTCCTTACTTAGAGCCTAACCTTGGATAACATTGATTTGCGTCTCCCTAGTGTAGCACGCTGACTTGTATAAAAGCACTCTGTTCTGTTTCCTGCCTGAGGGGAAGGCTTAGAGGGGAAGTGAAGCAGAATGTAGTGGAAAACTCTGGCCCTGCTGGCCATCAGCTTTGGCTCACACTGTATGTGTGTATCTGTGTGTGTGTATGCGTGTGCGTGTGAATGTGTGCATGTGTGTGTGCATTTATGCAACTTTCAATCTTTCTTGCATGTCTGTCTGTGTACGTATGCTTATGTCCCTTTGCATGTCTGTGCCGTTGTGTGTGTGTGCATATGCATGCAATTTTTGTGTGTTTTCCTGTGCATCTGCGACTGTATATCTGTCTCTCACGTGCCTGCACGTGTGTCTTTGCGTGCCTGCGTGTGTCTTTGCGTGCCTGCACGTGTCTTCGCATGCCTGCGTGTGTCTTTGCGTGCCTGCATGTGTCTTTGCGTGCCTGCGTGTGTCTTTGCGTGCCTGCGTGTGTCTTTGCGTGCCTGCACGTGTGTCTTCGCATGCCTGCATGTGTCTTTGCGTGCCTGCGCGTGTCTTTGCGTGCCTGCACGTGTGTCTTTGCGTGCCTGCGTGTGTCTTTGCGTGCCTGCACGTGTGTCTTCGCATGCCTGCGTGTGTCTTTGCGTGCCTGCGCGTGTGTCTTTGCGTGCCTGCACGTGTCTTCGCATGCCTGCGTGTGTCTTTGCGTGCCTGCATGTGTCTTTGCGTGCCTGCGTGTGTCTTTGCGTGCCTGCGTGTGTCTTTGCGTGCCTGCACGTGTGTCTTCGCATGCCTGCGTGTGTCTTTGCGTGCCTGCGCGTGTGTCTTTGCGTGCCTGCGTGTGTCTTTGCATGCCTGCGTGTGTCTTTGCGTGCCTGCGTGTGTCTTCGCGTGCCTGCGTGTGTCTTTGCGTGCCTGCGTGTGTGTCTTCGCATGCCTGCGTGTGTCTTTGCGTGCCTGCGTGTGTGTCTTCGCATGCCTGCGTGTGTCTTTGCGTGCCTGCGCGTGTGTCTTTGCGTGCCTGCGCGTGTGTCTTTGCGTGCCTGCGCGTGTGTCTTTGCGTGCCTGCGTGTGTGGTTCCTCTCAGGTCGCAGGACGTTCCCTCGTAGCTTCATGCCGCAGGAGAACCTGTTCCAGCTGGTGCCCTCCAGCCGTACGCGCAGCTACAATGGGGACAGCACCCTACAGTACGGCGAGCTGTGTACCCTGGGCTGGACGCCTAACAAGAGCGCCAAACTCAACTCCCCTAAGTGTGAGGACACCGCCGTTGCAGGCACACTGCACAGGACCGGCTAACTCGAGCAGTATTCAGTTTAGCAAATTATATTGTATAATTCATTTATCTGAAGGTTAATGCACTGAAAAGTACATGTGAGTGAACTGCAATAGACAGTGGAATTGTTAATCATGAAAGACTGATGGTTTTCTAAATAGTTTTTTATGAGAGTTTTTAATGCAGCTTGAAAAAGTATATTCGCTCTAAAGACATGCTAATGCTGTTAGCAATGATGCACAGCAATCTGGCAGCTTCTTCTTACTGCTTTTTGCCAGAGAAAAGCAATTGCTGCATGTCCAGAGCACATCACTTCCACTGGATTGAACATGAACAGTCTGTTTTGATAAGACAGTCTTTATGACTCAACTAAGCTAGTGTACAATAAACCCTGTCAGAGTCAATCAAAACAATCCTGAAAGGAGAATCTGTGAGTCTTGTTACATTGCCATGTGTCTGTTGTACAGCCCCTCAGGCACCAGTGAACTGGAGGCTGGGAAAACTCTTAGGCCGGGGTGCATTCGGGGAGGTCTACCTCTGCTATGACGCTGACACTGGCCGGGAATTGGCCGCCAAACAGGTGCCTTTTGACCCGGAATGTAAGGATACCAGCAAGGTGAGCATGCGGCCATAGCAGCTCAGAGACATCGATGATCTGCTTGGTTATCATGTTCTCATGGACTGGAGGGGGGTGGGGGGTGGGGGGGGCTGTGGGGGTGTGGGTTAAACTCATGCGAGGTTGTTATACATTAATTCAGCCATATTAATGTATAACATGTGAAACATAAGTCACGTAAATCACTCAGTATAAGGACCTGCTAAGCAAATAAAGTGCGTAATGTAGCGTGCTGTGACAGTGCTGTTTGCTCTCGCTGTGCAGGAAGTGAACGCTCTGGAGTGTGAGATTCAGCTGCTGAAGAACTTGCGGCACGAGCGCATCGTGCAGTACTACGGCTGCCTGCGGGACCCCGAGCTCAAGAAGCTCTCCATCTTCGTGGAGTTCATGGCAGGGGTGGGTGTTCAATTAACCGAGAGCCATTCCACAGAAGCTTAGTGGGAAATCGGGTCAAGCTCTAAAGACCCCCCGAAACGGTCCAGAATTTGAAAGCCAGAAGTATGAGGCTCAGTCTATCAAAAGTCCTGACTTCAAGCTGAAGTTATGCCGTGATGTCATGCCGGAATGCTGGTGAAGTTCACATCTGAACTGAAGACTGAATTCAAAGTGCGTGAAACCATTTTCTTTCCACAAAAGGGCCAGTTAAAATGGTTTTTAGACCCATTTGTGGTTAGTATTGACTGTCTCGGTCATACATTGTTTGGGAATGGGGAATGTTTATGCTGCAAGGAAGTTGCTGGCAACACGCAGTGGCTGTGCGGAGACCCTGCCAAGTCTTTCTTCCACTGAAGGTTCACCTCCTCAGACCGGGCCTCGCTCCACTGCGCTGCGCTGATAAGATTCCCAGCTCCGAGGCCGCGTTCCAGCTGAGGAGGCTTCAGATGTGGGAAATAAAAGGAAGCTGGCATGTCTTTCCCAGAAAAAGGGATGGAGGGGGGAGGGGCATGGGTGGAAAAAACGGCTTGGGCGGAGAGCTTTTGGTTCACATGCACAGTTTATGTGGAAGGTGTTACTGGCTTTGGCCATTTCTGAAAGGTTTTTTTTTTTCCCCCCACATCAGTAAGTAAAGACTGGAAACAGGAGGAAATAACAGAGATCAGCATAGGAATGAAAGTCTATGAAATGTTGGCATAGCACACAGGACTTTTTCAAGATCCTCTGATGAGACCAATAAGGAAAGCCTACAATTAGCATAAATGACTATTGGTCTAAATAGGAAGTAATATGCTACTGTAAACTATAATCTGATATGCATCTCTTTCTTATTCAGTACTACCCCATTCATCTTTAGTTGCAGGTGAGAGATTATCAGTTGTAGTTTTAATAATGCAGTCCTGAGTTTGTTTGTTTGACTTTTGTTCCCCTTGCTTAGGGCTCTATAAAAGACCAGCTGAAGGCCTACGGAGCTCTTACAGAGAAGGTGACCCGGAGATACACCCGACAGATTTTACAGGGCGTGTTCTATCTCCACAGCAACATGATCGTGCACAGAGACATCAAAGGTACCGTGTAGTTCCCCCATGAACCTGAATTATTACAACCAAAAATCTGTCCTTCCCATGCACTTCTTGGCAGGTCTTACAGTTGATTTCAATCTATAACTTAATGTAGGGATTCAAAGACCATGTTATAGCTAGCAAATTTTTTTTTTTTTAAACAAAATGAAAAAATAAAAATAAATGACACTTTAAGATCAATACATACAGAAACATTTTGTACTGGATCAATGTAAAACTTGTTATTTTCATATTTGTATTTATTTAATATTTTTACATAATCATAAACGTAAATATAATGAAAATATATAATTTTTTATATAATCTTACATAGTATGAGATGGGTTTTAATTTTTTTTCCCCATGTTACTACATACCTTCATATCTTCATTTTTTGTATGTGTGTATTATGTATACTGTATCAGTA
This sequence comes from Anguilla rostrata, assembly GCF_018555375.3. Classification (NCBI taxonomy): domain Eukaryota; kingdom Metazoa; phylum Chordata; class Actinopteri; order Anguilliformes; family Anguillidae; genus Anguilla; species Anguilla rostrata. The sequence continues at coordinate 17,677,295 of NC_057936.1, forward strand.
TACTCTGTCTCACATGTAACACTATACGTTCGCTATTTAAAGTAGAGCATCTTCAGTCTCCCGCTTGCAGCTACAACCACTTATCTTGACTGAGTGCTGCTATCAGTTATGTCACTGATGATCGGTGTGGTCTGATATCTGCCTAAACCTTTATATAGGCTATGCACTTTTGTATGCTGCTCTGGATAAGAGCGTCTGCTTAACGCCAGGATGTGAATGTTTATATTTCCCTGTGGAAAATATTACCTTGTGATCTCTGAACTACAATTGATAGTAAATGGAATTGCTGATTTATTGATTGATTATGATTTTTATAGTTTCATCTCGTGTTTAGCTTTTTTATGAGATGTATATCATTTTCCCTGCTTCAAGTTTTCTAAAACACTATACTGCTGTGAGAAAATATCTGTAAATATTTCTGTCAAAGTCTTAAGGGCACTGAATTACAGGGACTTGGTTTGGCTCATGTTAATGTCACAGCATGTCCCTGCCAAAAGCCAGCCTGGGAATAAGTTTAGAGGATTGAACCCGCTCACGAGCAAAGCAGAGTAAATATGGCTACTCTAATCCGGGGATCCACTTCCTGTCTCGGCAAAGCCCACCTGAAAAGCCACCGGAGAGGCAGGCGTCCGTTACGATAACAAACGACACAACTTAAGCAAACAGCAGGAACGTCAGGCGTGGCGGGGGGAAACATTGCAACGAGGCGTTTGTTCCCTGGCTGTGGAGGCAGGGTTAGAGTCTGGGGTGAATTAGTCACTGTTCAAATAACCGCAAGGCTGAGAGGCAGGCAGCCACTTCGGTGTGGCTCCAATGGAAAAACATGTGGGCGGGGGCGTGGGGACAGATTATTCCTCAGTCCACTCTGTGACTTGGTACAGAACCAAGCAGCTTCAGCAGGCCCTTGATCAACCTCCGACATTTACATTTATGGAAAAAAAACATTTTAAGCGATGAAACGTTAATGCCTGTGGTGTATCTTGAAAGAATGCTTGTACTGTTTCGTTTCCAAAAAGCGTTGCGACTACAAAAAAAAGCCTTATTTTCTCCCAGGTTCTGAGCTAGTTAGCTTAACTCCTATAATTCCTTGCCTTTCAGGTGCTAATATCCTAAGAGATTCCTCTGGGAATGTCAAGCTGGGAGATTTTGGTGCCAGCAAGCGCATCCAGACCATCTGCATGTCTGGAACTGGGATCAAGTCGGTCACTGGCACCCCCTACTGGATGAGCCCAGAAGTGATCAGTGGCGAGGGATACGGACGGAAAGCTGATGTCTGGTGAGGAAATTTACTTCCACTCCCATCCTCTACTTTGCTCTAAAAATGTCAAGCATTAAGTTCAGGAAATTTATCCATAAACAAGTCATGTATGAACAGTCAAATTTGAGAGCAGATGCTGAACTGGAGTGTGCCTATATGGAGTTCTAAGGGAATGAGGGATTGAAAATACCAAGAGTGTATGGCTAGGAAGGGCAGTTGCATTTCTGGGCTTCATATGCCTAGCTAATTGCTTTACATTTGGTTCTTTTAAAATACTTATTTCTGGTTTCTAATTAGGTATTCATCTTAATGGGCAGGTTACTCAGAAATCCTATTTTCATCTTCGCCTCATCAACCTATAATATGTATGTTAAAATAATTAGTAGATATATCGTGAAACTGTTATAGCTATAATGTGCCTGGTTTAAAGAAGATTTTAATGGCTGTTCTACTTTTACTTTCTCTGCAGAAAGTTACATTGTCGTGGTGACATCAATATGGTATTCAGATTTACACAAGAAAGACATTGGTCCATTATTTCATTTTTCCCACAGTCTTGTTTTCCTGGACAGCAACACATGGCTTTTTTTGTACATTATGGGTAGTTTCAGAAAAATAAATTTTTTATTCATACTACGATAAGGATATAACAAACAACATATTACAGAAAACATGTGGGAAAAATATCCTTCGAATGACAGGTATAATAACAACAGTGTTTGAGAGAGTAGCTAAATGTCACTCAAGTCTTTGTCGAAAGGCGTAAACAATTTCATCCCATAGTGCAAAGGATATATAACCAGAACAGTCAATTATAGAGCTGCATTCATTAAATCTGTTATACGCTATAATAACTTTCTCTGAGAAAGTTTTATCAATGTGGGGCATAAGCACTTTGGCTCACTAAAACCTCTTATCAGTGCAACCCATCCCTAGCAAAATGTAGACTAATTTGGGTACTACGAAAAGCCTGCTTTTCTCTAATAACTTTATTCTTATCTCTGTCAATGCAGACACAGTAAGTTCCAGATTTGCCTAAACTAGTACAGTACCATAAGTATATTATATGCTGACAATATGTTGTGGACATTATTTGCATGATTTCTTCATAATAGGAAAAAATATTTTTCATTCTAATCAATATGTGAATTCAATCTTCGATAAGTTATGTTAAACTCGCAGGTGCAAACTTATTTAACAATATTTCTAACCATTTTATATCAGAAGCATATTCGGTTCACATTCTGCCTGACCAAGGTCCCTCTGGTGATGCACTGTGTAGGAAACAGACATGTAGGGGAAGCCCAGAAAGTACTGCCCTACTTTCATCAGAGGTACTGAGGAAAAGTCCAACTTTTTTTTCCTTACTCCATTTACAGGAATATTTCCCTTTGAAGAACATATGGTTGAAGCTTAGCACTGAAAATTAGATTTTGTTGTGGGAACTACATTTTACTACTGTTGAGGCACAACATTGTTGTGGACCCTTCTATTGCTTCATTCTTACTAATTTAGGAAGAGTTTGCTTTGCATGTCAGGCTGTCCTTCTGTGACAGCTTCACCAGATGTGCTTGGTGATTTGTGCTGACCGGATGGTGTTTGTGTCGTCTCAGGAGCGTGGCCTGCACGGTAGTGGAGATGCTGATGCAGAAGCCTCCGTGGGCGGAGTTCGAGGCCATGGCTGCCATCTTCAAGATCGCCACGCAGCCCACCAAGCCGGCGCTGCCGGAGGGCGTGTCTGACTCGTGCCGGGACTTCCTGCGGCAGGTGTTCGTGGAGGAGAAACGGCGGCCCACCGCCGAGGGGCTGCTCAGCCACCCCTTTGTCCAGGGGGGCTTCTAGTCTCCCCTTCCCCCACCGTCGTGTTACCCCTCCCCTCAGCACTGCTCACCTCCCAAATGACAGTCACCACTCTGCCTTCCAGAGTCACCTGACCCCGCCACCTTCGACAACGGTTCTCAACGGTTCTCACCGACGAGAGCCCCGCCCTAAACCGCAACGCGGTCACACACGGGGCAGTGCTTCGGTGGTGCAACTGTCAACAGTCCTACCTGGCTGAAACAGTGAACCCTGACTGGGACATTTGTGTTTCCACTCAAAAAAACAAACAAACAAAAAAAAAATGACTGCCAACTGTTATTCTGTGAAAAAAAACAGGAGGGCCAGGACTCCAGCCCTGCGTTGTTCTAGGAGCCATCCGGAGAAGTGGGTCTCGTCTCACATGAATTAGAAATGCTGTTCTCAAATGATCTGTAAAATTCACCCAGTATGAATAGACATTAAACACAGATTCAGCATTTTTTGCAGCGCTTGTTAGATCTGTAAACACCTACCCAAAAACACTTTTTTATTCTCAGTCACCGCCACCTTGACTCACAAAATAAATGCCATATTAGGCTGAATTAATAGATTGTTTGCTTCAGAGAAATGCCATTGATTATTAATTATTAATGATGGAGCATTTTTGAAATCCAGAGTCCAACTTTGCTTGGCCTGTCTTCAGGGAACGAGTCTGTGTATTCTTCCTGTGACTGCATTATTCAGAACACTCCCCCCAAGTTGGAAAGGCTTATATAAACATATGCTTATCGTATAAACATTTAATTATCCCACCCCTAACATGCAGACAATTATCTTGCACTTTTTTGTCATGATCATGGAAAGTAAATAGCTTGGATTAAAAATGTAAAAATTAGAGTATTATTTTTTGATAATTAAAAAAACATTTTTATAATTTTATAATGTAAAATTCCAAATTGGTTTGTTGTGTTTACAGAAAGAAAAGGCAAACCTCTTTCATTGTTTTAATAGGTTGGATGGTGTATACATTTAAAGAAGCAATACTCCACTGGGAATCAGTAGATGTGTGTGAATTAGGTTTAAGTCTTGTTCAGTCAGATCAAAGTGTGTACTCTCCAGTTTCATAGATATGAATAGACCAAAGATTGTAAATAAATCCTATTTTAAGGGTATGGAAGTCAGTAGGTTTTACCTTGTGAGTGATGATGCTCATTACAGTACACGGCAATGCTGTTCTTTGGTTTCTCCTAAATTATAAAAGAAACATGGAAGCTGGACAGAACCACCTTTCTGTGCTTAATGTGCTTAACAAGTATGTTGTCTAGTTGTACAAAGCTATCCTGATCTGCCAAACTGTTTTAGCCCAAAGCTGTGTTTCTACAGATACACCTTAGCTGTTTGTACCATTCTAATACAACTGAATATGGTACTGCAGTGCTACTGACCTCGGAAAATCTTTAAAACATATTTTTTCATACTGCATAGATCCACATAATATCATATTTATTTGTGAATACAAGAGTGATGTTTGCTCATTATCTTATAATGGAGGATGGTATCCTGATGGTTATGCTTTTTGCTACTACTCTTTGGTGAGATCCCGTAAAATAGCATGGCAAATGATGCAGTTATGTTCAAATTCTACATGCAGCTTGTGAGGGAAAATATGGACTGTCCCTTGGCAACTATAGAAAGCAGATCATAACAAAGACTGCCATCTTGCTACAAGTACTTATGTAGATAATGTCTGGCTGTGGTGTGTTATGTAGAATAAACATTTGTGCTTTTCCTTGACTACCTTGACGCCAACTCACTGTAATATCTGGAGTTGGCCAACACTCTCATCACCCTGGGTCAGTTTGCTGTGGAATGCCTCCAGCTTGAATCTGGTACAGCAGAATTACAAGTGAGGTGGATCAGTGGGAAATGCAGCTATGGGCTTCTGATGCAGCTAATACAGCCAATGCTCCACTTGGATAGTCAAAATAATCAGAAATTTAAAGCGAATGTATTCGTCCTTTTCCATCAACACTGAAGGTACGCTAATGAGCGCATTCACACATTAAGAGGGAGTCAAGTAGTTAGGAAACACAGTGTTTCAGAGATGCTGATGGGATGCACAAAGCTAGTGCTCGAATGTAATTGTGTCCCAATACCCTCTAACTGCAGTCTTCACCGTCCATCAGCATATTTGTAAAATGTGTCTGTTTTCCCGTGCTGATCTCATCCCTGAGGTGTTACCGAGGTTTCAGAATTGAGCCTCTAAGATGTCCACTGTGCCATGCTGTGTTTTAAGACTCTGACATTGTGGTCTCATAAGTAAATCTTTCATATGCACTTGACTTCTTGTAGTGGATAATGCTATTAATGGCATTGCGGGCAAGTGCCATTTTGCAACCAAACACTGTTCAACAGTTACTTTTCAAGAGTTTGATGAACAAATAGGTGACACCATCAGGGCTTTTAAAGCATTGAAGCTGAATAAATCAGTGTTGTTTTTGAGCTGTTAAGAGGAGCCACTACGTTCTATGTAGACTTTCCACAAAATGTTTTGAATGATGAAAAAGTCTGTGTTGTAATACGCAATCAGTGCCTTCTCCAATTACGCTTTTCAGGGAAGAATCGGTTCGCTGAATTAGTTCATAAGAATTAGTTCACTGTTGAAAAGCATTTATTGTTGGAGCCTCCATTCCGTTCTGTAAATACGGAGCTTGGATCTGTACAGTGTAGTGGTATTTTTGCTTAGCCAAAGTACTTTTCATGAAAACGATTGTATAAAAAATACATATTATACTGCACTTTTGAGAATTAGACATTTTATATACAAATATAGTGTGATCTGAACTGGGTCATCTTAACTGAAAAAACTGCGTTTTGAAATGACTATGTAATAGGCTTCGACTGAGGCTTAGAATGGTGTTCATTGGCCTTTATGACAAAGCCTACCAACATGTATCCTGTAATTGATTCTTGTACATGTAAGAGCATAAATTAAATGTTTTTTAAGACCAGAGTATCAGTCTTTCTCTTGTGCCTGGAGATAATAATGGATAAACATATCTTACAAAACTTAATGCTGCTGTCTTGTAAACCAAGTTTACGTACTACTTGATCACCTGTTCTTACCGTGCACATTTCAGCTTGTTGCTGTATATTATTGTGTAACCAGAACAATACAGCACATGCTTAAAATTAGGAGCATGTGTGCATTCAAAGTCTTGTGGCTATTTTATTTAAAATGACAAAGGGTGATGATAGCATTTCACATGCTAGTTTACCACCTGAGGAACCTGTAATACCTAATAGAACCTGTAATACCGCCATGCTGTCTTCCTCTTGAGTCTATACCATACCGTCCCACCCATCTGTGTTTAATGCAGTTGTTAAACATCTCTCTTTCTCCTCATATTTTCGCTCAGCCAGCCATTGCCATTCACATTATCTGCAGTTACTCTGGTCATTTTTTCCTCCAAGGACCACTCTCTCCATTGCTCTAAGGGTGCTACCTTTCACTGCTTCCTCCTTTTACTCTTGCGCCACTTCTCTTGCTGCTACTGGTGTGGTCATAGTTTGTTCTACTTTGCAATATTTTGCTGTCATAGCAAAGTATGACATGTGTAAATTTGAAAATAGCTTCCTTGTCAAATTTTCTAACCTCACATATGTTTTGCTCCTCAGAGACGCTTGACAAATGCCAGTCAGTTGTTACAACCTCATGAGAAGTTAAAACAAGCTAACAGAGATGAAGATATGGGTCCGTTAGCTAGCTAGCTAGTAGCATTATCTCTCGTCATGTTGATTTTCAAACATAAATGTGCTCAGTAGCACCTGCACAGGACAAAACATGGAAAATATAAAGGGCAGGAAAAGATTATACCCCCAGTAACCATCTCCCAAGTTCTTCCATATTGTAACCCTGAAACGTTTGAAAACAGTCACCAAACAATTTGACAACAGGAATACACAATTACAAATGAGTCAAGTGACACATATGTGGTCATATTAGTTTATTGTGGGAATATAAAAATGTCAGTCACACATTAACAGTAAAGCTACCAGATTTAGAGGTGCCTGACCTGAGCATATCATGATGTGCACAATATCCTAAAAACGTCAAGCATAAAATGTAACTGCTGTATCAAGTATAAACCATATATTACCCTCGCCTGATAATTATCAAGGAGTAAAAAATCTTAAATTTGACATGAGGTCCTCAATTACTAACTACAGGGGGTAATGGCACAGTCCATAACATCTCAGTGCTGCATGAATGGCACAGCAATAGCACAGGAGTTGGACATGAGCAGATCTGTTCAACCAAAGCCGCGTTTCCACCACAGGAACTATACCCCGGAACTAGGAACCTTTTGAGGAACTCAGTGCGTTTCCACCGCAGGAACTAGGGTCTAAATTTAGTTCTGGGGGCTTTGTTTTACCCCCCAAAACGTTCCTGCTCGGGGGGTAGTACTTTCCGAAAGTACAGGAACCTTTTGGGTGGAGCTTGCAGCGCTGAACATTTCTGATTGGTCGAGTACTCGTAGCGTTTGTGTTGTATTTATTTTCCGCCATTACCCGCTATGTTTGAAAATATGCAGCGGCAAACCAATTTATTTTCATAATAACTTCAAATCAAACTTGTATGTTATGCGGCATAAGTAGCCTACTTTTGGTTATAGCCTATCAACGTCTTGGAATTATAACGTGTGCTCTTCTGTTCTTTTCTTGCTTTAGTATTCGTTTTATAAAATGCTAAGCATTCGTGCTGGGACAGCATATTACGTAGGCTACCAAAACATTCAAACGGATTAATTCGGTTGCTGAATATTTTCTTCCGGATTTTCTTTGTTAGCCCGTTGTAATTGACTCAAAACGTTTGATACAGTTATGTGAGGTATGCGGTAGTTCTGCAAAATTAACATTGGTGATACAGTACATGCAAACTGGAAATCACCTTCCGCACTTTTTATCCGGGTAAAATAACAGGTTAATTCTAGTAATCTTCCCTTTAGCTTTTTCAGACTGCCGTAATTTCACTCAATTTTACTGCCATTTTTCAATTCCACGAAAAGACTAGGAAGACTATGGACTCATTTATGGTGCATGGTTCGCATCTGGAGGGCACACTTCGCTGCTCGGCTAGCAGTAACTTCGAAGGAAAGCAAACGGTGGCTGTACCACTACTAATTTACATTTTCACGCAAGTCCGAGTTTTCGTTCTATTCTTGTCATTTTGCGATTAGCCTATATGGAATTGACGACGAGAAAGTAATAAAACAGCTAATTGTTTACAACGTGTGCATGTTTTCTGCTGTTAATGAATGTGTTTGAGAGGATATATGAAAATCAATAAATACAAAAGTAACCATATATAGTCATTGTTGGTAACCCGTTGTATAAGTGGAATAAACCCCTCCGGGCTGTCCCGGTTATTAGAAAATAATGTAGGCTACTTCAGTGGTAGTATGGGGTTACAGAAGAAATCATATGACAGATGGACCGACGACAACGTCAGTGGGCTAATTTGCCTACTCTTCGCGGTACTTTAGACCCCGGTAGAAACGCAGACAACCATTTATTGTTGAAGGAACATTTTAGTTCCTGGTAAAGTAGTTCCTGGGACTGAAAGTTCCGGGTAATTTCGGTGGAAACACGGCTCAAGTGTGAGGTGACAAAGTCATGCCCTTTTCACCAGGTTCTCTGGTAAGGGAAGCAGACAGCAGGCTGTGGGAAGCAGACAGCTGGTTCCGAAGTGGAGCCATCCACTTCCGGAAGTGGTAGGCAAACGAGCATGAGCAAATCCAGCAATGCGTGCAAGTGCGTTTTTCTACAGAAGTGCAGTGGCATGGCAAGGGAAGCCAGAGGAAGTGGCGGGTGACCTTATCAGGCAGCTGGGCTCAGGCAGCACAGTGGCCTTTCATAAGGAAGTGAGAAACCGGACGCAGCTATGTAGCATCCACTCCAAAAAAACTATAAAAAAATATTGGTCTGTGACGCAGGATGATGGTGATGTCAAGAACGGGGTGAAGGATATTTTCTCCCAGTGAAAGGCTAAGGATCACACTTGCTGGGGGTTCACATTTGACCACAGAGAGTACCTTCCATACAACCACATCTCCAGGTTAGAGAACAGTCCCTTAGCTATGCTTTGACTGCTGGAGTACAACATAGCTTTGAGGACAACTAAGGAAAACAGTATGCAGCAAAGGCTCGTGCATATCCAAACTGTGGATGTGCTTAATACAGTTTGCTGCATTGGTTGGGATATTATAAATGCATTTCATTTATAATATCTGGAGTATACAAATGACTTGCTTTCTCGTATTGAAATGGCTTGCTTTTTCAACAATGTGATATTGGTATTTTGCAATAAAATGTTCTTTGGCTTTAATTTAGACTGTAATTTAAGGGACAAAGAGATCAAACACAAAGTATAACTCCACCCAGGGTAAAATGCATCCATAGGTTTGAGTCAAATTACTATATGGCTTGTGATAGCTATAGCTGGCTCTCCCAAAAGTGACATACAGGGAACTGAATTAATTTGACTGTTGAGACATCGTTTGTTACTTTTTACAAATTTATTTGAGACACATTCACTCAATTTCAAACTTATACTTTCTCTGAACTTTCAAGGTGTCCGTATTAATAACCCTCTTTTTCTGGACACATTCAGTCCCCATCAATCATTTTCTCTCCCCTTATTAGTATTAAATGGGAATTCAGAGTTCTTCTTTCATCCACTCAGCAAGTTGAGTGCACATCAGAACTTGTGAATGTTACTGCATAGCAGCAAACAATTCCTTTTAAAGGTGTAGGTTCATAAAACCTCACCAATAATAAATGCACTGCTCACCAAAAAAATGTGGTTGTGAAAATTAAATGAAGTTAAACAAATTTCCACACACCATTTTTATTTAAGTCTCTGAAGTGCTTAAATAAACCAATACTCAGTTTTGTTTAAATTTTAGCAACACATAGATAATGATCAGTATATCTGATATAGTGACTGCTAGGTACTCGAGAGTCATACATTGAAAACTTTCTGTTCCAGGGTCATATTCAAGCTGCTGTGGAGGGACTACTTAAAATGTGTTGCTCTTAAGTATGGAAAAAGTATATTTGCTTTGGGAGGTGAGACTTGAATCATCATTTGTCTTAGCCTTTTCGTTCATACTCTGAACCTCCATTTCATAGGATGTTGAAACCAGTGATTCAGTCAGACAGCATCTCCTCCACTTAGGAGTCACTTAAGAGCAGACTTCCTTCCACCTGATTTCCTTTCTGGATATTTGTGCATGTCCCTGGCTAGCTTCCTGTTGATGTTTTCAGCTTTTCCTCAAAAGCACTGATTTTGAAAAAAGGAAAAAAAAGTCATGCGTAGGAATGTCTGCTAACCTGTTCCTCATCTAAAACATGTGAGCAGAGACTGCCCCCTACATTTAAATGCTCTTATTGCGGCTATAATTCAAATAAATCCACAATAAATCTTATTTTCATATTCATGAGGAGACAATTGAATAAGGTTTATTAAACATATAGTTTTTCTGATTTTGCATACGATATGTACAAGAACAATTCTGTGTTTTTCAGTTTATTTTATGTTGTCTAAATAATTACAATTTGTTTCACATATACTTTTTCCTTTATCATTAGTTCTTCAAGATTCTCTCTCTTGAACTCTTGATGCTATTTCAAGCATTGTAACAGTGCATGGTGAGAAGACTGAAGAAGTCCAAGTGTACAAATATCTGGGTATTTTAATTGATGGCCAGCTTTCATTTAAACCTCACGTCGAAATGCTTGAGAAAATGCTAAAACTAAAGCTACGATTGTACTTTAGAAACAAGGTGTCATGCCCCCGTGTTTCGGTTGTCATATGGTTTTCCTTGTGTTCCGGTTATTTCTGTTCCGTGTGCTTTGTTCCTCACCATGTCTTTGCTTTTCCCCACAGGGTGGGCGTGATCTTTCCCCATGCACTCCCTAATGACTTCCAGCCCTCAGCCATTTTCACACTCGTTCAGGTCGCATTCCTCACACCCTCCCTGATTAATTCCAATTAGCACCAGACTATAAAGCCACACTTTTTGTTTCTGTCTTTGCCAGATTGTTGATTTGTTGCCCAGTGGCACACCTTGCAATTGCGTTTAAAACCTAGCCTAGCACTATTTTCTATATCCCGTTTTCTCTGCACCTTCCTCGGTTTCCTCACCTTGCACTGTTCCCTTGGCCACTGATTGTTTGTTCATGCACCTTGTTCAGTGTGCCCCTGTCTGTCATACCTACGTGTTGTCTGCGTTGCGTCTTATTCCGTGTTCCCCTGTTTTCCCCAGTTACCTCCCCAGCTCCAACCTCCCGATCCAGCCCGTCCTTCGCCGGCCTCCCAGTCTCCAGCCCAGCTCCGCCACAGACACCGGAGGTATTCCATTCAGCGCCAAGCCGGATCCCGAATCTCCTCACAACCTCACAGCCCCTGCTCCAAGCCTGCCTGGGTTCCTACCACAGCCTGTTCAGCGCCATGCCAAGCCGGATCCCGGACCTACGCACCTACCCTCACGGTCCCTGTCCAAGTCTGCCCTGGTTCCTACCGCCCTCTGTCTGTACTCAAACCCCTTTTTGAATTCCATCTACTACTGTCTCTGAGTCCTGCATTTGGGTCCAGTCCAAGCCCGGCTCCTAACACAAGGCCTGTTTTCCTTTTGAATCCAGGAAGAGATTGGTTGCTGCCACATTATTTATTAATTTCTTTGCCATTTTCTCCCCAATTTAGTCGTTATACCAATTCCCTGTGTGTATCACAATCCTGGTCGATGCGTTATCCTCTGTCGGTCTGGGGAGGGTGTAGACTACCACATGCCAGCCTCCAATACATGTGGAGTCGCCAGCCGCTTTTCACCTGACAGCAGGAGTTTCACTGGGAGAGCGTAACGCATGCGGAGGTTCACGCTATCTCCCCCAGATCCCCCTCCCCGCTGAACAGGTGCCCAGACCAACCAGTAGGAGTCGCTAATGCAACGGTCAGGCCTCATGCCTCATGCCCTCACCGGCTTCCCACCCGCCAACACTGCCAATTGTGTTTGTAGGAACGTCTGGCCAAGCCGGAAGAACCCGGGTCCCTGCAGTGGTAGGCAAGTGCTTATACCTCTACACTACCCAGACGGCCCCCTGGTTGCTGCCACATTTTTTTATCTTTACTCGATTATGGGGAGTTACTTTATAGGAATGCATCTGCCCCCATGTTTAAGAATGTTAGATATTGTCTAATAGTTCACTGCAGTTTGACTGGCTACAAAGCATTCACACACCATTGTCTTGCATACCAAGGCTAACTGGCCCGCTTTGTCGGTGCAGAGGCAAACTAGTTGGCTTACATTTATTTTGATTTTTGGCATGCTCCCCTCCTATATTTGCACTTATATTTCATGCAACATTGGTTACTATAACCTACACTTCTGACCTGTACTTATTATCTGTACCTAAGGTCTGGACAGAACAAGGTAAGGAGGTACTCTGCTTCCTCTTCCTGAAATAAACTGAAAGCTGACCTTTGACTGATTCCTTTTTTTCAATCACTAATGAAAGGCTTGAAAAAGTAAATTGCGAGTTGCCCTTGTTTCTGAATAACGTATATCCTTTTTAACCCCTGTCCCAATTTTATTACATGCGATTTTAATGTTTCCTGACAGCTCTGAGCTATGCTGGTTCACTCATGTACTTGAGCACAGTAAAACCTTTAGGATACACTTGCAATCTGTGGCTGTAGCTGCCGTTCACACAAATGTCAAATCAAGATATGATTGAGCTAATTAAATAATTAATTAGCAGAAGTTGGCACAAAATACTGAAACGGATCAGACCTTGTTTGGCACCCATTTAAAACCCTTTAAGACAGTGGTGTCAAACTCGTGCCATGGAGGGCCGTGTGTATGCAGGTTTTCATTCCAGCCTCAGATCTTGATTATATAATTAGTTAAATTATTTGCTGAATTAGGGATGCAGGTTTGTGCACAATGGTGACCCGACGTCTATGGTGACCCGCATTGTCTAAATAAAAATTTTCTTATTCTGTGCTTCAATGCAGTTAAACGCATATGGCTGAATGAGTAATTGGACTCAATTAAGGCAGTATTAATTGGTTGGAATGAAAACCTGCATACACACGGCCCTCCCTGGCACGAGTTTGACACCACTGCTTTAAGAGATAAGACGTCCGTGGCAAACAAGTCTGTCTAAATATACTATCAACCTAATGGGGCTCAATTGAAATACTCTTGTAGTTACGTTCTTGTATACATTCTGCAGCATTAATTATTTTAATGTGGTTCCACATTCTTTTCAGATCTGTTTATTTCCTTTGCGCTCAGATGTTGTTATAAACAATGCATTAATGACGTTACATTCAAGCAGTGTATAAGAGACTGGTTGTTTTTTTCTCTTTCAACGTAGTGGAAAAACTGTGCAAACTGCAAAAATAAAGAACTGCTCTGATGAAGCTGCGTGTAAATGATTTGGCAAAATGTCTGACGGAAGTAAAATGCATTGACTAGCTATTTTGAGGATCTTTTTTAAGAAAAGGGAAGAGAAATTCAAACACTGATAAGAGCTACTAAGGTGTACTATTTAGTCCCTAATGTACACAATATCAATTTTAGCCAGACACGGGGTCCCCAGTATCTTCTGTCACCATCATAGTTTCAATCCCTTTGCAATTTTCAAAGTTAAATTTTTTAGAAATATATCACAAAAGATGAAGCGAAAGAAACGCCAACTGTTGATATCTAAGCATACTCAGAGTGATACACTAATGAAGTGCTCCAGCCTTGTTCATGACAACTCTAAAACCAGATTTCAGATCTATCGCCCCAGTTTCTGCTGAGATCATCTGATCTTTATGAAAAATGCATTTCTGGAACATTGTGAAAGACCCTCTGAATTCATTGATTTTACTTTTTGTTCGAACTGCGTACTGATCAGTGGCTCCTCCCTATGACGTTGTGTGCGCATTTCCTCATTCTTCTGACTAAGGAAATCACTTCAACCGGACAGATGCATAGGCTACGTGATTTCCATAAAACAGAATAGCACGCATGAGATCCGTACTACCACGCTCCAATTCCGAATTTTCATTGAATGTTTTATCTATTTGGTTAGGGCTCGATCTGCAAGAATGAAACCGCCAGTTAAAAATTTTGGTGTGAATTCTTTTTAGACGGAGAACTGGTAAACCAAAACTTCGATAATACTCTTCAAATTAGTTTTTCCTGAGTTTTACAACAACTGAAGCAGGAATTGCATTATTACCTAGTAAATGACCGTCAATCAAACTTAAAAATAATACTTTAGGGACTATATTTTATATTGTGAATTTTAAAAACCCTTTTTAAATTTCCGCGCAGAATTTGTACCTCTGTCTACGCATGAGAATATGGCTGACAGTTCAAGCATAGATTATTCGAGTATCCCGTTGATAGCTTTAAATTTCAGTTTGAGGAAAGAGCTTGGACTTCACTTAAATCCGAGGAATACTGTTGCTGCAGACTGGGCTACACTGGCTGAAATGATGGGTTTCAGTTATATTGAAATAAAAAACTACGAAAAATACGATAACCCAACTGCAAAGATTTTAGAAGACTGGCAGTCACGATGTCCCAAAGCCACAGTGGGAAAGTTGGTGTCCATGCTTGAAGAAGCGGAGAGAAAGGATATTCTGACCGAGCTAGCCTCCTTGATTGGTGAGTGGCAGTGGTGCTACAATATGGACCGAAAACTTACAGCAGCTCGACCGACTTACAAGGCTACCAATTAGCCTACCTACCCAGTGGATTACCCACACGACCATGACACTTGGTGACAACAGACGTTTGACAGTTTCTCGCGTATTTATCGTCTATTTTCCTCTTTTAATGTTGGAATTTTAAAACGATGATATAAGGGTGATTTTGCAGTATTTGAGGGAATGTATTTCACACGGGTCTTAAGACGTCTGCAGTGATTAAACCTTTGTAAACACAACATGGGATGTAGTGGTACAGACATGCCTCCAGGCCCTGGTGCACGGCATGCCAAAGAGGTGTCAAGGCATCATTCAACGTTTATGGGATTTTGTGAGACATTTTTGCTGTTAGTGTGTGTTGTATAGGAATCATTGTTCCACAATCACTCAATCTTATGATAAGCTGTTGTTGTTGTTGTTGTTAATATCCAAATTATGTATTGGAGCTTTCATCCATGACTGCTCAACAACAAGTATATTGGGTAGATGTCATTTTTCATATCCCACATTAGCAGATAAAAAAATGAGAGGGTATTGTGTGTTCTGTCTGTGCAGAAAAGGACTGCATTGCATATTTGAAGCGGAAGGAGGAGTCACCAGTTCAGGTACCTGAAGTAGACAGCTGGACACCTGATAAGAATGGCATAACAACGAAAGACGATCCGATGGGTCAGTATTTTTAAAATGAACTCCCCAGATTCCTTTTTTGGGGTGTTTTTGTACGTCTTTTTAGTACGCTCTAAATCTAGCAAGATTTTCAAAAAAATCTACAGTGAGCAACATATGTCTTCATTAACTCACCCTGTTTGTTGATGAGGTAGGCCCGGCACTTAAGATGCACAGGTGCTTAGCTAGCTTAATGGATAAGATACTGTTTATTATGACGGTAAATTGGCACCAACCAAAACAATGCCTATGAAAGTTCTTGAAATCTGATCATTTTAAAGTTCCTAAATTATTTGTACTATATACATGGAGGTGAATTGGTAGATTAATGCTTTGCTAGAATTAAGACTGATGTTTTGTGGTGAGATTTGTAATGAGGAGTGATTTGTATGTTGCATTCAGAAAATCTTGCTGAATTCACTGTTGATGTTGTCCCCTGGTTACAGGCAACATGCCCGAAATGTTTGATGCCTTCATCTGCTACTGCCAGAGTGACATTGAGTTTGTCCATGAGATGATCCGACAGCTGGAGCAGACGGTCTACAGGCTTAAACTGTGTGTGTTCGACAGGGATGTTCTCCCGGGCACTTGTGTTTGGACTGTCACCAGTGAACTCATCGAAATGAGGTCAGCCACGCAGGAGTGCATTATGGGAGATGAGCTCTGAGAGGAAGTGGGAGACTTGTGGGTGTTCCCTCGCCTGCTCCTCACTGCTCAAGTGTTTTATTTTCTTTCTTTTTTTGCAGTGGTGTCTTTATCTGAAGTGCTCAAATTCAAAAAAAGTTTTGTATTCAAAGAAGCTAGTACCAAGATTTTGAACTTGATGTGAGCTGTAACAGTGATGTGATATAGTGGGGGTGACTTGGGAAGATTGTAGACAAGTTGTGGAGCTGCATTGTGTATTAGCTGCAGTGGTTTGGTTACACAGTCAGGGTGCTAAGAAAGCAGAGAAGTGCAATAGTCACAATGTCAGAACAAGTTGTTGGACTAGGAGCTGAGTAGAGTAGGTGGGAATGGAGGGACTGATTCTACCAATGTTGTAAAGAAAAGGAACATTGAAACAAGAAAAGGAACTAGTTATCTAAGATGACGCCTAGGCTATTTTTTATACAAGTGCTGTGAGTGCGTAGCATCCAGATTTAATGAGAGGGCTTCCGGTAGGGAGGAATGTAGATAACCTCAGTTTGAACCAGGTTAAAGTTCAGGCAACAGTTTGCCATTCACCATGAGATGCACTGCTTGAGTTCCAGCTTGAGGAAAGGAGAAGAAATTAGAATATCATCATATGTTGTGAGAAGAGTTGATAGAACAAAGAAATTGCTTGTGAAAAAGAACAGGAGGGGGCTGAGTATAGAACCTTGGGGAACACCTGCTGGAAGATTATGTGGTCTAGACAAGCCACAATTCCAGAATAACCCTAAAGGAACATCCAGAGAGGTAGGATTCAACCCACTTTAGAGCTGTGCCTGAGATCCCAATGTAGTTAGGGTAAAGAGGAGGAGCATGTGGTCAGCTGTGTCACAAGCTGGTGGTCAACTGTATCACAAGCTGAGAGAAATCCAAAAGACAGGCCAGAAGAAAGGGAAGATGCTCTAGGTAATGGAAGTGCTTTATTGATGGAGATGAGGGCTGTCTCTGTGGATTGGTCAGCCCTGAAGCCAGACTGGAAAGAGTTAAGAAGGGTATTCTGTGAAAGGAAGCCTTGGCTCAGTGGTTTTAGAGAGTAAATGAAGCAGAGACCAAATGACAATTTGTGACAGTAGAAATGTTTTCCGCGTCAAAGATGTGACGCCTGCCTCCTTGAAGACAAACAACCAGTAGAAAGTGAGGACTGGAGAAGATGGACAGACTGATAGTGGGTGTGAATACAGCCCAAGGCACAGGTGGTTGGTTGTTGTCTGACCATTAGTTGAGAGGTGTTGACATCTGTATGGTGAGAGCACTTTTAGGTAGGACTGGCACGGAGGATAGTTTGGCAGAGCAGGACAAAACGATACAAGGGGAAGAGGATCTTTTTTATTGTCTATTTAGCGCTCATGCCATTCATAATGAGAAGTAGGGTACACCTTTAATGTCTGACTAAATGTGGTGTGTTTTTCCGTCAAGGTGTAAGAGAATGGTTGCAGTGATTTCGGATGAATACCTTGACAGTGAAGCATGCGACTTTCAAACCAAGTTTGCTCTCAGCCTCTGTCCAGGTAATGTCCCTTCACTTTCATTCCTTTTTACCAAAATGCCCACTTAAGAAGTACGTCTCCTGGTTGAGTGTGAAGAGAAGTACGGTAATGGGGCTGTCAGATGACAGGCCCACTTCACGTCCTAATGTTCTTGGTGCATTGATGCAGTCCAGATTGAACCCACATGCCAGTGCAGACTGGCTGAGATTGCTGCTTGTGCCAGCTGCGATAACAGCGCACCCTAGCTGATGGATTGCAGAATGAAAAGGCAATCGACCACTAACTGTATATAGGACAGTCAATTTCACTGAGGACTTTGCAGTAATGGGATGGGCTTTCCCAATTTGCAGAGAAAAGAAATTAAAAATTGTGCAGACAAACTGAGAAAAGAACCTCTAAAAGAGTTCATTATCACTGATGCTTCAGTTTTTAGTAAACAGCTGTCGATTGAGGTCTATATATCTGAATTTAATGCCCATCTAGCTTGACTGATGTATGGCCAGGTGCAAGCTTTATGTCAGTGATGGTTGAGGCCAGATTTCTCTCTTTACTGAGAGATGTGATTAAAAATGAAATACAAATTTAAACATGTCTGTTTTCATTCCAGAAAAAAAATGCATTTAATTTTGCAGTTACGATTTTTTTTTCTCGGTATTAATAAAAATGGAAATGCTCTGTGTTTTAGTTGTATGTGTTTAGTGGAATCCTCTAGCAGCTACTGTCATGTAGAACTAAGACTCATTTCTTGAAATTTTGGCAGGAGCGCAAAAGAAACGTCTCATCCCAGTGTTGTACAAGCCAATGAAGAAGCCTTTCCCGAGCATCCTGCGCTTCCTGACTGTATGCGACTACACCCGGCCCTGCACCCAGTCTTGGTTCTGGGGCAGACTGGCTAGAGCTCTGTCTCTCCCGTGATGGCCTACTCTCAAATCACCACGTTGTGTGTGCTTTTCGGAAGTAGCGTTGCTTGTATTTGGGTGTGTGGTAGTTGGAGGGAAGTTCAAGGCCCGACAGCCTGTGCGCATTGCTTATTTTCCAGCTCTTCTGCGACATAGACCCACGCTGAAGACTTCATGCAAATTTCCATGTTTGCTCAGTGATTTTTTTTTTTTTTTTGTGAATAAGAGGCCTCATGAACATTGAGTTTTGAAATATAAAATCAAAGACTGAAAAAGCAACAGGATTTTATCAGAGGCACTTAAGAGTCCTTGAATAATGATGATTATCTAGGAACGCTCCATGTCAGGATACTTATAATGCCCTGAACCAGGGGTCCTCAGTCGTATCCAGAAAGGGCCGGTGTGGGTGCAGGCTTTTGTTCCAACAAGCAGTAACACACTTGATTCTACTAATCAACCCTGTGGAATCTTTGCTAAGCACCTTGATTAGTAGAATCAGGTATATAACTGCCCAGTTGGAACAAAAAGCCTGCACCCACACTGGCCCTTTCTGGATAAGATTGAGAACCCCTGCCCTAAACTGATCCTGGATCACATTCTGGATCACATTCTGCTCTAATTGGTCAGAGTTTGGGTTGGGTTGCTGGGACAGTATACATTTTCAAGGATATCGAGGCAATTTATATTGTTTTATTGATGCTCTGCAACACTGCTGTAGTCTACAGGGGTTTGATGTGTACCATGATGTATGCTGGTTTACATCCCTACCTTTTCCTTATGAATTCAGATCATTGAAAAGTAAATTGTAAATTGCATAGTGCAGGTTTGGCTCATAAATGAAAACTGATCTGAATGATTTACAAAGTCTTTAAAATGATAGAGAATAATAATTATTTGTAAAAAAAAAATAGCATGTGTTTTTAATGACAAGAGAATACATCAGCCATCATTAGCTATTAATAATGTTTAAAACCCGTTAAATATTTTTATACTTCTGGAATTGCAATTGAAGTTGAAACAAAAACTGCAGGCAAGGGGATTTTCTAGGATCAGGGTTAGGAACTACTGGTTTGTAGTCTCAGTCCTTGTTTGCATGATGATGTAAATTGGAAATTGGGTTTTGTTCCATGGGAAACTGCAATTGTGGTGTGGAGTGTTTCTTCCTAATATTTCGCTCGAAGCCATACGTAGCTGATCAGACCTATCATTGGCATTACTTAGGCAAATGGTGCTTGCAGCTTTGTGTGCACTTGTTCTTGTTAATACAAATTAATTTTGTCATTAATCATAATTATGCAGTGCTTGTGAACTATGACGCTTTTGACATGAAGCTTTAGTAATCATACCTACAATGAGCTACCGTACATTTTTGATTTCTTTGTCAATTTGTCTTGGTTCCATATAAAAAGATGAAAGCACAATACATTTCCTTTCTTTACGAATGATCATTATGTCCTGTTAAAATGATAAACTAGTATAGCACTCCAAACCTTTTTATTGAATGTAGCGAAGATCCAAAATATTGCCAGAATACTCCAGACAGTATTATTTTAGCTAAAAACTATATAGCAAATTAATAGGCCTAGCTGGACAATGCTGCTCTGCTTTGCCTAGTGATCTTCATTCATTTCCACATCTCTCATTTTTCTTGATCAGAATATTTATCTGGAAAGATGTTCATCATCATGATGTCAGCACAAATGGGTTAGATAAACGTCTAAGGTAAAGAAACTGAAATGCAATTGAGCTTGCTGTTTACAATGTAAAAAATACAAAAGCAACCAACAAAAAGACTAATGTGATATAGTTTCCATTTAATATGTTGGTACATTACGGCTTTTTGGAAGTGGAAGTACTTTTTAATTTGTATTCTTTTTTGTGGTCTGTGTATTGTTATTGTTGGTAAGTGATTGTACAATGGAAAATGCAAACAGCCAGTGTCAGAAAACATGTTTGAAATGGCAATGTGCATTGCTCAATCTATGTCAAGGGGAAATATCAAATGGTACCAATTTTATTTGTTTAATTAACAGTAATCTCCCAGCACTCTTTTTTTTTTAAAATAAAGTGATGCTAAAATACAGTAAGTATTTTGCTCTGTGCACATGACAACCTGAATACTTTTTACCACACCTCACAAGACAATTACATGTTCTCACTAACACTAGAAATTAAATCAATGCCTCTCATGGAATACCATCTACACAAATTTTGGAATATTACTCTCTGAATATAATATACGCTCGATTTTTATGTATAATGTGCAATATCAAAACATAATTTACATAATTTACACTATATCAAGTGGGGGCCTCTGTTTTAGCATGGAACATTGTACTAAATTGCATACAGGGTGTAGATGGTTACATAAAAAGTAATTGTTAGTTTCACTCCTTCAATGTTCAAAAAGATTGTCTGGCATGGTTCATTCCTTGTAAACTCATAAACCACATTTGCCCAAAAACAAAAACATTTAGTCCACAATCTCCCCAATTCACTGTAACCTCTATCTAAATGAATAACCACTTACCTGTTTCTCACAATAGGATAAGAACACATTAGGAAAGTCACATATCTCATATATGTGCAGTTCCTATGAAATGTGAATGAATTCTAATTGTAAGCAAGATTGAAAACTGAAAATTTGCACTTTTCAGTTTTCATTAAGATGCTTTTCCATCTGAGTGTCTGTGAAAGGAAATGTCTTACAGTACATCTACTGATATGTCAAGGAAAAAGGAAAACTACCAGAAAATGTACAACTTAATGTTTTTAAATAACGTGAATGCATTTTCCCATTTTAAATCATCTTTATGCTTGAGGCAGGACAGGTCAGTCTCTAGCTAGCTTGCTAACTGTGTACGAGTGTTCACAACTTGAACGACTGGGTCATAATGATCATGTCATGGTTGATAACATTTTCTGTGAAACACCGCAAGGAACATGCGCATACAGGACACTTCTGCCTCCCTGAGAGTTAAAAGTCCCCAAGGTACACAAAATAGTTAGTGATATAGTATTTAATTACATATCTTTATCATATATGGATTGACACCAGTCTATAAACAAAGGTACATGCTGATTCCACCTGTTGAATGTGATTTCTATATGTTAGCGTCTAAGTAGGTGGCTTGCATGGACATTTGTAATTACAAGATGGTACTTCCATTTTTTTAAATTGTGCCAGACCAATTGTAGCCCCACCCCCCTAAGCAGTGGGAAAATTGCTTAAAGGGCCCGTTAATTCTTGTTACTTGCACTACTGAAATGGCTGTTCAAAAAGTCAGACTTTTAAAATCTCTGTATACAGTAAGACTTGGCTTCCTCCATTTATATATTTTTATGTACAAGAGTCTGACAAGGGTTCGGGTGTCTCATCCCCAAATAAAGAAAACTTGCATGCATTCCCCAGAATAATGTTATAATAATGCTACAGCACACATAGAAAATAGCACAGGATCTCATAGCAACGCAGTAAAATTAATGATGCTCTGTCAGAGCCAAGCTTAAACTTCTCCTTGGCGCTGCCAGTGACTGGGAGTCATGTGACCCAAAATGAAAACTGCTGCAGGCACTGTTACTCGGCCTCACACAGTCTGCTTAAGGAGTCTTGTTCACCTGTGTTTTGCCTCATTATGTTCCCCTCAATTCTTGCTGGCCCCAAAGCAGTCTTATTTATATCTGATTGGAGAAGCGGTTTTCCCTTTTAATGGTGGATGATACTATTTGCTCATTTTGCACCAATGGTAGTTTTCAAAATGTTGTTTCTAATTATATTTTGACAGTCATTCATATTAGTATTTCTTCATTAACACTTTCCCATCTGTGAAACAGTGAAAAATAATACTTCCATTAAAAAGTAACAGATGTCAGCCTCTCCCTTTCCCTTGTTTGTTAGCTTTCAGATCTATTTTGAAAAATGGTTGTGGCAGTGTTCCCATTTGCAGGACTATGGAAAGGAGCCTGCTTACTATGGACATAGGATTTTTACTCCATCAACTATTAGTGTTACCCACAACCAGTTCTGGAGTTATCTTTACCTGTTTTGGAGGTACCTGCAAAGCCAACTGGGTCCATTAAGAGAAGACTTAGAGCTGAGAGAAAGACTGAAACAAGGTATAAAAAGACCTCACAATGGTATATTTTGCTTATGAAAGATTCTTTCCATCCTTCTTATCAGACCTTAATCTGATGAGACTATGGCAAGATGACTTGCAGCAGTCTGACTGAGGCACAGCAGAGATGAAGAAACCAAAGCAGTGTGAAATAGTCTGGTTTAGATATCCAAGTAACTTATAAGGCAGTATGGCACCAAACAACATCCTTTAAGCAATATCCTTTAACACCTCAGTGTTGTAATGATGAGATACTGAAAAGAGGCTTTCTGGTTGTCTTTTTCAGAAGAGGTGTCATTTACAACAACATGTTGACATAACTGGGATATGCATGTGCATATCACACCAGTTGGTATGAAATATTATCTCAAACAAATAGATATAAATCCAGGGTGAATTATCTGTCTTGTAGCTTCCTCTTACATTATTACTGACTACTAATCAGCTCAAATTTGATACAATCATGCTATGGACAATGCCCTTATTAATATTAACAAGGTGGCCAATATCTGAGGACTGCAAGCAGGAAACATCACCCTTTGTTATTTCTGCAGGGTTTTGTTTGTAGCTAAAAAAGGTCATACATATCAATAAGCCAGGAAGCTGCAGTGTGGAATCCAGTTATACTGAGAATAACACACAGATAAACAGTCTTATCCCAGGAGAGCTGGAACCTGGGGTATAAATGGAATGTTTAAATACTAAACATATCCAGACTACGACCATAATTTTGAGCCTGGAAAATATGCAAATCATAACACAACATTCTACATCCCTACTTTATCACAGTTCATATTGGTTTTGTACATGAAAAAAGTTTCAGTAACCATTTCAGTCAGTAACAATTTCACATGGTGCCCATTACTAATTGGGAGCCCTAGTTTTACCACACCACACACACGGTATGGTTATTAATTTCAGAGTAGTTTATTTTAATTGGCCATCTTGGTCAACAACTGTGTTCCTCCAAAGGATTAAAACACAAAAGTTATCTGGATTAAATCCAGCCCCTTCATCAGTAGCCTGTTTTAGACCAGATCTGATCTAGTGCTACAGAGTCTCAGTAATGAGACAACCAGAGCAGCATTTTAACTTGGCTGCGACTGATATATGCAATACCACTGGCGTCCACTGAATGGCAGCAAAGCACAGACAGACCTTGTGCTGCCTTCCGAAACTGCTCAACACACTGAAGCAGCAAGGGAAGCATCTGACACAAATTTTCATTCACTGACATACTATGTTTTCAAAAATAGATAAAGATTTTTGTACAATTTACATAAAAAGCTCTTATAATAACAATAAACAATAAAACAAAAGTGCCTGTTTAAACGGTTATCCCATTACTCACATTTCTCATATCTGACTGTTTTTCTTTTTTGCTATGTTATGACTACAGAAAATTAATAGATTTATATTCAGATAAAATACCATAGAAAGAGGACCAGCCAATGGTCTATTGCACAAGAAATGCTCAAGAAATCAACTGCACAGGAAATGTAACCAATTTGGAAAACTGAGAGCCTTTATGGCTCAGTATGCCTGAGTGGTTTTGCAGTTGGAAATTGGGAAAAGCTCCAACATACTCCCAAGATATCATATCCACTTTCACCAGGTGGCATGACTCACCTGTGGGGCAGGGTTGCATAAACAAGCAGTACATAAACCGCTTGCTTTAAAGAATGACTTAATGATAGCATCTATCATATCTATGTTCATTTCATTTCATGAGGTTGCTTAAATTTGGCTGAAAGTTGGTATTGACATGATCATGCATACTTTGTGGGGATGGAAAAAACATCCTATCCCTCACAAAAATGTTCTATACATTTTGAACAGTTCTTTTTTTTTTCAAATCAAACACATAATCCAGAACTAAATCATGTCCATAGTGTTCCAATGTCCTCCAGAGACAGAGCTGTACATTGCACACATTCACTGAATTATCTGCATAATCTTTCAATGTTAACAAACATAAAACTGAGTAATTATTTTTTATCCCCCTTTTACCTATTCTTCTACAAAAAGAAAATGAATGCTACAGCTGATTAAAACAACAGCAAATCTGCTCAGTGATATCATAATAGAAAAGATACCTTTTTACAGAGATGTTTGCTTTTATTTTGTGAATCTGGGGTGCACTGATGTTTTGACAGTGTGACATGAAGGGAGGAGTGCAGAGCAAAAAAGCTATCCTTCCCATGATTCCTTTCCTCTGAAACCAGAAGGTCTACGGCTATGTTTACCAAAGTCACTGCAGTCTAGGACCAGTACGCATGGCTTCTCGGGTTTCTGAGTCCACCCAAGGCATCACAGCTCACAGATATGCGGCTATCGGCCATGGATTCCACTGTCAACTCACGCCTGCTCTCTCCAAGATACTGACCTCAAGGTGGGGCACAGATTCCTCAGAGAGACAAATTCAGGAGGAGCTGATGCACATTTTCCTCTGTAAAATGCTCTTAGTGTGTTTTTTCTTCAGTACAATTTTCAGCATAGTGAAATCTTTTATTCTTATTATTTTAAAAAATAAATAAAACCAATTTTCTATCATTATTCTTTAACAACAATCCTTCTGTAACATCAAAAACTGGAAATGGAAATAAGGGTTATTATAACCAAAAGCAAATTTCACAAAGCTAGTCCTTGCTTAAAAACAATCCTTCACCAGTGGCCTGCACATTCTCATCACAGCCTAAGAGGGGGTGAAATGAGCTCTTTTGCTTCTAGACATATTATTTTTTGCATTTACAGAATCCCTTATGACTTGGCTATTCCAGCAGAAATTATCATACATATAGCTGCATGGGCTGTAATGAGCTGGGCTCCGCTACTTTTAGACCATGTTATATGGCGGTGGTTCCCAACCTGGGTTCCAGGTCCCCCTCGAGGGGCTCTGAAGATGATTTGAGCAAAAATGTCAAGTATAAGGAGATAAACTTAGGTACCAAGTGTCAAAATTTCACAATTAATACAAGTAATCTTTAAAACCTACCAGTAATGGGACATACTTATGATTACTACCTAGCAGTAGAATTTCCTGTTGTAATTTGTTATTTCACAAACATTCACCTTGAGTTTAATGATGAAATGCAACCTGTTCAATACCAGAAGAAATCTACTTCACCCACCTACATCAGTGGAGTAGCTGACCAATGGCATTCTGAGCCACTGAAGCACTGGGGTATAGATATTTACATATAGACCGATTGGAGTACTCTATGGGATTTCTGTGATAAAAACGTATTAGAATTGTATATTACCCTAAAACCACTGGAACAATCATTGTTTCACAAACTGACACATATTATGATCATAAAAAACTGAGCGATGAGGTTTTCTTCAGTTGTCAAATCAGCAAACGCTTTTGCAATCGGCATGTGCACTTCCGGGTACTTCACTGCCTGGCCCCTCCCACCCTCTCCAGTTCTCAGTGACATTGACCAATAAGGAGGATCAGCGCACACGAAACAGAATATTTCGAATATTCACATAGAACCCATAACCAGCCATCGGTTTTGCGGTTTGTATAGCTTCCGTAACAATGTAACGGATTATTTACCATCATGCTATATAACTACGAATTTCTCGTTATACTTTACATATTTGTTTATATAGGCTATATTAGAAAATACTTTTGAAGTTCAACAAACGCCACGAATCCTGAAATTGTAAAGTCGTCGCGCCTGCCATTTTAAATAATGAATTAATAGGAGCCTAATATGCTAATCTACCTGGTGGTAATCAAATCATTGATATTTAAAATACATGAATGTTTATTTTGTAACTCAGTTTTCTGAATTGATACATTTGCCACACTCAAGATGGCCACTATTCACAAACCTCCTGAGCTTACGACAGGAACGCAGGGGGCGGGGATTGTAGCTAGTGGCAAAGTTTGGGAATGATAGTGTGAGCTGTGGAAGATTGCAAGCAAGGGAAGTACCATTGCTGGCCCGCTTGGAATTATAACCATATTTTATTTTAAGGAAAGAAATACGTTGCAATCTTGGGGTTCAATATCGTCTGCATTACAACGGCTTCAGCGTAAACTACAGCCATGTCGGAGGACCAGAGCTCCCAACCTTGGTCCATCAAGAAAGATGATTATGAGCTACAGGAGGTGATTGGTGAGTGCAGCTACATTGTAGCAATATTGAATCGTTGAATAGCTGGAGAGTCAAGGGTTATGAAAACGCTCCACGAATCAAGACAAGTCAGAATTTTTTTCAAACGTGGGCTGACTGGTCAGTAGTTAGGTAGATAACGTCAGCTAACTAACGTTCGGCACTTTTACGTTAGCTTGCCAGCTTGCACATTGATATACACTCTATATTTAGTTGGCTAGTCAGTTGCCTAAACTGTATGTAAGCTTGTTAGGTACGCACGCAAAACACGCGTTTTCTTTTTATCGTAGTTTTATGCATTTGTGTATTGCTGATCAATAAATCAGTAAAAATGTACGTTAGACACTTGTTAATACTGCAGTCATAGGCTACGTCTTGGAACTCTATCTGCACCAATGAAACAGAGTTGGTTGGTGGCTGGCTCGCAAACTTAGGTTAGCTGAATGATATATCATAGCATGTTCTGCCAGCATCTTTAATCGTAAGCAAACCAATAGTCTAGCAAGCGCATATAATAGATGAATAGCATTATGCATTCATTGGTGTCATCAGGAAGCTAAACCGGTATCAAGCTCTTCTGAAGTTAGAATGGTACGAATACGCGAGATCTAGAGCAAGTGACTGTCGTCACCGAGTTTGTCTCTTGGCTAACGCTACGTGCTTCACACTCAAGGCTGTCATGTGTACATCTACACCATATATAGCTTATTCATAGCTTAGCGTCAAAGTTGGGTAGTGCTCCATTGAGATTTCAGAGAAGATATGGGCCCTACGTTTAACGGAGAAATTGACTAGACCTTCATAGTTCGCAGTATTTTTTTTTATGTGAGTGTTTTAACAAGTAAATTCCAATGCTGGAAAGGGAACCGCTCTGTTTTTCTAGCCAATGAAATTGCAGCTACTGTTGCATACCAGAGAGCACAATTAATTTATTTCGTGGAGGACGGGTTCAGCCTACTTGAGACATTAACGTGAACTTTGATCTATCATTTCACGTTAATACATCATATATGTTTTTTTCTTTCTTTCAAGTTTCGGAACGTTAGTGAGCGATTACGACTGGAAGACAGTGTGACGTTCTTAGGAAGACCTATACAGAACATTGCTTTTGGCGATGTGGTAATATCACACCATTGGCTGGCCAGGGTTTGATTCCTACATCCGGCAAGTAGCATACTCATCGCTTCCTTGAGCATCCTCAAGCATCCTCAAATTGTAATTTTAGGAAGCTGTGGACCCATTTTCGCGTTCTTTAAATTTGTTACTTAAATTAAATAAAAAATGATACAGATATAATCCTTGCACAATACTCGTATTTGTCCAGAGAATTACTAGAAGAAAGATTTAGCTATTCGATGCTATCTCTGGTTTTTTTCTCCATTTGGGAAATTACGCTACAGTATGACCTATTTGCATGACATATTCCTTGAAAAATTAAATCTTAGAATTGGATATACAAATTTGGCATTTGTTCACAATATAATGTGAGATTTATTAACAATGTGCATGCAGTTGAATGTTCATTAGATTATTTGGAAAATGTTTTTGTTTTTTTGCTTATATTTAAATACACTTGGTTATTTTGTAGACACAACAGAACTCAGGGTGTGACATCTATAAAAGGTTAATATCTATTGACGAAGGAGCATGCTACACCAATGCCCTAATTGTCCTGTTCAGAAATGTTTATAATCTTGAAAACGGTGGCCTATAGAGGCTACATGCAGCACATTTTTCTTATGGTTTAATGATAACTTTATAAGAACGCTTGCACAGGCTCTTTAAGGTAACTACAGAAAAGGAGGAGGGTAAGACAATTTCTGGTATTCTTCATTACAGCCTTCATCCAATCAAGCGGAACAATAGTTTGCAGCTGGAAGTGCTCTAGCATTGTATGCTAAATTATGACTACTGCAGAGGCTGTAGAGGAACAGGAAGAAAGTGAACATTTGAATATGAATATGAATGCTTTATCTTGTGGTAAGACGTTAGAAAAAGGGCCCAGTTACTTTGATTTCACTATGCCCCAGTTGGGCCAGGAAATTGGTAAAACATGAGAAAAGCTTAGACCTCTATTAACAAAGATTCTATGGCATGGCTATAGCATTTTTTTTAAAAGTAGGCCTATACCATTAGGAATTTTTTTTGTGAGATAAAGGAAACCAAATATAACATGACTAGGATAATCCCAAAAATAACACTATACAAATCCAAACTTACAGGCCTATGTGACATTAAATGCACACTTTGGCCTCTTGCTGTCCGGTGATGCTATCTCTGTCACTAAGTGACGTTTTGGCATCTAAACATTATATTGCAGTTAAGCAACAACAAAGCATATTTTCTGATTGGAAAATAGGTTTAGCAGGTTTTTAACAGTAGCTATTGTGCTTTTCCGCCAATAGTTTGGTTGCCTTTGTTGCTGGAGAGAAAGAGCCTTCAAGTAATGATTTGTCTTCTGCCCAGGCTTGATCCAGAGGGGTGGAGTTAGCTCTGGGCTGCTGGGAAAAATTGGATTAAGCACATACCCCTCTGCTGTATGCCTGGGTCCACTGTTCTGCCCTGGAGCTACACCACACCTTCTCATCTATGACATCCATAGCTTGTGCCTTTTCAAACGGGTTCCAGCAACCTTGGTCATTTGAATGAAATCCTGTATTTATTAGGTTTATGATATTTTTCAGATGATTGATAACTGCTTGTTACATATGATGTATGTGGGCTTATATGGTCACATGGTCTCCTGTCCAGATAAGTGACACGGTTCTGATTTACTGTTTCGTAGAGCTGGGGTTTGACTGAACAGCAATAGCCACGGCCATTAGAACCTGCCTCCCTCGCCACTCATGGGCAACAACCTATGGGAGGATAAAGCTGCATGGATTTCCTAACGCACTCCAAGTGAAAACATTATCTCTTTAAAAGAAGAGACATACTAATCCTTTGGGGAACTATGGTGTAAGATTCAACTCCCTCTGCTGTAAATTCACCATGTCAAAACTAACAAAACGATTGGTCTCTTCAGCCTGCTGTCCTACACAGAATACAATGAATTTGTCAGCTCCTTTGTTTTATATTAGGAGAGACATTATTTGATAACTCAAGTAGGAGCTTAAATAGGGAGTTTTGCTTATAGTTGCATTTTATGACTTTGGCTACAGACTTTCTGTAGATCTTAAATCCTCTCTATTGTTATGCCCCTGCTCCCAGACTTAGGAATTCCAAATCTGATATCCTCCTATTGGAGCAAAAGAAAGAAAGAAAGAGTAAAATATTGTGCAATTTTCTCTTTAGAACTTAATACAGACCTACAAGATTCTTCCAGTCCTCATATGCAGTAGGCTACATGTTAAATGGCAATAGGGCCTTTTTTCTGTGACTACTTTTGCTCAGGTTACAGTCCTGACATTTCATCAGCACTGAGGCTGACATCTTAAAGGGGTTTTCCGCTGCTATACTGGTGTGGTGTTGGTGCTGTCATGCTAAAAGCAGTCCTGCACTCACTGTAAATCTGTCTGGTAGCATGCTTACATGCAGCTAATTCAACGTAGTGAGTTCATAATTCAAGCATGCCAGTGTTAAATATATTTTCAATGGCAGGAAAATGATTAAGCAGTCAATAAATGTGTGAGATCAGAATCAGAATCAGAATCAGGTTTTATTGCCAAGTAGGTTTACACATACAAGGAATTTGTTTTGGTCAGGTGGTGCATAACAGTGAACATAAAATAGATAAATAAAATAAGATAAACATAGTGCAATAAAAGCATAACAGACATAACATAACATAAACATAGTGCAAACGGTAAACAGTAAACAATAGAGATAATGGTTTACTTGCCACCAAGTATTTCTTCTCTGTTCGTCACACAAAATCTTTCATGTGTAAGTCTTTCCTTACCATCTACCTGAGATTGTCTTGGCAGAAGTCCAATGTAATTACTGCATGCAACTTAAACTATTAGTCAAGTGTTGCTACTGCTATTAAAAGTTCAAATAACATGTTGTATTCAGTACAACAGATAACATGCAGAAAGTTCAGAGTATGTGAGACTGCCATGATCTGTCATAGCAATGGCGAGATTTTCTACTTCTGGTAAACTCATGTATAATTTTATATCTATAGTAATGTTGGTTCTCATGATTCCCCTCCAGGGATGGATGTTCGAGAAGATAAATTCTCTGTCCATCCAAGTTTGTATCCATCACCAATGATCTCTCTTTTGATCATATTTGTGATCTCATGTCTGATTTTAATTTTAAAGTAGAATAATATTAAGTAGCGTAATAATATTCTGCTTTTATATGTAAAATAATTTGTATAAATTGATGTTTAAATGTTTATGGAGAAATCTGGATGTTAATGAAATATAATATATTGTTTAAATAAATAAATAATGAAGTAATTAAATAATAAGAGTTAAATGTAAGCACTCCAACATTAAAATATCCTTTGAAAAATTACAACTTTGAGTCTGAACTTTGATGTTTTTCCCCTTAGTTAGTGGTCTATCATCAACAAACTTTGGGTTCATGCTGGATGGTCGGTGTGCAATGGGGCCTATCTTACTTAGCATGTTCAGCACAACCATTGTTTGAGGAAGTTCCCAAGGGAGGATGTCTTGTTTTTATGAAAGCCTCTGCATTTCCATTATGGTGAGCATCTGAGCACACTGGATGAAGTTAGAGAAGATAGAGACTAGAAATCCTTAGATTATTTCAATTAGCTTTAAGCCTACTGAAATACGATAATTGGCCAACAATAATTGCGCTTGAACTAGTTACCAGCGTACAGAAATCGCCACAGCTCCTACCTGCTTTGAAAGGAATTTGAAAAACGATGGTACGTTTTTTTCCTTTGCATGATCAGTCATGAGAGTCAAAATAACACCAAGGCAGCCTTTGGATACTTGGCTAACTATTGCCAACGGTTGAACCATTCACAAATTGCTGTGGCAGCGGAGGTAGTTGTAATTTTTTTTCACATGCCGTAGTAAATTCTGTAACGTAGCAGAGTGCGGGGGCTGCGAGGTAGCTGGGGGCTGCTCTTATGTTTAGCCACGTGCAGCGCTTCTCGTAGGACAGCCCCTCGGAGCGACGGGCGGAATGTGTGCGAGCATGTGGAGGAAGGCCTCCTGACATCTCTGTGAGGAGGGCTTGGCCTGCGGGGGCAGGAAACGCAAACAGACAGCAGTTCATGAAGGGCCACATTCTCCGGCCTCTGAGAAGGCGAGCTCACACAATAATGCCACTGGCCAGCCAGAAAATCAAGCCACTGCTATTGTCTGATTGGCCATTGTTATTTTGACCAGAATCAAATGATAGTTGAGCTGTTGGGAGTTCAAGCATTTGTATTTTCTTTCTGTTACAAATAAATGTGAGGAATATTTGAGTGAACTATGTCTGCAGCTTTCACTTTCTTCATTCTTAACAATTGGAAAAGGTGACAAGTTGCAGAGAGTACGAATGACAAAGTCCATGTACTTTTTGTGTTAAACTGGATCAGAGATAATTAGCAGTAATTTGTCAAAATTTTAGAAGATCTGTCGTATAAAGTCGGTGTTAAATGTGTCATGCTCTGGGTGTTTTTGCATTATCATCTGCAGTAAATTTTTTAAAATTGTTTTTGGGTTAATTTATCATTTAATACCTGACATAAGTTGATTCTAATAATCGTGCCCTGTGTGGCCTCGGCCATTTTGTATTGTTATAGTATATTGAACCTAATTTATATTCAGAATATGTTCTCTGGGACTGCAGAATTGATTAAAGCAGAATTCAGTAATTTGCATTTCAGGCCACTGAATTATTTCTGCCATGGGAAATAGCTAATAGCTGGATAAGAGGAAATAAAACAAGGCTCAGTACAATAGCAGATGCAGTAGATAATTCCATATGTCCCAGAGTTATGTTCTACACTGAACCCTCTCTTGATAATGTTTGCAGTAATAATCCTAGCTGAATTTTCCTATGCTAACATGGATTCAAAACTATTTTACTGCCCTTGCATTTTAAAACCTCAGGCTGGGTGGTGGACCATTTACAAAGTGTTAATTGAAACTGGTGAATGTCTTAAGCTGTGCTGTTAGCAATTGCAGAAAGCAATTGTCATTATTATTTTTATTTTTTTCTTTCATTTCAAATTCTATTGTCCTATTTTCTAGTGCACAGTTTAGCATTGTTTTGGAGAAACTAGCCTTTTGAGGTAAGGATAGGCTGAATCTGTTGATCCCTGCTACCTTGTACATGGCTTGCAGTAGGCCTATATATTAAAAGGTTCCAGTCATCATAACAAGCTACTGGGAATAGATGGACAGTCACAACGAGGGATGTTTTGCTCTTTTTTTCTTGCTCTTGCATCTCACTCCTGATCTGCAAATCAAAAAGAAGATGAGACCAAGGCCAACTCATGATTTCCAGTGCCCAGAGACTGTCAAGAACTGACAGATAGGCTATATGGTGACACTTAAAATCATTTTTATCCCTTTTTAATGTTTTACTTCAGAGAATCTTCAGATAATACCTTACAGTTTATTGTTTATCTCTCTTCCTCATAAGTGCTTTAGTTATATCGTTTCAGGGCAGTTGCATGAAAGTGCATCTAAGATATGCCTTACAAATTTCATTGCTAAAATTTTATTACTTTCAAAACAACGGCTCGTCCTAGTGAGAACTTTGCTTGCGAGATCTGCATTGACTTAGCCTAATTATACTGTAGGTGCATTCTCAGCAAATTGCCTGGTCACTTTTGGTTGAACGGGCCACTGGCCAATGCAGTGACATTCATGTCTTCTGAGAGGCCAACACTGCAGAGAAGAGAAGCTAAGACTGGCATTACCAGATCTAATGCTGACCAGTAGGCTGTGCACTGCATTTGACATGCAGGCCCATTTTTCATGACCCCTAGTTTACTAAAACAAAACTGACAATTGAAAACACTTATTCTTACTGGATGAAGAGTGTCAGTTTTAGAAGTGCAGATTTGTGCCCTTCAAATATGATGTGATGGTAGACACATGGCTCTAATTTAATGAATAGGGGGGAGAGATTCAGAAATGTTTCACAGAAACGTAGCACAATGCCTTTAAAGGTCAGCTTTATCTTTTTGTACAAGTTTTCATCGTCATCTGCAAAATTCCCTCTGCAGTCAGTGACTGTCATCCTCAGAAGAATGTTGAGAGGCATGGTGAGGGCATGGTGAGAAAGAGGGAGATCTGGGATTTGTAGTCTGCTGTCATGTTCTTCCTTGTTAGCCGGGGATTTCTGGACATGGTCTTCCTTTGGCCGGGCCCGTCCAGTCTGCAGAGGCAGATGCATTTGAGATGGTTAGACTAACTGGGTATAGCACCACTGGGCCGAATCTCGCAAGACGGGGAAAGTGCCTCGCAGAAGGCAGGTTTACCATGGCAGCCAAAGATTACATGGCACCACACCAGACTGGGGAGTGGTCTGCGTTGGCCACTTCTTGCACGGTCGGGGCATCTGGGGTGGATAAATAAGTGAACAGCTGGAGCGCTTGGCCGTGAGCCGCAAGATTTGTGGGCCGTGATGCGTGCTGACACATACTGCAGCTCCAGACCTCTGATTCACCCCTTTCTCAGATAGGCCGGTGCAGAGCTGGCACAGATTTCGCAGAGAGGCATCAAGGTGGCATAGTCCTTGAAGGCAGTTGACCTGAAGTAGCCGGGCCTTGTTAGGCACTCATCCCTGCTTCTCTCTGGATGCTTCACACTGGGCTCCTGCTCACATTTTAGTTACCTGAATGGAGTGTCATAACAGAATGCCTTGATAGGAACCACATTGACTAGACAGACCGGCCAGGTTGCAAAACCATATGTTTTGTCTTGGGTATTACAGAACAGGGATGTAATTAATTAAAATACTTCTTATAGGTGGAATTAGGGCAGCCCTGAAAGATGAACAAACTCAGCATACTCCAGGCAGAATAGTAGAGTCCTATAATCATGTGGCAATTATTTATGTATACAACAAGGCTTTGAGGACACAGTTGAATTATTACTTGAAGTTTTGCACGCAACAATAAGACTAGAAGTATTACTGCACCAAGTAGCTGCAAATAAATATCACTATGGAACCTTGTCTGCTATGTGAAGTGAATGTTTATCTGTGAAATTTTCCTAATGCCAGAAGGCATATGATACATAAAATAGGTGAATAAACCTAACATCAGTTCAGTGCACTTTGATAGTATATGGCTTTATTGACTGTACACTTCCTCAGTTGCCCTGTCTACACAATGAGGAACAAGTGTGAATTCAAAATGTATGGAAAGTGAGGTCGCCATGTACACATGTAGGCCTCAAGTTTTGCTTGCAGTGACCATTACCACACTTACTGGTGGAACAACTGAAGACATCACATTTTCCATAATTGCCAGCGTTGTTACCTGCAATTCATAACCAAAATAACAAAGGGAACATAGTCGTCCATACAAACCAATTGGGCGGTTAATTTATACTGTATATACAGCAGTGTTCAACTGACAATACAGTAGTTTCCTGTCCTGTCCCACAAATTTTTGTTGCAGCTGCCTTTGGAAATATTTACCGTTAACCTCCAGCCACCTATCACCCCCCCACCCCAAAAAATAAAAAAAACTACATGTTCAGCCTACTTCGGGAGAGCTGTAAATGTTTGTACTGTTTTTTGGTCTGTGTTTGTTTTCATTTCTATAATTCGGATGAAAATATGCTGCTAGCGGCATCACGTCCTCAGCTCTTCGTTCTCTGGTTTCAGGGAGTGGAGCCACGGCCGTTGTCCAGGCGGCGTACTGCTTGCCCAGGAAGGAGAAGGTGGCCATCAAGCGAATCAATCTGGAGAAATGTCAGACCAGCATGGACGAGCTCCTGGTAACGGTCCCGCTATTGAATGCGCACGCAACCACAGTCATCCCAGTGTTTCTGCTCTGGCGATGGTATTTCCGTGCCTTCACCACACAGGCTAATCATAGCGTTGTTATGATGAAGTTAGCGACAGGCCTCAGAAAACATGCTTGCTAAACTACTAAGTTCCGTTTTGAGAAAATCATAAAGGTCTGGCTATATAATTGCATTTCCACAGTATCCAATTAGAATCAGCTGAACTCTAATCAACAGTGTTTATTATTTATTATAATGAATATTTTCCTAGAATGAAAAATGTGAAATCTCAAAATGGTTTCTGGTTTTCCGATTTCAGTCCACATCACGAAAGTAAATGGAGAAGTGCTGAGTAAATCCCTGCTGTGAAATTGTTCTCCTGCTACAGGGATCTGTCTTGTGCGCAGCTTTCTAAACTGTTTTTGGTCTTTTATGGAACCGTGTCAGTACACAAGCTTAAGGCTTTTCTGCTCCGATGGGAGTCAGACCTGTTCAGCAGCTTTTGCAGAGCTCTACAGTTTTTCCTGTCGGGTTCGAGTCATCACTGCTAATGCCGGTGTAGGACACAAAAGAGGCTGACAGTCCGTGTTAGCCTTTGCTGGCTGTACCTGCTGTAGGGTCTCATTAACGTTTGAATATTTCAGATGTTCCTAGGTCCTACTTTCCATTTTCAGTTGCAGGGTTTTTTTTGTTTTTTTTTGCACTGGTAATAGGAAGTTCCAGCATGCACTGGAATTCATATTTTTCTCTTTTCAGAATCCAGTTTTGATGTATCTGTAGTGGCAAAAATATTCAATACTACAATAATTTTGCCATACATTTCATACATACTATTTGTATGGCATCTCCCTATC
Source organism: Anguilla rostrata (assembly GCF_018555375.3). Lineage (NCBI taxonomy): Eukaryota > Metazoa > Chordata > Actinopteri > Anguilliformes > Anguillidae > Anguilla > Anguilla rostrata. The sequence goes on from NC_057936.1 coordinate 17,713,840, forward strand.
ATTTAATGTCAGTTGTATAATAATTTCACTGAATGTGACAAGGTTTCTCTAAGCTCTTTTAAAAATGTAGTTTGCCAGTTCACAAACCTTTTCAAATAAAAATGAATAGGAGAAGAAAAAATGGTTAGCCCTTATTTTCAGAAAGTTCATGATTTAAAAAAAGGCTTATTTCTGAAAGTGTCATATTTCTCAAGTAAAGAACTGAAACAATTAGGTTTTATCATTTATTTCAAGTGTTTTGTGGAGAAACATGGGACTTATGTATTTCATTATAACTGGTAGGAATCTATGATATAAATCAACTTGACACCCATGTCTTAACAAAATATGTTAAATCAGTCTCTCATAATTCTTGAATTATGAGAGCGTGAATTCTTTTGTTTCATTGTGCTGATATGATTTATGTCTTTAGTTTATTGAAAATATAGTTTTATTGTTATATTCTTCAGTATTTGCATTTGTCTTTTGACAGTTTGAAGTTGGGCTATATTTTGTTCACCTTAGATGGCCGCTAAAAAGCTGAACACGGAGCGGTAAATACTGAAGAATTTGGCGACTATTTTCTGCAAATAGCAGCGTAAACATTTCTATTTGAAAGTATGCGATGTTTCCTAGAAATGAAGGGGTGGGGGTTCGTGGTCAATCTTAGAAAGTAATTTCCAGCCCTGTGGGTTTTTAATGGGCCGTGTTTGCTTTCACAGTGGATCTTTTGCTGGCGTTGATACCGGAGAGCCCTGGAGGCCCCCCCGATCTCTCCTCGCTCGTAGCGTTTTTAAGATCTCGCCCGTGGATGAACGTACTCATTCAACCCGACGTACGTCACAGTCACAGACGGCGAAACGCTTCTCCCCCCCCCCCCCCCCCCCTTCTGCATGTTTCTCATAGAGACCCGTTGTGCCTGCTAGCGCACCAGCAAGAATAAAACCTAAGAAGCAGAACCACGGGGTCTACTTTTCTCAAATGTTGTGAAATCATGTTGATGAAATCTGAGAAGGGATTGAGGTCTGCCCGTCTGCCATTTCTGTAGCTGAGGTTATGGTTTAAATGGAGCGAATTTGGTTAGAGTTAGAGTTGACACACTGCTGCATTGTGTCCTTAATGGGCCCAGGCCCTCTACAGTGTGACAGCAGTAACACTGTTCGTTTCATTTCCACTTGGAGAAGTTTCATCGTGGTTGTCAGGAGGAGTTTCTTGAGGCAGTGATCCCCTGCATATCATTTGATTTAGGACCTTTTCTGGAGGACAATTCCAGTGTAACTTTTTTTAAAGGAGAGCTAGACATTCAGCCTTCTTTTATTTATTTATTCATTGAAATATTTATTTAGTTATTTAGACAGGTAGAAAGCAGAAAGGGTACCGGGTAGAGAAGGGACCACAGTTAAGAGAGTGTCATGGCTGGCATCCCACTCCCTACCACACGTGAGCATTACATACAACTGGAGAGTCGGCTGTCCTACGGCCTGCTCCACACCGTTTGCAGGCTTTGTACGTTTTTACTCATTTCGTTCTGAGATAGAAAGATACAAGCAGTTGAGCCTCTAACGTCAACATCAAACCTGTGTCTGTACTGAAGTTACTCGTATAAATCTCCCTACGCCACTGTGAAGCCCAGTCCAAACAACAAGTCCCAGCATTCCCTGCCTGCCTTTGTCTGGTTACTGAAACTGGCCCAGGCATCTGCTGCCCTCCGAAGCCTGCAATGGCTCATCTAAATGAAATGGAGGACAACTTGCCAGGAAACATTTGCAAACCATCCCTCCCCCCAATCAAGACTGCGTTGTTTTATTAACAGTAATATTTTCCTCCCTGTTACTCATCATCAGCACACACCGTCCAGGGTTAAGGGCCATTGACTGCACTTGTCTGCTGATCTAGAACACTTTGACACCAGGGCTTCGACAGTGTTGGGCCTGTACCTGCGGATCTGGCGCAGAGTGGCCAAGGTGTGAGCTGGCAGCGGGGGCGCGGAGAGTGAACTGATCCGGCACGCCTTGCTGAATGCCAGCGTGAATCAGACACACGCGATCGGAAAGGCGGGACCTGCGGTTACGCAGTGGAAAGGCCTTGTCACGGTGGCACCTCGGTGCAGGCCAAGATTCAGTCTCGCCGCAGTGCGATTTCTGCGTAGCATTGGGTATGGAAGCATGATAAAGCCACAGGTCTTCTTTTTCTGAGGTGAATTCGGAGTTTGCTAATGGTGAAGAATGAAGAGCATTGAGGACAAATGAACGCTTACATTATTAATGTTTTGAGCAGAGTGCAGTGAGGCTGGGTTGAGTCTGGGCCTGGAGCTCTTCTGGCTAAATCATGTAGAGCAATTATGTAACCGGGTGTTTGTTCGGTCTGTTGATTTCACTGAGTGGGACTGGTTTCTGAATCTTCCTGTCTCCATCAAACCAGGCAAGGCCTTCGCAGTTGTAATGGGAGAACGGGGAAATCCTCGGCATACTGAGCATGAACCTTATTGCGAACTAATAGTGACAATACTTATTTTGATGTAAAATTGAAAAAAATCCGATATCCAGTTTTTTATTCAAAGCCAATGTATTTGTCGTGGATGTGTTTTCCTTTTCGGTACTGAAGAATTTATTGACAATTTTCAGTGATTATTTGCCTGTTAGGTTCAAATAAAATGATTACCTACTGAGGCAGGAGTGGGGTTCTGTGGAAAGCGACAAAGCTTATCAGAAGAAAGTGTGGTCAACACCAGATTAAGTTTTTAGTGAAGAAAACACTAAAAAAAAGAGAATCAACTTGTCAAATGGGCAGAAAATGAGCCAAATGAGAGCTGGATTTTCAGTGCTCTTTCTCCTCTCAAAAGTAGTTTTCTTTTTACCATTAAGACTCCTGAAACAGATATGGCCCTTTCCAGGCAAGGTCGCTGTATATCAAGTGCTGATTTGTTCTGCTTTTATTGGTTAGGTCTTTCTTTGTATTAGCCTACCAGAACAGTCAGTTTGACAGCACATTTGAAGCAATGCACCACTTGCTACTTGCTACATTTTATGAAATATGGAAATATGATATTTAGGTTTTGATAGTGCAAGCCTTCTCTCCACTTGAGTGGTAATGTGAGAAATTCTTTGCAGTGAATTCCCTTATTTTAACATCTCCCCTGCGAAAAGAGGGTTTACTGGCTCTGCTTTGCAATGCAGAATAGACCACTTTTCTCCTGCTGGGTATTTTGGTGCATAAATGCCTTTTTTCTCCAGTTAAAAATAACACTGCCCCGTGGCGTGCATTAAAAAAATATAGCCACCTCGTGTCCCTTTCTTACATGGGGAAGTACACAAACAATAAGCTTTTAGCTAGCTTACCTGTTAGTCAAGATATAAAGTTAAATCTTGTTACATACTGTATTCATTTTATACACAAAAACATTTTCAAGTTTAGTTTGATCGTGGACTGCAAACATTGGACTGCATTTTTGGACAGAAAAGGATTGGTTTGTCTCCATGTTATTTTAATTAATTTATTTTTTTGGGCTTTTATCCTGGGGAAACAACACCTTACCTGGACTAGTTCCGTACATAGGATGAATAACTGGCCACGTAAAGGCAATTAGAGTCTGTGATGCCGAGTGAAAGAGCCGAGTTTAACGTAATCCCTAAGAAAATCGGTTGTATCAAAGACCCTAAAATCCAGCAGGCTGCTAATTTAGCTCCTCAGTGAGTGCAGTTGTACCACAGCTCTCCCTCCGATGCCAGGTTGCAGTAGGACTGAATGAGGTAAGCCTGGCTCTCACAGTTGGCTTCTCTCTTTATCTTTAACTGCAGCCCATCGCTCCCTGTCTGCTGGAACAGCTTCTCAGGCTAGTCATAATGCTTTCTTATCTCACCTAGATCCTGGTTCACACATATTCAATGGATATATGAGTGGCAAGAGTTGAGTACTTCACTGCAGCAGACTCCTGGCTCTCTGGTCTATATGAGTATAGGCATACATATTCAGGATAGGCCTACATATCTAGGATACAAATCCAAGACACATTTGATTGTAATTGCCTCAGACCAAGTGATTGGGCCTCATTTTCTAAACAAGTGCACGATCACATTTGATCGTAAACTGCGTATAAGAACGTTTCCAAGAACATTTCGGCATTCATCATTTTTTTCATATCTATTTGTTCATGGCTGTTTCCTTATGCAAATCACATGAACAGGATTGCGCATAAAATTTACACACAGCCAGCATTCGTGGTCAGCATGTGTCACAAATCTTATATTGGTTTTTCGTAGGAACATTTTTAAGAGCAACAGTGAGAATAATTTAAGAAAAGTTTTGTGAATTTTGCCCATTGTCTCTGTGCAGTGGAAACCTTAACAGAATTCCTATTCGCTTCATAGCCGAGTGCTCGCATGGTCTCACCTTGTAGCCTGTCTGTGGCTTGTTTAATATTGATTGTTGTGGTGCTGGGTGGGGTTGATGTCATTTCACATTGAGCAGTTGGGACGAGTGACGTGATGCTGCTCGCATAGTGACTCTCTGTCTTCTGTCTGTGATCACAGTCTTTATTGCAGTTGATAGATTTGTCAGGCCTTTGTACTTCTTTCTGTGAAGTAGCCTGGTGTTCTGGCTTGCAGTACCATTTGCGTGCTTAATGTTAGGGACTATCCCAATGAGAAATGTAGAACACAGTGTTTCAGTGCCTATTCTCTGCCTTGGTTTGTGTTGTGCTGGCAGGTGTTTGAATGGATTCCTCCCCCATTGAGTAGTTTTTTCACCCATATTTATATAGTTTTTACATTAGCACATTACTGATGCCTGTGTCAGATTTTTTGTGAGCCCATACGAGTAGTTCACCTCACAGACGTTACTGCTTGCAGTCCAGCCATCGTTTCTGTCTTCCCCTGACTGTCTGAGCTGCTGTGTCTCGAGCAACAAATTTTTGCGTGGAGCTTTTCCAGCAGAGGAAGAATCGGTCGGCCTTGTAATGGGGGTGATTTCGCGGCTGCTCACTGCAGCTGTCCGCTAAGCTTCTGTGAGGGCAGGGCGCGGACGCTTTGCTGCGATGCCTCGGCTGTGGGGATGAGGTCAGTCCCATCGCGTACGGAGCGCGACTGCGGTGGCCGTTGGGGGAGGTGTGTGTGTGTGCTTGTGTGTGTTTATTTGTTTGTAAGTCTCCTTGTGTGTGTGTGTGTGTGTGTGTGTAAAGCATCATCAAGGGGCTTTGTCTCATTGTGAGCACTGGGAGCTCTTGGCAGGACAGTGGGCCAGTCCTGTTTGTGAATATTGCAGACCCAGCAGAACTCATGGGGTGTTGTTGCAGACGTCCAGCTGATTAAAACAAACTGTCTGGAAAGCTTTGTTGTTGGGGAGGGGGTGGGTGTGTCAGGGGTTGTGGCTTTGGGTAACAAACTGCTGTTTTTCTTCATTGTCAGGCCCCACAGAGCTGGTCTGAGGGCAGTCCTGCCTGATCACTATTCACCAGCTGTCTTGCTGCTATCAGCTGTTTGATTCAGATCATGGTTACAGAGTGAGTGCTTCTGCAGTTGTGGATGTCTTCACTCATGGATGTTAATCTCTTCTTTTTACAAACATACAGTCAGTCAGCTGGCCAGCAGACTGATTGGTTTGTCAGTTGGTCAGCTGTGGAGGGAGAGCGGAGATGAGGAGGTGGGAGGAACATTTTTTTTTCAAAACCTTTTTCCAAACGTACATATTGCACCTTTAATGTTTGTATAATTACATAATAATAGAAATGCGATTTCATTCTAATAAATTATTTTTAGCAGTGGATAAAATTGCATCATTGACACAGATCAGGGGTCAGCAGTAGGATTTGGAATAAACTGAATGAAGAGAGGGAAGACAGACTGAACACATTCTTCTGCCAACTGGAGTAGAACATGGAGAGCTTCTTGGGATTCTGTCTCTTGTCTAAATGAGACTGCAGGGCCACAACATTCAAATGTTAGGGGTTAGAGTGTTTCTCTGTCAATTATTTCACCTTTACCTTGGCTTGTAGTAACTGGGGATCCTTCACCGTGGATCACTCTTTCCTAACCTATGTAAGAGAGCACCTAAAGACCAGCCTCACATCGCCCTTATAATTTCAGGCTGACTGAAACGGGTCCTGCCCGTTATTGTTATACTACCCCCTATAAATGGGAAGTCCTCATGTCTGCCTAGGGAAGGTATGCAAATTGAATTGCAGTTGTGAATTTAGCCTTTGGTGCCGCATGTATTTAAATGGAAGATGTACATGCATTCAGTACTACATTTGGATTATTTAAAAACATTAATTTAAGAGAGGAAAATCTGACAACCACACAGAATGTAACATCTAATTTCTACACTTTATCTACTTTATCTCCAAAAAAAGTAGATAAGTTCTTAGTGTAACAGATTAATCATTTGAGTTATCAACATTACTAAAGTAAGACTTGTATTATATCCTTGCAGTGGCATTTTTGTAGTCTAGTTTTTCTTTGTTATCAAGTTCAACTGTATAAAACTATGGCTTTTTTTGAGACGTCGATTTTATTTTTTTAAACTGCGTTCTAATGCTTACATGGCTTCATCTTATGATACTGTCGCATTCTTTCCTGCAGCATGACAGCAGAATGGCAATAGGCTCTGCAGGAATGTGGTGTGTGTCTGTGGTTATCAGCGACTCGGCCCTTTGAGATTTCATTGGCTCCTGGAGTGAATCCAGCAGCCACTGAGGACAGGGCTATTTTTCTCCCGGCTGTCCCTGCCCCAGCAGCGAGGAGTGCGTTTCGCCTCACTGATTAGATTAGTGCACACGCTCGGCCCGGCCCCAGGGGAGCCTGGGGACCCGGGCGCCGGGTGAGCCGCAGTGTCCGCTCGGCTCGGCTCAATCTCCACCCAGCCGAACGGTGTCGTCCGTCATGCCCAAACCGTTCTCTGCCGAGCTCCGTCCCCTCGTCTCTTTAAACTGCCCCTCTCTGTCACCAGTCGCATACGTTGAGATCTGTCTCCGCTTGAGGCTGCGGTTCGCACAGAGCTGCTGAACCCAACCTTGCACTGGCTTTTTTTTTTTGGTGATCAGTCATCCAGTGAATGTGCCGGAAACACTCTATGCATTCCTCCTTCTAACTTGATTCCTGACCCTCGAAGCATGCCAACAAATGACAAACCTTCGGGCCCTTCCCAAGCATGCCTCTATGAAGCAGATGTTATTTGAATTAATTATGCAGGTAATGACTGACACGTTGCCTCTGCACAGCTGCTCGGGGAGGGCGCTGATGGACTCGGCACTCGATTTGGTGTCTTTTAGCTGATTGAACCACGCCTGGCCATCCGACGGCCCCTCAGCTGGCACAGAAGGGGAGAGAGGGACTCGAGGAGCGCGACGCAGACGCGTGCGCAGAATTAATTTCCTCCGTGGCAGCCGTTGGCCGCTCTGCCCGCGAAGTGCCCTGTCGGGCTCGCGCCAGCTGTCACTGAGCCTCTTGGAGAGCCACTCTCGGGAAAGGTGAACCTGGGCGTGGGCTCATCTGGTGCGGCGCTCGTTTATACGGACTGCGGAGTGGCTTCTCCCCGGGCGTGATACTGCGCACTGTATGGGGTGGGGTGTCGAACCTCGGACTTGAACTGCTGATTCTCAGCCTTTTTGTGCCATCTGACTGCACACGCTGTAGTACCCTTCACTAGTCCAATGAAGTGGGCTACTAGTGTAGATACAACATAAGAGGTCTTCTCCAGCGTCGTTGAAGGAGCGTCTGATCCTCAAGTGCTCGTTAAATGTCTCCAAAGGACTCTTGGTGGGAAAGCCTTTTACATTTCACCTAGTGTCTCTGTTTATTGTGCCGTTGCTTGTATTCCTAGCATCACTGGGCCTTGAAAGGCGATTCTGACTGTAGGTTCAGATTGTATTGGTTCAGCGGAGTGTGTAATGATTTAGCCATTTTGCCAAGCTTTGTGTGAGGTGCATGTATTTGTGCAGATTTTGTGTTTTGAACAGATCTTTCTTCTCCTTTTTTCCTGATTTGTTTTTGTGTGGTCAAATGAACTAAGTTGAAACACACACGCAATATACCATAGCTGCAGGTGCTGGGAAGTGTCCAAGTCAATTGAAAAAAACAGTCCGTGCACTGTAGCTAACAAAAAATGCTCCCATTTCATTACAATAATCGTGACATCAACATTTTGACCCAAACGGGTATTCCTCCTGATGCTTTTGTGTGGTCAGAAAGAAAGCCAGCACTTCACACAAGACATTAGTTTAGTTTAATCTGTTCTGAACCCTTTTCAATTTGATCATGTTTTCAATTTAGTCTTCTTTCATAAGAGGTCAAGACTTCAGCTGGTTGTGGACAAGCGAGAAGCTGTGCACTGTGCTGGAGCGGCGGGACGGCGTGTACGTGTGGTGGCGCACGGCGAACGCGGACTACCCTCTCCCGCTGTCACATGCCGAGACTTCCCCGAAACAAACACGCGGACAGATCTTGTGATGGGAACTGTCGCTAACCTCGCCTGTAATAAATAAAATTGAACAGTTCAGTGACTCTTACAGCCTACGTTTTAATTTGGTTGCAAGGCCATGCTGTCGGAGAGAGTTGTTTGAGGTCTAAATCACGAGAATGTAGTGCGTGGCTTGTAACTTGTTTTTATGTTTGGAAGACCTTTTGCAAAATGCGAAGTACAGTAGGCTAATTGGTGTTATTTCGCGCATGATGCTTTCTCGGGATTTTAGCCTTTGCCGGGAGGACCCACCGCTTTCCCGCTATTTCTCACCGAGTGAGCAGCTCCCCTATTAGTAAGCTGCAGTACCTCATTCTACCACTAGAGGCAAATGAAGTCATTACTCATGACTATCAGCTTTGGTTCTTCTTAGCAGGCATACAAACAAGCAGGTTGCTACACTATTGAAAGATGTTTTCTTTCTGTTCGTGACTGCTGCACAACAGTTTGGTTTTGGTTTCAGATCCCTGGGGCTACAGGTGCATTTACTGTGCGTCTATATTTGTGTGGCATTACACAGCCAAGTGTAGGAACTGTAGCTCCCTTTGTTTTCCCTCTGTACTGGCAGCCACCTTGTCATCGTACAGCTTTCCTGAGGTTGGGCGAGACAGGCGTCACTCTTTACTGCGGATAACATAATAGAAGCACTGGCGGGACCAGGCAAACCTGATATTCCGACACAGGGAACTCATACATCCTCTTTGGAAGGAGCTCTCTCCATGGGCCCTTTTAGTATTTAGCTTGGCTGAAATTTGTCTCACAACACAGGCCTTTGAATACATCTTTCATACCATGAAAATACTGCAAAGGGGAAGGCCCAGTCCTCTCGCACAGGACAAATTCTTCACAGTTTTTACATAACTTCATCACTACATCACTTCTCCCCTGTTCACGGTTCTTCTTGCTTAGCATTGTGTCGAGTAGTTTGCCTAGGATGGGTTTCTCAGCACCTGTTGCGAAAATGACCCAGACTGCTGCCAAGCCCCCACTATTTATTTAAAGTGTTAATAATTTTCAATTGCTGATGACTCTGAATATATGAGAGTTTCAGCTTGACTTTTGAGCTGTCCTGTTAGAGCAGGCCCTGTTAGTTCTTAGTACAGCAAGCTTATTGATCGGCAGAGCCAGGAGCATGCATTGATGAACTGAAAAAATTGATGTCCACTAAAATTTGCATTGTTGAATAGATTCATGTTTTGTAGGGCTACATTTATAGCATTTGATATGGACGTGTTACTAGTCAACAACTGTCCATTTTCATCTGATTGTTTGTGCATTTTAACAGTAATTTCAGATGTATTGAATGGTTCAATATGTGTATACTGAAAAGCAATTATAGTGTTAGTATAGTGTAATTATAGTATGCAGATTTTATATATATATAAATGCTTTTGAATGTTGTCCTGAATAAAAGCAAGTTGTACAATGAAATGGAAGCACCTGTTGGGGTATTTTAACATTACATAGCTGATTTTGTCAAGTAAATCGCTGTTAAATAGTACCAGTCGCGTATTTATTTTTACGCAAGCACTAATCTGCCATGAATAAGTGCGCACTATAGAGCAAATGAGGCCTTTAAGAAGGATTGAACAGGAATAATGACACGGAACATGAACAATGGTGTAATGTCACCGAGGAAAGGGGACGGACGGTAGTTCCAGCGTCTCAGCTGTCGGGTGGGTTTACGGGGACACGACGGCAGCACAAAGGGTCGCGCTGACACGCTCATTGTCCCTGCCAAAGCGCAGGAACAGAAACTGCCAGCAGGCCTACGGTCGTACGCTCTTACTTTGCAGCTTTCTCCCCGGGTCGACCAATAAGCCCCGCCCCTTCTGCAGCTCCGGGAAGGGAGGATAGAAAATGGAAACGGGAGACCGCAAACGTCAAACCTTTTCCCCCGTCGCACGCTCGAGCGTTTGTTATGTTTGTTTCCCCCCTGTCCGATTCCCATGGAAACGGCCAGCATGACAGACAGGAAAAGACTGAACTGTTCAATAATTGATGCGTGCAGCTGCGGAGGGGGAGTGGGGGGGGGGGGGGGGTAGGAGCAGAGGCGCATGTGCGGGCCCACCTGCGGGAGGGGAGGCGTCACACGCGGCGGACTGTGCAATTTTTCCTGCGCTGTAACACAGACTGCAGCAGTAATGCATAGATGTGAGGGGCCATGGTGTAGGTGCTGCTATGGGCAAAGACCCTGTCAAAGCAGTATGTAGAGTGCTGCAGAGGTGTGAGAACTGCAGAGATGTGAATGATTATTATCATTTTTAAATCATCTGGGCAGTGTGCAAGCCTTCATGGCTGATTCGACTGGAAACCCTTCCTGCGCTGGCACTGCTGCCAGGCAAGGAAAAATTCCATATTACCCATTCATTAAGCTGAAGGTTTGGTTAATGAAGAAATTCCTGTTAAATTTAACTGCAGTCTGAGTTATAGGTGTACACTTTGCTGTCTTGTACGGTTCTGTTTATTGTACCTTGCTGTCACCCACAGTGACGCTGAATGGAAAAAATTGAAATCGCAATTAGCATTGGACTTTTGTTTTTTGGTACTGTGCCCCAGAGTGATTCCAAAGGTTCCAAAGATACGGTCTGATGCAGAGTGGCCAAATTTCATATCCTGTTCGGCTTGTGCGCATGTGAAATTCCTTTTTTCCATCCGAAGAGCCACCAGATCTACAAAGAGAATTTCTCTACTGATGCCTCAGCGCTATAAATAGCCGCTTTTGTTCTTTGTTCAGCATCTCTTATTAAACCGCTCACCAGTAATACTTCCAAAAATGTCAGTGTTCCTGAGCGTGGCTTTCAGTGACCCATTATGTACTGCATTTTGGTTTTCAATAAGGGAAAGGCCTTCCCCTTTCTCTTTCAGCTGTGCTGCCCTTTCCCCCACTGGCACCGCTCGCTCTCCTGTAGCTGTGAATGCGGACGCCGTGGCGCGTAATCCGCAGATGAGTTCCAGCCGCGCGCTGACGGGATTAATGAGGCGGCACTCTCCGTGGCACGCGCGGGGAACTGTGAGCTCATTGTGTCGCTTACGGATACAGTCTAAAGCAAACCGACATTGTCCTCTGAGGTTTTGTTTAAATAATCGGAACGGTATAGAAGCATGAAATGTAATGTTTTTGTTCACCTGCGGATGGCGATGGCGACCGGCTCCGGTTTACATCGAATCAGATTTGGTTGGATTTCGCACCGCTTTAGATTCGGTGCTCCAGGATGGGTTTCATGTATAGGGCCACCGGTTTGTCTCCACCGTGTGACCTGCGGGGATTTAAACATGTATTTTAGTGGTTATCCTCCAGGGGTCCCCATAGGCACTCCAACGGCACAGTCAAGTGACTAATCATACAATTGAGTTTCTAAGTGAGACATTTATGAAAGCAAATATGTTGATCTGTTATCTGTTAGATCTATCATTTGCTGATCTTAAGAAACTGAAACCAGCGGACTCTGTGGCTCTCCGGGATCAGGATTGAGTATCACTGCAGTAAAAAAAAAGATGTGCAATATCTAAAAATGCTGTAGCATGTTAAGGTAGTACCTAATTGAACTGAATTAAACTGCTTGTGAACGTTGCTGTCGATCATCATTTGTGCTTAACTAGTAGCAATTACTTAGATTTTACTGAGGAGGTGCAAATAGGTAATTGTCTTGAGAAGGGTCTTCACAAAGAAACTATCGCAACCCCTACTGGGTACTGAAGTACATTACCATGCGAGAACACAAGGGCAAACTGGTGGCCCTATTCATGTATTCCAGATATCACGCTTAAAGCTGCAAATTTATGCTTGAATACGGCTAAGCATCCAAAGACAGATGGAGACAAAAGACTGAAAGGAAATGGAAATTGAACTTCAGTGTGGGATTCCAAATTGCTGTCATATTTTTCCTGCCCCACATATTAGATCGCACAGTTGGTGCGCAAGTCAATATTGTAAATGTTGATCTAATAACAATGCGAACTAATAACAATATTGATGGTGTGGATTTTAATGCTTTTCCACCTTAATAATTTTTCATTAAACAACACACATTAAAAATGCTGCTAAAATCCATAATTGTGCTCATAATAATCTGCCTTTTGTAAAGATGGACTTGCATGAATGTATGATGTTTTAATTTAGTGAAACAGTGAGAACTTTCTGAAAAGTCCTTTGTTCTTTTGCAAAAAGGTATTTTCCTTAACTTCTGGGGGAAAAAAAAATTAAATCAGCGACTTCAGTTATCACATAATTCAAAAGGCTAGTTCATGATGTGTTTAGAAGTTAATTATGCTCAGCAGAATTACCTTTGTCATTTAAAAACAATACAGACTCTTGTAAATGCATAGCTGAGCATTCTTTATTTTTCTGCAGCCAGTCTGTTTCATAGTCATAAAACACAACTTCGCTTTCTCAGGAGGTGGACTTTTAAGCTGCAAAATGCCTCCCTATTAACAAGCTCCTCTAGTCAAGGGACTTTGATGCCAAGGCAGTGAGACGAGACCAGCGTTTGTCAGATGTTAAAGGAATTTGTCCAAGACCTTCTCAGCAGTGTGCCCTCTGCAGATATGTACCGCATTAGCACACGTCCAGTTGTTTGCTTCTCGTCTCTGTGTGTGGAACAAATAACGTCAGCCGATGACCCGGAGAGGCCATTTGGGGATATGGTAGAGATTTAGGAAGTCGTGTGCCATGCAACACAATTAATTTTGGGTTCAGCCACCAATGCACGTCAGCGCTGTTTCTCAGCAAACAATGTCCCAAAAACCGTGGGTTGCTGCTCGGTGTGTAATGGAGGTTACACACCCTTTCTCACTCTCTGACAAGGAGAAATTATGCTGAATTATTTTACTGTAAAAAGCCAGACTGAAGGCCAGGAACTAGTAGTGCTTGTATTTGAATCTACTGTAAAGGGACCAATGCAGACCAAGGTCCTTACAGGTGATTAATCGGCTTATTGCTTCTCTCTTTTACTGTACGATTGCTGAGACCTCATGATGTCACTTTTGGATGCCCGAAAAGGCTTGTCAGAGATGGAATTTGCCAGATAGCTCTTTTGACAGGGTGATGAGGCAGTGTGAGATCTTTTAATCGTAAGGGAAGAGAGTGATGATTAACCATGCAGACAGCTCTTCCCATCAGTGAATCATTTGCTTCTCAATCCCGTCAATACAGACAAGCTTAGAATTGCCCTTCAGATATACTACAACCTGTTTTAATGACTGTGCGTTATAAAAATGAGCCAATGATGGTAATTATTATGGCTGCAAAAAAGATTGTGATTAATATTGTGATAAGTTATGAGTTAGGCTATGCTTTTACCGTAAAAATTCGAATTGTGAATGGTCATTCACTTCTGAAAAAGAGTAGCCTTCTCAAGTCCTTTCACAAAATGCAAATTGCTAAATGAATCTGTTACCTAACCACAAAAGTGCGGTAGCTGCAGTACCTAATACCTAACAACTTTATATTTAGTGACTGTAAGCATGCCATACATGGTTGCTGTGTTATTTTCCCCCACATATTTACCATTTTGCTGAAAGTAGCTGAATGAGTATATTCCTATATTTTACTTGCTGGCCAACATGCCTTGCATGTCTTGCAGTTAGTGAAGCCAAAACAAATTGTTACAGCTTTCAGGAAAGACAGTCAGCATTATCATGATCTGGTTCTAAATTGTAAGTAAGAAACATTTCTTGAAAGCAAATGAACATAACTGCCATAAAGTACTTGAATTTGTAACCTCACAACTATAATATCAGTTCAGAAAGTTTTTTCAAAAAGTGATCCTGTTTTCACAGTACTCTTCTGGGGCTGTGATTTTTAAATGGGCTGCATTGAGCTACCTTGTATTCCACAGCTGTCACTGCCATAAACCGTCCCTCCCGTCTCCTAACGGGCCAGAGATGTAGCATTGATCTAAGTTTGAATCAGAAAACATGGCACTGCAGGGATTGAGATGGATTAGAACATCGGAAATCTGTAAGGAAAACAAAATAGATTTTTCTTGTGCTCATTACAATCCAGTGTATCTGTACATTCTCTTGTAGATAGTATGCTGAGTATGGGAATTGTTGAAACTGTTGAAGTAGTCATAATTATATAATATATAGTTTTTGAGAATTATATTAGTCTGACTATCCAAATAATCAGTTTAATAGTTGATAAAATATTCATACTTGGTAGACGTTATGTGATTTTTTTAGTGAATTATTGGAGAACGATTTGAATTTCATGGCAATGAATTCTGTTTCTTTCAGTATTTTTCACAGAATATTTTCCCCTTTCAAAGAGATGGTAACTACCATTAAAATGGCCTTTAAGACTAGGCGACATGTTTCTTGTTTTGAGTGCAATTGGCTGGTGAAGGTTGAAGGCAACATTTCTGTATTGTATTCCTGAAATTTAACAGATCAGCCAAGTGTGTCATACAGACATACTGTAAATGATATGCGTACCGATACTTGATTTGCTAAGAAGCTGTGAATGTGCAAATGTCTAAGAATGTACAGAGCATTACCGACCCTTAACTGGTCAAGGCCGGTATGTGTCTCAGGTGGTTTGAGAAGGTCAGCATGTTGACACGCACAGGCCTGGTCAGATGCCTTTCTGCCCAAGGGTGTTGAGTGCAGTGTGCTGGGGCATTTTCCCGGCAGCTGATGTTTGCTGTGGCGGAGTTCGCTGCTAGCGCCAAGTTCGGCGGAGATTGAGCGTAGCCGCGAGTGGTCTGGCTGGAAAGGGAGCATTTTTCTGCGGAGCGGTGGCAGAGGAAATAGAGGGGTGCATTGTTAGTTCATCACTCGCTGGTCTCCAAGCCTTTACTTGCCAGGCTTTTATTTTGAAATGGAGCCTTTTTTTGTGCTGCGTGTTAAGCACAGCTTGTGCCCGATCGTGGTTTCTTGCACCTCGCTCAGCCCTTGTTAACTCTGAATATAATCCCTTGATCTTACTGGCTCTAAAACCCCATAACCATTACTTACAGGTGTCTTTTAAATGTAATTAGGGGACGTTCGGTGTGACTGTCATGATGCTCGGCCCATAAACTTTAGCAATGATTAGGCTACATTTTGTTGATTTTTTACATAATGTTTCTCCTTAATTTTAATGTCGCCGCTATTTATCAAGACCTTAAATAATTCCCTTGGGAAGTTAAGGACCAGCAGTTAGAGTTTTTCTCTGTAAAAATAAAACAAGAGAAAATATGGCTGACTGCTCCCAGCTTGTTTCAAGTTTGGAACCTCCAGTCAAGCTCAAATGTGTGGAGTAGTGTTCTGGGAGGTCTAAGGAACTAGGCTTCCGCAAACAATGATTATAACAAAATTTAACAAGTCAGCTGCAAAAGAAGTATGACTTGGCCCCATTATTTTTTTCTTTTAAATCGGTCTTCTTTACCAGAAAATCCCAGGATTGGAAAACAAAAATACTTCTCTGTTTATAATCTCTGTGAATTAAAAGATAAACATTCACAAAATAAACGGTAATGAGTGTTTATGCTGTAAACAGATCCCTGTGTGTCTTAAACTGGGAACCCTTTTGAAACACGGTGCACTTGGAAGGTGACACCCTCCCGAGGCAGCGGCACTCTGGCCAGCTAGAATAATGCGGCATTCACCGGGCTGGCTTACCTTCTCCGAGCACTGACGCTGAAGCACACCGCATGCTGGGCGTCCGCATTGATTAAGCTGCGAAGGCTGCGGCATACAAGACTGGCAAAGAGCATCCCCTTTAACAGACGTCACTGAGCACGCACCACGCTAGACTGACTGAAAATGGGTTTTGTGTGAACTATAAAGAAGGCTAGTTGTCATTCCCTCCTGACCCAAGCTAGCTGGTTACAATGGAGAGGAATTAATTGATCTATCTATTGAAAGCTTATAATGTTTGCTAATGATATTGTGAGGAATTGTATGGTTCTGGTGCTTCTTGAGTACAGCAGTAACCAGGCGTGTCTTTGAGAGGAGTCAGAATAAAGTCTAGATTAAGGACATGCAAGACAAACACTTGACAAATGGATCATGTTTTTTTTTAGTAGACATTATTTTTTGGTCATACTTGTTAAACTTGCAAGACTAGCTGCCACCATTTAATTTCAAAACAGACTCTCAAAAATTTTTCAGGATATGTGTTTCCAGTGAGATCCCAAGAACAAAGGGCCTTTTACATATTGCCTATCGGTGTAATTGGAAAGGAAAAGATGAAGTTGGAAAGGGTGAGGGAGTGTGTTGGGGGTGATAGATTGGGCCGTATTGCTAGCATGACTTCATTTGTTTCTGCTTTAAAACTGCGGGAGTCTGATTGTGATGCATGCTCTCGACTCTGAGTAGGGGTGTGGTGTAGAGCAGGGAGGGAGGAAACTTCAGTTGTTGCCATGCAAAAAAAAATGATTTCACCCCCTCCATTCTCGTTCATCTCCCTTAGCGCTGACATCAGTTTCTGTAACATGGAACCTGCTCCGTTTTCTTGGAAAGTTAAAACTTTTTTTCTGCTGTTACTGTATGTTTCAGAATTGTGAATTCTAAATAAATTAACCTTTTTACTTGACATACTTGTAATCTGCTGCTGAAGACACACCTCTCTCAACACCTCTTCACACCTGCCCTGACCACATTTTCCTGTCCTCTTTCTTCTTTTTTTTGCACTTCCCTTTGTGAAATGTTATAGGTAGAGCTCTATAAAGGAAGGTTAGCTGTATAGCAGCTGTTTCATTTGTTTGCAATACTGATTTTTGGTTTGTTCAGTTAGCTCTACTCTTATTGATTATACATGGGCATTCTGAGCCTTCTTGGTGACATCACACTTGTCTCTTCCTGAGACTAACACTGATGTTAGTCTTTGGACACTTTGGATAAGAGCATCTGCAAAGTGATTGCAATGGAATGCATAAGGCTGGGAAGATGGTAAGCCTACTGGTGGAGTAGGATCCGGTTAAGTATTGCATCAGTAAAACAATGCACCTAAGGTGCCTGATAAGGTGCTCAGCAGTGCGGAATTTAAGCAAGCTTGGCCATTTGATTGACAGGTTTTTCTGGGTGTAATCATGTTGGGAGTTACAGACCTGTTGTTTGAAGCCTCTGCAGTGTGCACTGACTGCTCCTCTTTCTCTGACCCTTGCAGAAGGAGATCCAGGCCATGAGCCAATGCCACCACCCCAACATCGTCTCCTACTACACCTCCTTCGTCGTGAAGGACGAGCTGTGGCTCGTGATGAAGCTGCTCAGCGGGGGTAAGCGGCAGACTGGTTCCCGCCCCCTCGTCACCCCCCTTCCCATCATTCCCTGGGACAACTCCTCAAGCACACAGCCTGCCGGCTTTCCTCCTTTCCCCGCCCCCGTCCCTGATGGCCACGCCTCCTCCCGGCTCTAGCGGAATTGGCATAAGCTCTGTTGGCGAATCCATTTCGCCTGCACTCCTGCGACTTAATCTGTTAATTATTCTCATACGGAGAATTGTTCTTTGCTCCGATAACTGTTTGCGGCTCACTCTAGACTCGAAGGAAGCAGGCAGCCTTCTCACAAATTAAAGCAACGCGTAAAAATGAACGAAGCACCGCCTGAGAAGAAGGGCGGGGCTTATTTAGCTATTTTCGACTCTCTCGTTCCGTATGACCGTGTCTCGTCACGAAGGCTCTCTGTCGCGCCGGTGTCTTTAAGCGTCGGCGTGAGCCTAGGCCGTCTGAGCTGGGTTGGCCGCGGCGCAGCGCAGCCGGCTAGCGATCCCGGTGACAGTAATGGCTACTCCGCGCGCGCCTGAAGTGAGAGGACGGGCCCGGGAGCTGGTAATTGCGGGTGGCGACGAGCTCGGCGCTGCGGCGGAACCGCTAGCGGGCTGATTATGGGTCGAGAGGCCGCGCGGATCCCCATTGTTTCCCGCGGGGGGAGGCAGCAGCCGCTCTTTTTCCCAGGCTATTCCGGGATATTCCTCACGGCTAATAACAATGCAGGGGTAATAACAGCTGAGCGATGCAGAACGCTGAAGGCAGACGTAAAATTAAAACAGCGGGGGGGGGCGGTAGGAGGATGCGCAAATGTGGCCAGCGAGAGATTTCAGACGTTTACCCCACACTTTTGGAGGGAGGGAGCACAGCAATCAAGCACATAAACAGATGAATTTTCATTTTCATTGATATGGCATACCATATGACTTCCCAGCTCATGTGCTTAGTTGTAACTGTCACAGCTCATTATCACACGTACACTGTAGCAGACCTTAAGTTTACTCATCACCCGCATGAGTTTAAAAGTTCCTTTTCTCTTGTCTGTTTGTTTTTTTTATGCGTGCATAATTCTGAATCCATAAAGATGCAGTTTATCCAGAACTGGTTTCATGAGTCATTTGAGAGGAAGCTTGGCCGTGGATCTGCTTTTGAAGGCGGCGATGGATGGCGCAGATGCTGGTTGTAATGAATTACAGATTTTTATAGGCCCCCGTGTGAACGACTTGTGAAAGGCTTCTCTGTTTGCGTCTGAACCATCGTCGATCCCGCGGTGTGACGGTGTGCTCGGCTTCACACGATAAATTGAAGCCATCAGATAAGCAGGCAGTAATACTCCTGACGCATTTGCATACGAGGAACACCTTATTGTAGGCAGCTGGAAAAGTAAGCGGGAAGGCTGCCATCTTGATAAAAAACAAACTTGTGCCTGTGTGATACAGATGCCAGCTAATGATTTCAGCAAAGCATCCAGTCGCCTAGACTGCAAAGATAAAAAAATAAGTCAATCTTAAGTATTAGGTCTAACATTTAGACTTAGAATCTTACTTTACTTAAGACAAAAAGATGGGGTTAGGCAGTTTGACTCTTTTTAAGATCTGCCAATGGGGTAAGACCATTTCCCTTGCCAAGCAAAAAGTAACTTAAAGCAAACTAATAATTTTTTACTTAAGAGAAAAAATAATATTTTCTGTATCATTACAAGGTTCTGGTTTTTTCTGTGTAACCTTGATGTTGCACATGTTTCCGATATTTGCAAACGAGCGGAACGCTACCTTAGTACAATCGAGAAATGCATTAAAGCTGGGGGATGGCAGACCCAGCACATTTAATAGTGGCTTGGGTGCTCCAGTGCTTTCTTCCTATGCGGGGAAAGCGGGGCACTCAGGGGGAATGCGTGTGGGTGGCAGTATGCTGCTCTGTCTGTCTGAGGCTGGGCTGAGGCTGTGGAGCTTCGACCGAGCCCCTCTCGGGTGGCGAGTGGAACTCGCCCCCAGACGGTGGCAGCTGCCTCTGAAGCTGGATCATGGAGGCCCTGCCCTGGCAGCAGAGGCAGGGCATCTAGCTAACGGCCACGCTCCTATATTGTCCAGGAAATTAAGTTCTCCAATTTATTTTTTATTGTGCCTCGGGATTAAACAAGGGCCTCGTGGTGGAGAGCGATGGAGATGGGTTTGATAGGATAGCCATTTTATTGGCTATCATTCCGCACGCTAAACACAGATGAGCCTCCGGGGATTTAAGTGCCTTGTTTTGCCTTTCTGTTTAATAGGATTAATAGGGGAAGGACTGCCCCTGCCTCTCGGGTCTGTGGTCCCTCTGCTCTGGGCAACAAGAATTACACATAGGCACTGGTTTCTCAAACTTTACTGTGCAGTAATTTTCTCACCTTTTATCAGTAAGATACAGTGAGATCCATAACGTTTGGAACAAATACTTTTTTTCTTTATTTGGCTCTGTACTCCACAATTTTAGATTTTGTAATCAAACAATTCATGTGTGTTTAACCTTCTCAGCTTTTATTTAAGGGTATTTTAAGACACTTTGGTTTCTCCTTTTAGAAATTACAGACATTTTAATAATAGCTCTCAATTCAGGGCACCATAATGTTAGGGACGTAAATGAAAGTAGTCATGTTTAGTACTGGGTGAATTTTAGGTGGTGCACTGTTTCATTTGAAGACCTGTGCTCTGGTAATGGTAATTTATAGTATTTTGGTGGGATTACTATCTGCTTGGCACCTCTTAACCATTTATTTTTTTATGCAACTAAACTGAATGGAACCCTCTATCTTGGGGTGAAGCAACACAACAATCAAGTGTTACATCATCCCATGGGACTCCTCACCACAGTAGGAAGTGATACAGTCTGGATTCGATCAGAGCCACAGGGGGCAGATGCACTTTTGCTTAATAAACTTTTTTTGTTGGCCGTCATGTGCTGGATTAGGTTAAACGGCCATTAAAGTAAAAGTTTGGATGAAGTCAAAATCTTTTTTTGCTTCTGATTATACAGGCTTTGTATTGCCTTAATGATGCAATGCAGGCCAGAGACTGAGCCAAAATGGTACGCTAATTTTGTTTCTCTTAATTGCACTTTGAGGACCCAATAAATGATCCCAAATTGCATTGGAGATGATTATTAACATATTTTAGTCATTAGTTGTTTCTTTAATTAAGATTTAATCAGGCCTTAATCGGGTTTTTCAGTAGATTTGTATTGAAAAACCGTGCATGTGTTTCCTATTGAAAATTCCTTCATTGACGCACTGGAGACCCTGGAGATTTGCGCAAATTTTCTCATTTACTCAGTCGGACACTTGTGCGATTCAGCAGGTCCGCTCTGTCGCTGCTGGGAAGACGGCGTCAGGTAGTGACTCATTTCTGCTCCGCTCATGCACGGGAACTGACTACAGTTCAACAGCGCTTTTCTTTGTGATAACCTCCCCACCCTTGCAAATCTCTTTTAAGCACTTTTCTCGACTTGCCCAGTATTTAAGAACACCAAAACAATCAGGCCTCTTTGTTTATTGCCCTGTGTAAAACTTGCAAGTGGGCGTGCACTGTGAGGGAGAGGACAGAGAGGATAACCCGTCAAGACCCCGGTGTTACTATGCAACAGGGCAAAGGCATGTGCGAATCACGTTCTGCGATAGGCGATACTGTGTTTACCTGCAGAAAGCTCTGAAGATGCACTGTCCTTGTTTGCGCAATGTCTTTATAACTAAAATACAAATTGAGGAATTTTGGACACACTTGGTGGAAAAGGAAGCATATGCTATATATAAAAACATACACACACTCCTTTATTTTGCAGTACTGGGCCTTAGAGAAATAAGCCTGGTAATTTATACCTAGTTCTTCATGCTTGTGTTGAATGCTTACTGCAGTGGCGGGGCACTGCTGGTATAGGTCTGGTCACCGTGCCAACAGGCTGCGACACTGCCTCACAGTCTCATTGGTAGAAAACTTCCCTGGCTGTGACAGGTCACAAGACAGGATTTCCAACACCGTGTCTCAGCATAGGTGCCAGTCAGTTTAAGCAAGATGGCTTAAGGGCACGCTGGCAAACACAAGGCAGGTATAAGCTACACAGAACATGTACAACCAGACGGGCATGCACTCTGTGATAGACGGTGTAGAATGGACAAGTATTTGCAGAGATGGTAATAAATCATAGCCCTTAAGATAATTAAAAGATAATTAAATTTGCGGTAATTATATGATAATTAAATCCGATCCTCCATCTTCTGCGTCTCGTACTAGAAAACAATCTGGCTTTTCTTTTTTATTGTGCCAAGTGCAATGGCGGTGTCAGCAGTGGTTGGTGGAGCAGCAGCAGAATTAAGGGCTTCTCATAAGATGAGTTCATTTGTTGCGCATCTGTGGGGGTGCATATGACTGCGTTTCCACAAGGCAAGCATTTAAAACCTGCGTGCCCCCCGGCAGACCCAGCGAGGGTGAGAGCGGGAGCAGGCTGGGCCTCCACTCACTGCTGGGAAAACTTTATGAGGGCTTTGCATCGTATCCATAGGGCTCATTTCTGAGATCATAGTAGGGGAAAAGCCTCATGTTGCGTGTTGGAAGCAGTTGCGCTAATTTCATACATCTGTAGTCTATATACAGTAGATTGTTTGGATGTGCTCTTGACATTATTGTTGAATCTTACAGTTTTTGTTTCTCTTTCTTTATAAGAAAGTGAGGGTGAACACTACTGTAGGTACAGTTGGTTTTGGATTTTAGAGCTGTCCTTCCAGAAAATGAAGTAATTCTGCATGACATCAATTTAAGTTGGTAAGCCGCTGTGTTTGAAGGCGTATTTAACACTGTGCTATTTTAGCCTTCAGATGAAATAATTCCCCTGCAACAGCAGCATAACATTGACACCAGATGAACCACTGGTTTTGAACATAACATGAAACACAGATGAGAAAAGCGTAACCTAACCAAGAAGGTATTAGTGCCACATGCAGTGGGCTACAGCTGTATCCTGTCTTAACTGGAGCGACAGTGCCCATCACAAAAAAAAATAAAACATTTCTCATAATAAATTAAAAGCTCAACAAATGAAAACCATCTGACCCATTATAAGCCACACAATGTTCCAATTCACAAGCAGAAAAGCACTATCTCCCACTAGTTATTGGAAAAGATATAAATAAAGTGGCTTTCAAAATATTGCTTTGTAATCCTTGTGATTTTACATTGCTAGGTCATATAGGGTAACACGGAAGACATCTGACCTCCATATTGATTTTTGAATCTGAGGCTTATTTCACTCCCTGTTATATTTTTTATTTGATCCTCCCTTTGGTAAATACAGTGTAAATATATAATTTTATGGTGATTTCATGCACACACGTTTATTTTTTCCTTCTTTATTACATGATCTGTTGTCTAGAAGTTAAGCAGTATTTATTTTCCTGACTATGGTACCCAAGTCCCTCTTGTATTTAAATTTCAGAAATTCTGGCCTCATGGTAAAGTCAGGGCTCTCTCTGACTCTCTTTCTTTCAAACTAAACTGCTGTTTGTAAAGCGTTGCCCTGTTTGAAAAGAGTAGAGAATTCCTGAAGAGGGAACAAAAAACTTTGTAAGAGTAACCGAAAACGTGAGTCATGTGAAAACACTGTGGAGAATGTGCCAAAGTCGATTTTTTGGCAACCTTTTTGGCCTCCAACACACAGTCAGTATGGATGTACTGCAGGAAATTGAATTGAATTATCGGTTCAGTTATTTATTGTGACAATACAATGATAGTCATATTTTGCTGTCCGCACCTCTGCAATCATAACCGAAATGCGATTTGTTTGTGCCCAGTGCTTGCGGAAGTGTGAAGGGGGTTGGAGAGTCCCGCCCAGGCAGGGGCTGCTGGGAGCCTGTTTCTGTCATCCAATAGGATTCTCCCACAGTCCCGCTTCCTGCCTTCCCCCCCATGGCCTGGCAGGCCTCACTGTCTTTTATTACAGTTGGCACGTGTGTCACCTGACACGGTCGCATGGACATGAGGGAAAAACCCTGCTGTCATCTCCCAGAGGGAGGGCGCGGCACCTGTCTGTCCGTGGCTGTGGCCGGGTCCCCATGTCCGCACCCCTCCCCCCCTCCTCCGTTGCCGAGCGGTTCCGGAGGGATAGGCGTGGGAGGTTCGCCGGGGGCCCGCGGCCATCTGGAATGCTGGGATAGTCTTTCAGCCTCCAGGAAACGCAATACCGTATTTTGCATTCTTCACCGGAGTACGAGAGAAAAATTAGGATGTCTTCTGGCACCGCAGGTATTGATTGCAAGACTATGCAGTGCCCTCGTCTGAGACCGGGGAACCGGGTTTGGATCTGTGTTCCTATCCTCCTATCTCTGTACTGACCCAAATATGGCTGAATAAAATAAATACTTCTTGAGGTATTCGTCCCCTTTTCTCTGGAATTCTCAGGGGTGTTCCCCGGCTGCCGTCGTTGCTGCACCCTCTGCTATCAGTTCTGGAGAGTGCGGACAAGCGTGTGCTCTCCTCTGACGAACTTCAAACCAAGCATCTGCTTCTTTAAACACCGGATATGAGACAGGAGAAGCCGATTCATGCCTGTCTTGACTGTAGTTGCGTGCTTGGCTAGCGGTGAGACGGTCATCCCGGCTAACAGAATTCCTCCCACCCTGGACGATGCTACACAAATGATGCACTACCCAGCATGGCTGCCAGTCAGTGCTGGTGCTGTCTGGATTCAGTCGCAGACCGCGGGGCCCATCCGCACACTGGAGCAGTGCCTTAACACGATGAGCCACCGAGCCATCTGGACAACGACTCCACTTTTAATGCTCGTAGCCAGTTTTAATCTGTAAACATTCTGGTAAATGATTTGGAAAGTTATGCTGCTTTAAGGTATTTTTTTAAATGAGAGCAGCTGGAAAGAGAGTTAACGCAGTCAATTAATTATTGTTTGTCATGTGATCCTCCTAACCTGAATCAAACATATGCTTACGGATTTTGCTTTGCAAAAGTTCTTATTTTGAGACAACAGCTGCCATTGTAATTTCCATTGTGGGGTACTTTTTAAATAGATTTTTTAATTTTACAAATAATTTGTTCTGTTTTAAATATCCAGTCCTATTAGTATAGTAATAGTAATATTTTCTGTGTATAACTGTCAGAATTCACATATAAGAATCGTATTGATGGAACAGAACTTTTATCAAAAGTATGAAGTTCTTCTGTTCTTTTTGTGTGGATTCCATTGCATTCAACACAGTTCATCAGTAATTAAATTTGTTTATAGGCACTTGCTGTCAGGTCTTGAAGCTCAGGCACACGAAGAGGAGTTCATCAGTGGACTAAATTCTAGGCTCTCGCAAACCTAGTGGGAGCTCTTCTGATTTCATCTGTTGCAGGACAGCGAGGGAAACGTTAAATGTTAATCTTATTATGCTTCCTGTGGTATACGTGGGAGAGATGAGTCCTCCATGACTATAGATGGTTCCCCCATCGTCAGATCTTCCCACGCGAGGCAGTGCCCCCCACTGAGCGACTGTGTGTGGTCTGCCAAGATCTGCCACACGGCTGTTCTCTCCCTCTCTCCCCCTCCGTGTCTCTGTCTCCACTCCCCCCTCTCGCTTTCCCTCTTTCTTCCTCCCTCTCCGCCCCCTCCCTCGTTCCACACCCCATCGTTTCCGCCGTCTCGGGGCGGCGACGGCGGCGGACGGGCCCGCCTGTCCCGTCGGCTCGGGTTCTCCGCCCCTCTCTCAATCCGGGCCCCCGGATGCCAGGGAAACCCGACTCTGTCTGTCAGTCTGTCCTCTGAGGATGGCTGCAAGCTGCCACGGATTGCACGCCCTGTCATCTCGACTAGATGTTGGATTTCGAGGGTGGCGCCGCACCGAGACACTTTGCGCATTTTGGCGGGCGGGAAGGGGGGGGGGGGGGGGATACACATCACTTTGTAACTCCTCCCTCTTTCTGTCTGTATCTTTATGACGGCTGCCACGGCACTCTGATTCTCCCTAGTCCCCAAAGCCCATGTCGCTCTGCGCCATGGTGGTCTTGCCTTTTTATAGTTCCAGAAGTCTGACCCCCCAGTTGGTTGTGCACTCACCATGTACTACCTTCACCTTCAGTTGGTGCTATAGGGCCTTTATTGTGTGGGTGGGTGTGTTTACCTCACTGTAAGCGTCTCCTGAAGTGAGGCTGCCAGTACCGGTGCAGGCCTCGCTGAGCCTCGGCATGCAATGACTCCATTATTGAGCCGCTGAAGGGGCTCATCCTTCAGTGCTCCTGCAGATTAATAGGCTCATATCCGCATATCTACACGCTGGCCGACTGCCCTCTGCAAACAGAAAGAAATGAATGGGCAACCTGCCCACTGTGGAGAATGAGGCTTAAAGACCTTGAAACGGCCTCCCTGCTGGTGAAGGTCTTGCGCCCTGCCGTGTTCTGTGTGCCTGGTCAGCGCCAGAGCTTATGCCGAGCGGCTTTATGGTGAAATGTGTGAAACTGCGCAGGTCTGTTTTTTGGTTTTATTTCACTTGTTTAGGCTGTAATGCAGGACCTGGTGACACACACTGACGTGCACACTGACACGTACGCACACACACGCACGCACATACATATACAGTACATGTACATACGCACATAAAGGGTTCTGAATTAACCAGTGGTTTAATAAGCTGATCTGTTTCTCTGACCTTACCTTACCTTAACCCAGATAGTAGGTAACCTTTTACACCGACTTTGTCTTCATTCTAAGTACAGTATGTATGTAGGGTAAGCTGTTGCTACATTTCCCATAGTTTAATCCTGACATGAAATGGCACTAAGAAGAAATCCACAATCCAAGATTATATAAAACCTGTTTGCATATGACTTAAGCCTTTTTTGCATTTTATTGCAAATGAATGCTCTGTGCGTAGTGTCCTCTCAAAAACTTTCAAATTCCTGCTTCGTATTTGCCATTTCTCATTAGTGTTCTCAGTCCTTTCCAAAGATAGTGTCACTAAATTTAGCATAAGGTTTTCTTTAGCCTATAGGAAAACGCATTCACTTTCTGTGAAAACATTCTATAAATTTTTTCCCTTTCTCAGTTTTATTGCAGCTTTCTCTCTTTGTTTTGGGAATGCCCTAAAGCTTGGGAATTGTCAAGCTCATAAACGTAATGACTGCAGTTCCTCATTGTCAGTTTTGACATGCCCAGCTGCAATGTCATGGGAAGATCCGCATCCAGTGCCTGCAGCACTGCGGATGTAGCATCTGCATTGTTTGCAAAAAAAAATGCTGAATTTCCATGCTCCTGTGACCAGTCCACTTCCTTGGATAGCATTTGTTGCGATGAAGTTCCAATAAACAAAGGCGTGAGCGTGTTAGAAAGTCACGGTTACAATTTTGACAGAGAAACTTCATCGCTGGGTCTGGGCTTGGGGCATTTGTTCAGATTTGTGTTCGTCTGTCTTCCTTCCCAGGCTCGGTGCTGGATTTCATAAAGCACATCATATCGCGGGGGGAGCACAAGTCCGGGGTCCTGGACGAGCCCAGCATCGCCACCATCCTGAAGGAGGTGTTGGAGGGCCTGGAATACCTGCATAAAAACGGACAGATTCACAGGTAAGGAAAGCATCGCCATGTTGATCAGGGCTACACTGGCAGGAATCATCTTGACCTTTTCGGAAGACTGTTGGATCTCTCCTCACAGTGAATGAATATTCCAATTTGTAACTTGTGATGATTTGCAGTCACAAAACAAAGATTTGACTGCGTGCATAGAGCTGTGACCTTTAGCAGGCTCCACAAATCAGCTCATACGCATGGTTGTATGGGTTAGGTCACTAGAGTTGGAAAGATGTATTGGATCTACATCAGCACCAATTCCTTCAGTTACTTTTCAGTGGTCAACGTGTTCTCCAAAAAATATAAATACTAAGCCTTTGAAGAAACCAGTTTGTCAAATATGAATTTACTGAAGTTGATTTCAGGTTTCCTGGAAGCTGTACATTTGAAAGTTAAATTGTTTGATTGGACTTGGTACGAACGCATTGAATAGATGGCTTTTTCATAGCGAGTGTCTATATGCGCCTGTATATTCAAGCAAAAGGGCTCCCTCAGTCCCCTACGACAACCCCACACACCCGCGAAAGCTTTGATTGCCAGCTAGAGCCGGCAAGATGTAGAGTGCTATCGTAACCTTGGTATGGATATCATCCGGTCCTCGTTGTTGTGTCATCTAAATAAAAAATGTGGTTTGTATTACCGCAGTCGAAACTGGGATGCTGACTTAGGCATGGCTGTGTGAAGAATCGCCTACCGTTCAACTGATTTTTATGACAGCGATAACACTGCCGATATGTGAACTTGATTGGATTTTATCAAACAGGAACTCAAATGTTCATATTGCTGTGCTAAAGATTCTGAAGATCCAATAATAATTTAATATGTGGAGTACAGTAAGGCTCAAAGAGGATTGTAAATCCTAACTCCCTTTGCTTGTTTATATTAATAGAGCAGAAAGCAAGCAGTGTATTTTTAAATCCTTCAGAATACTAAGTGAAAATTCTGCAGCCGGGTGCCATATTGGTGTGCTGTCTTCCCCAGTACAGTACATGCAGCATATGGAGTACTTCTATTCATGATGATGGAAATTAATGACCAGAGTCACTGCTCAGGATCCTTGCATGTCTGTCATCGTCTTGAGTATATGTACTCTATAAAAGCAGGTGCAAACATTTCAGCAATTTTCTAGCGATGCTGCCCTGGAGCTTTGATCTGAGTCCTTTGAGTGGAGTACAGCTGTGATAAAACCATGTACAGAACCTTTCCCTACTGTGTAGGAGTTTGTGAGCTCAATGGAAGAACCACAGTGATTGAGAGAGCCTCGGTGGCCTGTACAGAGGACAGCCGTAACATTGAAGGCCCCTTGTGTACGAGGTGGATGGAAATGCACCACTACGCTTGTGTGTAGTGTGAACGGGACAAATGGGGCAAATTCCTTTTTGCCAGCTATGCCCTCAGCTGAATGTTATCAGAAAGTATGAGACATGGGATTGGTTAGTCCATCCTAACTCGTGCAAATAGTCCTTTGTCTTGAAATGCGTAGAGCCTTGGCACACATGGACCTTGGACATTTCCTTACAGCCGAACCGTGGAAGGTCAGCGTACAAAAGAATGCGTTAACGCATGATTTATGATGGGACAAATGGCCATTCTGCGGCGATGTGGAAATCCAGCGACCCTGTAAACCTCTTCCAAGGGCTCTCGAAGGCCATGCTAGGTTTTTTATCTTTTGATCTTTTGATTAGCAATCAGCTTGTATCGTTACTCACATGCTTCTCATCAAATTCACAGGTCTATATTATATGTTTGGGTTACACCCATTGATCGTGACAACTTATAAGATTTCAATGTACTGTATGTTGACATCGGAACCCCAGTCTGCACTGGGGAACAATAGTGCTGTTTTTCGTAGCGTCCACAAACAGTCTTGCCCCCCCTCGTCATCGTCTCAGTTCCATCCTTTCCTTATCCTTAACTACTTGACTTTCAGATTGTCTGCCCCCCACCGCACTTAGTATTCATTGCTTTCTTTTCATCCTATTTAGTCCTCTATTTGTTGCATCCCTTCCTTCTTTGGACGTGTACTTCCTGAGGGAGCGTCAGCGTAAATAATGCATGGTCTTTTAGCCCGGTTAAGTACCCGGCAAGGTGGCGCAGAATCTCAATAAGAGACTGCTTCCTCGCACCTGCGTCTGCGGCAGCATAAATCCACCTGCTGCCTGGAGTGGCGCCCCCCCCCTCCTTGCGCTGTGATCTGAATGCAGGACCCTGGGACCCGCCCGGACGCTTCGTGACAGCGTTTTGCGGAGGGAAGTGAGGCAAGGCGTCCCGCTCTCATCGACCTGCATTTGTAGGCTGCGGTTGACATGGTCCAACGCCGCGTTACGGAATATACTCTGCATTCCGGTACGATGCAAAGCACTTCAGGATTCGCGTCCGCGGTTCACAGATAAAGCCCAGTTTTTTTCATCAAAAGGGCATCGGATTTCTCAAGCGTACAAAAGGTTTGACTCACACCGCAGCTACTTTGCTTCATTATTTATCTTTTACAGCTTAGAACTTGCAAGAGGATGGTTGACCTGTGTGTGGTGACGCCTTCTATGGAAAGGACTTTAGACTGTTTGTGGAGATTGAACTTGGTTTGTGAAATGAGTTGACAAAGCTGGGAAGTGTAGTTGTTTATGCTGTGCCCCTGGGTGAGCCTGGTCATATGAGGAGTAGCTACAGGGCTGGGTCACATGGCATCTCCTCCAGTGCATCAGAATGCAATTAGAGGCTCTGTGCAAAGGTTCACTCTGAGGCCTTTGCCACAAACTAGCAAATTTCTCCACCTACTTATTGACACAAAGATGAGAATCCCTGTGGGGGCTTCAAAGGAGAAACCTCTTCACGTCCTTTTTAAATTTAGTCCTTCTCGTAACAAGTGGTATTGGAGAGAGGTAGGGAGAGCTCCCAAGTTCTTGCATCTACAGAAGACAGTTATCCTCTTTTGTAGTTGGCTTTTCTGTATGTGCTTGTTAATCAGTGCTGTTGAAAGTGACCCTGTAATGAGAGGTAATTCTGAGCGAGTGAATTCTGTTGAATCTTGACCTGAAGGATAGTCTGTATGACACAATATGTGCAAAATTTTGTAAGGAAATATGATGCTGTAGCAGCCTTCAAAGCGCACTGATCTCACTGATTTGGTGGTGATACACTGAAACCATCTCTTTCGTGGAACTCTATAGAAAATTGCGGTGCTTGTAGCCTTTGCTCTGTGAGGGAAATATTTTGCCAACTGCCACTGCTATGACATTCCTGGAAGGGGACAGTGAAACTGCCTGTAACAGTACCTTACCATCCAAGCCCCAAGGTGCAAATTCATAAATGCTAAATATGGTTGTATGAGTAACTTATCACAGAGGAGTGATGTCATCAGGTGACCTACTGCTTGGCTAGGTGTGAAACGGCTAAACAAGGCCGTAAATCTGCACTACATTAACTGGCTTCAATGGCACCATTGTAGCCATGGCTATTTTTCAGTATATTTTGGGCTGTATAAGGCTGTGAGCAAGTCTTGCAGCCATTGGCTGAAGGGTGAAAGCTGCTGTTTGTTGAAGGAAGTCAGGTTATGTGTCTTAATTATGTATTTTTTTGTTGATCAGTTGATTACACAACTGTGCCTTTTATGACTAAAGTCAATGTATTTACTTCAGGCAAGTTAAAACACAAAATTTCTGGTTTTTAAACTTTCTGATCACAAGCATGCATGTGTTCAGTGTCCAATACGGAGATAACAAAGAGGCACATTGAGAGATGCAGGTGGTTCAAAAATGTGTGTACCTGTGACCTGGTACAGAAATGGTGACTATATAGGCCTACTACCAATATATTTCATGGTGATTCTCACCTGGATACACCTGTGCTAGTTCCTTTTTCTGGTATACACTGCCCTGGGGATATATATTTCTAGCTTGTATATGCCCGCTGTCCCTACCTCAGGAGCATAGGCCTGAAATCACCATAGAAAGGTATTCTTACAATACACAAAAAAAGGGGTTATTTTTAGTTTTTTTTTTTTTTTTCATTGTCATCATTCCGAAACTGGAAGATAGCAATAATCCCTCATTTTGTCTTATTTCAGTAAACACAGAAAATTAATTAATTAATTAAATTAAAAGGCATAATAATGAACTCTAGCTGCCCTCATATTTTATGTCTGTCACTAAAAGAAAATAAATGATCTTTGATATCCCTCAGGCTGGGTATTATGGGAGTCTTTAATTGAGACACTGCCTTGTAGGGAATGGGATTATGGGATCATAAATCACACCGGTCCCTCCTCATGAACTTAGAGCATGAGACAGCCTGTATTCCGTTTTACAACCCTGCAAGAAGAACAGTGATGCTAATTATGGGCATTATTAACAGCCATTATTTGAATGTTTCTGGAACAAATCTTGCTAAATTAAAAATGTCTTGGTCAATACACAAGAAAACACCAATACAAACCAAGTGTATCCTACTTCCCCTCAAATATATATTTGCCAGACGTTAACCAGTCCAGTTTTCTTTGTGAATCAGTGTGATAAAAAAAGGTATGAAGGTACAAGAAGAAAACTCTAGGAATGTGGGTGCGACTGCTAAAGCAATCACACAGGCCAAGCCTAAAACTAAGCGTCATGTTTCACACATGTTTGTCCAATTTACGAGTTTAGAAGTGCCAAGGGCTGTTAGAGGGGGTTAATGGTGTCCGGAGTCAGAGTTATCCATTGCTTGCTTTACCTCCCGTCTCCTTTTATCTCACTCCTCTGATAAAACATCAAATTATTCCCTGACACATAATTTGGATGATTACAGCATGGTTTCTATGAAGACCCCCTGCCTGTGTTTCTGGTAGAAGGATTTGTGCAGTATGGTGGTTCTAAACGTGGTCACTGAGGCCATTCATTCCTACTGGCAAATTGTGTGAAGATTAAATTAGGTTCTGAATGTGATCTCTCACAAAAGAAACTTCTGTTTTTTTTTTGTTGCTGGGAATTCACCCATTTATAAATTTTAATGAGTTGCAGAGTCCTTGCTGCCGTATATCAGAGCAAGCCAAACCATTCTCTTTTAGCTGTTTAAATGAATCCAGTAAATGGAAGACATGTCCATCCCCCTTTATCTGAAAGAAGTTGGAAAACTCTCTGAGTGATGAAAAGAAAAAGCAGGTGGTTGCTGTCTTCAGAACAATAGGCTCTATTTTATAGAACGCTTTTCTTTATCCAAAGCTTCAAACTGGCACAAGCCTTTTCTTTGTCTGTCTTGTGTGGGGCAGTGGCCAAGGGAGCCTGTTTACACATTGGCTCCTTCAATGGAAATCTGGGAGCACTGGGATCTTAAAGGCGTCTTCGGGCCAGACCTTGTGCTGGATGTGAAGGCCAAGCCAATATGCGACGGAGGTCTTTCTGTGCGGTTTCTTTGCTTGCTTTGAATCTGCAGAGTAGGGAACTGACTTTGGTGAATGCAATGGGGACCGTAACAACCGCTGTGTGATGGTGCCGTCTGCTGTGCCAAAGCGGGGCTGCTGAACCAAGCAGGGCACACCCCTGCTTCCCTGACATCGTACAGGGTCAGTGTGACATCATGCCTACACCAGGGAATCTTAGATCACCACTCGGAGTATGAATGCTGGTCTAGGATTTATTTTTTCCACTTCAGCTCACAGTGGACAGTTAGCACAAGCAGTTCAGCTCTAAGGCCCTTTGTGAATTTGGGCCCAGGTCACTATATGTTTCCAGTGGGATTGTGAATATGCCTAGCTCCTCAGTCTGGTGTTCCATGAAACATGCAGAGGTAGAGTCCTGTGGACACATTTGTTTGAACTTGGCCCTCTCACACACACATGCTTCTTGTCCAGTCTTCTTAGCCAGGTGCTTCAGATGTTACACGTTATGACGCCAAGGATAAAACATAAATGCAATGGTAGGAGTCTGTAACGGCCAATCACTCCAGGTTAGTTTTGAGGAATTGACCCTTCTGTGGTGTTTGCAGAAGTGTAATGCAAAGATAAATCTGGATTCAGAATCCTGGGGGCACCGCTAGCCTAGAGCCTGGCTACTCGAAAAGAACAGGCCCACGTTCTGAAATAGTGCCCTTGATCTGTCACGTCCTCTTTCCATCTTTGTCCTGGTAGTTAGATAACATTACATCTGGGCAATGTGCGCGTGCGGGCGTTTATGCGTGCATGAATGAGCGTGCGTATGCATCTGGTAGATGATTTCTGTGCTGAAGCTAGGATTAGTTGCATAACGTAAGTCATCACCATAGTATGTCCCCACCCTTTAGTGTTTTTTTTTTTACCATAGCAACTTAGTATTTGATTTTATTTCCAAATATACATATAAGCACCTTGCCAAAGATGCCTGACACTCACCCAATGACAGCACTGAGGTCCACAGCAGCCGTTGAGACTACGCTTTGTAGAGGCACAGTCACAGACATTGAAACACATGACCAGAGCTTACCAGGTAAATACCCCCTGGCACAATGCAATCAAACCTTGAGCCTCAGATGATTTTCAGGAGCTATATTAGCTCAGAACATTTTGTGTTCCTTATTGGACATTTTCACTTGGTAAACTTCAAGCATCAAATGTGTGTTTAATATGTTTGTGAACAACCCAATAAATTGTGAAACAACCCTTGGCATTTAGTGTTGAACTTGTGATTTATTTACAAAAAAAGCAGTTGACTTTGATTGTAGCACCTCTTGGTGGGGGAGTGGTGAACTGCCACAACATGGATGAACTAATTCTAGTTCTGTATCAAATAATGTATCTATGGTATGTATAGTTACAAGATATCATGACTTCAAAATACCATGAGTTCCGATAGATATGCAGGTGATATTCAAAGAAATGAAAGGAATAATTCACTAAAACATTTTTTAAATGTAAAAAAATATATATATAATTTCAGTTTTAGTGTATGTTTTCAGTTGGACAGTTTTGTGAGCAATGAAGAAAATTTCCCTACTGTGTAAAGGGCACAACACTGGAACTTTATATTGATCCTAATTAGCATTAGCAAGGCACAGCATATAAACTGGATTACACATGCCAATGAGTGGAGGGCAAGCAACAACGACCATGAGGTAAATATGTGCTAATTCCATAGCAATATTACAATCATTTTGCTCCGTTTTTGTTCTACCACGTCCATATGAAGATGCAGCACCATAAAGGTCAAGGCTACAGCACAGTACTTTTCTTTTGCACTTTTTGGTGCTAAAATGTTTCATATATCCAGTTTTTTCTCCAGTGTGACATTACATTCCAAAAATAAATCTACAGTCTACAGCTACAGTCTGTTGTCATGGAAACTCCTGGCTTTACAGTAACCGTGCGCTCTGTACTTGGGTTCCTGCTGCAAGAACGTATTGGCCTTGGGGAATACTGAGTGTGTTGGCCATAATGAGGTGTTTTTCCCGGTGACTGGTCACAATGAATGTCTTGGAGATAAAAACGCATTGAGTTGGAATTTTGAAAACTTTCACTGTCTTTCACTTGCTGTCTGGGTTTGTCTATGTCCTTTGGATAGGCTCCCTGATATTTAATGTCATTGTGATATTTTTAAAATCTGGCCTGTTGTAGTGATCTGTATGACTGAATGGTATTAACATGAAGATCCATAGCAATTCAAGGAGAATAAGAGTTGTAAAAGCCTTTCAGTAGTATTTATGTTTGTTGATGGCATTTTGGGGCAGCCAGACACCCAAGATTGTTTTGAGTTCATTGAATTAGGCTATTTCCTTTGCATGAGTTCATAGCCTTTTCAGTGCTGCTGCTGTTCATCCATTTTGAAATGCCACATGCCAGTTTCAGATATTTTGCATTGTAGAAAACATAGCAGTTGAGCAACACTTTCATATCTGGGGAATTTTGGCCCACTGCGTTTAAGTGAGCTGTGCTGTCTCATACATCTTCAGCCAGAAACCTCGCATTTACAGTTAGCCATATGCAGAAGATTGTTGCATTTGGTTCATTGCCTGGTTCATTTTGAGGCCTGTGCTCATTCAATTGAAATGACTGCCATAGTTCCTCTACAAATTTCATTTTATTCTCATTTATGATTTGAAAGATTCAGGTAAAAGCTCAGTGTCAGCTGTACTTAAGAGTAAATCTCATTTGTTATAAGAAAAATGAGGTTTTTATTATTTAATTGTCCTATGGGTTACTTGAAGGCAGTTTCTACTGTTCCCTTTGATTTGTCATTCTGAAATGACAGTTATAGCCCTTTTGATCACTGGGCAGATAATCCAGATATGATCCAATAAGAGTAAATCACCAAAGCTGCTCAGCTAAACATCCAGAAGAGTAAATGGCATGCTGACGCCAGTCAGCTGGAGGACAAGGTTAGGGCCTCCACACATACATACAGGGACGCCAGGAGGACATCCATGACATGGGTTCTGCCCTGCAGGGACACCAGGAGAACATTCATGAAATGGGTTCTGCCCTGTAATCTGCCTTTTTTTTGCTACAGATAGGAACTCTAAGTTTGTTTCTATTCATGGCCGGTTTCGAGGGGATATTTCTCACACGTTCTCCTGCCAGCCTGCCTGGTATCGACCTTGAACTGATGTAAGATTTTATTGCGCACAGGACGCACACTGAAAATTACTCCACATACAAAACTCAAAAGACTCTTTTCCAACAACATTTGCCTCAGACTATTCCATACGCAGTGTTTCTGAAGTAAAAATTGTTGCTCATCGTACTTGAGTATTTTGGGACTCCAAACATAGTGGGTCTGTTTTACGAAAACTGCACGAACACAAGCAGTGTCCTAAGGAAGACAGAAGTGCAGTTGCAACCTAGATAGCTGGTAACTCCGGGCAGGATCAAGTCAGAACTGCTGAGCCAGAATTGGTGCAGATCCGGCCTGGAGTCGCTGGCTATCTGAAAATTTTATCAGCAAGAAGGGGAGAGCTGAAATATGTATGCTGGCATACTGTGTAATGGCTAGACCTCAACAGTCACCCCCCAACTACCATGGCAGGGCTGGAGCTGGAGATGTCAGCCCATCACCACAGAGAGTCTTAAAAGGTATGGGAGCCTTGACTTTTCTCAAGGGTTGTTTAACAACAGTGGCAAGTGCCAAGATCTATAATTATGTGTTTAGTTTGTTGGTTTATAATCCAGAGTACAGTATGTGTTTTTTTTGGCGTGAATAAAGCTCAGAAGACGCCCTGTCTTTTTTCCTCCAGGTTTCTTCTCAACAGTTTACATAGTACATTAATATGTGCTTCTTGTCTTTCCCCCTGGCAGAGACGTGAAGGCTGGAAACATTCTTCTCGGGGAAGATGGATCAGTGCAAATTGCAGGTATTTTGTTAAGAATTAAGCTCACCAACCCCCCCTCTCTCCACCACCACCACCACCACCCAAGCAGAGTTTACAGCATGATAAATCTCAGTCACACTTACTGTTCACCCTCCTGTGTGAGCATGCTGTCATTATAACTTGATTTCATTCTCATTTTTATGATGGAAACTTATTATTTTTTAATTTAAAATATATTTTACCTTTTCTTTAAATTCTATTGACACTTCTTTGGTCCTCTTGTTGACTCATGAGAGAACTGTAAGATGCCTCCCCTAGAATCAACTTTGTTAGCTTTCTTGTGCATGATCTAATAATGCATTAACACACATTTGGCCAAGAAAGCAGCCAATTGTCCAATTACTTTTCCATATATTAAAAGGGCTGTAATTCCTACACGGATCACCAGAAAATGATGTAAATACCCTGAAATTAAACTGGACAGTCTGCATAGACCTCATAGTCATTGTTTCGTTTCAAATCTAATGTGCTGGAGTCAAATCTAAGGTTGTGTCAAGGTCTAAGGTCTTTCTAGAATCATTAAC
This sequence comes from Anguilla rostrata, assembly GCF_018555375.3. Classification (NCBI taxonomy): domain Eukaryota; kingdom Metazoa; phylum Chordata; class Actinopteri; order Anguilliformes; family Anguillidae; genus Anguilla; species Anguilla rostrata. The sequence continues at coordinate 17,750,872 of NC_057936.1, forward strand.
CATGCTGTTGAGATTTCTGTGCTTTTATTTCTTAGTTTTGCTGTGATATCATTTCTGGTAGAGGGTAGAGAAGCAACTTTATCATTTTTCATGATTTCAGAAAAAATGTGTGACGAGAACATCCTAGACTGTAATTTTATACTGACATATCTACATATGGAAACTGGCAGATATGCCCAGTATCTGTTTTAGTATGCAGAATCATATACAGCTAGCTAGAAGGTTAGAGAAAAAAACTACATGGAGATGGAGATGGAGATGGAGAACTGCACTTGACTCATGGAAAGGCATTTGGAGGTTAAATTCCCTGGTCCTTCGGAAGGGGCAGATGCATTATGGGGTTTTTGAAAGATTTATTAAAGATTTATTCTTTTGGGAAGCACTGCACAGGTGAGCTTTGACCCGGAGGTACCGAGCCCATGAACAGGGCCTCCGAAGGCTTTTCTGGGGCCCTGCAGAGAAGGTTCCAGCAGCACAACACATGGCTGAGTTATGGTCTCACTGACTTATGCTGGCTTGGCACCTGCTGAACATAACGGGTGTAGGCTGCAGTCGCCTTGAGAGAGAATAAGGTTTTCCAAGAAAAGCCTGATGCTTCCTTTCCCATGCCTGCTTGTTTTGCTTACTCGATAAATTGTTTGCAGTTTTCAGTGGTAAGTTATTTTTATTCATGAATTTTATTTCAGGGACCTTTACTCCTGTAAAAAAAATTATTGAATGTTTAATACTGGATATAATAAAGCCCTTGTAAGTTATAGTCTGTGTAGACTAGTTCAGACTGAAATATTGGGTGTTTCGTCACAGATTGGGCAGTTTTTATGACATCCAGTACAATGCATTACTTCATTAAAGTTAATCTACACTCTTTTTCCTTCACATTTTTATTCTGGGCAATGTCATTATAGTTTTGTGCTTTCCATTATTTCTGCAATGGTTTCAAATTCAATTTTCAGTTCAGTAAATGAAATCTCTGCTTTTGCAGAGAAATACTTTCCCGGAGTCTGTAGTCTCCGTCACCCCAGTCGTCAGGTGTGCATTTATGATGGAGCCATTTCATTTTGACGTTTCGCCTACAGAAAGTGAAGACTGGCTTTTAAACCTTTGTGCTCACATTGCCAGCTTGACATGCCAGTCTACATTCAGCGGCAGAACCCACTAGGATAGTGTTCCCTTGTGAGCTGTCTCATAGTTGTAGTTTTAGGAGTGAGCTGAGTGCCTTAACATGGAGGTATTGTAAGTATCTGTGGCTTTTCCATGATCTTATGAGCTGGGAGATTTATAGAAGAACCTTTAGAAAGTACAGTTTTACTAGTATGTTTTAGAGACTAGTTTTGTGATGGTTTGTAAGTCACACATTTTATAGCTTATATGATTGTTTTCTGTTGACAAATTGGAGAAGGGTTTGTTTAATGAAACCTCTTCTCATGATGAATAGAAATTATGGTGTATCAAGCTGAAGGACTTGGACTTGTGGTGAACACTACTACTTAAATCTGGGCCATGTCAGAGCTTACTGTGGCTAGCGGTCAGACCATGATGCAAAGTGTAATTGGTTGTGCCATCTCCCAGGGAATCAGGTTTTCAGTCTGCAGAGTGCACCACCAGCGGTGTCTCTGCTGCTCATTTGGTGGATTGAAATGTGAGAAGAAGCAGGTGGTTGACTGTTTGCATTTTTGGAGCCTGTGAACGCTAGCTTGTGTCCCTATCGAATAGACTGAGCCTACTGAGGGACTGAAAAGGTCCACAAGTGTGATTAGGTAAGGTAATCCATTCTGGGTTTAAAAAATGGGAAAATACAATAGCGGGGGTGTCCACCAGAGCTGTTTAAAGTGATTTGTGTCAGTTCTGAGTCCACGTCACCTTTAATTTGTTAACCTCCTATGAAGTGTCCAAGCAATGTTGCTGTTGGTAGTAAAGCAGCTGACCTTATGTCTCACTCAGAATGAAAGCATCTCTAGAACAGACAGCGGGATTCATAAATCATCTTGACAAGGGCTGGCATATTTTGCAATAAAAATTAGCCAACCTTGGAATGATTTGCACTGTGGACTTACGGCACTGTACAAGTTGAAAGCCAGACCTATGACAGATGGGTCTGTTAAGCGTCTATGGGGTATGAATGTTTGGATAAGTAACCTTTTTTCCCATGACTTGAGTTGACTCTCTTCTAAGTCGTACATGTTCAAATTACATGAACCTATTCTCTGTGTTCATGTGTATTCTCTTACATGAACCTATTTCTGCTGTATCCTTGTGTTGCCCATAGTAGAAATTGCTTATCCTGTACAGGGTTCCTTTCTGTTTAATATTCCCTGTTCAGAAACTGCACCTGCTCAGCATTCTTCAACCACAGCCTTTTCTCTGAGCACAGCAGTGCAGCAGTCTTCTGGGCTTTCGGCTTCTTTCCTTAAAAATCTGGGTTAAGGTATTGAAGCCTCCTAAGTATAGTACAGTAACTACTAGTGGCTATCTAGGCTGTCTGCTGGGAGTGTCAGGCTTGGATGTTTGGATAAAAGGGCCTGCTAAGTAAATGTAATAAAGCAATGTTTAGTAAGTTCTTTTGAATTTATTCAGTGATGATTAAAGAGGATAGGGAATTAAGAATGCTTGTCCATGACCTGTAAATAAGAGCAAATGTAAGTTTTTTCTTCCCACGCAGTTTATTGTTAATTGTGGTGATTGCTGAACTTGCAGTTGCGCGTTGATTGAATCCAGGCCTCTGGCTATTTACAGTGTGTACACCCTCTCTGCGTGTTTTCTTTATTTGTGCCATCAATGCTGCGCAGTTGTCCTGGCCACACTGTCACCAGCGAGCAGGCACGCGAGAGCGCGGACGCATTAAGACAAGCCGGAGCGTCTGTACTGTCAGTCGGCGTCGGACTCGCTGTGCGTTTCAGTGCTGAAACGTCAGGGCCGAGGCTGAGTGGGTCGGGCGTCCTGTGCGGGCGGCTCTGAATGCCACGCCTGTCACTCAGAGAGCTCCGGGCCCCCGGAATGGCGCGGATAATGGGCTGATGCCGCTCCGGGCCGACGCCGCTCCGGGCCTCCCGCGAGTCGCTGGGTCGGCACGGGGGGAGCACCGCTGCGGCAGGCACCCCCCGTTAAATATTTCATGAGCCCTCTCCCCGTTCCCATGCCTTTTTGATGGACCGTCGATTTAAGTGCACCTTCGGGCGCCAGACATTTGATTGGGTCAGCGGTGCGATTTCTTGAAATATTGCTCCCTTGTGGAAGAGTGTTTGCATCAGTTGCTTCACCTGAAGCCAAACGGCAATAGGAAATGTTAAAGAGCATGTCAGAAATGACTCTACGCAAGCAGTGTCACTTACGTGTAAAGATTATGTGACAAAACCTCCCAAGCCAGTTTAGACTGATGTGTTCCATGTGTTCTGTAGAGGGCCCCCCCCCCCCTAAAAACTAAGAACTAAGAAACACAGAATTTACTCTAACTGTAGAATGGCTTTTTAGTGTGCAGGCACAGCTTTAAACACTGATGTTAATCTGTTTAGTGAATTTGCAGCTTGTCCATTTATTTGTTTAGCGGCCATCTCGCCTCTATGGTGGGCCCCCTGTGCTGTAATGAGCTCCCCACAATGATCAGGATGGCTAAATATTCACCTGTTTAAACTGCACCTTGGCTCACTTAATACTGAACTCTGAACATTTTACATGAAATCAGGAAGTGTACCCATGCGAATTCTAAAAATGTATCCCCCCCCCTTTGGTCCCTAATAAAACTATATTTTCTCTGTTCTTGCACCTAGCACGGCATCTGACTATGTTGCATGATTACATATTGACTGATATTATTGTTTGTGGCCCTGATGATTAGCATCAGTACCATTCATTGCCCATATTTATATGTATACACATACACAAATTGCTCTGATAAAGACAATCTGTTAAATGTCTAAATGCAAATGTAAATCTGTGTTAAGAGGCTTTTTCTCTCAAGTGTCAATACTTGCAAATGTGTATTTGTATCTATAAAATGGTGCATTGCATCAGTAATATAAGATTTATTTGGGCTCCCTCTCCTCTTACTTCCATTCCCTGGATGTACAGGCAGAATTAAAGAAGCAGACTTCTTTGAAAGCCACTGTTCCAGAGAAAGCACATCAGTGATGTCTATGAATGACTAGATGTGTCATTCATTAGGGGACAGTCAGCGTAGTGTCCCTTGATGAAGAGTGCCCAGTCCAGTTCAGACAAACCCGTGATATCAGCACTGTCGATATGACAAGCTCTCCCTTTTTTGTCCCCCCCCCTCCAAATGCTAGATTTTGGGGTCAGTGCCTTTCTCGCAACTGGTGGTGACATCACGAGGAATAAGGTGCGGAAGACGTTTGTGGGAACTCCCTGCTGGATGGCTCCTGAGGTGATGGAACAGGTGGGTGTCTGTACTTTATTAAAAATGGTTGGTTACTAACAATAAGGTTACATCTTTCAAGGGTATGTCTCACTTGTTATTACATTTCTAAAAGGTCCCACAAATTAAAAACACTTACCAGCCCATAGCTTATTTTGATATAATGTGCTTGTGTGCAACCATTTTCAGTTGTTGCCAGGATGTTTATCCCGCTAATACTTTTAATTTCCGTTTGACTGGAATGGTCCTGAACGGATGATATTGTCAGCTGACATTATTTTCTGCAGGTCAGGGGTTACGATTTCAAGGCGGACATCTGGAGCTTTGGGATTACAGCCATCGAACTGGCGAGTGGGGCTGCTCCCTACCACAAATATCCTCCTATGAAGGTGAGCAGAGGCGTAGATGTCTTCATAAGTAAGCATACAGTTGAGTAGGAAGAAAGAGGTTCTGTCTTTTGCCCGAAAACAATTTATCAGGTTGTGTCATTAAGTGAGAGTCCAGCCACGTATCCATCACTGCCATGACTAAAGTGAAATGCAACGGTTTTTGGGGGCTTGAGTCTGAAGACGTACATTAGATATTGCTGCTATCACTCATTACTGCTCGTAAAATAGCTGGATGAAGGAGAGCGTCTTATTACAGCATAACAGTTTGTTGTGCTAAGTTGTTATTCTGAAGTCATTGTTTATTCAATTACGTGAGTGCATTTACTTGTAATGTACTTATTATACATTTACATTTTAGGCTTGTTGCATTTTTTAAATATACAATCAATTATACTGCTGGATATTTGCTGAAGAAATTCAGGCTAAGTGCCTTGCTCGAGCACCTTGCTCAAGGGTAAAATGGCAGTGCTCCTGGGAATCAAACCTGCAACCTCAGTTCTCTAACTGCTATGCTACACTGTTGCCCCTTTAGTTTTAGTTTAGAGTTTTCAACAGCCCAGTCCTTTTCCTAAATGGCCTTAATATGTAGTCAGCTTTGTCCTCCTCGTTGTGTTTTGTGCTTTTGTGCAATTGCATGCCTCTAAGTGTTCTCATTTTATGTGACTTGGAGCATGACCAAAATCGTTTTCACTATTCAGTAATCTTGAGACGCTCTGCCCTAAGGGTTTTTGTATAAAAGCAATAAACTAGTTCTATTATCAGTCAATTTAACTTAATGGTTATATAATGGTTAGTTTCTTTCACAATGTGTCTGTTTCCTCATTATCTTTGCTCGTACTGAGACGGTGCTTAGACTTACTGTTGCTGAAACTAAATAGGAGGGTACTGTATCTGAAGCTGAGTGTTCCCGTGATGTCACTGTGATGCACCTGACAGATGTAGAACTTATTATCAGTCTTCCGCTGTTGAGTGGAATAAAGAATTTTCAAGTTTTGTTATTGACAGTATTGTGGCTTTCACTGACAAGGCCAGCCCCTTCAGTATTTCAGTACAAAAATATTGACCGCACCCCAAATATTGAACTGACAGGTATCTTATAATTTCTGTGAAAGTATATTCATGACTTCGTAGTATTTTGGGAGAATCTGCTCTTTTCTAATTCTGTATGCATAGTTAATGCAGCATCATGTGTTAAGTAATGGTCCTAAATACATGGATAAAATCTCAAGTAATGTAGCTAGAACAATGTCTGTACTGATTAATGGAAGAGGAATGATGGGGAAAGTTCTGAAATGTTGAAACTTGCTTTGGTTAAAACAGTGGTAACATGATGTCTGGGTAAAAAGGTGAATTAAATGAAGCGTTTAGTGTACTGAAGCCGTCAGCCATCCAGGATTTGACATGGAAAGTCTCTGGTACAGCGACCGTGACCCCGGCACCGCTCATTGGCTGCCCAATGACCCTTCCTTACGTTTCAGGTGCTCATGCTGACCCTACAGAACGACCCCCCTTGCCTTGAGACGGGCGTCTCGGACAAAGAGATGGTGAAAAAGTACGGGAAGTCCTTCAGAAAGATGATCTCGCTGTGTCTGCAGAAAGAACCAGAAAAAAGGTGATAAGCGCACATGCATAAATGCTCACTTCAAGGAAATGCACACTGCCACAAATGTAAGGGGCAATACTCACAAAAAAAGTGTATCTCTTAATTACCAAAATAATTCCTTCCATCTCTACCACGTTTTCAAATGCTTGCTGACATTTCCGAGGAATCTAAATGTTCAGACAAAAATTTAATTCCCTCTTAACACGTTGAGAAGACGTAAGATGTCACCTTGCTATCACTTGCATCCAACAATCATTTTAGATAGTGTGACACATTAGAAGCACGTTATCTAGCTAAACAATCTGCAAAAGCTCATGATTCGTTCAGTGTATAGCCTACACACAAGGGATGTGACAGTATGAAAATTTCACGGTATGATAATCGTACTACTCAATATCACGATTTAACAACAGTTTTATGATTCATCGGAGGACACGCTCCGATGTCCTCCGACAGGTTTTAAGTTTAAAAAAAAAAAAAAAAAATCACACACAGTCTACTACTCGATCTGTTTATTTATGGCTCTGCAGATTTTTTAAAAACCATTTTTATTGAAAAATAAAACAAAAAATGCAACTGAATAGTTCAATCCTTGTAATTGTATATTTTAAATAATAAAAATAATTTTTCCTGAATCCAAAGTGAGCCCACACGGATGAACGAGTTCGCTTTTTGGGGGGATATAGTTACGGTCGGTATCAGAATCAGCATCAGACATCGGAAGTGTTGTTAAGGGACTGCAAACGGAGATGCCGTGTAGATGTAGGCTATAGACGGTTTCAACGGTAACAACATAAACAAACGTTACTGCGCATGTGCGTTGTTCTGGCCCTAACTTGACTTCCGGCAGACTTCCGCAAACAATCAATAACAACAGAGTCCCTCTAGACTATTTCTGATAACAAGCAAAGGAAATAACAAGTAAATTACGTTAGCTAGCTAGTTAAAACTATGTCTAGCCCGTATTATTTGGGGTTACCAGTCGAAGAAAAGAACCGTTACTTGGCCAAACTGAAATGCGATAATGTTACATTACCAGAAAAACAAGTGACAGAAACAGATAACTGTTGACAGTATTGCACCTTGCTGAGCATCATACATTCCTTACATAATCCATAACTGTTCTGGGTTACATGCACATTCATTCCTGTAGTAAAAAGTGCACTCTTTCTATGATATTGCTTAAAAACGATGATTAGAAGCACAAACTGGGGCTAGTGGGCAGCATGTGTAGCCAATGCAATTACTGTAGGTTATTTATTTGTATAGCATGTATTGATGGGAAAACATCGTGGCTCTTATAGTTTGGGTCATCTTGCTAGGTTACCACAACAAAAATGATCAGGCAATGTAACGCTGTCAAGTTATTGGAAACAGGTATCATAACGTTAGTAAAAAAACGTAGCTAAAGCGTATGAACTAATAGCATTGAGCTAACGTTACTGTGCATAATTTATACAATGTTAGCTACGTTTAGCTAGCTAGCTAGTTGGCTAGCTAACTAGAATGAATTAATTAAGCTACAATCAATTTAGTTAGCTAATTCATAACTATTTCAGGCTTGTTACTGGTCAGCTTAGTTATCGCTTATCATGAGTTTGTTACCTGAAACAAAGTGCTAGAGTGAGAGTACCTATTCGACCACCTTCGTTCGACAGACAGGAAAGCGTAAACTGATTCGCAACTATATATGAAATAGGCGAAATATCGGTAACAACCTGTACCTAGTTATGTAGGAAAAATATCCTTGTTATCCCCCTGTTGTTATTTTTTCAGTACTTTCACGTTTTTTTTTTTGTGTGCCAGCAAATAAGTCAGACGTGGTCCAGCGCTAGCATTTGGTTGCTAAAGGGTAGGGAGGACAATCGAAAAATTTATTTCCGGAAATTAACATAAGTATTGTGATTAAAATACCAGTTTAGCCTTAAATTAACGTATTGTGAACAGCGATCGTACATATATGGAATATTAATGTGATATATTGGCTGTTTTGTGGCCTTTTAGCTCGCACTTTCCCAAAATTCCATCAATGATAAGATCGGGACTCCGACGGCACCGAAAACCGATAGATTTCACTGAACATTCGACTGTTTACATTTATGGGGTTCTGAACCAGTGACATCATAATAACTCTTACTGGTTGATTTTACGCGGTCATTTATGGCAGTTGGTTCTCTCAGAATTCTGACTGATAGCCAGGTCAGTATTTTCACTGGACACTTGATACATCCAGACTTATAACTTCAAAGTCCCAAGTCATTTGTGAATGGTTTAAATGGATTTTGAAAGTAGACACTTCATGCTACAAGCATGCTAAGGGATTTGAGTGTGCTGTGAAGTTTAGGTAGCAAACAACAAGGCTGAATCCTTCTGACGTAATTTACATAGCGACTATATGCTCAGATCGCCTAGTTTCACTCACTACGGCCAAGCGGAATCGATAAGGTTTCAGAAAATATATAACTTTTAAAGATTTAATTCAATCTTCTACTGGGACTTTTGCCGTTTATCGAGGGTGTGACAGAAAATTTCGGTGCCGCTGACTATAATCGAATGTTTTTCACATTTACCGTTCGATTGACCAAGTACCATTCAAAGTACATTTTTATGGGTTAGTACTGTCAGATTGTGCTAGCTACTTCACATTAACCTTGTACAGCGATCAATAAAGGCTAACAGCACAGTACCACTTAATTCGAGTAACTTCTATCACCACTGTAATGAACTAAAAAAAGGTAACAAACGACCTTTTCTGTGAGAAATGTATTGTCAAGCTCACGCGCATACACTGCTGGCGACATTCTAAAGCTTCGTTTTGCCCTCCCTACTAAGGGGACGTGTATCGACCACCCCATATGAATGGAACTTGACATAAATTTGCTAGTATCCTGTCTTGCATATTGGAGGTTAATATGAGAAAGGGTGGTCTCTCATCAGCACGTCTAGGAATCCGTACATATTCACTGTTGTAATTAAGTCGCAGGACGCAAAATAGCCGTTAGGAAAGCAGTTTGAAATTATGAAGCAACGTCTGCGCCATTGACTTTAATGGGTCGCGATGACATAATTCATTGTCTTAAGTTGATATAGTAAATAAGGCTGTATTAGTATTACTAAATGTGTATGTATGAAGTTGATTTTTTAAAATACAGTTTATTATGTGTATTTTTACAGGACTTACATTTTAATAGGTAACGATGTCCAGTTATTTCTCAAAAATACGAAGTAACAACGGGCAAGCACCAGCTATGATAATCGCAGGGATTCATCAATTCGTTTCACAATTTCCTAGTGAGGTTACAAAGTTAAATTATGTATTTTTACTAATTTTCGAAATATAGTTTGTTCCTGAGGTCAGGTTGCACCCCACAGCACAACAACCTGAGCCCAACATCAGTCTGTTCATCAGTTTAACTTTCACTCCATTTGTAATCGGTGCCATATTAGCCAGTAAACACAAACCCAATAATAAACAAACACAGACCGGAAGTTAACTTAGGGCCAAGCGCATAACCTTGGCAACGCGCGTGCCACTGATGAAACCGTCTATAACAGCTAGCTAGCCAGCGTTACCAGATGGGAAATATTAAACGATCTTACCGGAGTCATAAAATTATCGGATTTTGAAGAAAATTATCGTACACAGCCAAAAATAGAAATCACGTGTAAATATGTGATTTCACAAAAATAGCATATTTATTGTAAGTAACAACCTTGTTTGACACGCCTACTCACATACGTCATCCAATGAGTGCAATACCAACAGCCACAAAGGGGAGAAAAACATTTGCGCACCACATACGCTACGTGGAAGCAGGCAACTTCCTGGACTGAACTCAAATGAATGAGACTCACTAAAAGGCCTGGTCTACGGATAATGTCAAATAGCCCACAATTAAATCGCAATCGCTCAAACATGTAATCGTTATAGTTGAGAGCTGTAACGTTACAATTCATCAGCATGGAAACAATAATTGTATAAGTAATCAGTGTAGAATTATAACGTTATGCTGTGTCAATGTATTTAATATGCTGTATCAATATTTGTTTGTTCTTGTGAAATCATGTCTCTTTTCAAAACGTCCAAAAAGTCTCTCAGTGCAGAACTGGCCCTACCTAGTATGTGAGTTCAACTTCAACCTCAGTTCTTCCGACGACTTTCTCTTTGCCTCTCCAATGCCTTCGCCTGACTCCTCGGTACTCATTTTACTAGTTTTTTTTTTTTTGTAAACTTGTTTAAAAAAATATATGAATGAAAAAATAACATTTCTGGTAATTTGTAGGTTGCAAGCTAGCTTACATTTTACATCAGAAAGAACGAGCGGGTGAACGGCAGCCGTGCAGCTGCTGGCTCCCGTTGGGGCATGCACGTCATGCATCAAGCATAATGATTGGCTGGAAAGACGCAACCTGTGTTTTTAAATGGCTTTGCCATGTATCCTAGATACAGATCTAGGATCAGATTTGTGAAAAGGCAAACCAGATCCCGAATCAGCAGCCAGGGGATTTAATCATTTCCTTCCCCTTTTATTGAAATGGCAAAATGATCCTTCATTTGGGCACTGGTTGAAAAAAAAAAATTCCCTGCATGAAAATAGCTTTTGTCACGTGATTTACTATCACGGTATCACGTTACGTTTATGATAGTACTATTTCATATTTGAATTTTACAGTATACCGTCATACCGGTATACCGTCACATCCCTAGTACAAACACAGTGATTGTTATGCGTTCAGACCCAAGAGGCGCATCTATTGTGTTATGATTGGGTTGAAATGCTTTATTCCCCTAATACTGCACCACAGCTCCCTTGTGCAAATAAATATTATAATTCAAATGCAAAACGAGAAGCTGCTTTCAAGTAATCGCATTTTATCTTTAAATCCCAATTTACATTTGTATGCATACAAAAATGAAATGAACAGATTCAAAAACCATGCTATAAATCCCTATGTTCAATTACATGGAAACACCAGACCACGCAACGTCCGAAATATTATCCGCAGGTCCTTGCAGTTAGGTGTTCATCTATATGGTAATCAGTGTTGAAGCAGGGAGCATTATAAGTGCTACGCTGTACTGTATCGGTCTATGAGGAGTGCCACGCTGACACCCTGCTGATGTCAGAGTGCTGTTCAGACCAGCATTAGGAATGGCACCGTTGCAGCATTGCTGCTGCTGTAGGAATGGCTTCAGGGAGCTGGTCCGATTTGTAATTATGATTTTCAGAAGCGAATCTCATTTTCTCTTTTGACTAACTGTCGTGTGCTTCCCTGAAGTTCCCAGTGGCTACTGAGCTCCAGATATGAGCTATACACAAAGCATGGAAACTTCATATCGCATATAAATATCACTGAAATATTGCAAATACTGCAACTCATGATGCTTTTGATCTTTATTTTGGTATTCTTGCGACAGCATCAGGAGTGGTAATAGTCAAAGAGCAAGGGGAATGGCTATACAAAAAACGTATATATGCAGTATAAGAAGCCGGTTTTAACTGTCAGTTTTAAACTACTTTCGTGATTTGCAATTTAAACATCAGCACGAATAAATGAGCATTTGCATACTTGTTGCATCTACAAAGGCTGGTCAGGCAAGCAGAGCTGAAGTAGAGTTTCTAAAAGCTTTTAGTGACCATGTTTGAAGGACTTTCTCATACAATTGGAGGAATAACTTAAAATCTCTCATTCCCAATCATGTCAGTCCTGCTCCTTAGACAGCATAGAAAGCAGAGGCAAACTCTGGCCAATAGGAAACTTCACAGCCGTCACAAATGGCCCTCATTTTTACAAGGGAGGAAGCACGGAGTTGTGAAACTCTATGAGATGTTGAAGGAGTGGAGCCCTGCTGTTCTTTAAGGAGCAGCAGCTCACTGGTGTGAGGGGGTATTGTGCTTTGTCCTATGAACTCCTTCCTCTGTATGCCCACCATGGGTCGCTCGCTTTAAGATGTGTCAGAACCTGCACTCTACCTCTATAGGCTCCATATATTCTGTTTCTGTTGGACTGTGAAAACTGAAATATTTGAAATATAATCCACTGAAGGCGTTTGCCTCTCTCTACAATCAGAGGCTTGTGTCAGCATAAAATTTTACACTCATTTGGAGTGTACACCACAATACAAAGCATGTGTACATTACAAATCTATAATATGAAATAAAACTGCTGTAACATTTTAATTTGGCTTGTGTTTGTACTATGTTACTAATGGAAGATCAGTCATTTTTAATTAAAAAATGAGGGCGTTTCTGGGACACTGGTAATATGGTCTTTTTGTGACATCCTTAGATCTCAGTTACCTGCCTTAAGCCCTAGTCAAGAGGCCTGTTTTATTGGTGTCTGGTCCACCCTTTATGAACTGTAGTCTGTATTTTTTTTTTCAATGATTGTTGTGCACCAAAGCTCTGTTCCAGTTTTTTACTGGATCTGAGGTTGGTTGCTGCGCTTATGCTTTCCAGTGATATAAGATTCCGGTTGCAGATGCGTTACAGAATATTAATCATAAGAGCGTGTCCTCCGATGAATCGTAAAACTGTTGTTAAGCTCGAGGATTTATGTTCCAGTCCACATGATTTCCTTGTTTTTCTGGCGATATCAAGGTTGTTATCATGCTTTATGTGTGTATGTAAATACACAGCGATCTGCTTGATGTTTTAATGCTCGTTATTAATGAAGACACATTTGATTTTCTGATCATGACTCACTTAAGTGCACAGCAGCCAAGACGTTTACGACTATCTTGGGGGAAATGAAAGATGTGGTCTAGAACAGGAAAGACAGTTTCTTATACTCTGCAGTGTTTTCTTTTTGTGACTCATATCCTTACAGGGGTCAACTGTTCAATATCATTGTAATGATTTTAATATGAGAGACATTAAACAATCGTGTGAGTATCTTATTTTACCGTGTCTATTTTCTTTCAGACCGACATCATCAGAGCTTTTAAAGCACAAATTCTTCCAGAAAGCAAAGGTAAAGAGACTCCTAAACCTCCGCTCGGCCTCAAAGAGGGCCCCCAACTCGGGTTCCCAAACAGAGCTGCCCTGTTCAGCGATAACACACCGTGAAACCCTCTTCGGTCCGTACCTCCAGCTGCCCTCTGGGAAGGTTTTATTTTGTAGCGCTCGATATTTGAACCCGGCCACGGCCTTCCTGGCACTCCGCGCGTTGCGCCGCGGACGCTGCCTTTCGAGCGGTTTTTCCGTGACAGAGGCAGAGTTTAACGTCCCCGCAGGGGTTTCCAGCCACCTGGTACGGTCCACACCCAAACAGCCGCAGCGCTGTCTCTGCAGTTTAGAGCTGCCAGAACCCCTGCTGGTGTGGCGCGGCAGGGAAGGACTGCGCCCGTGGGGTGTGACAGCGCAACTGCGCTCGCTGCTGCACCCTATAAGTACCCTGATTTCAAAGTGCACAATCATGTGATCGCGTTGCGTCCAATAAGTGGTCCATACTGCACAATGACACCGGACCCGGAAGTAGGGTGCAGCAGCTAACGTCATTACAGTGGCTTACCGGGAGAGCCTACTCAGACTCTCCTCATTGGAATGCAGCACATTGCCATACATTTCCTGTAGGGGGTGCTGTGTCAACTGCAGAGCCACTTTGCTTGCTGAGCATATGTCCTCATCCTGGGCAGTTCATACTCTATGGCTACTATTTATTTATCTATATAAAAACAGTATGTATCCTATAGGGAAATTAATGGGTATTACTGAAGATACTGCTGATTAGTTCAGTTCCCTCTAGGTACAGCCACCATACTGGCTATTGGTGCCTCAAAAACCAAAAGGTTAATTTTACATGTTGGCCATAGCTGTTGTGTCAGTAAAGCTGCATTTGAGCTGCATTAATGGACATTGTCTTTGATAAACGTAAACACTGTGTAAGTTGCTCATGTTTAGTTTCCACCTTTGTTTTCAGAACAATGAATATTTACAAGAAAGGCTGTTACAGAGGGCACCAACAATAGGACAAAGGTCCCGAAGGGTAAGATTAACCAAACAAGGAAATTAACTTCCCTTAAATGAGCAGATACATCCTAAAAATGGATTTCTTTCAGATCTGCTGTTCACGCCGGCAGTGAAAGGCAGATGGGAAATGAGCTTGCTCAAAGGTCACAAGTGCCAAATTCCTCCTTTTAAAGTGTAGCTGTATCACAAAACTGCTGTATGCAGCATGACATTGCTATTTTAATAGTTCACAGAAAAAAACAGAAGCATGCAAGACCCGTTTCCAAGTGTAATTTTGAATTTTGTATCATTTTTGTTTTGTTTTGTTTTGTTTGGCAAGTTCATTTGTAGATTGATTTGTCCCACTGGTGTCTCTTTGCTGTACATCATGTGGATTTCTAACCGTTTCCGCTTACTTTATGTGTCTGTTGTTCTGTTTAATTGCGCACTGCATTCCCAAGTGGAGTCTGCAGTTATGCTCTGTGTCTGATGAGAAGCTATAAAAATGTGGGCACAGATTTCATTGTTGCTCGGGCACTCTGGATGGCAGTCTACTGATGCTGATAATAAATTCCTGCCATGGGTAATTGTTTTTTTTTTAAAGCCACCTTTATTGCTTGCAGGACAGGCATTTTAAATTTGGGGTCTTCAGTTATAAAATACAGTGCCTAAGGCTTTGTTTAAACAGCAGGCCTTAATTCTCAAATCTGATTTGTTTTTTGGGTGGCTGTCCATGCAATAATTAACGGATTCCACCTAACCATTTGTGAAGTTACATTTTATTTCTGTTGTGAAATGATGTCAAGCAAGGAATAAAAAAACGCAGTTGAGAAGGTAGAAAATCAGATTTGCCTGGTCACGAGTCACAAGGCCAGGTATTGGATATGTCAGATTTCTGACCAAATACAAATCTAATCTGAATCAAAATATCTGATTTGATGGTTATTATTTGTTGTTTTGAAAGGAAAAGGATCAAGGAAAGGGTCACATATATGTCAGACAGATTTCCCTGCTGGCTGTCTGAAGCCCAATATTCTTTGCCTGTCTTTGTGTTTGTCTTTGGAAATGATCGTGCGCACTTTCGTGCACTCGTGTGTTTGTTTGCGTGCGCGTTTGTTCGTTACACAGGTGAGGCGTGTGCCGGGCTCCAGCGGCAGGCTGCACAAGACGGAGGACGGCGAGTGGGAGTGGAGCGATGACGAGCTGGACGAGGAGAGCGAAGAAGGAAAGGCCGCTGTGGCAGCCTTACGGGTCGGTCTCCACCTCCGCTGACCATTCTCACATCTTTCCCAGCTCCTAAATTTACACTCTTACTCTGTACTCTGAGTGTTGTTATAAATGCCTATTCCAAAAATTATTTTCAAGTAATGTTGTGAACAGTGAAATATTAACCAGACAATCTAATGTTAAATATAAAGTTGAGAATAGTTTTTAAAAATTGTTCTCATACTATGTAGCTATTCACATTGCCCGCCAAACTTGTGGCATTATGACAATATCCTTCTGTCCCATCACTTGCTGGAACATTTTATTTGGTAGTCAGCAGACAAAAAAGCTGGACAAAAAATGTATACATCTTTTTATTGGACAACAATAAGTCATTGAATCCACATAACCCTCTGCACACAGATGTATCGGTATGGTTTGCAAACAGTGGTTTGCCCAGAGAGTTTGAAGAGTTTGAGAGTTTGAAGGGTGCTACACAGACACAACGGTCCTTTCATCCCCTTCCTCATTCCCCAGGTCATCACTGTGAAAGAGAATCAAGTCTACCAGTTGACCTCAGGGGTTAGATAAAGGCCAATGGTTATGGTCAGAATGTTCAGGGTGTGTTGCATAGCTCTGACAGTGCCATCATCCTCAACCCCTCCCCTTGTTCTTTGTGTTTGATGGTGAAGGACCAGCAGCCCAAGGCCATAAGTGCACCCCGGCGACAAGTGCGCTTCTCCCTCCCTCTCGAGCTGCCCCCACCCAGGGTTGTTCTCTTTACACCAATACAGATGGCGTTCCCCTAACAAGGAAGGGCTCTCATTGGGTGGGATGGGGAAGGGGCGGGGCACAGAGGGGTGGGACATGCTGAGGAGCATGTAAGGTTTGTCAGTAGTGTATGATGTCACAGAGGAAATGTGTAAATTGGGGGGGGGGAGTCTTGGGTAGGGAATAGTTTCATGGTTGTCACTGCTTTAGCAGCACAGGGTCCCTACTCACTCCTGTGGCCTATAGAGTAGTGTGTAGGTCCGTAAATCTTCCGCTTTAGAAGAGCAATTTTACAGTACAGTCTTGTTGTTAGTGGCTAGGGCACATTTTCTGACCCAAGGGGTAGCATTAATGTTGTAATACTGTTGTGCTGCCACCCAGAGAGCTCACCTTGCAAATGAGCCACACTGTTTAAAAAGCTGACTTTTTTGAGTGAATTGGTGTTGCCCTGGATAATTTTGTCTGCTAAGCATATGAATAAAACTAATGCTAATAAGATGCTTGAACTAATGCATTTATGCTGTTTGGTGCTCCTCTGTAATGCAGAGGCCTGGGTTTTCAGAGAGAGAAAGTTGAGGCGTGTAAGTGAGGAGCAGGGAGGGGCCAAACTCCCCATGGAGCTGGGAGCTGGAGGTGATGAGGAGTTGGAGTGGAGTGGAGAGGGGGAGTTTTTTTGGGGTCCTTGTGTATTCAGTTGGTGTGCGCAGTACTGAAGACTTCACAGGCACATGCCTAAAGTTATGTTGAATTATATATGTGACTGAATTTGATGACTTGAAACATCGTTTGCCAATTCATACAGTTTGTTGCTAGGACTCTGTGTGGAAATAAAGGAAACATTTCCAAGAAGTGCAATGTTTTTAAAGTTTTAGATGACAATGATTAGCTAGTCACCTGATTGTGATTCAGTGAAAGATGCATAATATTAGATGCAGTTTGGCCAAATGGATAGTGTGTACTGTGGACTGTTGAAGTATGGGAACTTGGGTAGTAACATTGATTTTTCATTTTGCTTAAAGCGGAAAGTTTAGCAGATGAGTGGAACTCTAGGGGTCTAAATTGGTATCTGTTAGATCTCTTTGTACAAACGTTGTGTCTGGAAAGTATCTCAAAACGCATTATACATCATAATGTAACCTCATACAGTATTACTGCTTCTTTTGGGGAATTCCCATTTTCTCAGAATTCCTTGCGTTGGGACCGGTCAAATCCCACAGGCTAAGCAGCACAATATCACTTGCAGATGTTTCTGTCTCATCTTTGAAAAATGTGAGGAAATGCTGCCAAATAAAAATAGTCTTTCGGCTTAACTTCATGAAGAATATCTGCTAACATCCTGCTCATGTTAGCATCTATAAATCTTCAAGCCCTTGCATAATTGATGTCATTTGAAGGGGTTGACTTGTTTTACCATCAGCTTGTCTTCCTCGTGGTGCACCGTAGCTTAATAAAACTATCTGTAAGCCATATATGATCAAAAAAAATGGCATTAGTTTGCTTGCAGTTTCTCCATTATTTATGAGACCGGTCTACCATAGCATTCCATATTCAAATCCAACCACCCCGGGAATCTGAAAGCTGTGGAAAAATACTGTATTATCTGTTACATCAGAATGTACAGTGGAATACTTCACATTGTTGCTTAACAACTGGGGCTCAGTATCAGTATACATCACCTTCAGCATGTGGTCTATGTAGTGTGCACATTAATAAAATGAATATGTTCCTCTTTGTCCCTGGATACTTCCTACTGCGGTGCATCTTTCACATTGAAATTTCAAGAGGAAGTTCATTGTGGTTATTTATTGCTTATTAGCTTAAAAGTGAATATGGTGGAAAATATTTCTGGCCTTGCTTAACAATTGGGAGGGGAGCTGTCTTTCCTGGAAGCCATCTGTATTAGTAGTTCAATTCTCTATATACTTACAAAATCATTGTTACCTATTAACCAACAAAAGAAAGATTACTTGCAGTGGGTAATCTTTAATATTGAATTTAACACTTACAAGCAGTTCTTGTTATAATCCCTGAACATAAATTAAACCAATTGAAAACATAAACAGAATGACACTTGTGTTTTTTTGGTTATAGAATTTAGATTTTCATGTAACAAAAATGTATATCTGCTTTTCCCTCCCATGATTCATAAAATGATTGTCTTTATAAAATATGTTGGGCCTCATTTGCTATAATTTAATTTTGATTAGGTTGTTTTTCTGATTACTTTATGTTATGGTGGGCTTTTAAAAGATCTCTGTTAAAGGACTGCTGTACGACAAATCAGCTTAGAGACTGCCTTTCTGCCTCTCCACTTTGAAAAGGAGACATTTTTCTGAGCCAGCTCTGAGTTTTCGACGTCGCTGTCCGACATTAATGACTAAGGCTGGCTCTTCTCCGGCTCTGCATCTACTGTGTGGCATTAGCGGAGGGACCAGTCAGGAAGCCATGAAGACCAAGATGCTGATACACGTAGTGCTGACAGTGTCCCCAGCAGCCCTCTAGGTCTATCATACAACGCAGGAGAGGTGTCAAACTCAGCACTTAGAGCTCGCTTTTCAGCCAAGTCAATTTGAATGGTTTCCAAATTTAATTACAATTTAAATCCTACTTTGACCAGTGCTGGCTCAAAATACTGTTAATGGTTGGCAGTCTAAAATGAATGTGTGGATACCAAACTGATATGACTCATTTAGGATTCATTATTTCGTCACTTCTAATTGTGGGCGGGGTAATCTGGCAGATTTGGTTGACGTCAGCAAGCTGTGTTTGTGACCCCTACTCACTCCTGCGGTACACTGGATACTGATTAAGATTAACACACATTTTGTGCTTGAGTTTATCGTGCTTGATATGATTTTGTGTGTTTTGGTTTTCAGTCGCCCAGAGTGAAAGATGGACCACAGAACTCAGAGGTTTGATTTCTTTTTTTGGTTTCCTTCCTCTCATTATAAGAAATAAAATTACTTTCCATAATAATATCTAAATAATGAATATAATTTATTAGTATTGCTTGCCAAGTGGAACGAGTGTTTTATTATTAATGAAGGGGGCTTTGTTTTGAGCATTAAATGTATCCCCTTCATTATTAAAAACACTAATTTATTCATTTTCTCAAATGACTTGCTTTAATCTGTTAATTATATGCTGGTTTTTAAATCGTTATGGAATAGACACATTCCATAATTGTCTGTTAATCTGTTTTCTTTCCAGGTTTTTCCAGTGTCAGAGCCTTGTCACCTCCAGCCTTCAGCCCAAGGCCAAGCCCAACTACCTCAGCCTGCTGGCCAGACCGCTGCGCAGGTTCCCCAGGCCAACGTACCACCCGCCGCCCAGGCTTCAGTCCCAGCACAAGGCCCACCTCCTGCTGCCCCAACTGCCCAGGTACCCCTCGCTTGCAATCGTCAAAAATGCTCCTTCGGCTTGTCCCCAAAGTTCACTGAAACAACCAGGCGAGAAAAAATTCAAGGAATAAAAAAAACATAGCAATCACAAGAACTGGAGTGCATTTCCTCTTCTGAGCGGATGCCGATCTCGGGTGCATCTGGGCACGCTCACACCTATTTCTCATTAACATACTGCATCTCGCAGTTCATCACTCAGAATCGAGTGATCGTCGCCATCAGGTGGTGAAAGAGGAGGGTGCAGGAGACCAGTAGTTTTGCCCATCTGTCGGTGCTTCTCTTGCAGATCTGCCAAAATCAATATTCCCCTCAGAAACCCCAGTATTATTCAGCGGGTGCTTCCTGCTCTTGCCTTCCCCGCTGAGCGAGCTGCTCAGCTGTGCAACACCTCCACATGCGTTCTATTCACCGAGAGATACCGGCGTCCCATTGGCTGTTCCCCGCACTCCCTCGGGGAAGGCGACGGGTGGCTGATAAAGCGAGCCGTTAAGGCCGCGGATAAAAAGGGCAAATATTAGCTGGAGTGCTCAGCAAAGCGATGAGTCGTGTCTTTCTTTCTTTTTTTTCTTTTCTTTTCCCCTGGGAAGCCTTTCAAATAAAGTGTGTTAAATTTGACCTAATCATGCTGAGCCCTGTTAGAGAAGGCTGCAGTCAGTGCTGATTTAATGGAGTTTCTTGGGCGTAAGGGGTTTTGAGAGGGCAGCGTAACTTGAGATGTGATTGGACGAAACTCTTTCACACACAGGGTCATTTGTGATGAATATTCCCCCTGCCATCCATAGTGTAAATTGGGTACACTAGTAAAGCAAATGTTTTTTTTTGACTGAGGCCGATTTAATAGTTGCCTATCTTTAATGATGCAAGTATATGTTGACTCAAGACAGAACAGACCATCTTCTACCCCCCCCCCCACTGGGTGAACAAATGGTATATTCCTTTTGAAACTTTACTTAATATCTTTTGTACACGTCGCACTGCTGTTAGCTCCGCATTCAAACGTGAATCTGGCATGTCAAACATGAACCTGGGATGCACAAGATTTTAATGAAAAGAGAAAATTAAATGAAAAGCCATTTTTAAAAAAAACATTTTGTGTGTTATCCCATCCCTATTATCCCTCTCATATAAAATTGGCAATTGTTAGTCTCCAATTACCAGCTGCGGCAGTTACGTTGCTGCTGTGCCTCTCGAGTCAATGCTGTGTCACGTGCGCCTGTGCAGACCCCTTTGTGGCTGAAGCGTGTGAACCAGAGGGGCCTTGTTTTTACTGCAGGCCGAATGGGGCCACTCTGTTTCAGCTGGATTAATTTTAATACATGATTTCCTCATTCCGCAGGCCCCAGCAGCTGCACCCGCATACGATGCCTCCAAGACTCCCATCAGCTTGGTATTAAGGTTGAGGTAACGTTTGCTTAACGTTTCCATTTCGCTTTGCTGTTCTTGACACATAGTTTCATCTGCACACAATCACAATCATACTGTCAAGTGCAACTGAAGATGGCATACAGTATGAACCAGCCTGGCATCAGGTCTTACTGTACTTATGCACCTGCATGACGTTAAAGTTAATGAATCGAATGATTGTAATTGAGATTAATGACCTTATCTGATATATTAACCAGTATCTTACAATTCAGGTTAAACCTGTATATCATCTTGTATAAATGTATAAATAAATATTAAGGTCAAATTTTTAAAGACGTTTAATATAACAAACTCAGCATCAAACCAAGTTAAAAGGCTTGTTTCAAGAGTGAATGGAATGCATTTTAGATACCTTAGGTGTATTTAGTGTGCATCTGGTTACATGGCATTTACTATTACATAGATTACATGGCATGGATTATTCCCTAACACAGTGGTAACCACGCCTGTTCCTGGAGATCTATCGTCCTGTTGGCTTTCATTCCAATCCTAATAAAGCACACCTCATTCAACAGCTAGAGATCTATTTAAATTACTAATTAGTAGAGACAGGTGTGCCGAATTAGGGTTGAAAAGAAAACCTACGGGGATAGTAGTTATGCAGGGACAGGGTTGGATACCACTGCTTTAACAGGACTGCCTGTTTAAGTGATAATAATTTGTATCCTCTATTGCAGTATCTTGAAAGACCAATAGAGGGCAGCAGAACCCAGAGTTTCTATGTTACAGTAGACTGTTACTGATATGACGATGATTCAGCAGTAGTCATTGCATCTATGACCTAAACGTTCACCGGGGCCTGAAACATTTTAATTAAAGCATAATTTTTGTATTTTCTGAAAACTAAAAATCATATCTGCATATGGATTTTATTAAAGATTGTAGAATAATGTTTCTTTTCCCCTTTTTAAATTTTGTGCTTGAAGAATAAAAGTATGCTAAGGCTGAATGCGAAGACAATGTTCCCTCTTTCTCTCTCTCACAGAAATTTAAAGAAGGAACTAAATGACATACGATTTGAATTCATGCCCGGGAGAGGTAAGCTGACCTTTCAGTTCTTTTTCTCTGCCTTTCATTAACCTCTTAAGTGATTTTTAAGGGGTTCAGCACATCAAAGTACAAAATGATTGTGGAACAGTGTGACAGAGATAAACACATTTGTCGGTTGTGAGCTGTATGCCCAGACCCAGTTATTGGCTTCGATTGACCTGCTAAAAGACGAGGGGGAAGACTCAGGTCTGGACTGACAGGGTGAAGCAGACTCAGAATGGCTGGCGTGCTTTAGAATGCCCCGTTGCCTGAAGCGATGCTGAGACTAGACGAGTGGGAGGAACAGATGCGCGGTTGAAATCGCGAGTCAGGGTGAAGTGACTTTTAATGAGCGTATCAGACGTTGTCAGCGTTAATAAGCGAGTGGCGGTTCTCCTTGGCGGTTTTTCCTCCTCAGACACGGCAGATGGCGTGTCACAGGAGCTGGTGTCTGCAGGCCTGGTAGACGGGAGGGACTTGGTTATAGGTGAGTCAGAAACTACCGTCAAAGTCCACCTGACAACCGCCCGTCCACACACTACCTGGCACATAATGACTCGCCTGGCAAAGCTGAGAGTTTGCTGTCAAGTGTTTAGAAGATGGTGAAGCCTGCGACTTGTGAGTCTCTTGTAAAGAATGTCCAGTAACTTTGTTCTTTTGTTTCAGTTGCTGCCAATTTACAGAAAATAGTTGAAGAGCCACAAGCCAACAGAAATGTCACTTTCAAGCTGGTCAGTAAAATTAAAACAATACATTTATGATTGATTAGTTCAAGAGATCATGTCCATGTCAATCCAAAATGCCTGGAAAAATGAGTTATTCCAAGTCCTGAAAACAGAAAGCTTTTGTTACAGCACACCATGAATAGTTTTGTTTTACCATTTAATTTAAACAAATAATTTTGTTAGGTTGCCCTTAGCAGTAGGGGTGTCACTTGCCCTTAGCTTGGGTGTCACTTCCAGCAAAAATGAAAATTAAATAACATGTAAAATTCTCTTCATGTTACAACTTTGTAGACATTTTTTGTGAGCTGACTTCAAATATGCTTACTCATAAAGTCTTGTGGATTACCATCTATCATTTGTTTGCTTTGAAGAGTTTATGCGTTAAACACTTTATGGCAAAAGCTAATATCGCCTTCATTTGATTTTTATTTTATTTTGTAGTATCAATTTTCCAATTATTGTAAGCTACCTTGAGACGCTTTCAAGGAAGTATCGAAATCTACTATTTAAATGTAATTAACAGGATTAATGGTGCCTGATCACACCCCTGTGTATGCAGAGCTGTATGTACAAACATGGCCCTTGTGGATAGAGCGGGCTCTCAGCCTCCTACCAAGAGTGTATCGCCCCACTGAGTCCCTCCAACGCCTTTCCTTTTGTGGGGTGTCTGGGATCTCAGCCTGTTACCAGGAAGCCAACAGGGAGACATAATGACCCTGACCAATCTGGTGCGCGAGCAATCAGCAGACTCATTCTGCTCCAAATGGAGCTGTGCTTCATAGGCTTAGTAATAACACTCTGATAAGCTGGCGCGATTATATGTTGCGCAGGAAATATGAATGGATCCCCTCGAATTTGAGCATGAAGAACAAAAATAGGTAGCCTACATTATCCGTAAATAATTTTACGGACGTAAGAAAATGCTGCGCAATGTGGGGAAAGTATAGCAAGAGTTCACGGACGAGTTGTCACCAGAATGTCCGCTACAGGCTGTGACATTATCCCTTGAGAAACAATAGGAATGCCATCAGAAGGGAACCTTCGTCTTGAGTTTACAGTTCAAAAAGAAAATGACATAAAGAAAAATAACACCTTCACAAAATCACCAATGAGGTCACTGTTCCATATGTGAATATGGGTACATTCAAAGTGATGGGTGTTTTTAAGGTTTCAGAAATTTTGAGGTATTGAAACGGTAAAATAGCTGTTTGTGTTCCAGATTGTAGTGTCGTCTCTTGTGTTGTGCTGACAGTGTTTGATTTGTCTACTTCTAAGGAATGGAATGGAAGTACAGGCACGTTTACAACTGCTGGTAACAAGATTTTTGTCTTGCTTTTTTAGGCTTCTGGTGTGGAGGGATCTGAAATTCCTGATGATGTCAAACTAATGGGATTTGCACAGCTCAGCATTAGTTAAACTGTTGTACTACTGTGGACCTGGCTTGCCTGAAAAAATCTTTAAAAAAAGAAAAATAAACAAAACCGCACACCTGTGCGCAAGTTTTATTTTCATTGGCCTACAGAAACCACTACTGCCAAAGAAAAAAAAAATTCCATATCATCAACATCACCCTCATAGGATTCAGAAACCTTGCTCCATTAAATAGGACTCAGTGTTGAAAACGTAACACATAGGATTCATATTTAAAAAAAAACGTTTACAGTTGTACGTGTGGGAGGACACGATTTTCAACATTCACCAACCAGATGTTTTCCTTTTATATATAGAATAAAAAATGCATTTGCACAATCTTAACTAACTCCTGCAATTCCTGGTGATATATGTAACAATGCCTTATCTCAGCATTACTACTGAACACAGGAGGGGGCTCTCCCCACGTGAGTTATGGATCTGAATTTTGAATGAAAGAACGTGGTTTCGGTTACTAATGTTAAACATTTTGTTTGATTTTGTTTTTTCTTCACTGGAGGTTTTTTGAGCTTTTGGCATACCTATACCTCACGGCTTACTGCTACACTGAGACGTGTTATGCACTTAGTGTGAAAGTTGCACGCTTAAACATTATTTATTGCCAGTTGAAACAATTGGATGAATGATTAATTTATGCAAGGTGGCTATGTTAATCCAGGCCTAGCTAACAGTGTCCATTTCTCTCTCACATACACATGTATAATAAAATGAACATTTGTAGGTAGGCTGTGCTGGGGATACCTATGTGCCAAGCTGTTACTGGGAAACTGTAGCCAAGGTGCCATGTAGCCCATTCCTTCAAGGTATCACTGCATAGTGGAATATATCCATCACACCCCCTGTGTACCGGTCCAGACTTTGGCCACAACACAACGCCGATTATCATGAATTCACTGTTATCTCATTCACCATTCATATCAGCACATAGAGTACTCCCTGGAAAACAGTGTGTTGCACTCAGCCGCTTCTGGCCTGAAATTCATCCAATCAGAGTGCATTGCTTCACACACCATTTCCTTTATCAAGACCGCTGTACAGCGTAATCTTTGTCAATGCAAAAGGATGCACATATTTAGGAATTTGTCGCCATGGGCAGATGAGTCAAGACTACATGTGCATTAAATAAACTAAACACATCTTACTGAAGAATAGTATGCCTTCGTTTATGCAACTCCCACTTGAACTCTGTCAGTTTATAATTATTTTGTTCTCCTACTCGATAAACTGTTATTTTCTACGGTGATATTGTTTAGGCTACATTGAACGTTTAACAGCATTGTAACTGAAGCCACGAGACCTGTCACACAGTATGTCCGTATGTGTAGGTATTAGCTGTGAATTTGATTTCGTATCAGTTTCTCGAACAGAGAAGTGCATATTAGGACGACAACGGCAAAGTACTTGATTAATGACTTTAGTGTGTATATAATTAAATTTGTCGTCGATTAGTTTTATACTGGGTGTTTCCCCACTTGGCCTTTATATCTTAAGGAGAGGAAAGAAATGTGATGTGGAGACAGGAAAAGGACGAAATGTGCTTTTGTTTTTTTTTTTTCTTGTCAGATGTCATTGCTGCAGGGTTCAATTTAGAAACAGCAATGTTTTTATAACACCAAGCATCCGTCTTTATCTTTGTCTGTATCCAACATATCTAGTGCTTCAACTCTTACTTGAATTCCATGAGGTAGTAGGCCCCCTAAATTAATTTGGCCTTCTTTGAGGTATTGTTTACTTCCTGGAGATATATATTCCTATATATATATAACTCCAGGAAGTAAACAATCCCTCAAAGAAGGCCAAATTAATTTAGGGGCCTACTACCTCAGGGAATTTATATATATATATATATATGTATATATATATATATATATATCGGGTCTTAGTGCATGTTTTTGATTGGCCCTGACAATTGTGTGTGCGATAAAGTATTACTTAGGTTCTTACAGATGGACAACCTGTCAGCTTTACAATGGCTAGTATATTGGTATTCACCTCAAAATATGTCTGAATTAAAGTAACAGAAAATAAAAAAACACCCTAAAGTGAACCTTCTCAAAATAATAATGAAAACAGTTACACATTTGAACGACACTCCTATATCACTTTCCAAAGTGGCTATTCAGGGTCTCATAGACATGAGTTTACTTAACTGCCCGTCTCTTGTATAAGTGTGAATTCCTGTTATTTCTCCACTCTTTTTTAAATTAACTTTTCATCACAGATTGAGAGCAGTGACCAGCAGTAATGCAGTCAGTCAGTATGAGTACACCTGGGCGATCGCTTCCACCAGATTCATTTTTCAAAAGAAGTACTTTCTTGTCTTGTATACTGACCGGAACTGTTCAAAGAAGCCACACAAGTCTTAGAATGGTTCAAGAAATAACAGGTCAGGTATTCAGCGAACCCTAAAGTATTTAGTGTCATGCTCCTTTTCACGACCGGCTGGTTTGGTAGCTACAGCTTTGTGAATCTTTGGCCGAACATGCTGCATTCTGGAATGAACCCTGCATCCAGCTGCATTGAATTCCTTTCATTGCATTGTGTTACGCTTTAAAATATTTTCTCCTATTTTGTTAATTTGCTTAACTGTAATGTATCGTATGTAATTAACAGTACAGCGGCAATGGAACCGAACATCTTTACACATGACTTTGTGTATTGTAGAATATAACACAGAGCTGTAAGATATTACATTTTTTATTTGTTTTATTTTAATTTTTATTTGGATCATTTCCTTTGTTTTCTTCTTTGTTGATTTTGGACTTCAATGCATGTTACCTTAATTATTTTTAATCAATAAAGAATGGACTTATCAGCTGTCTACTCCATCTGCTACTGCTGTCTACTGCTACTGTCTACTATTTACTCACTCTTCTGTTCTTATTGTTATATGGGTAAGTAGATGTATGAACACAATAGGGCCAAAATGATAAAAGTAACTCATTTAAGGAGGTCAGAAAACATGGTACAGCACATATTTTTTTTATCATTGTCTTAACATTATGGCAAATATCATTAACTTAGATTAAAATACTAATTCCAGAATGACTGAATTATGAGGGCCTTCCAGCAGCTTGTTAAAGCTTTTGAGTTATCAATTAGTGCCACAATTGTTAGAAAAATGATTTATATATTCACAATCATTGTTTAAAATTAGATTTTTTACAACTGGCATAGCATAGGACAACACCTTTTCTTCCAGGACGACAGAAGTATTTGCATTGTTTCTTTTTTTCAAGCGTCCACTTCTCTTCTTATAAAGGACTCCTCTCTTACTGGCTGAAATGTGTTCTGATGTCTTATTAATTGTCAGTTGTGTATAAAGGCAATCAGCATTTTCAGTGTGGATACGACTCAGCAAAAGATACTAACAGAATGGTGCTATAGTTTGTAACCAAGTAAGCACGTCCCAAGTGGAAAAGTAAAAACATGTAAATGAAGAACTAATGCTATGATTTGAATTTCCACCTGAGTAATGATCATTTATGTAAATATCGCATTGAGCACAAACCCAGCTGAAGGCCTGAATATTAATCCTAAATGACTGATCTGGCACAGCCTTCCCACACACTATGACATTTGCCCCAGGGCACTCTGAGACAAGAGTCTGAGGAGCAGACAGCATGAGAAACTGGAAATATGAAGGGAAAAAACCTTTTTTGGTTTGGACACGGTAATAAACACACACACACACACACATATATATAGGGCTTCCTTGGCCTGCCAGGCTCTTTGTGATTTCTGAGCTCACCAGTGCTCTCCTTCTTCTTAATGATATTCTAAACAGTTGGTGTTGGTTAGCCTAAGGTTTGGCCTAGGTTTCTGACTGTCCTTTCTTATTTGTCAGCCTCATAATGGCTTCCTTGACATTCATTGACACAACTCTGGTCGTCATGTTTACAAATGCCAATAACAGACTCAAAAAGCTAGAAACAAAACTAGATACTGAAAGCTCTATTATACCTGCAATGGAACACACTTGACTAATCAGAAACACCTGTGAAGCCATTTGTTCCAAACATGAGGCCCTGAAATGAGGGCGCTATTTATAAAGTGCTGTAATTTCTACATGATGAAACCGAATAAAGCTGAGAATGTGCACTTCAACCACATATTGATTGTTTGAAAATCAAAATCTAAAATTTTGGCACTCACTATATATATATATATATATATAGTTGGCTACTGCTGACTACAAGTACTATCTTGCATACTGTGCATACCTCATTGGTGCTAAGTCTGAAGGTTATATTTGCATGTTCATTCCTGTGAGCAGATGGCCTGCTGATTTACTTTTGTTCTGAAGTGTGTGGGAACATGCACTGGGGCGCATCCTCAGCTACATGATATGTTGTGGAGGGTTTGACAGGGGGTGGAGATTTGAATGAATGAGAACACTGGCAGTTCAAAAAAAATTTGCCTTACAGATATATAGCATTGCATGGATAGTCAAGAGAGGCCTTTTAGTTGTGCCATATACCTGTGCAGAATGAGCGACTTTGGACAGATTCTGTCTACCATCGGGGAGTTTGGTGCTTTCCAGAAGCGATTGCTGGCAGCAGTATGCATCCCTACCATCGTTGAAGCCTTCCACGTGTTTGCCCAGGTGTTCACAGGCCTGAATCTGCCACATCACTGCAACACAAAATGGATCCTGAGCATCGGACCGAACCTGACTCGTGAGGAACAACGGAACCTGACACTCCCGAAGGACCCGGACGGAGCCTATGAAAGCTGCTCGATGTTCAGCCAGGTGGACTGGGATCTGGAGTCCATCGAAGCCCACGGGATCAACAGTACCTCCGAGTGTACAGATGGATGGCTGTATGACACGTCCTCAGGCCTAACCACACTGGTCACTGAGGTACAGGGGCTGAACTCTAGTGGGCTTTTTTTCTGGATGCATGGGTTATGTTTATTCTTAGAAAAGGACAAGTTAAAATTAGAGAAAAACCCTGAAAACATCATACATATGTACGTAATCATGAACCAGAGAGACCCAGTCCCATTGGTTTATTTACAACCAGAACCCATTTTCTATTTCCTGAATCGTATACCTATGCTTTCCACTTTTGTGTTATAAAACTGGCTCCTCAACCGTGCGGATGAAGTTCTTTTTATATCAGAATGTAGCTTTATTTTTTATTTACTTTATTATTTATTTATTTAATGTGTTGACTTTTGTATATATCTCTAATTAGACAAGTAAACAAAAATTGATGTGAAAGAAGCTCCACTACTGAATTGAGTTACTAGTTAAGGGTTAATACTGTAGAAGAAGCCAGGATGTGATTACTATTTTAAATGATCCTGAACCTTTACCCCTCTAATTCAAAAAGTCCTAATAAGGATGAATGAGTCGGATGTAGTTGATATCTTTAAAGGTTCCGAAGTTACATAGTGTATGGAGAATGTCTGCAGAAAATTGTGTTCTTGCACCACAAGTGTATATTTAACAAATGGAATGCATATTATGACTGTTTAAGTTTGTTGATGTATGGGTATGTAATAGCCACCTATGGTACACATTCGATACCTCAAAGATTTTAATGGTAAATACTGGACTCATCATTACACCTGTTGGCCATGCACACATGCATGCCATGGTTGATAGATACTAGAAAGCATGCTTGATATGTCCTCACTTCTCCACAGTTTGGCTTGGTGTGTGAAAACAGCGCTCTCAATGAAATCTCTCAGTCGATCTTCATGGCTGGCTTCCTGTTTGGTGCCCTGGTGTTTGGACCAATGGCAGACAAGTGCGATTTATAATGTCATTGCATTGTATAATTAATTAATAATTAACTCTGATGAAAGGTTCAGCAGGTTATACCCATAGCTGAAAATACAATTTTCATTATTTTGTTAATATTGACCCTTTGTCTTGCTTTAATTAAGTTTCTGTTTGATTGCTATGATATCATTTTTGATTGTGTTTTTAAGGCCTGGAAAAATTATCAATCATGTGACTGTCTGTGCTGCCAATTGGAATTTCTCAAGTTATAACAGGTTTCTCTTAAGACACTCCTAGTTCAGTAAAGTTTGTAAATTACTGTATGAGGTGTTCATTAATAACTTGACATCATTATGGATAAGTATGAAGGGATTGAAAGATGGATGCACTACAGGACAAAGATAGAGCAGAAATAGAGCAGTACGGGCATAAAAACATGAAAACTACACCCTGAGACAGATAACAAGCAAAGGTGAAACAGCTGCCAAAAAGTATAAAGGAAAGCGAGCAATGAGTATCCGTTTCAAATGTAATCAGTGGTCAGTGCAACTATTCTTATTGTGTAAATCTCTGAAAATTATGTTCACTTTTGACAAAATATGTGGTAAATATGTTTTAGCATTATCTATGCAAAAAAGAAAAAGAAAAAAGAAAGCATGGGCAAATAATTGCACATAGCATGTCACATAACTGCACTCTTTTTATTGAACAACAAAAGTGTTTAATACACTACACCCAGTTCGACACATTATGTGTTGAATAACAAAAATTTCAGTTCTTTTCATAGTTCTTGTCTGATTCAGTGGCAAATTAATTATTAACTGAGATGATTACTGTAATTAACTGATTCTTTGACTCTTGGTTGGAGTCCACCAGCTCAGCTGTCCATGCATTGTGTCAGGTTGCAGATATTGTGCCAACGGTGTAATCAGAGCTTAGACGGCCAATCAAACAAGGCTGTAATTACATGGCACGGTGTACCCATCTGTGACCCACCTTCCCTATGAAATGTTATGTGCAGCTTTGCGTTGATCTGTGGGACTCACAATCAGTACTCGTATGGTCAGGATTTTCCAACTGTGGGTGCTTTGGTGTAACAGCACTCTTACAGTACATCTGTGCTGATTTCTTAGCAACAAAAGTAATGATTATAATAATCGCTTAAATGTATATACTTTTCACAATTTCAAAATCACTGTCAGTTAGCCAGTTAAACAGGCAGATACGTAAGTGGCCAGATTTAGACAGCTGAGTTACATTAATCTCACATTTTTGTGATAAAAATGATAGACACATAAGGGGACAGTGACAGCGTGCTGGATTTTCTTGCCCACAGGTATGGCCGCAGAACTGTGCTCCTATTCTCCCTCCTCTTACAGCTGTTGTTTGGGGTGGGGGCAGCTTTTTCGCCCAACATCTACGTTTACATTTGCCTCAGATTTGTGGTTGGCATGACAATATCTGGGGTTACTATAAACACCTTTGTTCTAGGTAAGTTATTGCAGTACTTACTTCCTAAATTACTGCAGAACTGTTAAATTCCAACCATTGTATGGAATAGTTTAGATAACTGAGATTTTATATTTGTAAAATTATAATAATCAATAATCATTTTGTTTATTTGTTGTATTTTGGACAAATAAATAGAACCACAGGATACTCTCAAAATTGTAGTAGTGGTTTCTAACATCAAATGCAGTATGTGATATCACATACAGTATATTTTAATGGTAAAATAATTCAAGATTATCAAGATATGACATACAGTGCCTTGAAAAGTCTAAAGATATGAAACCAGTCAGTGTGACAAATCTGCCATAATAGAGGAATTCGAAAAGGGGGAGAACACATTTTTTTGGACTTATTTATCATGTAAAGTGAATGATCTGTAACTTCCCTTAACACTGTATTTTCTAGGTACTGAGTGGTGTGGAACCTCCCAGCGCTCCTTCTGTGCTATTGTCGCCCACAGCTCCTTCGCTGTGGGCCAGATGCTCCTGTCAGGAATAGCGTATGGAGTACGAGACTGGCGAACACTGCAGTTTGTGCTGTCCGTGCCTGTTCTGGCGTTTGGCGTCTACTACTGGTGAGGCGGAACATCACCTGTCCCCACAGCGTTTTAACAATCTAAATAAAACACATGATATGTGTGCTTAGATGGGGAAACAGGGACATTTTTATCATTGCATTATTGTTTTACTATAGTTTCCTGTTTCCTTTATAGTTTTGCACACATTTTATGCATCCTTCTGAAGCAGAGAAACTGAATTTGGTCCTGCTCTTGGTCTTGGAATTCATGCGTTTCTGTTTGTGACCATCACTTGCCTCTGCATCCTCACCTGGGTGACTGACTTGGGAGTGTGTCGGGCAGGATTCTCCCGGAATCGGCACGGTGGCTTCTGACCCAGGGGAAGCAGGAGAAAGCCCGAGCGCTGATCCAGAAGGCAGCAAAAGTCAATAAGAGGACCGTGCCTGAGAAACTCCTCAACAAGGTACCCGTCTCAACATCCCCCAGGGTCTGCTTTGGCTAAGTTGAACAAATATCTTGTCATGTTTAAGTTTTGCTAATAGGCTGGCAGCTATCTGTTCAGAATGTTAAATCATCAGTTTGGATGAAAAATGACTGTATTGTCCTCCAGGTTTTCTGTTAATCATTGATATAGTCATGCTTTTTACAGCTTATTATGCAGCTTTAATTTAGTTAAGAATGCATTTTATTTTATATTTATAACTATGCAAGTAATGAATAATGCTAGGAAACTGTCACAAAGTTATTGAGTGTTAATTAGAGTATCAATAAGTCATTTTGAAATTTTCTCAAAAGATTGAGACCGAGAAGGCAAGAAGAACAGGTAGCATGCTGGATCTTTTCCGAATAGCCTACTTGAGAAAACGTGTTCTTGTTATGAACTATATTTGGTAAGTCTGAAAGTTGAGTTTTTAATGTCTCCCTTCCATCCTTTAAGATGTTTTAAATAGTATATGGGATTATTATTATTATTATTATTATGTACATTGAAGTTTAAGAATGATCAAAATATTGTGTCTTAGTCTTTCATGTGTCCTTTTTCTCTGCAGGTTTGTGATTTGCCTGGTATACTATGGATTGAGCCTAAACGTGGGGAACTTTGGCCTTGATATTTATCTCACACAGCTTGTTTTTGGCTTTGTTGAACTTTTCGCCCGCCTGGGGTCTATCCCCTTAATCGAACGCTTTGGAAGAAGGAAATGCCAGAGCATTTTCTTGCTGTTTGGGGGAGTAGCTTGTCTCAGCATTTCAGCTATTCCAGAAGGTAACGTGTGTTCCTCATTGAGATCCATGGAGTTCTGGA
This sequence comes from Anguilla rostrata, assembly GCF_018555375.3. Classification (NCBI taxonomy): domain Eukaryota; kingdom Metazoa; phylum Chordata; class Actinopteri; order Anguilliformes; family Anguillidae; genus Anguilla; species Anguilla rostrata. The sequence goes on from NC_057936.1 coordinate 17,784,239, forward strand.
ATTGTCATGGCTTAAAACTGGGAATACTGTAAAGCTACTCAGCTATTGAACATTTTCATGTAAAATTTCTATGATCCTCATGTATGCGCTTTGCTATATTATTTCGTGAGGAGTCTATGACCATCTTAAATATGGTTCACTGTACTTTCCAGGTTCCCTAAATTAACCACTTAAATTGTTTTTTCTCAGCCAAAGAATAAACTTCTCAATCATTGTTGATTACATTAGTTGAATCTAATGGCTTGTTTTATATATTGCTGAAATATTCTTCTTTAAAGTTGGAGAGATTTTACTTGTCATACATGCATATCAAGTTCTGTTGGGTGTTTTTTGACATAGTGGTGAGCTTTGTGCCAGTAAGTCCTTTGTTTTGCAGACCAACCGGTGGTGGTGACTGTCATAGCCGTTCTTGGGAAGTTTGCTCTTTCTGCATCCTTTTCCATCGTATATGTCTATTCTGCAGAACTGTATCCAACAGCTGTTAGGTTAGTTCTGAGTGTCTTTCATAAACTGGTACTTGGCAAAATGTCTTCCTCCAAGCTAGATTTAGGAAAGTACATCTTGCATTGCATAGGTTGTATTTGCATTGCGTAAGTGTATTTATGAAGGGGATTGTCCTCAAAATTGATAGTCCTGGGAATTCCAGAGATGTCTTCCATCCATCCGTCTGTCCATTTTCTATACTGATTATTTCCGGTCAGGGATGCCTATCCCAGCCTTGAAGTGGCGAGAGGAAGGAATACACCCTGAACAGGTTTCAAAACAAATAATTTACAACTAGTACAGGAGGTTATCTCATCAAAAATGTGCTTTAAGACTTGATCTTGATACAAACACCATAAACCGGATACCACTGTTAAAAACAACAATCACCATTTTAGCTACTTTGATTGTTATTGCCATGGGTAACATAAATAGACTAAATGTAGACACTGTCAGCTTAAACAGACTTTCATCCTGAGTGGTTGGCCATGTTTTTCAGTGTATGTGTTTGAGATACTCTGCTTGATATCTGTATATATACTTTCTCTCCAGGCAAAATGGTGTTGGCTTGAACTCTGCATCTGCTCGTGTAGCAGGCATCTTGGCTCCTTTGGTCCGACTCCTTGAGGTCTACCACAAAGCCATTCCCAATGTCATTTATGGAGTGTTCCCACTGGTTGGTGGAGGAATATGTTTTCTGTTGCCTGAGACGCTAAACACAGAAATTGCAGATCACACAATTCCCCTTGAGGAAACTATCAAGTGAGTTTACCCCTAAGAAGATTTTTTTTAATCCCATGGAGAAGAAGAGGCATAGTGATTTTACAGTATAACCTGAGTTACAGTTCACAATGCTGATTGGTCACCCTCTTCCGATCTTCAAGATATACCATGGCTAACTGTCATGTTGGCATATCATTTGAATGTCTTTGTGCCTCCCACCAATATAAACATCCTGGATATGTAAAGATTGTTGCCATTTCTATTTATAATGGTATTGTACTGTTCTGTGGAGATCTATAAGGATTTTGTGGATGGATCCATTTTATAAAAGCGATATGGAATGAGAACCCTGAATTTTGTATCATCAATATTGCCGATAATAGGGGACTGCCAGCACTCTGCTCTGTGTCATGTCTAAGAACACCCCCTGACCATGCCAGTATTTATGATATAGCACTGTTTATAAAGTGGTACTCGTTAGAGGACTGGAATCACACAGGTAGATGGACAGTTTTTGAAAGTTAATTATGAATGTTGCTCTTGTGTGGTTGCTAATGAAACTGCGTGAGAAGTACCATATGACTACAACTGAACACTTGTAGTGTTTAAATCACATATCATGCTGAAAATGTTAAAATCTAAAGTATATAAATTATTACATTTACATGTTCTATATTTATTTTCAGGCTCTCTGAAAACAAAAGCATTGAAACTGGAAACTCCAACAGTGAGGAAGATTGTTTAAACCAAGAGAAGAACATTCAGGTGTAATGTTCTATATTCCCTGTAAGTGTAATTTTAATGTTATGAATTACATTACCTTTTAGTGTATAAATGAATGCACCATATGTGAACTGAATGTGACAAACAACAATGTATAGTCACTAAAGAGATATATACATACAATTAGTAAAATAATGAATCATTTGATTTAAAAAAAGTAATTTTGCTTTAATGCCCAATTATATTTAAATTATTATGATTCAATCCTTATTTTGTGCCAGCCAGCCAAATGTTCCATTGATTGTATGCAATCAACAGTGATTGTCTTGATATTTAATAATAAGAACCATCTGCATAATAATAATAGCACTGTCGCCTCACAGCAAGAAGGTTGTGGCTTTGAATCTCGGCTTGGGGCCTTTCTATGTGGAATTTGCATGTTCTCCCTGTGTCCACGTGGGTTTCCTCCGGGTCCTCCGGTTTCCTCCCACAGTCCAAAGACATGCAGATAGGCTGATTACAGACACTAAATTGCCCCCCCCCGCAACCCTAACCAGGATAAGCGGGTATAGATAATGGATGGATGGGTGGATAATAATAATGCCTTGTCTTTATATAGCTTTTCTCAAAAAGGGGACTGGGGAAACGCTCCTCAACTACCACCAAAGTGTAGCACCTGCCTGGGCACTACATGGCAATTATTTTCTGCCCCCCTACTCTTTCTACTCTTTGGTGGTCTCCCATCCAAGTACTAATCAAGCCCATTCAGTGGCAACAGGGTGATGGTAGCATGCAAATGTAGCTTTTTATGCCTACATTTATTTCTTGTGCTATTTTGTAGGTTTAACGTTGTAAATGTGTAGAACCCTATGTTGAAGTAAAATGTAAAGAACATCCCAATCTTTTCCCAATCTTTGTGTGACAATTAAAATCTCACATAACAATTGTATTGATATTAAAATTGTGAACATGTAACATTTTCACTGCTTTACTACCTACAGATGAATAAACAGAAATAAGAATGCATTTGCTTTCTATTATATGATATTTAGTCCCCCTCGGATTGCACAAATTGAATTTTAATATGACAGTTTACAGTGACATTGTCAAATATTAAGCCTGCATTATTAATTTTATACCTTTAGACACAAAATGTTCACAATGTTTGAATGTAGAATATTTCTATGCTTGTGAGAAATCATGGGAATGCCAAGCTTTGGGCAGATGGCAAACATGTCAAATGATAAACATGACCTTACAGTATGTTACACCTACCTTTATTATTTGGATGGCTGTTGCAGTCAAGCAATTGCATAAAATTCACTAGATCTACGTCATACGTAACTGCAAATTTACAGGTCACCACTCATTTACAACAGCTGAACGGAAAACCATCACCCCATTTAGTTAAATCCGTAAGCTATTATTTAAGTTTATTGTGGTCGTAATCTTCAGTAAATATAGCTTGATCCCTTTTTATCAGCTTTAATTCAATTGATGTTTTACAATTATCTTGTGCTTAGAAAAAGTTGTCTTCCATTTTGTGCACAGAGTACACGTTTTATATTACACAGGAGTTTTTCACAGCTATGTCAACAGCAATAGTCATTAGGGTAAGAGTAATTTAAATTTCTCAAAATTTTGTTACTTTATAAATCAGGGCATCACAATAATACTGAGAGTTAAATGCATAATATATCATCTTTGTGCAATTTTATTTATTGACATTCTTCAGTAAAAAAAAAAATATTGTGATCATACTTCAAATTGAATCACATCAGGATATGTTCACATTAATCAAATCAAGCACCAATATATGGAAAACTAGCCTTGATAAAAAAAAAAAATTAATCAAATGAGTATTTTGTTTTATCCAGTCCCACCCCCACACCTTTCAGATATTTAATGACATTCATGGGTATGGGTACGTAATACTTTTTTTTTAAGGCTGTGTCAAAATGGCAGATTTATAATAATATTTTGACACCATTCAAGCAAGAAAGGATAAAAACATGAGATTAAAATAAAAGAATCATTAAAAATAAAATGTATACTACCTATTCTACTTAAGATATAATTCAATGGCAGGGTATGTGCGGTTCACCAAATTAAAATTTCTCTACAATTTAGCATGGATTTTTAGATTTCTAAGCACAGTAAGGTACATGACAACATCAGATGGATTACTGAAGTGATTTTGATGTCCTGAATGGTCTTCCGCAAGCAATACCTAGGGAGAAGTACATTCTGGGGTACACAAAAAGGTTTCTGTTACAAAAACACTCACATATTCAAAACTATCAAAAAAGAATAAAATGTGAGTTTCCACTGGTTTTCTGGAGCATAGTTAAAGTACTTTGCATTCATGAAGGTTACAAAAGGTTTTGTTAATGTCAGGAATGATTCCTTTAACTATGTTCGCTTATAGTAATAATGTGTAATTGTTTACAAGGAGCTGGGTAGATGGAATAACTAACATACATTCTGGTACTTTATTCAGTAGATATGATATCAGTACAAATAGATTTTTGCTTTTTAAAAAGTGCTCAACATAAATCTGGGCAGCAAAATTAAACCAAAGTTAAACCAGCTCTTGTAGAGTAAGTTTTATACTGGTAGAGTATATGTGAGAGTCCTGAATCGATAAATTCTGTTTAAAGGCATACTATGGAGGATTTCTTAAGCTTGTGTTTACAATCAAAGATGTCTTCCCCTGATCAGGCTACCCAACCAAGTCACAGACACAAAAAATTCATTAGAAACTACCAGTAAATTTATTGCATCAATTACTGTACAAATAATTTTAAAACCACACATTCTGGTCAAAAACCAGAAGTTAGGCAACCCTAGCTGCATAGCTAAAGCTAACATTACTTACAGGCCCAACAGAAAACAAGGCAGTTCCCCATTGCTTTTTATCCCCTTGGTGAACTTCAGCTCATGCCGCTGAAGAAAAGGAATTCCAAGGTTAGAGTAACTAGTTCTTGAACAAGCCTGGTCAGCTTGTATTTTTTGCTTTGCTGTATCTAGGCCATTACAGCAGCTAGCTAGCTATAGCAACAAACACTGTAAAAATCTGACTTGCAAGCTACAGGCTCCGTAGCCACACCTACCCCTTCACACACAGAAAAGAGCACCATGCCCAGAAACATCCCAAACACATTTTAGAATCACAAATACAGGTAAAGGTACACAAATTGGTGAAAGTGCATAACAACAGAACTTGCCAGCGCATCATAGATATGCCTTAACATGGTTATTTTATAATATTTTCAAGTAAAAAATCCTGCATAGTATACCTTTAGATCAAAGTAACACTGAGAATTACATTCTTATATTGCACTCTCCATATCGGATTTTTTTCCATGAATCTTGACAACGGTCCCTGTCCCTTATGATTTTTGGTGTTATAAGTGGGCTGCACTCACCAGCAGAGAACTCCATGTCCATATCGGAAGCCTTAGATAGTAGCTGAGGTTCTTTGTGATCTTTTTCATTGTCAGAAATCCTCTCTTTGGTTCTCTGAAGCCAGCGGTCCTTGTGCTGTTTATGGCCAAATCCCTCGTCATAGTTTCCTCTAGTTCTGAACAGTTGCTGATAATGGAACATGCAGTAGAACTCTCCGTATAGAGGTGCATAATTGAGAATGCTACAAACAAGCAAAGCAAGCAAAATTGTCATCTTTATTTCTTTCTTTCTTGATTTATCCTTTTATAGATGCTTTATACCTATTTTCACAAACGAAAGAAGTCATCATGACAAAATACTTTCAACAACAGATGTTGGCAACATAATAACCTTGCAATTTGAAGTTGTATTTGTATATATTTTCTTGCAGTAGGAGGAGGTGCTGTCACATTTGCAACTGCTGTCCATAAATGTTTTGTGATCATTATTGAAATATTCAAGTAATTTCCATCAGGAATTAACAATAAAAATTGAATATCTCACCTCAGCTTCTTTTTACAGTGTTTACAACAGAAACAGTTGTTGTGGAAGATGAATTTATCAGCCACAGTTTTTTCCATTGGATAGACGGGTTTCAAACACGCAGAACACAGTTCCTTTGTGGGTATCTGGAACTTTGATAATATAATCATTAAAAAGCAATATGAAACAAAATCAAAACCATCAAATTAACATTTTTTATGTATTCACACTTTTTGTAGTTTACACTAAGCAATTAATCAATTATAAAATAAACATTAACCATATATATTGTTTTGACTTGAAATAAAGGTAATATAGAGTATTTTTTAAATCCGAGTAATGTCCATGGTATAAAAAAGGTTAGGGAAGAAGCACTACACAGACAAAGATAATGGCCAAAAAGGTGCTCTATGGAAAAAGGAGGAAATTATCAATGCATCAAAAAGGTTTGCCAGTCAAAATTATGAAAAAATACAACTGGCAGGTAAGGATCAAAGGCACTCTTGAAGGTAAAGTTAAAAGCTTTTATTGAAACATGTTTCAATAATTTTGACTGGGAAACAAAACCATTTTTAATGCCCATGGTATACCTAACCCAGGCCAACTGTTTCAAAAGTGCTAATGAGTTGAGTTATCAGAATCAGTAATCACAAGAATTAACTTGACCTTGAATTCTTCGCCTCTAGAATTATTTGACATTTTCTAAAACAATGATCTTAGCTGAAATTTTACTTTTTATGCACTTTGTTCTCCTTTCCATTACACACATGACATTACACAGTTGAAACAGATCACAGAGAACCTGAATATGAAAGTTTTCACTTCAGCCAAGTGACAAAATATTTTATCGTCATTCATAGGACACTGTGACTCAGTATCTTCACAGTATTCATATTTCATATCTACCCCATAAATGCTTTAATTCAATTATTTAACTTTTTCAAATTGGTAAAAGAATACCTACAAGTACTTTCTAACAAATTATCAGGTGTTCACTTTCACATTCACAGCAGAATGAAGACCAACAAAGGGTTTAGTTGCATGTATCTATAGTAGTATTGAAGACCCCAGAAACAACAAACCTCACATTTGTCAACCACATACAGCATGAAAACAATTTTGCAGATTTTTATTTTCATAAAACATTGCTATGTGACCCTATCAAATGATGAATAACAATCATGGAGGTCATGCGATTCTCTGAATTGAGTCCAAATGTTATCGTACCTACATATCGTATTTAAGTGCAAATTGCAACTGTAGTAAGTGGTAAGATCAAAGTCATTGTATAGCATTAATGGCAAAATTTTCATTTAAAGATGAATTACCATTAAAATATAAATTTAGAAAAGATCATTCAATAGAAACATTCAAATTCCAAAAAAGCAGTCATTTATTCCATACTGCATGTGCAACTGCAAACACATTGAAGATAAATATGTTTTTTTTTTAAAGAAAAACATGTATATTTTATGTCAAAGTGGTCTTGAACTTATAATGATTCTGTTTGCCTTGAAGCTTTTTATAAACTTTTCAGACGTAACAGTCCAGTCTGACACATTCCCGGAAAAAGTGCCCAAGGATCTTGCTGCTTCATTTCTTCAGTTTCTTTGGAAAGGATTATCTTCAGTTTGTCTCTCTTCTTCACATTTTCAAATATCTCCTTTTTCTGTGTTCACGTTGCCTCTCATAATTTAGTTTTTGTGGACTGACACCATTGGTTGCTGCTTGTCATCTGGCTTATTATTGTATTTTTCTTTAGTGCTACCTTGTTTACTGCGTGTTCATGCTGTTAATCATAGCTATCTCCATGAGGATTCTATCTCATGGGTTTCTTGTTGAGAGGGGATGTTTATTTGATTAGCAGTGCTACATTGCTGCTCATGCACAGGAACACATTCGTTTCAGTCAAGAGCTGCTTGAATACCCCAGCTCATTTTTGCTAAACTTTGCCCATCCTTCATGTAGCTCTGTATATATACACAGTTCTCCGCCACTATATTCATTTTCAGTGGCATGTGCTTAATTCTATCAATGAAAAAATATTTCCAGTCAAAAATAATTTCATGATGGGAAGAAACTGTATAAATCATGTTATTTAACTATAAATCATCCTATGTTATAGATGGCCAATAAATGATAAGTTATTTCCATTATTCTAAATGACTGACAATGTTTTGAAAAACAGTAGAGAAATCCTGTGAAGTCTTACAAACATTTTTATCATAAAAATACAATTTTTACACTGTAAGCAAGGATGGAAAATATTGTTTATTGGGTTTTCAGAAGAAATCACTGAGTTTGCTGCAGGTGCTCAGACCTTTTTGTATGAACAGGTAGACTCCTTGTCACAGGACCAGGAATTTTTTTCAGGTGATCAGGCTTAGGAGGAATGGCTGGCTTTTGCTTGACAGGCCTTGGATTAAATGGTAGGGGATTTTGGGATTGATTTGACAAAATGGAGGAAGGAGGTTTGGCATTTGTAGTTCTGTCTGTAATATGATCCTCAACCACTGCTTTTTTCATTGGTGCCAACTTGTCAGTCATCAATGGAACTGAATGGGATAATTGAGTATGCGAAGAGGGTAAAGATTCCACATTAGCCTGCTTGCAAACAGTCTGCAAAGCTTGTTTCTTTTTTTGTGCTGAATAAGATTTTCCCGCATTTCTGTATAACATTGCAGCTTTGAAGTCTCCTTTTGAAATATTAATGTTAGACTTCTCCAGAGACCGAAGAGCTGCTTGAAAACTACCTTTCACAATTTCTTCATCATCAACGGACTGTAGTATTGTAGATCCCTGCTGAGCATTTATAGCAGCTTTCACGTTACCGCTTACGACATCGGAGTCTGTTTCTTGTTCTGACCTCTGAACAGCATCATCCACTGTTGAAAGAGAAACAGCCTGACTGGCCTGATTTAGGCATTTTTGAGCAGAAGCGCGCTGCCTCTCCTGTACCGTATGTTCAATAAACCTGGCTTCGTCTGTGGCTTGGCGGAGGCTCCGCATGGCTGCCTGAAGATCTGAACTTTGCTCATCCACTATCATCTCGTCTAGTTCTGTTTTATGGATCCCCACCATTTCCTTATTTTCCAAACCGAAAGCGCAAGTCCTCTTACTGTGGCTATCTCTTGAGTGAGATGCTTCTTTTGATGCACTATTTAAGCAATCAATTTCCCTACCTCTGTTGAATTCAAAATTTATTTTCCCTTCTTTAAGCTGGTCTTGCATTCTGGTTTCAAACATCCATTTGTAGTTTGGGACATTTCCATTGACTGTTTTCTTTTCCCTGCCCACCGTTGTGACCTCATGAAAAATTCCTGAACAGTCTTTAACAGGTGTGGTCTCAAATAAAGCTTTGTTATATTTTATATTGCAACTTATGCTATTGAGGGCTTTATTGTCATTCTCTAAGTGAGCAAGATTTCTTTGTGGAATCGTTTCAAAATGGAGTTTGCAATATTTAACATCGTTGTTTTCTGTTCCACATGCATTTTGAACACTTTCTCCCTCCATGTTCCCTTGTCTGACACAATCTATGGTGGAGGGTTCATGCACATGCTTTGTCTTCATAACTAGCCCCCTTTCACCTCCAGAAACACTGACTTTCTCCCAGCCCCTCAATTTATTGCTATCCTTATGATTTTCTACAGACTTCGTTTCAAATGACCATAAGATAGATCTCACATCTGCTCCAACAATATCCTCCTTAGATTCAGTATGCTCTGAATCTGACAGTTCTTCTTTAAATGCAGCAAGAGGCTGGGTTTCAAACAGCTGTGTTTTGGCCATGACATTGACCTCTTTCACTGTATCTGCAGTTTCTTGATATTTGTCTTCCTTAGCCACTTGGCAAACATCATCCAAGGTTTGCCCCTCAGTCATCCATCCCTGTCTGTCCCTACCAATACTGTCTTTTTGGTCCTCTTCCAAGGGATTACCCTGGAAGATCACACTTTTGTCTGCAGATGGGGTCCAGTGTTGCATTTTGACATTGCTGCTCAGGAGTTCTTTGTTAAACGTGGGTTTGAGCTTGCACATGTTTCCAGGGCTATCATGGAGTACATAGCACAGCTCTGCCCTGAAAACATCCCCACTCTGGATTAGTTCATTCCACTGTTCAGCTTCCATTCCTGCATCATCTTGGCCAGGACTTTTGAGGGCATCTATTGGATGCTTCTCAGACATCCATGTATCTTTGTGAATGCCTTCTCTGACGCAATCCTTTATGGACAGACCTGCAGTAACTTTGAATTGATCAGTATCTTTGCGGTGCTCAAACATAGATGAGGTGCCCTTAACATCTCCCTCTTGGGAAGCAATATTCTCTTCTAGGAACTCTTTAGTGGTATGTGGATCTCTATGATGACTGTTATCCAATGTCCAGTTTTCAAACATCCATCGCATGGACTGAACCTCCCCCTCATATCTGTTGCTTGTAGTTGTGTGTTCAAGTTCTGAATTTGGCGCTTCCTCTAAATCCTTGTCTATAACATTGTTCAGGGCCTTCAATTCTGGGTGGGTGTGTCTATAAAGCCTTTTCAACTCACTTTTCTGTCTCTTTTGGTAGAATTCTGAGAAGGTTTCCTTAGGTGGGCAAATAGGTAAGAAGACATGGCTTTCAGCACTCCTCAGTGAACAATTCTGTTGATGACTGTTTTGAGAAGGTAGATTTTGGTATCTTCCTGCATCAATTTCATTGAATCCCTCTGCAACCTCCATTTGGTGGGTTTGGTCTGCCATCTTAGCCTGGAAACACATAGGAGGCCTGTTTTTCCTCAGTTTAACAAGTGATATTAATATTATATCAATGTTAGTGGCCATATGGAAGAAGGGATAAGTCATACTAACCTTTGTCTGAGTTGTTTAGATATCGCAGGACATGCATCATAGCAAACCATCTTCTCTCATGCAAAGACCCACTCCAAAATCGTTAGTATTGCCACTGCCAATTTTTTGTCAAGGCAAGTCAAGGCATTCAATGTTGTTGAACAGCGCAAATAATTTTAATATTTTTTCTCACTGAACACTGAGACCTTGGTAGTTTCACTGCATAGCTACTATTTCACCATACCTTGCTGGCTGTGTTTTTCTTGACAGGAGAAAGCATGTGATCTTGGGCTGCACAATCCTATCGAAAAGAAAAAAATTAATTCTGAATTTTTAGCTCTAATATCATCTTTATCACTACTGTCACCAAGGTTAATGCATTTCAGCCAAAGCCTTCATATGAGCATTGCCCTGTTGGAAACTCATATGCCAGGCTTTTGGTCATTTATAACAGGCAGGTCTAACAGGCTAATGCTATGTTGGTATGCCAGGATCATGCACTCCAGGAGGAGTTTGAGCTTTTGCTCTCGGGCCGTCATTTCAGGGCACCTGTTTGGAGGACTAAAAGACTCCATGTCTCCTTCATCCCAAGTGCTATTGATATGCTTAATGGCAAATAGCACTCTGGCTGCATTACTTGCACTACCCCTGCACATTTGCACACTTACACACTTGCACACTTGCACATTTGTACTTGGTAACAGTTTCCATTTCCCTTCACTAGCTTAGTGATTTAATTGTGTTGATGCTGTTGTGATGTTGTCCTTTTGTATTCTGTCTTTATGTGAACCCTGGCTACAAAACAAATTTCCCCTATTGGAACAATAAAGATAACCTTGAACCTTGAACCTTGAGTGCCATATAAATGAATGTTCACTCCTGCTACTTATTAGAACTAATAGGTTCCATTCATACACGGTCATAGAATCAATACAGAGTAGATACTCAAACTGAATCAATAATTAAGACAACTTGCATGAAAAATAGAGTATTGATGACTACAGTATGATACATATCTGTTTACTGCTAGATTGTTTCACCTACAAATGTGTAGTAATTGGAGATTTGTCCAGAGCTAATTTCCCAATTTAATGAAAGCACAAAACAATTGACATTTTTCAACTGTGCTTTGACTAAAAAATAAATACACTTTAGATCATTATTGAGTTTCAAAAGTTTCATTGACATGTTTGAAACTGAACTTGTTTCTGACCTTTCTATTAGCAAAAAGGTTTGTCAGATGTTCAAATGTTTCATTTTCATTTCAAATCGTCACAAGAACTCACAGGTTTTATGGAGTGCCCCTTGGACTCCACAGCTGCTAATTTCGACAAATAGAGAGCAGACAAGGCTTTTACGGAAGCTGATGGTTTTTCTTGTCCGTAGACTGAACTGGAATCTTTGTGGTCTACTAGAGACCTCCTCTTCTCATCTGAAATGTATTGGAAAGAAAAGATGGCGTTAATGCTAATTATTTTTAGCAAGGATTTCATTTGATTTCGCACCAGCGTCCACAGGTCTGTATTGCCTCACCCCTTATAAACCTTTGCCGAAAGTGGAACCTTATGGGAAACTGTGCAACCTGTAGCATTTTCCAGAGCTGTTTTGCTACACCTCTGCCAGCCAGGATATAGCTGTGATGTTAATTTATTATTTTCTCAATTTTGACTGCTATAATTTTTTATCTGTGGATTTCCTTTAGCTTACTTTGAAAAAAGAAGAAAAAAAAAGCATATAGATCAGCAAATTTTAATCTCCTTTTATGGAGGAGCATAACTTGTGATATTCCTGCAAAACAGGCCAGGCTATTATAGCCTTGTTACATATAGAAACTAAAATGCAGTGAGTCCCTTTTTTAGTTTCCAGTGTTAAAAACCTTCTGCAAAACATAATGCTTTTGACCTGGGATTAAGAGATCATCATTAGCAAAATGATATCAAATCAAATCAGTGTTATTTATTTAGTGGTGTTTCGGAAAAAAAAAAAGTCACAATACACTACACATCAATCCAACCGAAACCCCAACAAAAGCAAGCCAAAGGCAAGAACAGCAATTCTCCCTGGATATAGATACCACAATAGTGTGTTATATGTCTTGTATGTTTTTTTATACATATGTTTTCTCCCTCCCCGATTTGGAATTCCTGATCTTCTGCGAAGATAAAAGGCCAAGCATTTTTAAGAAAGTGCCTATCACTTGAGAACAGAGGTAGCGCGATCAACAGATGCTGCATGAATGCCTATAACTACGCTGGTTACAGTGTGAAGCAGTCCGACTGTATACATTTACCCGCCAGACCAACAGTATTTTTAACAAGACAGCATTAATGTATTGGTGTGGCGGGGTTTGATTACAGTATCCACCATAGCTATTTACTGCCACCATCAGGTCTTTGGTATTAGGTGGAGCCTTCAGAAGCTATGCTATGTGAAGAGGTTTTGCTCAGTGACAGCTGTTTATAGGGCAATGAGGCAACTGGTGCCACTTCAGCTGCCTGCTCCAAATTCCCTTGCCAGAGACTTTTAGCCTGTGTAACACTGACGAGCTTCATTATTTCAGATTATTATGGAATATAACATTGAGGAAAATAACAACATACTAATAATATTTATTCTAATATCTTTATAAAAATTATTTTAAAATGAATGTAACTATCTCTGGATTGAATGACGAAACTGAGAAGGCTGACACTATGAGATCATGAGCTGAGATGAGAAGATGGCGCAAGCTCACAGCTTTGGCTGTGTGACCCTTCACAGGTCCATCTCTCACTTTGAAATGGTATGGTTTAAATAGGTTTGTCTGAAGGTAGGAAATGCTGATTAAAAGTAAAGAGTATCTTATTTAAAAAAATGTAAAGGCATATATTTTTTTTTATCATCATTAGCCACATAAATATCAGGAATCTTTCCATAATTTTGGATGGCTAATACAGAAACAACCATTTTTACAAAGCTTTTTCCCATTACAAATAAGGAAACATTATGGAAAACAACTTAATAATCTTACATTTCTCAATAGCAATATATCTATAACACATGACCATGCTATGACTAAGCATAATGCTAAGGCTATGCGTTGGCATTCACTGTAAATCTGCTCACACAACAGCCCAGAAACACAAATAAATGAATAGGTGTGTCTGATCTAACATGAAATATTATGTACTCACAAATTTAAGCAGTCTCTGGTTCCAGCAGACTAGGATGTCTACTTGATTTCTCTTCCAATTTTGAAGTGTCAAAGAGTTCCTGAATGCTTTGGATAGCCTCTTATCTGTAACGGGGGTTGCTTTTGACTGTAGCTTTCTCTGTGTCACTGTGCTTCTTGGTAGTACTGGCTCATATTACAGCTGGATTTTATTAGTCCACATCAGTGAAGAGATATAAGTTAGGAAACTATTTATGGAGCACTGAGCACTGTTATTCTACATAGGCTAAGTCTATTACTGGTTCTGAAACTTGTCATAAGACTAGACCTTGCTCGTTCTTCCCCTACCCAGTATGATGTCACTACCTGTTTGTTGAACTCAGGAGACCAACCTTATCTTGTCATTAAATGGCACTCTACAGTTGCGTTTTGCCCACTTACTCCATATATATACTCCTCCAAGTCAATGTAACTCTTTATAACTCTCTTTTAGACATGAACATGCACACAGTAATGTTTAGTCACTAAACTATAACACTAGAATATAAGGGAATATTCCCTGCTTCTAGCTTCTAACTTTTATTTCGAAAAATAAAATATCAATTAAATACTATTTTTCTTAATATTTTGTATAAATAACTTTTGTATAAATGATTTTGGACGTTTGTGCGTAGTTAATGACATAGATCGCTTAATAGTCCCCGCTTAATTTCCATGATTAAAATGACTAAAACCAAATTTAATTAAAATCTAGCCCGGCATTCAGTAGATTTTTCGTTGACTGATCCAGGAAGATAAAAGGACAAGCATTTTTTCACGTTGATACTGACCGTCTTGGCCTCCTGACTTTTCAAGAGATATACCACTTATTGTCCTTCTTCTATTGGACTGAACCATATTAACGTCCTGGAGGGTAGAAAGTGCATTTCAGTTAAACTCAAACCTTCAAATAATCAAGCGTACCCAATTAGTCGATGATTCATACAGAGTAAAATGTTCAGTGTTAATTGAACTCTAACAGAGTACATATGAGTCCAATCACTTGTATCTATTAAAGTATATTTAGCACAGAACATTTTACTGTGTATGAAGGCTGTATTCTCTTGAGTGCTGCAATACAAAGAAAAGGGTTGCATCAAAACTTTTCCTGAAGAGAAAGGTTTAGCTCAAAAACCAAAATTCACCTTTTGACCAACCTCCTCCACTTTGTCCACAGTAGTGGGAAGACTCTGGGTTTTTGAGTTCTCTGCTAACATCTCTATCTCTACATTCCCATTGACAGTTGGGGTCACTATGGTCTTGTTTGAAACATTTGCGCTGCTGATTTTTTGTTTCAAAACAGCCTTGGACTCAAACAGAGCTCGTAAAGCACTGATGCTCCCAGGTCTATGTCTCGGGAGATTCTCCATGGATCGACTACGGGAGAGCTTTGCACCTTCACCGTGAGGTGACTGTTCCCATTGAAACTTTCTCAACACATTTCTCTTCAAAAGTGCTTCCAGTACAGTTGGCGTCTCATTTCTGGCAGATGAAATATTTTCCAACTGAGGTAAATCTCCATCAGTGGTATCCTGCAAAGTTGAATTGGAGAGTTCAAACATAAAATCAGCCAAATCAAAATTAAAAAGGCAGTGACATCATCTCCAGGAAAAATTTGGCTGTTAATGTATCTGCACGGGGATTCAAATGGAGTATTGCCAGTGGTTTCAGTAATTATTTCTATCCCTACCAGAGTTTAAATGAATAATGCGTTATCTCAGTACAGTAAATTACCCTGTGATACTGAACCGAAATAAACATGAAGCAGGTGGAAAGTATAGGAACTATGGTGAGTACTGCAACATGTAAAACAGGTGTCAGATCATCACACACTTTTTGTGTTTCTGCCTGACTGGTCGTTCCTGGGTCCAGTGAGGTTTGATACCTATAAAAACACAGATATGTGTGATCAAACTCTTTTAATAGACAATACAGCATAAAAACAGAGGATGTTATGAGGAGTCTGACTTGCAGTGTGAATCTATTATTCAAAGCAAAGTCAAGCATGAAAGGCTATATGTTACTTACTGTGCCACAAGTTGAGAGACAGACTTCCTCCTGTCCCACAAGCCTGCTTCTGTCCATGACCTGACATGACCTGGGGAGACGTTTTTCAGGGACTGAGCTCTCCTCAAGCTGCTCTTCACCTCCATGTTCAGTCTTCTCCCAGTGTCAAAAAAACAAAACAAAAACAACTAGCCAAGTGCTATTTATCTAATGAAGAAAATGTAATGAAACATCAGCAATTAAGCATTTCCAAGCAGTCTAATACCTTGATTTTTCCTCTCTACATTCAGATGAAGTTAACCAAGACCTGTCAATCCCAGTTTACCTAAATGTGCCTATTGTGTGGTCTTTTTGAAGTAGAGAAGAAATGCCCAATGCCAGTACTAGAGAGTGTGTGATTTAAGCCATTGATTAGCTAAAAAGTCCACAAATCAATTTCCAAGGTCCAAATTGGCCCTTGAAACCATGATTCTCCAGGACTGATCTTGTGCAACCCTGAATAAAGGTACCAGTATACTCAAAACAAAATCAGACTTTTTGTTTGAAACGATCGTTTTTGAACAAAAGAGGAACAAAAAGACGTGGTGTTTTGAGTTCATACGCTGCGTTGTGTGCGAGCCCCCCGCGCAAACTGTTCAAAAGCAGTTTACAATTTCGCAACCCTCCCCTTGTCTGCAATTAGTCCATCAAAATATCACATGGGTGGTTGCGTCACGGCTGACCAGCTGGGGGCAATTTAATTTTATTTTCCTGTTCATGTCATCACTGCACCCTCATGTAGCATGTCATTTCGGGAAGTGGTGTCCTAGCCGATAGGTTCACCACAATCGAAGAATTAAATTATTCCTTATTCCTCCTTCCAGGAGGAAAGTCTGACCTCATTTGTTAACAAAACTAAGGGTAAATCATTTGGACAGAAAGGCAGCCAAATAAAAGATGGAGAAACTAGTAACGTTATGTAGGCTAGGTAGCTAGATACCTTGTTGAATAGTTAAATAGTCACTAGTTTTTATAGGTAGTTTCCTTCATTTTTTATTTGGCTCCCTTTCTTATTCAAATGATTTATCCTTAGTTAGACAAAAAGGTCAAAATGTCATTAATTTAATCCGATGGCGAACCGATAAGATAGGACACCAGTTCTTTAAATCTCCTGTATATCCCATCTAGACACAACCATAATAGCATCGTTGTCATGACTGGAATACTTCTGTGATTAACACTTTTGAAAAAAACTGTTGCTGAACTCAAACTGAAGTTTGATTTACTGTGTATTCTCTTTGCACTCTACTCACCCTTATTTTATCAGTTTGTAACTTGTTTATTTGGTCAGCGTTAAAGATTTGTATTGGGACACTGGCATTGGATAGTTACACTAACAGACCCATGTGCGCAAGAGCCTCTACAAAGAAACTAGGCACACAAGCTTCTAAAGCTTGTTTTAGAAACTTCTAACATCCATGAAGGAAACATGTTTTCACATTCATTTTAAAGCACCACATTTCTATTGATGGATAGGTAATATAAGAATAAAGGTAATTAATTCTGGCTCTTTCTTTACACCCTGACACAAAAATAAATTCTGTATCATCTGTCCTGAGGGTTTTTATTTTTTAATAAAAAATAAAAATAAAAAAAATACATTAGATCATGAAAGAAAAAACAACTAAAACATTCCCTTTTCATGTCCAATATTTTTCACAAATTATATTTGCTTTATATATTTTTTTATATTTATAAATCATTGTTCTCAGGCAACAGAGGTAGAGAGTTTATGTTTAACTAGACATGTGATTCAATTGCACATCTCACATTTCTCTGTTTTTTCTGATGCTTCTCTGACTTTCTGTGGTAAATTCCACGCCAATATCTATGATTTTTATGACCAAAAAAGCATACAATATCAGTTGTATTTTTTGTAAGAATGTAGAATTTGTTTCTCAAGCTGTCATATTAAAACAATGCTATACAAAGGTTCTCAAAAAATCTCAAAAGTAATCTTAATATTTGCATTGCAGCAGAAAGTAAAGCTACAAACTTTACTTTGTATCCGCAGTAATTCTTGCATATATGTCATGAAATCAATAGTTTGGCTCAAAATCGAAACCAAACAATTCAACAGATCATTTTTACAAGAATGAAGAAAAGCATAACATTTCTTTTTGTCCCTTAAACATATCTCTGGAAAGGCATCAACATTGTTGTGAATAATACTTACACCAGATGAAACAAGTAACATGCATGAATATACAGAATACCTTAGCGTAGCCTGGCACTCTTCATTCTCCTCTATGAATCACAGCACCGCACAGCATGTCTCACAAGTCACTCGAGCCTCTCACGTTACATTTAACACCATGTCAGTGGGCAAAGTCCTTTGGTTTATTGCTACTTGCTTAGAGAATATGTAAAAGTTTACGGTCTTCACATATTTGTCTCTTTTTTATAGCTGGACTCAGACTCAGTGAGAGATTGCCTGACCCGTATTAAATTGTCGACTAAACCAATCACTGGTATATTCAGGGCAGCAGTGTAGCATAACGGGTAAGGAGCTGGTCTTGTAACCTAAAAGTCACAGGTTAGATTCCCAGGTAGGACATGATGCTCTGAATAAGAGCATCTGCTAAATGCCTGTGATGTAATGTGTGGTGCCATGTTTTGCCATTTAATGAGAAGAATAAATTGGGATAATGGGACTTGAAGTCTCAGTTGACCTGGACAAATGCTTGGTAGTGGTAACTGGCAGGCTGACATTTCCTAGTAATGACCTCATCTCCTGTTGCCATACTCACTCCAGAATAAGAATTCAACAATAACATTAATCTGGACTGTAGTTAATTTTTCATTTTAATAGTCTTGGAAGCAGGAGTCAAAGACGGGCAGCTATAGCTTATGAGTGCAATGGCTTACAGACATAACACACTTCCTCTAATTCAGCATTGTTCACTCATTTTCATTTCAGAGATTTAATTTAATTTGGCTTTATTTGTCTTGTTATGGAAATGTATTTACAAATCCATCCTGCTCAAATTTGAAATACATTTTAAGTGATATTTCTCATTTAAACGGCATTTTATGTTTAAATGAGCCTTCAACTAAAGTAGTCTATTTAGTTTAGTAGTAGTACAGCTTTCATCAACATCATGGCCTCGTCTTATATCCAGTGACAAGACTAAACTGTAGATGCAAAGCAACATAGTAATGGTTGCACTTGAATTTATAGCATAGGTTTTAAGTAAGCAAATTCACATCCTCAGAATTTTTATTGAACCTAGGCTTTCATTAAGTATTCTGTGCAGATTGTGTGAAGGGTATGAAAAGATAATTAAGATTGAAATTCCTTCGCTTCTTTCCTGAGAAATTTGTGGTGGGAGAGTCTGGACTGATCAAGCCTTGCTCATTAGAATCAATGTAAATGATAGTACATTAACACAGGTACATGTGTAAGTAATTATTAACACTTTAATAAGTGTGAGTCAAACTTAAATAGATTTTGATTGAATCAAGGCCACTGTCTAGATTGATAGATGACAATATATATATATATAAAGTATATAAAATCACGGTACACAGAATTAAGTAAATGTATATCCACTATACTACATGACAACACAGCAATGAGTACATTGTTCATTGACATACTATGTGATGAATTGTGATGTGTTTGGATCTCACTTAAGAGTAAAATAAAGCAGATTTGAAGCAGTTAATGTTTGTTAGTGATCGTTTGTTTAATGATAGTAGGAATCAGAGGAGACCATCACATGTTGACTAGTTAAATAATGACTTTTAGCACTCATTTTATGATGCATGAAAATTCATGCCCACAAAAAAAACTGCTAAGAAATGAGATACACTAAGTGGTTTTTAAAGTGTAATTATCCAAAACATCATTTGATGCATTAGCTAACCCTTCTGACAATATGGATTTTATGGATTTTATACCACATGTCCTCATGTAAATTAATAATGGCCAGTATTTGAATTGAATAACTGTAGACTTTGTCTCTATAGCTGTCATGATAAAGTAAATGTTGCCTCAGAAGGATCAGGCCTTATGTCCTGTGGGTGTCAAACTCAAGTTATCACATTAATATTTAAGATGAAATCACATTTCTGAAGCTCGGTGTAAATCTTAGTAATGTATGTTGAGTTCCTCTGGCTAGCAGGTTAAGGGAGTGTTCTGATACCTGGAGGACTGCAGCTGTCATGGAAACGTCTGGGAAGGGTGACTTGAGGGGGGCGGGGGATAAAATATTTGCCTATTTGTGCCCTGGCTACCTGGCACAGACGGGTAATGACCTCGCCCTAGCATTCAAATGCATAAAGGAGAAGGAGAATGTCAGTACCACTTCAGGCCCAATAACAAATCAGTCCTAAAATGTCAAGTCGCTCTTCAGCGCTACATTGTCATTGTCAGTTTTTCTAACCTTACTGCCATTTGTCCCTAAATAAGTTATGAATTTCAGAAAGTGATATTTTATTAAAACTTTAAATTTTATGATTTGATGATATGATTTGCCTTGTATATTCTGAGACCTAAGGTCATTTATTTGAAGGGCATTTTATGGCATTCAAAGGCTTACTTGTTTCTTCATGCAGGGTTTAACCTACCCACAGTACGTATTGCTATTGTGTTCTCATATCATTACTCAAGTGTTCAGATATCAGATGTAAGCATTAATATTAGTAGTAGCAGTTTTTATTTGCTGATTCATTTAAAATTCTCAATTTATGTACTGCATCACAAATACGAGTTGAGTGTGTTTTAGCTCTATATCTGCCTTGACAATGCTGCACTCTGGTGGTTCTCTGGTGAGAAAGGCCTTTGGTTTGTATGCCACCGGGCTTGTTCATGTAAATGTTGAGCACAGCACGCCCAGAGTGTTTGAAGTGATATGCGTACAGTATTCATTTATCTGGGGCAAGATTTTTCTTGCAATTTGGTTAATAGGGATTTTCATGTGGCGTGAGTCAGACAGAAACATTTAGTTCACTCGATCAATCAACCCGTCAAAATGAACTTGGTATCACGCATAACAAAGGCAATATCACTGAGTGAAAAGTTATTGTAAATATAGATGTAACATTAAATGACAAAAATAAGAGCAACAATATAACGGAAACAGAGAACAAAATCACCTAGAATGAGATAGGAAACATAATTTCACTCAATACCTTCATACTGTTCTAAAACCCTGATGCAACACATTACAATTATGTTTTAAGATATTTATTTTCACTTGAAAGGAAAAATAATATACAAACCCTTCCTTGGCATAATTTTGTTAACTTTGAAGAAAAAACATCTTAGTTTCTTTGTACCTTTGAACCTACAAATAAACTGAGATAAAAATAAAATAAAAAATAAAAAACTTATCAAATCCATTTATTGTGGCATTACTTAAAAAAAGTCATTACTGAGGGACGAAGTTACCATAGTGGCTGACCCGAATTTTTAAGAATGACTTCACTTACTGAAGATAATACACACTGCTGAATCAGCAATATTTGGTCAAAAGTCAATGCTATGACAGAAAGGTAGTCAGGATTAAATGACTAGAGAGTAATATCTGCAGTTGATTCTGTGATTATGGAAGGTAGATTCAAAAGCACAATCTCAAAATTATACCAATATACTACACTATTTACATTATAGAAAACCTCTTTTTGTTCTCAGTCCGGTATAACTAGTTTATGTTAAAACCCTTAGCATAGCATAATTTATATATCATTTTAATTTTTTCTTATATGTATTGTGTAGTCTAGACATGATTGTCTTTTTTTACATTGGCTATTATTTAGTCACCACTGAATAAGGATATCAGTCTATAATTTTTTTGAGTGTTATAGTGCAGTGCTTAATGAAAGTTGTTAATCTTGTTTTTTTTGGGAACCACAAAAACAAGTCTCAAATGTGCCTAAAGAGAGACTGAGTTAAGGTTTTGGAGTTCACTTTGTTACATGTGATCCAGCAATGAACAACATATGGAAAATGACTGTAATGTACATATAGTTGCTGTTTTTAGCATTACGAATGTGAGCTCTTACATTACTGATTAGTACAATTTCTTTTTGCCCCAGGCTAAAGTCTGTGGTTTCCACAGCTCACCGAAAAAATATTTCAATCAAGGGAGGAGTTCAATTTAAGCAGAAAAGGGCGTCTGCATTACACAAAGCCACAAAAATGTAAATAGCACATGCACAGAAACCATTTTTACCCCTCGCAACACTTGCTGTTTAGGCTCTGTTTCAGCGAAAGATATTTTCCAGACAAGAAACTACACGAGACATTTTCAAGGAAAAGAAAATCAAAGGTTTTGAATGCTCCCCTCCCCCAACCCCCAACCCCTGGAGGCCTTTGCTCTTGTGTTTCCAAGACAGCGTTCAGATGAAAGAGAATAAGTAATGAGTAGCCCGAGACTGTGAACTCTCTGGCATTGGCGGGGAAGGCAGCAGTGCACCGTGAGCATCTAAAGCACTTTGCTGCCTCTGAGGAGAGTCGCTGTCACTGCAGCCTGTGGGTGGTTGTCAAGACTGATTAAAGTGCCTTAGAGGGGTGTGTGACTCCTCCAGGAGGAATGCACCGAGGAGCCCGTGAACCAGGGAAGGGCCTCTCTCATCTCCTCCAATTTCCCTATGACCCCAAAAGCATTGGGGGGAAAAAAAAATCCTAAACCTCCCCCAAGAACATTTGTAGTGATTCTGGTCTTGTGAATGGCAGCTATAGGTCCCGATTAAAGTGGGCTGCTGTATGCTAAGCAATCATTTTGTGCCAGGAGTTCTGTGATCTCCTTGGGCTCCGCCGATGTGCTCTTAACAAGATATAGATTGGTGCTTCCAGGCGCAAACTGTAGGCTTTTACTTGGCTGCTCTAAAACATATGCACACACACACACATGCACCACACTGACAAACGTATGCAATGCACACAAAGTACACACACACATACACACACACTCACACATACGCACATACACATACACACACACCAAATGGGAAATGTCAATGCAGAGATAGACCTCTCACTCTCTCACTCCGACTCAATGGCAGACTGAGTTCCAGCCCCCACTCCGCAACTCTGACATGATGAATTGCTGGAGGAATAATAGCTTCTTGCCTCCTTGGCTTCCTACGTTACGCTGAAATGTGGTTTCCCCATCGGATTTGTCAATTTGCTTGCTTTCATTGTGGTGATGGAGAGCATGGAAAAAAAAAGTACAGCAGCTAAGTAAGATATGCTACAGTCCTCTGCCTTCAATGTTCAAAAACAGCAAGGAAGACATTTCTTACTGAAACAGATACATTAAACAGAGTATTATTTTTTTTTTTAATTGTGCAACTTATAAATAAAAATCCAAACAAAATGCAAAACCAAGCAAAATGACCTTAATCAAATAACGAATAACAAAATGAATTTAATAAAATAACGAGTATCATTCAAAACAGCGCGATGAAAAAGTAAAAATAAAAATATCCAAGTAAACTGTTTACAAGCATATAACATGTAACATTATTGTATTTATTTTAAATACCAGCTAGCACTCCCAGCACCCAGCGTAATAGTCCCATGGTACATCTTGATTCACCTACTTTCATGTGAGTCCCACCGAGCTGCATGGTTTATTTAAAGCAGGCCTGGCAGTACTCAGTGTCTGCTGGCAGTCAGGGAAGCAGGGATTGAGCCAGAATACATGCCGGCAGGAAAGAACCTTCCCACACAGCCTTCCCAGGAGCGGATTTACCACCCCAACATCCGGGATATTTTTACCCTATTCAAAGGTGGCCCCATTCTGGCTCAATTCCTGATAACCCCCAGCCCACACACACACACACACACACACACACACACACACATACCCTCTTCCCCAGTGGGAACGGGGTGTCCACCCACTCCTGGCTCCCCATCCTGCCGTCCGTCTGTTGGCTCTGTGACCCACATTGTCACTTGGCTCTGATGTCACCTGCTGGAGACGAGCCACTGGGCCACTCGTCCTCCTCTGACTCACACCCAGCGAAACACACTGGCAGGGCTTTCTGCTGCCAGAGCTCACGGATGCCCACTGACCCTGATGGCTTTTCAGATGTATTTCCTATTGGAGCTGTATGTGGTGGATAGTTAACATTATCTTGCTGTATATGTGTAGTAAGATTATTAAAGACAGATGACATTATGACTACTTTCACTGCAGTGTTAACAAAGTTGTGAAGCTCGTGGTTATGTAAAAAAGTAATTAAAAAAGGATACAAATGTATTAAAATTAAATAGATTAAAGGCTATTGATTGTGACCTAAGTGTTGTTTGGTTCATGAACTTGAGAGGCACTAGATTAATGTGTTTGTCGATATTAAATCAAAACATTGAAAGCCAAACAGGTGTAATGGCAGCTAATGACCCACAGAGGGCAGTTAATAACCACCTTTTCTCAGCCTTCGCGCTTCTCACTGCCAGCAAGAGCTTGTAGATATTTTCTTTGCTTCACATCAAGTTCTGATGATCTCAGCTCAGTGAAATGGATGTTTATTTATTCACTGTCCTAAAGTGCTCCTGTACCCTACAATGGCTTGGCTAAGGCTGTCCCTGTTGATAGTCTATGTTTTGCAAGGCAAGAAAGCCTTACATTTTAGATACAATACAATAATATCAAGTCGTACATGGAGGAAATCCAAATCACATGTAGTTACCAATATAATACAATATAACAATATTTGTTTCTATTCTGGTGCAGGGTTTGCCAGTGAGGTGTCTAGGATAACTGGCAATACTCTCAGGAGTGGGCATGTACCAGTTCCGACACAATCCCTGGAGGGGGTCAGCGTCAGGCTGATGCATTGTGTCGCCGTGGCAACTCCAACAGGAACAGCGCGGTCCCAGCTGTGACGGGGAAAGAATGAGTAATCCTCGTCGCTCCGTGAGGCGAGGGGCCGTGCGCCGAACAAAGATCCGACACAGTCCAAAAAGAGCGACATGACGTGACCACAGAGCGCGGCACCATCGTGACTCACCTCAGTCCGACGGACAGAGCGCCATTGTCGATCGCGGAGAGAAGTACGGGCTCGCGACAAAAAGGGAATTATGCGCCGCGCAGGTTCGATGCTATCCGCTAGTTTCTGAAAAAGAAAAGACAACGCAAGCGTCGGGTATCTCATCTCCTCGCCCCATCTATGCTGGCTGATACAATCGGCGGGCTGTGTAAGACTCATCTTGATTTCTAGTCAATGGTGGCCTTTGATGGCAAAGTTGGGTTTAGGAGCAATGGAGATGCCAGCTGTATCTCTTTTCCTTTATGTGCCGTATGAAAGAGTGTCATTATACAGTGGTGGAAGGAGCCCTGCGAGACATCTGCCCCATAAGAATACAATGTGTGCACAGTTCATCGTGTCACCACAGTCTGTGCTAAGGCAAGCATTTTTTTTTACTGAAGTTGAGAGTGTGCAGTGGAGTATGGCAGTGAGTTAGTGCTGCCTGAGCAATCGGAAGTAAAGTTACAGTCTGTGCTGCTTAGAAGCGTTGTAAAGCAAGAGCTGAGGGTATTTTAATTTCATTTTCTGTAATAATGTTGCCTTGACTTGCATCACAGCCTCGAGTCTGATTTGACTGTACTGCCCCCCCCTCCCAGTGCCCAATGTCAAAAAGTACAGATTACATATGTCCCAGTATATAATGCTTAGAAAAAGGCTCCTACTCTTTTTTGTTTGTTTTAAATGACTGTTGCTGCCTGTGCAGCTTCTGAGCGAAGATAGTCTCGCAACATGCATAAAATCAGCAGGGTTTACAGACTGCTGCTGTCCAGACTCCCAGATGAGAGATACGTGGGTCTGCTTGAAGGGTTTCTGTACACTGAGCAGTGCACCAATGAGCTGCGATACTGCGAAAGCGTCAAAGGACGAGAGAACCTTGCGCAACGTAATCCTCGCCAGATGTGTCAGCAGCGCGCTGATTATCAACACGCCAGATTCGCTATTTTTGACCCCCGTGAGTTCCTGGGAAGTGGTGGGGTGGAGGGGGGGGGGGATAGACTGCATGGGCTGAGGCAAAGCTTTAGTAGATGTGTAACAGCAGGGGACGGTGCTCACAATGACTGTATCATAGGGCTGACTGTACGGTTTCAGAATTTCACATTCTCCACATAGGACTGTGCAACCTGTGAGGGATTGTGCCACAGAACATGCAGAAAGGTAAAAGGTAAAGGTCATCTGCTTTTAGCAGTAGACAACCTGAAAGCCTCGACTTGGAACCTCATAAAATATTGGTCCCAGCTCACCTTAAATGTTTGCTGTTGCCCCCTTATTGAAAATCTCACTGATATCAAATTTAGGGGTTCTGCTTTTCCACATAATTTTTTTTGTAATTAGCAATATTAATGTGTACTATCTATGCCCTGGTAATCTAAATGAGAGAAAGGCATGTAGTGTACTTTTTAAATGAAGTAAACATTAAAAAGTGTTATTTTCATGTGATGGAGGCTTACTGTGACATAGGGGGTCTTACTGGAGTCAAAGTATATATGGACTAGTTTGTGTCCCTTAGATAATGTTTCTTGGGCAATGCATCTGATATTTGCTTGCTTGTAAGGTGCACTTTTGAGTGTTCTTGGGCTTTCACCACTGCTGAAGACTGGTGAACCCACAAATGCAACAAGTTATAATTGACAGCAACTGGGCCATGGACCTACCAGGCAGAGGGGTCAAAAGGACAGACAGATTACCCTCCTGGAATACCAGGCAATATCTCTTGTGAACAAATTTCTGGTAAATACAAACAATGCTTTGAGCAGAGCGTGCTGCAGGCATGTGACAGATCTCTCATGTTATTTTGCTCTTTGTCCACCCATGACAATGCAACACCTCCTCCAAAACGTGAGAGAGCAAGCGCACCTCAACGTGGACTCAAAACAACAGCTCGCACTTTCCTCCTCCGCCCAGTCGATGTGCATGTGCATTAGGAGAGGGGGAGGGTGGCTGTCTGCACTGGGAGGAACCCTGGCTAGGAGTGTCACAGTGTAGGTGTGGTGTTTGCAGGAACGTGCTGTTGGACAACCCGAGGGAGGGAGGGTCCCTTATCCCTTCTCCACTGTAGCTTTAACAACAGGGCTCGTGTGCTCAGCCGTGACGCCCCACACCCCACCCCCCCACCCCCGGCTCAGCAGGACAGAGAATGTGCCTCGGCCCGTGTGAGTGCATGCGATGCGTGCATGGGTGCATGTGTACAGGCGTGCGCATGGCCTGCACGTGTGAACTGCTGAGGAAGCAGCTTATTTACTAATCTGCCCTGGGCCAGAGTGCACCCAGAGAGACATTTCCTGGACACGTTCACACCCACGTTTATTGACGAGTTTCACTTTCTCAGAAACGTTCCACGTTGGAAATGAAACAACATTTTTTCTCCAGATTTGCTGGCTGTTCCAGTCAAAAACAGCGTTCAATTGCATGCATCATAGACAGATTTTGCAGTGAATAAGCAAGTTGATTTGCTTCCTGAATATTTTTGCTGCTCCTATTTGTGTAGAACTGCATAATGGAGGTATATTTATGCTGTCATGTTCTTGAGCTGACTTATCTGTAACAGTGCTGTGCAGAATCAGGCAGTTAATGTGCAGCAACAGAGCTTGTACACTGCTTTGACAAAACTATTACAAAGGTCTTGAATAAAAGATCTGAATAATAGATTTGGGCATACAATTCCCCCACATAATATTTTTTTTTCGTTCTTTAGGCTCAATGAGGAAATAAGTAATTAGTGAACTCAGGTTTCATGTGTTGTTTAATTTCTCTCTTTTTTTTCTCCGCCCATGATAACTTGTGAATTTGCACATGTGTTATTTGTAAAACTGCAGAGTTGCTGAGGACAGGTTGTGACACAGTACACCACACCTAGGGTATCTTTTAAAGAAGTGTGGAGAGTGGTGTTTCGGACAGGCAGTGTGCAAAGAGGCCCTAGGACTCGGTGTGTCTATGACTGAGAGCTCCCTCTGTTCCCTGTTCAGAACAGGAATATCAGGTTTCCTGGCTCTCTGCACACTGTGTACTCACTGCCCCCCCCCCGCCCCCCATTCTTACCCTGGTCAGCTGAGAGGAACGCCGTGTCTCTGTTCCTTCTGACAAACTGGGTTCGTCCGGAAACAGCAGCAGCCAGCTCCTTCAAGCTGGCTTTCTGTATTTTTTTACTTTCCTTCTTAGCTGACTTCCAGCTGGGGGGGGAGGAGGAAGGGGGGGGGGGAGAGAGAGAGAGAGAGAGAGAGTGCGCTCTGGTTCTGAAGTCAGGGTCGGTGCTTTAAAGTGGGCTTCCGGGCTCGGGCCGGCGACGGTTTTGCGAACCTTCGACCGCCGCGGGACCCTGGGTGACCCCCCCCTGGCACGGCGCCAGAGCCGGCGCTCGGAGACGGGCCCCTGTCCCCCGATGCGCTGAGGGCAATTAGCCGGCGGCGGCTGCTCCGTGAAGTGGAGAAAGCACTCTGCGCTCTAATTGGACAGCTTGTTCTGAGCACGGCCGCGCGGGGAGACGGCTCCCCCAGCCGCCCGGTGCTGCGTCTGCGCGCTCGCGACTGCAAACGTTCGTCTGCGATCTGACCTGTGCGCGAGCACCGCGAGGCCGTGTTTACAAAACTGTGGCTTTTCATGTGTACACAGCTGTGTACCTCAGTCTTGCCACTCTGTTCTGCAATCTGTCTGTTAGCTTTCTAAGGGTTTCTTTCAGGCATATTCCAGATGCTTTAAATAGCCTTTTTCTAATTTAAAGTGAATAACTAAACTACATTTATTTGGAAGAGACCATGTAACGCAATGTTTACGCACAGGATTTGCTATAGTAGAAGTTTGTTCTGGCCTCCCATTACAATTTGAATGCAGTCCAGTGGAGGATAGTGCTTGTATTGACTAAAATGTAAAGTTTTATTGAAAAGAAAGTGAAAATTTTGTTGAGCTTTCAATTTGCTCAGTCATAAAAGGATCTCCCTGCGAGGCAATGCTAGTGTGATGTGTGAACCAGGCTATTTCATCAGCTTGTAAAGTTACACATTCAACGTCTTACCAGGCTTCTGCAGGTTATCAGTTTTATCAATGAGAAATGTGATCCCCTTTCAGGTCTGTAATACTGTGTGTGGCATGCAGAATAACAATTGAATTGCAGGTGCGAAAGGCATGCACTTGTCATTCATAAAATCCACTAACCAGTGCACAACAATGTCTACTTACTGTTCATTATCTCCACCATTGGTTCTGAGAAAATGGCTGAAAAAGACATTTCTCTTGATATTATGAAACTTGAATACTGATCAAAAGTTGGGTCATAATCCATTAATTTGTAGGAAATTCCTACTCTCATGTCTAGTGTCTGTGCAAACAAAGTGAAAGAAATATAGCTAATAACTGATTTAACATGTGTTAGCTAATAAGAACATTAAGAAACGTAGATGGAAAGAGTTACAAGTGTTAGATGTAGAAATACCAAAAAATAAAAACGGACATATAAAATATTGAGATATCAATTAAAAGAATAACCCCTCAGATCATTTTTTAATTCATAAATATACTTCCGAATCCATCCTTAAGTCACATAAATAGCACTCTGTTTACGGTGACCTAAGGCATTTCTTTCCCCCACTGATTCTTCAAATCTGTAAATAACTATATACAATATAATTTCTTTTAAATGAGTTCAGTTATGCATTGATTTAATTAATTTCTCTAACACTATTCACAATGTACTTTTCCAATGATCAGTTCCCTCGTCAGCTAACAACTGAGTGTGGAGTGTGCTTGTGTTTGTGTGTGTGTGTGTGTGTGTGTGGGGGGGGGGATAATTTTCAATATTAACATGCATTTCTAGTTTTTGTCGAATCTTGTATGCATTATAAACAATATTAATGAAGGAAGACACTAGTTGCATCTGTGGTTTTTAAGCAGTTTCAGACACTGAATGCAGAAGTGAGTAACTCACTTTGTTGTATTTGCATGTAATTGAATATGGAGGATGTACTATTTGCTGAAAGACAAGTTGGGTGCTTGACTGCAATGTTAACTCTACCAGAGGCAATATCCTTAAAAGGGGAAGATAGCACTGTTCACACATTCTTCATTAAACAAATAAAATGACTTCCTAGTTCAGTTTTTAGCACCTCGAGATGTGCTATCATGTCTGGTCATCATAACATCATAAACATAATTTTTTTTGTTATTGCAGTCGATACATTGCTTACATTAAACATACCAAACAAAATAGACTTTTTTCACATTCCACAATCTGTAATCTTGCAGGATGAAACTAACCCTGCTGTACACTAAAGACTGTATTTAGAGGATATGTATATAAGCTTGTTTTCCTACTATGTATGCTGAAATATGCTATTACAAGAGACTGTTCTAGGTAATCTCAGAATTTCTGGTTTCACACAACGTTCAATTAAAGATAAACATTTTTAATGTTAATAATTAGCCGTAGGAAAATATGTTTCTATTGGAGAATGTGGCATTATTATTATAAACATATATGATTTTTTTCAGAGATCAACATTAGTCAAAACTTTCATTTATCAACGTTCTTTGGAATTAAGATACGTAACAAGACTGTTTTGTCATGAGAACTGATATTTTGCATTTTGGATTATTTTGTGCACTAATACGCATACAAACTCAGACTACATCTAAACCAGAATACATGACCAGATAGGACTATGCAATGCTACGCATAGTGTAGTGATGGACAGAGCCTACTATGAGCAGCTTGCACTGTTTGCATTCCAAAACACATGTCTGAGAGTGAGTGAACTACTCTCCTGTTCCTTGCTTGATGAAAGTTTATTAATAGCATAAATAATCAGCTCAACAATACAGTAAGAAAATATTTTATCATGAATGCATCGTGTTTATACCTATGGATTTTATATGTATTGCCCGCTAATGGCATGCTACATGTTATGTAATCCCCAACCTCAAGTGTAAACTGTTTGTCGAGTTAATTGGGTTAATGTCCGTTCAAGAAATGGTTCTGGAAGAGAAGTCTGTATGACATAAAAAATAGGCTTGAATAAAAGGAACAGTCATAAATTACACAATATGTGGTTCGCTTCACATGTGACCTGTTTCTGACGACCAAATATCTGTTACATTATCTGCAGCCGCAGAAATCCACAGCTGTTTTTAAACCTGTGACCCAAACACCAAAACTGGTTCCCAGTCTCTTTTCAGCACAAGGTCTGAACATCCAGACTGAACCAAGTAATTGGTGTCAGAAAGGGGGGATGCATAATGAATCTGTTTAGCCAAACTAAAATCATACCAGCTGTTTATGAATCTGGTTTATTTGCTTTTTGAATCTATTTTTACACCCTTAGCTTCCTGTGTTGCATTGCCGTGCTGCTGAAAAGAACTGTGACGCCACTTTAAAGAAACGCTTGTAAACTGAAACAGCAGGACAAGCGGTGTCTCGGTCCGGTGACTCAACCCTTCCCTTGTCTCCAGACTGTTTGATCTTGGCTAAATCACAGGAATTCCACTTCTACCAGTGCGGGAATATGCTATTAGGTAGTGACAATGAGATAGAGAGGGTAATTCACAGGAATTCCACTTCTCCCAGTCTGTGTCTAGGAATATGCTATTAGGTAGTGACAAAGAGATGCCCCCACTCCCCCCGCCCTCCCCCCTCCCCACCTCATAAAGGAACCACGGTTGGACAAATAGGTCAAAGCACATAGATGAATGATCAAACCAGTTTAATCTATTTTTATAGTACCTTTTTTCCTTTTTAGGACCTTTTTTTTTTTTAAAGGAAGGAAGCATATGCCAGACATTTTTCTAAAGAACCTTTGCACCTGTAAGAACCTCTTCACATTTGGCTGCATTGATTGAAGGAAATCACATAGAATATATAATGTACAATGATTAAATCCAAACAGCGAAGACACAAAATTGTTACTTAATCAACTGCAAATATAAAAAAGACAATTTATTTTGGTTTCTGAAAGGAAATCC
Source organism: Anguilla rostrata (assembly GCF_018555375.3). NCBI lineage: Eukaryota > Metazoa > Chordata > Actinopteri > Anguilliformes > Anguillidae > Anguilla > Anguilla rostrata. The sequence goes on from NC_057936.1 coordinate 17,816,091, forward strand.
AATCAGGTAGTGAACTTTTCCCATGTCTGGTTCCCACCAGTGTTCTCAGGTTTATTCTCCCATGTAGATCTTTATCTCAGCTGGGCCCCTTCTTAAAGAAAAACTGATGCAGCACACAGGACAAACAGCAATGCATGTGAAGTAGTTGCACGGTCAAGATAGCATTGCAGCCCTAGAGTGACAAGTGGGAGGAGACATGAAATTGTAGCTAGCTTTCTAAAATTTGGTGCTTTAGCTGTGTACATAGGTGATTGACAGTTCATGCAGTGGGATCAGGGGAATGGATATCCTGGCGGTAACAGGTCAAAAGGCACATGAAAGAAGAGCCCGGACTTCCTTCACTGGCTGTACCCTTGTGACTGTGTGTTTACGTATATGCATGCACATTGATTGGCCATAATATAAAACATCCGGGGCTAAATCACATTGGATGATGAAAGACACCCAGTGCCCGGACCTGGAAGCGGATCTAAGAGCGGTGCAATAATCTAATGACCGTGGCTGAAGACAAACTCCCTTCTGAGCCGAATGGCAGAATTATCCCTGGATGGAGGCAGACATATGTGCATGGGAGTACGGGACACGTCGACTCCCGCTCTACCTTGAGACCACTCCCTCTGTTGCTTTCTTTGAGGACCCTGGTTTGTGTCGAGGATATTAATATCCCGCACCACTGAGCACCCTCAGCAGATGAATAAAAATATCTGACAGCAGCTATTTATAGAAGTGCACAGGAACGCTCTCGCAGATATTTTGTGATGGCGCTGCTCGTGGAATTAGTGGGGGGATCTCTGCAGCTTCGACAGGGTAGCAGAAACCCAGTAAATGTTTCTTTATATCGTTCATCAGGAATGACATTGTGCCAAATGGCGTTGATTTTTTATTTATTTTTATGACTGGCGTGTGCTCAATCAGATCTTCTGATTCATCTGGTCAGATTGCATCTGACCTGCAGTTGTAATCGTGTCCAGATTTCGGTCCTCACCAAAAAGTAGGATTCAGAACTGTAAGATAACAAAGCTAAGAGAAAAGGCTAGGGCATATTCATGCACAAAGACTGAAAACAGGTCACATTGACCTTGGGTGGAACTTGGCTCTCCATCCATGTCATGGTGTAGATAATAAAGAGCAAAATTATTAATCCCCTCTCATAACATCACCACCACAATCCCAACCTTGACAAAGAGCAGTACTGTGCGATAACTATGAATGATATTAAAGTCAGTAAGGGTGAGAATTGTTGGCACGACACTCCTGTTCTTCAGACAGGAACCACAGTGAAGAGTGCTTATTTTGCACCATTTATCAAATCTGACATTTTAATAAGGGGTGGGTGAGATGGGACGATGCATGCCGGTACCCTGCAAAAGCAATTTTCACTTCCAAAGGGATTGAAAAGGGAACTATCTCGCTTGAAACCGTTGTAGTAATTATTCAGGGCACACTATGGCCGGAAACAATGCATTTAATTAAGAAAGAAACATTAGGTAATGCATCATGGATTTGACTGCATTCATACCCGCTGATAATGTCATAGTGAGGAAATCTTGAAGCACAAATAAAAAATAAAAAAAACATTTACCATAGAGTATTTACTGTACAGCATATACAATTTGACAGTTGCAAGCAGAGACCTTTCCCCAGGCTCTAAAATTAGATGCTAAATATATGCATGTCCATGTCTGATAATAGGTCCTTGACTTTAGCAAGATTGACACAGTACCAGTGAGCTAGTGAGTGGAAGTAAATGCTCATGTGACTCTGCAGAAGATCTGCAGGGATATCCTGAGTGCACGTGTCTTTGAAATTCAAACCTCTGATGTATTTAGTTATTTATATGCCCCTGAGGCCACTCTGGGCACTAACATAGTATCCATTTATGAAAGTAAATGGAAAAAAAATATATGAATAATGGTTAAATCCTGCCCCACCCCCGTTCATTTATTTTCTTTCTCGTTTTGAATCAAAAGAAAACTTTATCATCGCAATTGTCCTAGTACATAAAATGCGACGTGACAAAGTTATAGCTTTTCCATTATCAACTCAACAAGAAATACTCTGATATTTAATATGTAATTGTAAGTGCCGCCCTAACTTGTGTAACTGGTAAAACCTCCATGCTGGCAATAACTTTAACAAAAAAAAAAACCAGGCAAATGTGGATCAGTCTCTCTCCTTGCCATGGAGGAATTCTGAACCACTCTTTCTGAGCCACAGAATTGTTTTAACTCTGGCTTCCTTGCGTGCAGAGCATACATTACTTCCTTTCCACCCGTCTCAGTAGCCTTCTGCTCCAGAATACTCTGGTACAGTTTGGAATATATATGGGTGACTCATTGAATGACTCAGTATCTAGGTCACTATATTTATTTGTATGTAGACAAATAAGAGGTGTGCTGTATGTACTGCGTGTATATCATAAATAAATCATAAGCATGGTCCAAAAGTAGTTTTTTTGAATGTGACACTTCTGCTGACAGAACCTATTATTATGATTGCTGTTTGCATGATTCTTTTTTTAATGAATTGTATGAAGGTTTTTCACGATGAGCAGGGTATACAGAATATGCGTGTTATTTTCTGTCAGAGTTCGGGATCTTAAATGGATTTGTTCCTTAGTTCAACCTTCTCGGTGGTTTGTGACGCTGCAAGCCATGCAGAAAACAGACTCGGAGGTGGCCAAATAATGAGAAATGTAAACCTGTCATGCAAGCCAAGGCTGGTGCCCTGCAACAGAGAAACATTTTCTGCAATTTGTCCTTTGTCACTCGCAATTCAGTCGGAAGTAATAGCCTATTCATAGTGCAACCGAATAGGTGATGGAGTTATTTATATCCCAAGTTATATTGCTTTTGTTGTGATGTGATGCCTATTGAAAGTGCTAAATTCCCAGAATAAACACTGCAAGAGCAATAAATATAACCTGAAAGAAAAGTGTAAATTAAAAAAATCAACTATTATTCAACTTTGTATACTTACATAGACATAGTTTTTTCAGACAGGACATAGAAAAATAAATAACTGTTTTGGATATACAGTTAATTGGAAATGTATTTGGGACAGTTAAAATTGGTTGTTTTTCCGCTGTACTAATCAAATTTTTATTTCAAATCAAACAATGACTGTGAGGCAAATCCACAATGTCTGCATTTATTTCATGTGTTTTTTAAATAGACATTGAGCTGTAATACAGCAATAGCATTCAATAATTCAAGTCCCCCTATCCCTATTCCAGGTCAACCTAAGTATTGGGACAAATGACCATCAGCTGTTTCAAATTTCTCAGGTTTACCATATTACTCAATTTATTTATAAATGGAGAGCTGTGAGGGTCAGGGCATGCGTTATATCCTGTGGAAGTTTTTGTAGAGTCTGCATCATAAACTAAAAAATACAAGACAGGAAAATTGCAGAGGAGCACCAGAGAACAGAATATGACAGCCAAGAAAGCTTGTGAGGATGAAAGTAAAGAAGAAATCAATTAGAGCTATTGCCAAATGTTTGTGTATTCCGAAGTCAACAATATGGAAGCAGAAACTACGTAACTACGAAAGGCATTGACAGTGATCCACTTGCAGAAGACGTCAGAAAGTGATGACGGGGTCATTATAAATTGTCACCTCGAGTAACTGCTAATGATCTACATACACTGGGGGTGAAAGTACCATAGGACATGTGCATAAGATTGAGAGAGGCAAATTACAGAGGCCACACTTTCAGATGCAAACCTCTCATCAGCACCAAAAACAGACGAGATTGGAATTAACAACAAAAACAACAATCATAATAATATTAATAATATTAATAATAATAATAATAATAATAATAATAAATACAAAGATGAGCCTGATGAGTTTTTACAAGCAGATGAGATAGAGTGATGGAAAGGTGAAAGTGTGATGAAAGAGAGGGACTGCTATAGACCCTGGGCATACATCTTCATTTGGTATGCATGGTGGAAGCAATGTGATGACTTGGGCCTGAATGGCTAGAACTGGTTCAATTCTCTTTATTGATGATGCAACCAGTGATGACAGCAACAGAATGACAGCTGAAGTATACAGACATATATTGTCCACAATATTCAGAGAAATGTCACCAAACTCATTTTTATCATGTTTATCATGCTGAAAGATAACACAAACATACAGCAAACTTAAACAAGGAGCTTATCAGGAAGAAAGGGTGAAAGTGTATGACTTGGCCCAATCACTCACCAGATTTAAACCCAAGTGAACACACTTTTCATTTGCTCAAAAGCAAAGTCCGAAACCCCAACAAACATACAGCAACTAAAAGAGGCAGAAGTGAAAGCTTGGTAGAGCATCTGAAAGACCACATCAGGAACCCAGTGATGTCCATGAGTTGCACGCTTGATGCTGACATTAAATGTAAGGGGTATGCGATGAAATATTGACATTGCAAGTCATAAAATTTCTGAAAACTTTTTATGAACCAATGCTTATGTTGATTTGAAATAGAGGGACTTGACTCATTGAAGAGCATTGTTGTAATATATTTCAGTACTGTACAAATGTTAATCAAAAGTCATGAAATAAATGTAGACATTCTGAATGTGGCCTCATAGTCATTATTGGATTTGAATAATAAAATGAGTTGTTTTGATCTGGATACTGATTGCCTGAGACCACATTGTGCAGAGATTGTTGATCCGATACAGCAACAGTTGTACTTTTTATGTTTTTGTATGACTGAGCTTCAGCTACAAAATTGAGAAGCGAAGGAGAGACTGTGGATGAGGAGACACTTTTGCCCTCCCCATTTACAGTCACGACAGCAGACGCCGTGCTGAACATGGTGTTCCTGACAGAACTCTTTTCCCCTGGCTGTCATGACGGTGTGGTGCAGATCACAGCGGGGGTTGGACACGGTGTGCTTGATCATGTGGACACCGTCACATGCCCCCCCCCCACCCTCCCTCCTCTCGATTGCTCCATCTCAGGCTCGTTGCCTCACCTGTCTGTCGCTATGGGAACAGCTGTGGGGGGGATGGAGGGGGTAGGCTGGCAAGTCTCGCGCCGCTCTCCAGTCTGGGCTCGAAGCGGGGCTCAGTTGGGAGTGGGAGTTTTCCCAGCTCCATTTCGTCTGTCCCTTCCTCACCTCTTTCTCTTCAGACCCACTGCATCACTGTTGAACATGAGCTGGAAGAATACATTCACTTGACACTGAGTATGCCGAGAGCATCAGACTTATTTTAAAAGATTTTATCTATGTTCTCAATACTGAGATTATTTAATATGCTTCACTTTATCCTCTGCTACAGAGGCATATTTTATTTCAAAAGTCAATTTATTATTTATTATTTATCATTCTTTTAAGCGTAACACTGTAAATTATTCCGTTTGAGGATTATAATGTCATGCTGCACTGCTATATAAAACCAAATGTGCATGTATGCATATGCACACTACATACAAAACAAATCAATTCCTTTATAAAGTGGTTCCTGTCTTGAAAATTTTACAAAAGAAACTATGAACTGGTCGTGTGACACAAATAATTTGTACCATAAGAGTACATAAGAGTGGATAGTTTTACATATTTACTGTATGCTGTAAAGAACACACCAATTACCAGGTTAGGTGAGATTTTACATATCATTATTTTGCAGATGGACATAGTTGTCCCTTTACATGCCCGATATTGGGTCCAAAAAAAAATTCTGCCTTTGTGTACTCTCCACATGCTTGTGTCCAATCATTCACATTCCCTAGATAGCGAATAAGAAGCTTTTCCTGTCTGCGTGCATCTGAAAAGCCAATCACGGCCCGGTCCCCCGTCTGCACACGAGTTGAGAACACTTCTGCGGCTAAGCACCGCGGCAACGTCAAATTGAAATTTCATTTTCCAAAAGGAGAGGCATTTTTTTTTAGATGCTCTGTATATTATGCTGCTGCTTCAATGGCAAGATGTTCCAAACTTTATCTCACCAGTTGCATGCCTCACTCTTTTGTATTTTGCCAGCTGCTGGAAAAGTGGAGAGAGACAGAAGGGGAATGGGGGGGGGGGGGGGGTAGTGGCGTTGGGTTTACTTCGGACGTTTCTTCTGACAGAGGGAGCTGGGTTGGGGGCGGTGGGGGGCGGGGGAGGAGGAGGGGGGTCAGCTCCTGGGGCAACCCCCCCCAGCCTCAACTGTAAACTCGTAGCGGTGAATGAACGAGTAGGTCTCCCGGGAAGAAGGAGGGGTGGGGGGGGGGTTAGTCAGTTTAGTCCTCGGCAACACCAGCATGTGAGCAAGCGTGCCGGGCAGCGGCGCAGCCAGGCGGGCGGGCGGGCAGGCGGGCGCTTACGTAAAGCACTGCTCTCCCGGTGGAAGCCTGCCTCACATGGAGGCGCATGTGATGGGCTCTCCCCGGCAACGCGGAGCTCGGAGCCGAAACCTGCCTGCTTCTGGCCGCCTGTCATCGGGGAGACAGACAGGCTGCCTCTTCCTGCTTCCTCCTGCCCACTCGCCTTGCATGAGGGAAGGAGAACAACATGGCTGCTGAGAACAAGCAGGGGAGAGGAGGGATATATTTCAGGTGGAACTCTCTGTTTTTGGAACCGGGGCCTGTAATTCAGTCCTGTGGCAGCCGGTTGCGGACGGAGCCCCCTCATGGAGTCTCCTCACCAATACCAAGCATAGTGTTGCACCACCTGAAACTTCTCAATGAGTTGTTGTTGCTAATTAAATTCAACTGCACATTGAACTGTGCCCAAGGATTTGCAAATGTGCACATTTTATTAAACAGTACACATTGCACTCAGTAGCACTTTCCAGAAAGTAACATTACTTGTCAACTAGTGATTTATGTATATGCAAATATGTATCAGTAAGAGAAATAAACACTGAATAGCTTCTGTCATTTGCAAGCCAACTTTACCCTTTGATGTTGCTGAAATGTGTCTAGGGCAATGTTTAATTGGCAAAATTCAATGAAAACATGACACACTATCATGACTGGGTATGCGGCTACCCAAAAGACTGTAGCTATACTTAAATGTGAGAATTAGTCAATCTAGAACAGAGTTAACATTAGTTTCAGTCTCTCCTCATGTGATACTGAAGTGTCTTAATCTGAGTTGAGAATAAGCAATAACAAATAATTTCTATTTAGTGCCCAGGACCTTTTGGTGTTTTTATGCAGTAATGCTTTTAACATTGTCATGTAATTTACAAATGTGTTTAAATATGCTATATGTTTTGCTTTCAATACCAACTGATTGAATAATTCTCTATGCAACATTTTTCTTCTTTGATAGGGAGGATCACATAATGCATATGTTTCTGTTTTAGCCCTCTGCCTTGGATGGCCTCATCTATAATCCCTGGAAGTATCACTTATGACGTGTAAATTAGGTTATTTTTTCCCTTTTATTAAGATAAATTTACTACTTAATCCCTGGGAAGACTCTGCCATCCTAGCCCATGACATGCAAATAAGTGGTTTTCTAGTTTCTCACATTCTACTTGTTTCCTAGATTTAGATTAAACTAGATTTCCTGGGAACTTCCCCTATTTGCCAGTGTGTTTCTTAGCACTGTGATGTAATGTGTGGACTGACTTTTCCCCACAGACTGCAGTTTACCTAGATCTCCCCAGCCCATCCATTTGATTCAGTATGGCAGCAGACAGAATCTCGTTGAGCAGTACACTGTGAACTAGACGGATTATCTGTGTCAGAGACAGTGATAGAGACAGATAATCTGTTTTTTGGCAGAAGCGTGGAGTGGGCCATTTTCCTGCTGTTGTTTTTCCCCTGGGGATGGAGAAAAAAAATTGAATGCATATAATTTCACTTGGGATTTGCTGATAATTCCGTATGTGTTTTAGTCCTGCAGGGCTAAAAGCATTGGTGTCACCACTGTAATGTGCAGTCAATGGTTAAAAAAAACTACATTTACCAGCAGCTCATGACTGCCAAAGCCACAGCTGAGGAGATTTTCTTTGGACATTTGGCTCTGCCAATATGGCTTCTACCAAACATATGTCACATATTTGGTTCAGTTAAGGGGTTTTGATGAATAAAGAGCATAGGATTTACCCTGCCCAGATTTGCCAAAGGGCTGTACTGCTGAACAGCTTGGCCGTGGGGAGACAGATGTTGAGGATAGTGTCCCAGAGACTGTGCACTTGACAGCTGGTATCCCCTGAAACATTTCCTGTGCATGTCCCTAGTTAGCAAATGAGAAGGTTAAAATCACTCCACTGGATGTTGCCAGCACAGAGATAAGTATATTTAACACATCACATATCAGCATGGAGGTTGAAAAAGGATATATATTTTTATTTTACATTCTGAAATGTTTGTGATTATTATTATTATTATTATTATTACTATTATTACTGTTATTACTATTATTATTATTATTGGGTACTTTCCCTCCATGTACTATGATTTGTGAGAGGATAGCACACAGATGTTTATACCCTGTCTTTCTATATGAACCACTGGTACGGTTTGTTCTTTTGTGTGGGGCATTTGCACTGAATGCTATACCAAACAGCAGAGAGATCACCACACTTGAATTCACACCTTATTTAACAACTGCTGGGCTATTATTCATAAACACGCTGGGAAACATTGGGGGAAAAAAACAAAAAAATTTTTTTTTTGTTTTTGACCATGTTAAACTGACATGCCTCTATTTAGAAGCTTTGTTGTGCATTAGTGAGAAAGAGCAGCTGGTCTATAACACAAATAGGTGGTTCTGGCAATTGGAACTATTCAGAAAAGTTTTGTCTCTTTGGTGCTGTGAAACGCTTTGTAGAAATAACTATTACCTGGTTTGTTCCTTGGTTGTCTGTCGCACATTTTAGAGTTTTTGATATTGAGTATCGTAAGTGTAAGTAAACTACCATTTCAGACATTCATAATCCTTAGTGTGCGCCCCCTGTTATTGGACATGATGCACTGTTTCAAAATCGAAACTTCAGTTTGAAAAGAAAAAAAAAAACTAAAAATGAATAAAAATAAAAAATAATAAAATGCACTCCTGAGGTTGTAATTGGAATATGTTGGCCACCCAGTCAAATGTGGATGTAATATAGGAGTAAGACATGTGGTTGGAAAGGACTGCATAGAATTTTTAAATTCTATTTAATGACACATGAGACAAAGTGCATCCTTTTTAAACAGGGAATTGAACAGTCTCTCAAAGCCAAATACTTGAATAAATCAATACAAGTGGAGACAAACTGTGAGACGAAGTCAAGAATGGAGGGGTGGTGGAGAGAGAGAGAGAGAGAGAGAGAGAGAGAGACAGAGTGTTAGCCATGTAAGCCATATCTAAGCAAATTATAATTAACAGTAAAAGAGCATAAATATTTAATGATGTATTTTCTCTTTCAGTTAGTTATACTGCTACATGTATAATTAAAAACAACTATAATCCCTATGGTAATAAATGAGCTCAAACTACAGTGGCCATTCTTTTTACATTAGTTTTGCATCCTCAAAACTTAATTAAATCAGAACAGTCATTCAAATGCATAAAAAACAAAAATGGCCCAGTTCTAATGAGTCTCATATTTACATACACTTACTAGGTGAGATTAAACCATCTCCACTAGTAACAATGCAAATGAGAAACCAAGCGTGCAATCAAAGAAACAATGACACAACCAGAAATGTAACGGATCACCAATCCAAATGAGAAATTGTATGATGATGTTTTCAGCTAGAACACACATATCACTGCCTTTGTAATTCATACCTCCAGTATAAGTCTACCTTCCTCCAGCTGCCACAGATTTAACGCATTATCTCTACTTTATTAAAGCAACTACAGTGTGCACTGTCAGCTAAGTTCACACACCAGGCCTGAATGCTAGGGAGTCATTGCCAAATAGGTCTGTGTATCATTGCAAAGAGTGGGCAGTTGAATGGCCGGAACTAGCAGGAATGCACTAAGTCAACACAAGGATACTGGTGTCAGGTCACTCCAGGGCCATCACAAGAATCAGATTAGGCCGACTCTTTCATAGGCAGAAACTATTACATCAGAACAACGTAAGGACTGGAGGTGAAGCCAGAATGCACTTCTCAGATGAAGCCGGGATCCGTTCTTATCACGTGGACTGTCTTTCATTGAAGTCATACGTTTCTGTGGGTATATCTGTTGACACACAATGTGTTGCAGTCAGGTAATACTGACAGATTAAGTCTGGGATTATAGCTCCTGTTGAGGGATTGGAGAAGGTTTGGCAGAGGGAATTAAAACGTAGATTTCAGAGGTTGGGAACTTTCCAAGCACTTATCCTGGATGTGTTTGTGTTCTGAGCGCGGCGGGAACCGAGTGGCTTTGTGTATACAGCGCGTTCTCCACGCTTTCCACTCAAGGGATAGAAATGACATAGAAATATGTTTATGCCTAATACATAAAACAACAGAAAACCTGCCAGTGGATGTATTACACAAATTACTTAGCATGGATGTTTGTGCTTCTCATCAGGCTCAAGCTATTTGTGCTGATGCGGGACAAAATGGCATAACAGTTCACTGGAGAATTAGCATTTCAATGCCTTTCGGGTATACAGCCATCTGATAATTTATTACACTGAAATGGTTCATTATCAATTCTTTTGGTATTGCTATGGTATTTGGGGTTGAAATTTTATGTAGTAACTAGATTTGTTATCCAAATTTTTGTTCATCGTATAAAACTAAGAGACATTTCCATGAAAAATAAGGAACATAATGTTTATATTTTTGAAATATATAAACATTATATAACACTTTTTTGTAATCATGGTCATCATCAAGACGCGCTTATGTTGTGCCGCAATCTTTATCTGAACCGTGCCTTGGATGAACCTAGGATCAGCACACACTCAGTCTTAGTATTATGTATTTTCTAAGACTGCATGTCGCTAATAAACTCCATACTGTTTACTACAGTTATAAAGAATGTTCACATATGTTTCACAATCTTAGACTATAATCATCAAGTCAAAAAGAATAGATAAATACCATCCCAAAAGGCTCCAACAGGACATAACATTTAGTTCTACTAGTGAAAGGCAAGTAAAATGTATGTATGTATGTATGTATGTATATATTAAATTACCTACTGACTTATTTATCGCAGTGTTGCACAATAGTGGTTTTTTTTTTTTTGCATTGAATCTTCGATGTATAGTTACATCTTTGATTTTGTATGGTTACAAGCAATAGCATATTGAATGTATTCTGCAGGCAAAAGAATAACTGCAGCGTAATCATACCTGGAAATTCCCAGGTTACTGAATTAATTATTGTTGTTACTTTCCAACTGTGAGATAAAAGTCTGAAATTCCCCTGCATGTCTCCACTGCTGCCAAAGGACATGACTCAAGAGGATCACTTTACTCTATAAATGTCAATGGTGGCTATGTTTTTCTTGTAGACGATATAAGCAGCTTTTGGAAATGCAGGTGAACGTCTAGCATTTCCACACTTAATTTGATTGATTACATATCATGTTTTAGTTTCAACTTAGTAAGCAATCTGGATGCTTATGCACTTTAGACAAAGCAATTCTTAAGCACTGAAAGTGATTTATGACAATGATGCAGCTTTGCTTGTAGCATATCCAAAGAGATCATTTTAACAATAATCTTACCTTTTTTGCCAAAAGACAGCAAAATAAAGGAGCTAATTTTGGCTGCAGTACATTGGATGTATGCCTGTGCTTGAATACAAACTCTTAAGTGATTATACTGCCAAATCCAGGGAACTGTGGAAAATGGGCTCTGCCGGCAAGCACCAACAAGCCAGGGCATGGATAATAATGTGTGAATAATTATCACTGTTAACACGGTAAACTAACACTACCATTCGACTGTTATTCTGTTCAAAAAAATTAAAAAATTAAAAAATAAATACATGCTTTGCTGCTGCTGAAATACTGAGAGTGAGATACCATCAGTTACACCACATATCAGGGGTGGAGACTAGACTAGAGAAAAAATCTACTTGTTTCTAAATGAAATGAACACCGTAAATGTCATGATATACTTCACACCTAGATTTTCAAATGTAACACTTGATGTTCTGACAGGATAGTTGGTCTTAATTGGCAGGATAGTTGATTATGCTACTGAACTGTTGTTGTTAGAAGCAACAATTGCTGCAATGGAAATGTTTCTAAGTGTTACTGTCATTTTATGTAGTTGTCTCTTTTCATTTTTTAGCATGCGCCTATGTATATTGCTTTCTAAGTCACTCTGTATAGTAATGTTCCAAATGCTTGTAATATAGTACAATGCAGTGTATTGCCAAAGCAAGCTTTCTTTTTTTCTTCAAATTAATCTGCCACTGTTTTCTTGAGTTAGATTTTTCAGGACTTTGTTGAACATGCTATCACAGTTTATAGGTCTGTAAACATTGGAAACGTAATGATACTATCTTCAAGCCAGTCTCCCATTAGATTAGAACATGCATGCAAAAAAGCAATTCCCTTCCTTCTCTCAAAGTTGTGTGCATTGAATCATGATTTTATGCAGTCTTGTGCTCCATACTGAACAGCCCCCTTGAGTTAGATTTTTCAGGACTTTGTTGAACATGCTATCACAGTTTATAGGTCTGTGAACATTGGTTAAGGGGATGTCATGGTCAAGCAAAGTGATCTAGTGTAAAAAGCTTGTATGCTCATAATATGCTCGTAAAAAGCTTTGAAAGCACATAATTTACATTTATACTTATATTTAATTTTGCATGTAAGAAATTAATGAAAATTCTTGGGTTAAAGATATACATCTGGCCAAATTATCAGGAGCATTTTGCTATAAATGTCCCATGTGAAGGCCATCTCTGCAGGCCTTTTTCGAACATTCAACTTGAACAGAAAGCTGTGGACTATGGTTTTCATTCATGTTGTTAAATGTGAGGAAAGAAACTATTCTTGAACAAACAGGTCTTTTTCCCCACTGTGTACAGAACCAAAAATATTTCTTAAAAAACAACTTTCTTTCCTCTCAGTGGAAAAAGACAGGTTTCTTCAACCTAGTTTTCTTTAGTGTGAAAAGCAGTTGCCTTCAGGTACTCAGCAGGGCTGAACAGTATAAATGTGCAGGATGTGCTAAATGAAAAAATCCAGAAGAGAATACAAACATTAAACAATATTTCAACCATTGCAGATCTTCTTCATGTAAGCTGTGACCCACCCTCCTGTCTGGAAAGCCAATGGTGTATATCTGGTAAGATTTTTTAACCTTGAGAGTATATGATCTCAACTAGGCCCAACATATTTTATGTCCTTTGCAGAATGTCATGCTGATGGGTGTTATGAGCCCCTAATTTCCCTTTTTTCTCATTAAATTAAGTTGGTTTGTGTGCGCTAATATTGTGGGCAGTGCTCTGCTTGCGTGTGTGTGTGTGCGATGGTGTGTAGCCTATGTGCCTCTCTTCTATTGGCTATAGGTGAGATGCAATAAAAGGAAGAGCTTATTTTGGGAAGAGGCGCTTGTTTTAAAAGCCGAGGAGGAGCCTGATTGGCTCCGAGCAGACCCCCCAGCTCTGCACCATTCTTCATTTGTGTTGTTCCGTCTGACATCACCCAAAACCTTTAGATTATTTAATTATTTGTACATTTGCACATTAACAATATAAACTATATTTATACTATATCTAAACTGCATTGAGTGCATAAATGTTTGCTCAATTTTTAGACACAAAGGAGCTGAGAAGAAGTATGATAGGAAACTCTTGAGATACTGTATATGTGCTAGTTCACTACTGAATGTTCCCAAAGGGTTTCTGCGTTGTCACGATACACATGCCTGGGAATGATAGGCATGTTTTAAACAACCCCTCGAAACGTAATGATACTATCCTCAAGCCAGTCTCCCATTAGATTAGAACATGCATGCAAAAAAGCAATTCCCTTCCTCCTCTCAAAGTTGCGAGCATTGAATCATGATTTTAAACAGTCTTGTGCTCCATACTGAACAGCCCCCACAAGAATGAAGTATGGATGTGTCTATTCAGGCAGAGGATCCAGATGGTAAAAATAAACACTCAAACCTAATAACAGGAAAATACTGCATCTCGTTAGAAAGCCAGTAGATGCTGATCTGGGAGAGCAGCTCTGTTTGTGAATCTGCTTTTGTGGGATTTTAACTGAAAGCTTTCAAATCACCGGTAGCTAAACATGATCCTGGCTGTGTGGAGGAATGCACAGTGCTCTACCACAGCTGTAATCTTACAACTGAATCTGGACAGTGGTTAGTGCACTGAGAACTCAATGCGGGGATGAATTACTCACAGAATGGGTGTCACAGGAAGTCTTTCTGCTCTGCTGTTTGTATAAAAAAGCACAGATGGCGAGAGGAGGCCCCACCTACTCCCACTCGAGTTTTAAGACGTGTGAAACGGGAGATGACATTTCACTTAAGTGTGAGAAGTTTCTTAACTCTGTATACGGTGGAAGTTGTGCAATATGGGTCAAACCTATTTAATGTGACCTCTTTTTTTTCTTTCTTCCTATTTAAAAAAAGCAGCAACGGAACAATGGAAACGCAGTTGCTTTCTGACAGCAGCCCAGAGCTCAAACAAGCCGAGTATCGAGTAACAACATTAATGTTAGGTGGCCGTCACCACCATGCCTACCCATCCTTTCCTGAAGGCCTGTGTGATTACAGCCCTCATCAGCTCCAGCCTTTCATCTAAGTGATGACGGTTCCAGTGAAACAACGTAATCTGAATTAATCCGGCCCTTTTTGCAAGTCTTTTGGAGGCATTTGTATTTACAGCCAATTGATGGGCGTCGCAGACATTGGAAGACAAATTGGTCCACCGCCGCTGCACTGGCTTTAAATATTCCATGACCTACTTCTGAACTGGAGAGGCCTCAATACTGTCTTTGTAAATTAGATTTCTGCTTTGAAAAATGAAAAAAAGCCAGCATCACTGTATGTGGCGATAGCGCGGTGGAAATCCGCATGGAATTATAGGTCAGACGATGTCGGTTCTTGGACAAACTGATATGTTTTGCTCTCTCCCTATTTGCTATCTGCTCCAAGGCACTGTAGTTCTCATTTGCTGTATTCTCATTGGAAAAATATTTCAGCATGACAAAACAAATGAAAAAAGAATATTAATGATTCCAAAAAGGCAATGCATATTTTCCCTTCTTTTGTTACATCTTTGTTTTCATTATTTTCATTCATTTCAGTCATGACTGAACATACAATGTTGCATAATGAATGAAAAGGCAATTGACGTTACAGTATGGTTACAATAAATAAAGACTATAGTATCGTTTAATAGTATAGTACATTGGAGTACAATACATCTTCAGGATGGGCCAATTAAAATTTTAGGTATGAGGTCAATGTTGATGCTTTTCTCCAGTTGAGTATAAATAATTATTACAAATATTAGTTTATTGCATATCTGCTGTATAGTCATTGAGAAGAAATTTCATTATAATACAAAAGATTGAATTTGTTAACAAGAGTCCATATTTTGATAAATTTGTATGAGAATTCAAGTGTGGTAACATAATTTCAGGATCAATCAAGATGTGGAAACAAAATGTACAAACTGTCAATGTCTCACCATGAAAAGGAAAAAGTGATGGAAGTATTATGATACCAGCTGTTGAAAAAAATAGTACAGTAAGAGGTCTGGCTGCAACATTTGAGAATGCAAGAGCATCTTACCTCTGTGGAACTGTGAATGATGTGACCCTTAAACCAGTCACTCTTATTATGTATTTATTTATTTATTGTCCTGTTTCTGATAATCCTATTTTTTCTATGAGAGTTGTGCATGACATGGTGAATAGACAAATCTGGTAACAAAAGGTTACTGTTCCGACTGCAATAAGAGACCCACAAAACTTGTGTTCTTCATTGAAAAAAGGCATTACCTCAGGTATTTTAAATAGCTGAGTATGTAGTGAGCCTTCACAACCTCCATAGCCTTCCCTGTCTTCTCATGCATTTTTGTCCTGTGCAAAACAATTTCCATTAACAAGAAGCTCCATAGATGGTATTGTTCAATCTCAGATTAACCTACTAAATATAAATTCATTTTAAGCAATCCAAGGGCAGAACAGAAACAATATCTGTCTCTTTGCAAAATAACTGAGCAGTTAATAACAGATCTTGTACCTTGATTTAGATTTTTCCAAAGAGAGATTATTTAAAAAAATGTTTAATGAGAAGCAGAAGAAGCTAATTAGTGTTTTGACAAAGGTGAGCACATCATCAGCCTTCCCAATGTCAGTACTGGAAATGAAATGAGCTCTGAGTTGCACATTGGGCAGACAGTGCAATATGCTGCGTTTCTGATTACTGGCCTGCAGCAGTATAAGCTTTCAGAGAGCTTTCTGGGAGATGCTGGGCACTTAAGCATCTATAGCCCTTGGGGAAAGTCACTGCCATGTTAGGAGTAACATGCATGTCTGTGCATTGTTGCAGTGTGTTCCTCATGGCATGTGGTATTAGCTGTGTGCTGGCCTAATGCTTATTGAATCTCTGTCAGATGTTAGCGCTGTTTTGCTACTAGCCACTGCTCTTCAGGATAGCTATGTATCATTGATGTGAGTAGCAGCAGGCCTCTTGGCTGAGCACCAGTGGTGAAAATATTGAGACTGGTCCTGTTTTGATTTTACACAGTACATGGCAGAGGAGACCTCTGAGAAATTGTGAATGTTTCAAATTCAGGATGAATATTAAAGTCATGCATTTCATTTATTTAGCTATTGCACTGATGCAATAATAGAAATATTGTCCAGTGTGGGTTTATAGTCAGTCTAGTTCTGTAGAAAATTGGGGGGGGGGGATCTATTTATTCATATAATATCTAATGAATAAAATAGAGAGTGGGCTGTTTTTAATTGTGGCTTAATGGGTATGAAGTTTGCAAATACTGAAACATGGGGACTCATTCATTTTGAATATTACACACAATTGTTATAATTGTGTAAAATTGTTGTGAATTTTTAAAAAAGATAGTTAACACTTCATGTGTAATGACAGCTTTGTCTGATAGTTGCTATGGAAACCATGACATCATTACAGACAAAGCGATGCATGAAAATTCAAATAGCAGGGGACTGGTTGCTAGGCGACCTGAACTCAGGGAAGTCATTGGGCAGACAGCCAAAATGATGTGAGTGAATGTGGTGTACTTAATTGTAATGTAACATTTTTGTTATTTTTCTTATAATAAATTAATTTTTTGTCATTTTACTGTAATTGTACTGCTGAGAAAATCATTCACATTATGAAAACAATCAACAATTTACGCGATGCATTTACATGGTTACTCCATGTCTGTCATTTTTGTTGGAAACTCATTATCCATCGAAATAGGCTTATTGCTAGATAAATTCTTGATGAAAGTTATCACCAAAATAAATTGTTCTTGTCATGCATTCTCCAATAATTTATGGTGGGAATTGAACCAATTAAACACAGAGCAAAAAAAAAAAAAAAAAAAAAATCATGATGGTTTGGTGAGACTGGGCAGTTTGGTGCAGTTCACCAAGAATGAAGACCCACTCTTCCACAAAAGCCAATCAATTCAGCAGCATGCTTCTTGTAGTTGCTTTATTGTTGTGAAGGGTGTCATTCATGTCAGTGGCCTAGCTTCATATGAAAAGAATAACATTATCTGCCCCCTCTAAGTTGAATGAAGTAGAATCGTGAGTAATGAATAACCCCCAACACCCTAAAACTGCAGACAGCGTCACGCTGGGTGACAATGTAAAAGGTCTTAAGTGGCAAAACTGAGGTGATTCATAATTCCATTTGTATGCCCCCCCACCACCACCACCACTAAAAATGCGCTGTAGGATTATGTCAGAGGGCAGAATTTGTGACTCAGAATGAGGTCATCACCAAGGAGCTGAGTGGGATCATTTTTCTATTCCTAACTACGTGACTCAGTCAGAAGTTTGCAGTTCACAGGGAGTTTTTCCTTGCCACTGTTGCCTTAGGCTTGCTCCTGTCGGGGTTTAGGCTAGGGTTGTCTGTAAAGCTTATTGTGACAACTGTTGTAAAATACGCTATACAAATAAAATTTGATTGATTTGATTGATTGATTGCAGTTATGAACGAAAGCTTTCTCTGCTTCTTCACAATTAACATTTTGATTATGGTAAATAAATGTCAATACTTCTGTCAATTACATTCAAGTATAATAAACCCCTGCAGTTAAAAAAAAAAAAAAACTTTATTTATAATAAAGCAAATCTTTTATTGTGAAATCAGCACATTGTGAATGGTGGATACAGAAAAAGGCTCTCTGCATTAATTAACATGTGCAGGGATTACAGCTGAAGTCCCAGCCCCCCCAAGAATGTGCTCTCAGACACACACCACACACACACAGTCTCTTTCTCTCTCTCTCTGTCTCTCACAACATGCATGTACAAAAGGTATATTTAGGAAGGACAAGTGTGCAAGTGCTCCCATGTGCTGAATCTGTCTGCCAGACCCCCATCACTATAGTCTTTACGCGGCTGCTCTAGCCGCTTCGCCACACCGGGCCCTGGGTCTTGCCAGTACATTACCCACGCTGTTGGAAATCTGTGTGCCCAATGGGAACAATGTAGCCCCATGCTGCAATCCGGCTGGGACCAATGGGATCCCGTGCAGTAGTGGAGTCAGAAGCCATTTGCTGGTCCCTGTCTAGGCTTTTCCCTCGTTCATCCACATTCCCACAGCCAGTCTAGCTTAACAGGCATGTTGGATGGTGAGGAATAGCTGGCTGCATCCAATTTGTATGTTTTACCATTAAACTGCTCATCTTGATAGTCTTCCAACATGATGTTTAAACAAAATCCTACCACCATTTTCACACAGGGAAAGCAAGTAATCAAAAGTATTTTTAAAAAATTGCTCAGGGCCATTGTTACAACTTTTTGATATGCATACGTACGCGGCATAAATAATGTTTGGACTGGTAAAAAAAAGGAAGGTAAAAACGGCTCATTTTCACCGGGACAAATTAGGCCGTTTGGGTTGCGTAAGGCCACGGCGGCAGGGTCTGAGCAGAAGGAAAATCTGGCAGCCCCCACGACCGGAGTCCAAAGCTCAGACGCCACACTGCTGGCTCCTGACAGCGCCCACACCGCCACAGCACAGCCGCACTCTTCCTCTAGGTGCACCTATTCAGATGAAGAGCCGGGTTGCTTCGCCAGCTTTTCTGCCTGGCGCCAGGCTGCTAGTTGTGAAATTAGGTGCAGAGCCACCTTGTCTTCCTGAGGGGAGGGAGGGAGGGATGGAGGGGGGCCAGGACGTCATTTTTCATACAGACGAGGAGGGAAAAACGGGCTATTTGAAAACAAACTTGATCAAAGTCTCCCAGGGGGAATTATATCATGTAACCTTGTCATCTTTATGAGCGTAAGTTAGTATATTCACAGGAAGCCACGGCACCTCAAATGGCAGAGCAAACAATAGGGCCTTTGTAGCTACAAGGACATTGCAGTCCATTGTTTCTGGCAGATTTTTACACCTGCAAAAGGCACATGAAGTCAGTGAAAAATGAATAAATAGGGTGACCTTGAAACATAGCACTGATAACTGACCGCCGTCTTGCCTATGGCTGGTATGTGGTGTATATTGATGATCACAGCAAAAATTCCACTAGTGCTGGATTGTGTTCTGAAGAGGTGATAAATATCTTTACAGAGAAAACCATCTTGTTTCTGCACTGTATCCCCAGGCATAAGCAAGGCTGACCTTGTGTACTTGCTGTTTTACTAGGAATACCCACTAGAACCGGTCAAGAGTTCTGAAGTTACTGTTCTATAAAGAGTACTAAATAAGTAGTTTCTAAAATAACATTTTAATGAGTAATACAGAGGCCTAAATCAACTCATCAAAGCAATTAGTTCCATGTTGAGACATCCACATTTTCAGAGTGTAGGTTATCGTTGCAATCGCTCTGTGTGTCAGTAGTGGTAATGCTATATGCATTTGCCGAATGCAGCTGTCTCGTACTGAGGTGGGCGGGTTTACGTTCTGAGGCACCTGGTGGGCAGATCCTGCAAACCAGGAATCAATGCTGATTATCACGCCCTCGCAACCAGTGCTCAGCCCTAAAAAACAGTAGAAGCTGGGCAATCTACAGGCCTCCTTCCAGATTAAATATTTTGCAATGAGTAAAACCATTTGCAAGACCCGGCATGTTTGTTTTCCCTTGAAACAGGATAGCCTCTTGAGAATTGCTGCTGGATACCAGGGGAACATTTTTTTTAAAAACAGGGGATGGCATCTATAGAACAAACACTGCAGTCCTCTCATGGACTTACTGTAAAGACCACTCGTCCACTGGTTTAGTGAAATGCAGACAAAGACTGACTGTAAAATTGTCTTGGCTCCAATGTTTTCCCACCAATTCAGAAAGCAGAGGCTCTTTTATAAGCATTAAATTCATAAGTATTTAAAATATTGCCTCAAAGTTAATCTAAACTTCGAAAAAAAAAAAGTTGTGCAAACATTTATTTATTTTGACTGTACTGTTTTTTTTTTTTTTGCCAGAGCAATTTCACTCTACAAGTAGTTCTTCTACAGTGCTAGATAAAAACCAAGCTACATGTATTGTTCTGTTTGACAACATGTACCCAGAGCTCAGATTTAATAATAAAAGTCCAACACCATGCCATTTCTTATCAAAAGAATAGCTTTGACATTCTGTTTCACCCAGGAATTCCTGCGTGACTTTGTATTCCAAACAGTTTTAAAAATGGCAATATATCAACTGTAAAACATTTTAATGCTCAAAAACCACAAAGTAAATTCAAAGTGACTAAATCAAGTTTGACATTCTCCATGGAGCACACATTACACATATAGTTTTTATAAGATATGACATCATGTAATTGATTCCTAATCATGACAGCATGAGAACTCTATGATATTATGATATCTGCAAATGCACACTTGTTCTCTCTGGTTAATCTAAAGTATGAAAGAAATGATTCATGCTGACAGATGTAGCAGCTGTTGAGTCAGACCACTTTTTCCTTTTTCAAGCATGACGTGTCCCATGCAATGTGTTTGGTTCAAAATGCACAACACTGCTCTAACTCAAGATTCAGTTGTGCATACTAGATTTTCATTCAACATTATGTCTTACCACTGGGCCAATATAAAACAGACATATGGAAATAAATAAATAACCTAAACCTAATGTTGTCTTAAAAGTGATTTAAAAATAGGGTTGGTTTATTGTTTTTTTTTTCAGAACGAAATTAAAATTGGGTGGCATTCAGGCCTGTTGAGACAGGTCTTTGGTTGCAGAAACCAGGTGTTCACTCTTTGTGATAGCATTTATTGTCTTAGCAGTGATCAAATTGTGATGAATTTCCAGTTTCTTTCACTGTTACTGTACCAGTTTCAGCTCCAGTTACAATAGGAATACCGCTCTATGGACTTGGATGACTGTGATGGCCTCTGCAATATGGGGAGACCTGATTAGACAGATAAAAAGTGATATTATTTTATTTAACCTCACCAAGAATACTGAAGTAATGCACAAATAATTGAATTACATTTTTTTTTAGTTTTTAATTACTGCACCACTCTCCATACCCCCCACACGTGCAGAGCGTGAGGTTAAAATTGTGCTAATCAATATGTCCTCCTTTACAACTGAGATAATGGGAACCATTCTAAAAGTGTCTGTGCTTTGGTAATTAACAGTGTGCACCAAATGGGAATGTGTCAGTATCCACACTCTGGAGGTCAGTTAACCACAGGGCCTATTTAGATAACGTGTGGGCAAACTTCCACTGGCTGTGTCTTTATACTGTGTCCATTAAAAGTACCTGCTAAATAAAAACAAACTATGAAATTTTATGTTTACAATTAACTTGGACTGTCAGCTATTCAAATGATCAAGAGGCCATCAGAGTACCATGTGGAAGTCATTTGGGGGAGCACATAAAAATTATCTAAATTAATTTGTAATGATGAACAAAAGCCATAGATGGTCTAAGCTAACTGTGGAAAAAACAAAACAATTCCTACTAGTGACTGCATTGTGACATCATGTATCTGGCTCGTAATATTCCCACATTGACATTTAAATTGAGATGAAAATCATGTTCTTACCTGTTTGTAAATCAGTCCATGCTTTGACAGAGAACAAAATGGAAATAGTTTGTTTGAAACAAATTACTAAATTGTGTATTCTTTTCTAGTTTTGTTCACTTTCAGGGACAGATATTCAAAGTCGCTGAAATTTGAATAATGCATGTAAAATTCATCCTAGCATTTTAGCATATGCTCATCATGAATGTACCAGTTGCCCTGTTTAAGAGAACGACCTCTTGCATTCAATACAACATAGAGGGTGATTTAAGAGACTTAATCTGTGCCAGATTGGTTTGCAGTCCATAAATCAGATTTAATATATGGATAGTTAGGAATGAGAATGACGGGGAGACCATGTGGTCAACCCATATACTAATCCCTCCGTGTGGCTGGGGGTTTAATTCCCAGTCATGACACCCTGCACTGTGATTCCGAATCTGAGTTTCTTTACTTCTCGTCTGTCTGAATACAGTGAACAACTACAAAAGAAGGGCGGATTGTCTGCTCTTCTTAAAAAAGAAATGAAAACGAAAAATGTTTTTGAAATTGAAAGGGCTCTGTGTGTGTGTGTCGGGGGGGGGGGGGGGGTCAGCAAAAGAGAGAGAGAAGGAGCGAGAGATTCCACATTTGACACAGTGGTGCTTCACTCGATAGGACTAGGGCTCAGTTCAGCTGTGCAAAAGCCACAGACTTAACTCATAGAAGAAGATGCTCACTGCAAGCAAAGTCTTATTTGCTGTTAGCTTGAAGAAAGGAAAAAAGGAAGCCTTGGAGACTGTTTGCTTTTTTACACTCTTTCCAGTGAGTCATGTGTGCCTCTCTACACCCAGCTTTAAAGATTGATGACTTAATGATTTCAGCTGCCTGGTTATTCAGCGGGCATACGATCATCCAAAGTGGTTTATGGCAGTCGTAAGCTCTTCCCTCTCCACAGTTTCCCCCGTCAGGGCAAATGGAAGGCAGAGGGTGAGAAATCCAGAGGGGAGAAGGGGTTTGGTAGCCTGCCTGCCTGCCTGCCGAATGGCATCACCGGGGGAATTAGTCAGGCACTGCTCCTGTGCTCATACACACGGAGAGCCATGAGAGAGAGAGCACTCAGAGGTCAGCCAATGGGAAGCTGCGGAGACAGCTAAAAGTGAGAAAACAAAACCCTGAGTGGCTTTTTAGAAACCCAATTTCAGAATTTTTCAGCATTCGTCATCAGATCTCGTCATATACTGCAGTCAGACAAAAATATCATTTGCTTTCTTGTAACGTTTTTATATAAAATTTGCAATGTTAATTAAACTCTGATCGAGTTTACATGAGTCCTAGAGGAGTAGAAGGCAGTCTGTGAGAGTAAATTGCATGAGATTTGATTAAACAAGGGTGTTATCTGCTTACCATGAGAGTATTTAAGGCCCTATCATTGCCATAAGTTTGCCTCAGTGAACATAACCTGCCCATTTCCACCTTATTAAACTGACTCACTTTAGACTGATGGTATAATGTGATGCACTGTACAGCTATTATACTAGGGCACAGGTGTCAAACTCCAGTCCTGGAGGGCCTGGAGTGTCTACCAAATTTTGGGGTGTTCTCGACACAAGTGTTTCATTTAGGTCATTGATTGGCTAAGCAATTGACACATCTTGTTCTCAAGGCCTCAATTGGCTGCTGATTGAAAGGAAAACACAAGACACTGGGATTCACCCCCCTTGGGATTCAGTTTGACACCCCTGTACTAGGGAAATGTGGGGAAATGGTTAAAGGACTAGATTCAAGACCTACAGTAGAGTGTAACTTTTATCGGTTTGAATGGCAGGTGGGCCACTACCTATCCACCTATACACAAGCAGTTACTTTACTCCAGTTGCTTCCATAAAAATCCAGCTGTCTAAAATGTGTTGTTGAATATGTATGAGGTTATTTATTGTAGGTAATCGTGCCTGCGATTCCAGTAAATTATTCAGTCCAAGACACTGTATTGGCTTGCATCAATTTTTTTTGAGGTTGCATTGTATTTATTTGGCAAATATTTTCAGCTTCAGGTTCTGTGCAGTTACTCCAAGACTGAGCACCAATGGATGATCTGAGGCAACATTTTTCCACAGTTCTTGTTGGAGCCCAAGTCCAAAGAATATTTTTTACACTAATGCAGGACATCACTGTTACCTTTCTGAATGACGACTTACCTAATTGAAATGATCCCACCAATTTTACCTACCTCCCACACATAATGTCAGCATAGCTACAGAGCATAGGTTGGAGATCAGAAGGGCACTCCCTCTTGTTCAGACAGTTGTGCCAGTCTTCTGCTGTAGAGCAAATAGTGAGTCAGTTTTTTGGGGGGGCTGGGAGGCTGGAGCGTTGGAGGGGCTTGTGGGCAGGACGAGACGGTGGTCAGGCTGGTTAATGAGTGTCTTGCTGGAGTTTGACCTGTCTGACTGGCTGTGTCTGGACTATCTGAGCGGCACAGACCAGTTCTTTCAGGAGAGAGCGAAATGCACGTGGCACAAGTTTCTGAGGGTCGCCCATACACACAGCAGCGAGGACAGCCTCTCACTAGAGAAGGGCAGCTGAGTAATTCAGCCCATTCATGTTTATTAACTAGAACAGGGGAGCTCCGATCTAATCTGAAAAGGGCCAGTGTGTGTGCAGGGTTTTGTCCTTGCTGAGCATTATGATGCTTAATTCTACTTATCAATGGCCTTGATTGAAGACTATGATTAGTTAATTAGTTGAATCAGGTGTCGTAATGCTGGACTGAAACAAACATCTGCACCCACACCGGCCCTTTTCGGATAAGATTGGACACCCCTGAACTAGAAGGTGGTGCAATTTTCTTATTGATGCAGATTCACCCACTTCTCACTCTTTTCATTGAAGCTTGTTCATTGTCCTCAATTTAGTAAGGTCAGAACAGCCAGTGGTATTTGCTTACTTGGAGACTGAGAATCACCTGAAGACTATCGGTCTACTGTGTTATCCTGAGGGGCCACATGCCAATGTGCAATAATTAGGCATAACACATTTACAATCCAGATAAATAGATAAAAGATAAAATAGATAAAAGATAAAAATATAAAGTTGAACATCCCCAGATAAACAGACAGACTTAAACTTCTGTGAAAGTTTTTTTTTTCATACAAGAAATAGAATCAATCACATTTTACTTAATGCAGAAATCATCACAAATTAATTTGAAAAGAGTGCTTCACAGAAAGCTTACTAAAAAACAATGCAAGTTATGAAGTTCAAAGGGAAAAAAGTGCAAATCCTAAATGCCAACGGACACGAAAGTGCCTGGGACTGGAAACAATAAAACGTTTTAATGAGATGCTGTTTTGTGAATTCCTCTCTCGGAGAACGGAGCTCCTTTCTGATTCCAAAGAGACTCAGTCGTAGGAGCGCGAGAATCTGTTTCCTCGAACATCAAGACAGCGTCGGGAGGATCTGCGCGAGACGAGGGGCTGCTGGGATTGCACTTCTCACCGTCTGTTCTGATCGAATGCTGGCGACGCGCGGGACTGTCTCCAGACTGCTGGGAGTGTATTATAATCCATACCGAGGGAGGGCTTACCGCGTTTATAATAAGCCTCTTAAGAAATCCCGCTTAATAAAACGATGTGTTAATTGCAGAGGATACTGGCAAGTAGTCCACACCCCATTATTACTGCCTTAAATCAGCTGTCCCTGCCTGCTGCCTGTGAGGAACATTAAGATGTTGAGACTTAAACGGTGCCATTGAGGAAAAGCAGCCACAGTTTGATATAAGGCTTAATGCTGCGTCTGTTTGCTGGTGCCAGCATTTTTTTTCAATTTAATAGACTGACTATGACCATTTTGTTAATTTACTCAACCAATAACGAAAGCAGGTTGGCAAACATCGGCAAAATGCTCATATTTAAATATAAGTGTGATTATGTGCATGCGTGGGCTTGTACAGTATGTACTTTCTAAAGATATGATTTAATGAATGACACAATTGTGCAGTTCATGCTGGTTCCATGCCCTTGTGGTCAGACAGTATTCAATACCCACCACTAAACAATTAAGCCCTGACGTCTGTTTTTAAAGCACATGGATTGGGGTCTGTGCATTAGGCTGACGTCCTGCCATAGACGAGGAGTATATTTGTGTATCAGTGACAGAAATCTGGATAAGCTGTGACCCTACATGACAGCCAGCTTGGGCATGACTCTTAGCATGACTAAATGTACCAAACTGACCTGGGATTCATTGCAGAATTGTCAGAAATTCATCGTTGCCAGCACGGTCAAGCTCAGTAATTTTTATATATATATATATATATGTCCTGATATTAATACTGGGCAGCATCATATAGCGCTGTACCCAACCCTCTGGCCTGCATTCAGTCAACATTTGATTTTCACTTTGACTGTCATTTAAGTGCAAATGTTCTTCACAAACATATTGTAGTTTGGCAAGTCTAGTGATCATGAACATCAATTAATATAAAAAAATAATAAAAATGCCATTTGAAATACTTCATGGAGTATCTGTATTGATTTGTAATTTATTTGTAAGTCAAGGTCAAATGTTGAAGGAATCCAGGTTTTTGTCTTACACACACACACGTGCGCGCGCATGCGCACACACGAATCAGCATGACCCATGGGACGTGGATAGCTGGGGACGAGGGAGGCGGTGCTCTTTGTTGCGTTGTTTATCACTGCCTGTGTTTTCGCCGGCTGGCGCTTCTGTGCGGCTCGGTCGTTGGCTGGCCGCTGTCCGCCCCCTCCGCTCCCGCCTTCACAGCGCGTTTGACTGACACTTCCTGCTTGTGAATGCATGCCTCCACCGTCCCCAATAGGCAGGGAGCGTAGGGCCCAGCACCCACACAATGGCACCATTCATTCATGGCTACCTCCCCTCCATCTGCACTCCTCCTCAAAACACACCTAACAATTAAAGGATCAGAGAGAGGGGGGGAAGGAGAGGTCAGAGCCTGGAAAACAGGTCCTCCGTCTCCAATGCGAGCTGCTTCCGTCCCGCTACCGTTCCTCATATCCTGTGGAAAAGGGCCATTGGACTCAGCTGAATGAAATGTCTGACCCACTTGCAGATCGTAAAGTGTGAACCTGTAATTCATGCTTGTTTGTTTTACAGAGATCTATTAGCTGTACTATGCAAGCAACCTGAATGCATAATGCTTAACCACAGGGGACTGAGTTTATGCTGCCACATAATCATCTGATCTGCATCCCTCATTGACTTAATGCATCACCTTGACAGTATATAAAATATTATTTTGGTCCCAGTGGTCAGCCATTTTCCTCTGTAAGATACACTCATTTGATATAAAATATAATTCCGTATGTGTGAGAAATAACACTGTAGGCTGCAGCACTCAGTTTCTTCTGGGGAAAAAAGTACATTGCATTGCTTGACGCGATTTCATTATCTCCAAACAGATACTTAGATTGAAGAGGTTTCTTATGACATGAACAGAAACTTCATCAAACAGTTTGCTAACAACAGCGCTTGTACAAAAATAATGGTGTCAGTCAAGAATGAAAGTAAGAATTCTGGATGTGCAAAGGAATACTAAAAAACACCGGGACAGGTCGTTCGTAGAAGCTCAGGAAATTTCTGTTTAGAAAACTACTGTCGAGCTGGCCTGTTTTGTTCAGTAATGACAGATATGACAGAGTGCTGGCTTTGTGATGCCATAATTGCTGTTTTTTGTTTCTGCTGGATGGAAATGTATGAATGCACATGCTGCCCACATCGTGACTATGTCACACCTAAGTTACCGTCTCTAAAAATAGGATGGCTTCGTGAGGACTGTGGTAGGTTTCGTCATGAACTGTATGCCGTAATTAGTGACTGATGCAAAAATTAGCCTTTTCTAAATAAGTTCAGATCCGCATCCTTTTCCTTCGAAGACATAGTCTCGCCTGTGCAAAATACGACATCGTCATTGTTTTCTAAGGGATGGAGAAATGGGATGACACTGTGATCGTCTGCTTGCTACGCCTCCATCGTCTCACGTGATTCGGCCCCGACGTGAATGCCGGCACCACTCTCAATAGTACGGAATGGTTAATGAGGCTTATTGTGCCTGCCGTTTGTAGCTAAGGAGACGTGTCTGGCATGTAAACAGATGATGGGGGGTGGCCCTGGGGTGACGGCGAGAGCTTCGCTCATCCTTCAGCCTTTAGGAATGCGTCACAGACGCTTGCTCCCCGACGAGAAGTGGTCGTAACACAAAGCCTTTTTTTTTCTCTTTTTTTATCCCATTCAATGTCACACAAAGACAACGTTGTGAGCTCCGGTGTGCTCAATCCTTGGAGGGAGGGGGGAAATAAAACAGGAGTGGACGGAAGGTGGTCCTGTTCTTTCCTCCCAAAGAGAGGGCTCAATATCCTGCCGACACACCTGTAGCCAGAAATGTGAGACGAGGCTTGACCTGAAGGTGGGGTCAGGGACCACAGGCTGGTCAAGCTGGACCGTGCGTGTCGTCCTCCCCCAGCTACCGTAAGGGCAGTCCATTCATTCAGCTTCAGCTTATTCCAGAGTAATTATTTTTACTTTGACCAGTTGGTGGTTTTTGATATTCACAGAAAGTGATATAACTCTGAACTGAAAATCCGTTTTCTCCACCCTCCCAAGTCCAGGCCTCTGGGCTCCCATGACCCCAGGCCTACAGTTCACAGGTCAGAGGTTGTACTTCAAAAAACACTGAGGGAAGTACTGTCTAAAACAAAGAATCACAGGAAAAGTACTTGCTTGGACTTCCATGACTTGAAAATCAAAAAACCTAATTATTAAGTACTTGTACGAGAAGACAGGTATTGTCTCTTTTTATCCATTATTTTGAGTCTTACTGAAATTTTGCTGAACGTTATGGTATCTATAAGACATATTCTTTATCAGTTTCTCAGATTAACTTCCCTGGGTGCCCTTTAAGAATACCCACCTTAATTACTGACTGGGCCAGTTAAGGCTCTGTATTAAATTTGTCCCTGAAAGTTTTCCTCTGGTGACTCGGGGGAGGATCAGTGAGCGAGGATCTGCTGCGTGCTTTATCTACAGATGGTCTGAGTGGGAGGAACCTGCTGGACTTCTGAGAAAAGCGAGACGCATGTTCGCCATTATCGACTCAACTTCCCAGTGTTTTACAAACGCAGAGCTTGCTTCTTAGGACACTCGCCGATCCCTATCTCTCTTCATCTCCACAGTTACCCTCCAGGAGTGATCTAGGACCGCACTTTAAAGATGTAAATACCTGTCATTGATGTGCCACCCATGTCCATGCCCCACATCCTCTGAAGCACACCACATCCCTTCTCCCTTAGAGTAACGCGTACATTCAGGTAAACATGCGCGAGACATGAAAAGAGGCTGCACTTGCGGATAATTCTTAAGTGTACATCAAAGAAATTAGCGAGCACCTCAGGAGACAGCTAAATGTGTTAAAATGCAGCAGTGTGATTGAGAGTGGTCATTAGGACAAAAATATTAAATAATGTGCCCTTGTTTGCATTTTCAAAGAAGAATAAATCAATTGGTGCAACTAAGCACTACGGGTTCTAAAGAACGGGCCTCCCTTACAGGCAAAAATCACACTGGTCCATAGGTAACCAACTTCAATGCCTCCTTCAACAACATAAATACTGTATCCTCTTACACCAGTGAGCTTTGTAACCTGGTGTGTCTTCAGTTCTGTTCAGTTTTATTTGTGTAGTGCTTTTAGCAGAGACACTGTTACAGAGACCCTTTACAGGAAAAGAGGAAAGCAGGAAAATAGGACAATTGGGAAAGATGGGGCCTGAATCCCATGAAGAATCTTAGAAGCAGCCCGTTTGTGAGGCTATGCTTTTTCTTTTTTGCAAAATCCTTTCTATTCAAGAGCCTATCAAAGTTTTTTTTTTTGATTGGTAACATTTTGGTATGCAAACCAACTAAATAGCAATAAACCTGAATTAGACATCAGGTATGAAGTATTGGCTTTTGTTTCAAGTGTAGCAGTACAAATGATGGATTAATCATCATATTTTCCTGTTCTTGGCCAAAAGCCCTGAATAACATGATGATATGACAGGCCAGAGTGCATGCCATCTTTATATATTCACTAATCGGGGAAACATTTGCTGAGAGCAACTGTGTCATGTTTTGTTGATTTGGTGCTGTGAGACTACAGGTGTGCAGCCAGCTGAAGCATCAGCACCAAATTCTCTTTTGTTCTGCTAAATGTTACAGACACCTGCTGCCATCAAAATTTGTCAAGAATTGGCAGTCAAACTTGGAAATAGAAATGAGAAAAAAAGAACATGGCTGCTCGCCAAGTCAGGGAGGAAACAAGATGGGCTTGCACAGTACAACTGCCACCAGGAGAAATACGATTTTCATTCATTCTGTGGTATTCAAAGCCTCCCCATATTTAGATGACATGGCTAGTTTTAATTTTCATGAAATTATGTATTAGTGATCTTGCTTCACCACGGTTGAGATTCCAGTATATTTCTTTATTAAAGGTTTAATTCTGAATTAGTCTAGCATTTTTGTAATACTTGGGCCAAAATTCTGCCTAATTGCAAAGTGCTTTGTCATTAGCATCTTACTTTATTGTTTATTTAATCCTTATTTCATCATGTTGGTTTAGAACAAATTCTTAACATTGACTAATCGATTAAGGCAAGGCAATTACTCTCTAGGGATCAAAATAACACCAGTTTTTTTCTCATCCTACAGATCACATACAGTAATCAAGCATTTTTCCATGACATGCCATTACTTGGTTTGTGTCTTTAAATGTATCATTCCACCCGATAGAGACTGTTGGAAGCCGTGGAAGCTACATTTTGGATGTTCAGCTAAAAATGCATTACGAACAGTGGATAATGTAATTTTATTTTAAGGCAAACTAGCATTTAATGATAGATGAAAACCAGTGAATAAATGTGATTATGCTGCCGTTTTGTAAGATAAACGTTTTTGTAAAGGAGCTGTGGCAAAGCCCAGAGCCTTTACATTAATCTGCTTTTGGTTTGTTTTTTGGCACAGCAAGTACTAGAAAAACATATAGCATGTTATATAGTTCTTGTGGTGGCTTGGGGAATCATGTAAATATATTCCAAGTCATCCCCAAAGTACAGTTCAAGGCAAAATATGTACACAGAATCACACAAAGGTAAAGCTTGCATTCTAGATCCTGTGAATTTATTTCAGTATTGTGTATGATACCGTTCAAACATTTAATGCAATGTTGGCGCACTGACATAAAAGAGGATGAAATTTGAAGTGGATGTACATCTGAAAATCAAAGCAGACATTTTACCCTATCTAATAGCAATGTACCCAAAAATCAGGTCACCCTTATACGTGTGTGCTATTAAATGTCAAACAGGACTGACTTTGAATTGAGTTAAGTATAGCAATAAATAGAGTGAACCTTATGTATTCTTGTAACTACTATCACTTCAAAGCTGAGAATGAACATGTTATGAGTCATAATTGCTAGTACAGAAAGTCGTGTTTTGCTGAGTCTTGCTTGGGTTACGTGGGAAATCCAATGCTCAGTCATACTCATAGATGGTTATCAGCATAATGCTTCACCAATGTTCTGCACAAGGGGATAGTTTTCTATTCATTTTAGGGCCAGCCCCATGATTACTGATAAGATGAGAAGGCCTTGAGGGGGTTCCCAGTGTCTGAAATATTCACTCGGTAACAATACATGCAGTCCTTGTTAAAACAAATATGCTTCCATGCTAGTAATGGAAAATGAAAATTTCCATAAAGCATCCAGCACATTAAGCTGATGTCTACTGACATCAGGGTCTTTGGAGCCTGACCAGTCAATGTAATTGGGTTGTTGGAGGAGAACCAGCAATTATTGGACACTTGTAATGAGTAATCCATCCAAATTTTGGTCTTGAAACCCAATGTACAATATAAGACAAAATAAAACCTATTCAATCAAAACTGGAAAGTCAAATGCTTGTTTTAAAATAGCTGATGACAGTGACATTTGTTTTAGTTTAATATTCTAAAATGAAAGAATTGCTTTTAGCACATTTTAGAAACCAATCCTTCATTTCCAAGTGTTTGTGCTCTTGTCTTTCTCTGACTCTTTCTCTGATGACGTCTCACATGCTAACTTTTCCCAATCAACAGGCCGCCCTTAAAGTCACTAGTAGCTTAATGTGCTGTGTTTTTAGATAACTACACTACAAGCCAAGCTCACATTCATTCACACCAAGCTAATGCAACATTTACATTAGCTTTGGAAATGTCACTCGGAAAAGCATGTTTAAAGATAGTGAGGTCAAATACAGTGTTACAAATATCCAGATTAACTGTCCCCATGACACCTGTGTTACCCATACATTTAAATGCATTATGCACATTGTTATTTGCTTTTATGTTGATTGCATCTAATAACTATTTTGGAATAACTGGTGACAAGAACTTAGCTTTAGGTTTTACCTTTTATAAACACACCCTCTATAATTAATTTATTTGTGTAGACGACGTCAGATCTGTAATCTTATCAGTCTGGGTTCTGTTGTTGAAAACAAATTTCACTTTTTCAAATGGTTTACAATTTTTTTGTAAATGATAAGTTTCTATTTATCTGCATGCATACCTTTGTACCCCCTTTTTATATGGGGAGGCCTTTAAACAGCTCACATGTGTTCTGAATGTTCTGCTCACGAGTGAGAAATTCCCTTGAAAATGTTTGCAACTTTTTGGTAGTAGCTCGCATTGGTTTCTTAGGCACGTCAGAGTAAATAAGGTTCACTACCCTGACTCGTCTGCCCTGCCAGGGGTGGCTCCTACTGACAGAGTCTGATAAAGCGCAGGTTTGGAATTTCAGAGCTTCAAAAGGTCCTACAGTGATGTTTGCCATTCCATACAGTGACTGTCACAGTGCAGCAGGCTTGGGAGCTGCTTCAAGAAATTCAAGAAACAGGACATTCAGTTTTGTCATATGTAGATTTACAGTCTTTATATACTGCATACATGTATATTAGTATTACATTTCAAATGAATGTGTAACTCTTAAATAGCACCTACTGTATATTATAAAAATACTGACTGACTAAATGGGCTAAATACTGACTCAAATGAAAAATCTGCATTCCATGTTAAACACTCATTTTCTCCCCAGACCTAATGAATGTTGGAGGATGCAGTTTTTTTGTGTTACAGCTGTGAGTGAGCCGTGAGCCTTGCTCCTGTCGGTCAGCTGCATCGCCAGGCACTCCGGCCATCTGTGAGCGCACGCTCCCCCCCCCCAGACGCCGCTCCCCTGCCAGGGAATCCGGGCTCAGAGCGGTTTAGCCGCAGTGATCCTGCGATCAATAGTACAGCCTGTAAAAGGAGAGTCATCTGGTTTGCTCTGCAGAAGACTATCTGAGCCCTGGCCCTGTCACCCTGCCAAACAGTCAGCTAATCATAGCCGCAACAGGCAATGCAGCTCTGGTTAAAGGGGCCAAGAGATAAAACTGTGTTTTTTGTTCTGTCATTATTATTATTATTATTATTATTATTATTATTATTATTATTATTATTATACCTATCCAGAGTGTATTCCTGCCTCTTGTTCGATGGGTCGATGGATGGTGGGATAGGCTCCAGGAATAGTCAGGTTAAATAATGAATGCATGATAATAATAATAATAATAATAATAATAATAATAATAATAATAATAATAATAATGCTATTATTGCCCCATACATTTGTTGTGGTTTAACGATGGTGATGTGGTCCTCTCTTGTGTCTCAATTGTACTGCTGCTTGTTTTTGCAGAAACCCATAAAGTGAACCCATACAGATCTCCTCCCCCACTGCCTCAGAAGATTGAGACATTCTCATTGGGAAAAAAACATCTTGAAAAGACAAGACATCCCTCTTTATTATGCGCAGAGGGAAGCAGAAAATAAGTAGGCCATGCAAACATTATCTGCTTTTACCTTGCGGTTCCACCGTAGCATTAAAACTGACAGTGACTGCATGTCCAGCAGAGAGAGCGTGTAGCTTCAAATGGAAGGAGATGGCTCTTAATGTACAGTACGGTGATAACTGACAATGTACATTATGTAGCGTACTGTAAAGAGGAGCTCAACCTATCAAGGCTTCATGTAATTCTAATACAATTCAGAGTGGTATTTCTGCCTATCTAGTTTCATGCTGCTCACAGTGTTCACAGTGCAGCTACCATGGAATTTATTACAACCCTTTTAAAAAATGAATGTGTATACTGATAAAGAAATGTGTCATTATGAAAACAAATATATATATATGTACATATATATATACATATACATAATTATTTTGTAGTACAAGGCAATGTACTGACACATTTATTGTATGCAGTATGTTTATACTATATGTATAATTATGTGGGCCTTTGGTTAGATAGCTGGATCTGAATCTGTACTTAGTTTGAGCTCCTATAAGTCATCATTATGAGCTTTGCAGGCATCAGACTGATTAGGTGAAGGCAGTCTATACTAAGACAAAGTCAGCACACTTAAGGTCAGAGGCCAGCTTTCTCCAGGATGTAGCAGGCTGCAAAGTTCTCAGTGGCTTTCCAGTCTACCCAGACCTTTAAGTCAGCTCCAGGGCCTAGCTACTGGGATTAAAGTGTTTCAAACGCTCCAGCCAGATTCATAAATCACTGCAGTAAATGACCAGTCATGGTCTCAAGATGGCACAAGATGAGCAGTAGGCTGACCCAGCACACACACACACACACTTACAAATGCATACTTACGTGTATGCATTTACAAACGCATTTTAGCACATACACATACCTTTAAACGCCTATACACACATTAAATTTCTCTATGCACACTCATTCATTCACACGCACAGACATGCACACACCCACACACACACACACACACACAGCCACATACACACATATTAAAGAAAGTAAAGGTCATACATGCAGCGAACTGACTAGAGTTAAATTGTTTCAATGCATTTGTTTGCACCTCCACTGCATTTGGAATTGGGTTCAAAGGAATCAAATGCACTCACTAGTAAACTTAAGTATTTACCTCCCAGGTGTCACTTTGCAGTCTGCTGAAACATGAGGACATTATTTACGTCAGGCATGTGTGAGCCGGGGCTGACGCCACACCTGATGAGGTCATCAGAAAGCTTGCAGGGGGTGGGGAGTGGGGGGGGGGGAGTCAGTGCAATTCGCTGAGATACTAAAACCGGGGGTGAGAAGAACTGGCTCTGACGTGTGTGGTCCCGCTGCCAGGTTTGGAATTCTCTCACATGCAGCGTTTCCAGGGAACGCTCCCTCGCAGGGTCAAGGGGGCGGACAAAGGGAAACGCTTTATAATAATTTTGCCAGTGTTCTACTCTCAAGACACAATGGTGTAGTCGTCAGTGTGTTCTCAAAGTTAATTTCCCTACTGGCCACACGCACTGTTTCAGCCTCTCTTTCAATTCTGAAGAAGAAAAACTGCTGGTGTTTTGCTCCTTCACCAAAATGCTGATATGTATGAGACCGTTTCCTCACTGATTATTTCTCTCATCCGTTACGGGATTAATTAAACTCCGGTCTTGCAATGCCCAGACGGCTACTCTATACTTGAAATGAGCTTAATCACCATGTGGGCTCTAATCTCTAGCTAATTTTAAAAATTGCCTTCAACACAGTGAGCACTGGACTCCAATATCAATATGCTTTTGATGTGAAAAGCACTCTTCGTTCTGCACGCGCTGAGGAATAAACATTTCATGTGTGCGGACATTGTTGTATCTGGTTGGATATAACACATGCCTCGTGTTTACTCTTAAATGCTATCTTTGTTAGCCACATGTCATTTTTGATGAGATCATTCTTGGCTCTGAACGATTTTGACACGAAAGTGTTCGGCATGCCCAGAGGAAATACTTGCTCGGTCCATTGTGTCCACTCTATTGCTATCCTCTGCACCACAAATGTGGGACATAAAAGAACTAGGCTATGGAAAGGAATTTGTTCACACACTGCACAAAAGAGGCCATACGGTCTTCGTTAGAAAAATACTGTTTGGGATTTTTAATTGGTGGCAGTGAGAAATGTTCCAGGATAACAAACTTCCCTTCTATGACCTTTTTCATTTTTTTCCCAATGCACCTGCAGTAAAAATCCCTTTAAGCCTAATTTATAGAGTGAAACATTTTTTTTTCTTAACTTAAATATAAAAAACCATTTGAATATGAAATAGTTAACGTACAACAATGGTCCACATATGTAATATGCTCATATCCATATTATATTTCAATTAAAATGCTTTGCCAAAGGAAATATTTGCATAAGATGAGTTATTCTTTATTGTGATACTTATTTACTCTTATTTTTTTATTCTTTTTTACATGCTTATCGTCTCAGAATAATTCAGGACTAAACCTTCCAAATTAAAAATTAAATATATGTATAAATAAATACTTAAATGATTGGAAATGAATGTAGAAAATCCAAAAATTATGAAATGCATGCGAGTGTGTGTGTGTATGTGAGAGAGAGAGAAAGAGGGAGGGGGGGGGGGGGGGGCTGGACTCTACATTGCTCTCGGCAGTAATGGTGATGTGCCACAACAGATATTTTGACCATGATGTGCCAGAGGGCAGGACAGTGCTGGAGGAATGGGGTTTACGATAACAACTCCTGTCACTGCTGCTTTGGCATGACAGATGTACCCTGGGACGGAACCTCAGTGGAGGGGGTGGTTTTATTGCTTTGCCTGGGTTCCTGCTGTGGGGCTGGGGGGGACTTCATGTTCTTCTCTCCAACTGTACAACAGGTGAACATAGTCCAAGGCAATAAACCCACCCTCCTGTGTCATTTAATCATGCAAACTTTTGTCCATGTCAGTGGCCAGTTCACAGTTCACAGAGCAGGGCTACATAACAGCTCCATTGCCAGCTCTGTATAAATAAGGCCATTATTCTGTCTTGTTTCTTAACTTTATTGGCTCTTTCCCCTTAACATTGAGTAATAATTGTTGACCGTTGTGTCTTAGACAATGGTTGTGTTCATTTTGGTGTTCTCTAAGCTCCCAATACTGTCTAAAAAGGAAAGTGTAGCTGTACTGTGATTTAAAGCCAAGAGAGCACATCTCTGTTGGATATTATCTTAGCTTATGTTTCAAAAGCATAGAACAGATGAAAAGATGACAAAAATACAAAACAGATGACAGGTCTGGCAACAAAGTTGGCAGTAGGCCCCTTGAGTGAAACACTGTTGAGTCTGGAAAGTTTGTGGCTATCATTTGTTGCCACACCAAGTTTAGACTGGGTATTTTTATATTAACTAATCAGTTTGCATCTAGTTACAGTTATTTTGCAATATAGCTCTAGTATGAACGTGGCCTATAGCTAATAGCTTGCCAGCTAGAAAATGTTGCAGTAGTAATGGTAATCCAGGCGGCATCACAGTAGCTACATTCAAGATACAAAATTTAGGCAGGATAACAAACAAATTAACAGCTTATTTGATGTCATTCCAACACTGACATAGTGACATTGGTACTGTAACTATGTTTTATATATAACATTTTGAAGAAGGTTAATAACCAATTACAACATTAGGCAATGTTGATTACCTGTTTTGAATAAGCATTTAAATATCACGAGATTCCAGTTATTTTGGTCAACTTCCTAGGTAGCACTTGCTGCCAATAGGTACACCCAATTACTTAGGTAGTCAGAAATACAGAAATGATGACACTTATTATATGTTAATGTCTACACTTTGGATCAAAATGGCACCCATTTTAGGAATGGGAAGAATTTAGGCTCCTGTAATATGGTTTGGCTTCAATGTGTGATCTACAAGAAAAACCATTGTTACCGTTCAGAGCCCCTGCATGTCCAAATGGAAAAATTGAGTAATTATTGTTCCATATTCATACAATATGGGCTTTGTAATTGTCACTTTTAGATATAACAACCTTTTATTGTATATCCCTATGAAGGGGATCACAAAAAACCAGAATTACCATAATTATTCTATTTCGCTGACCTGACCTCAGACACTTGCATACAGCAGAGATATGGAATAATGGGTGTTTATGTGACTTTGAGCTGCAGAACTTCTCTAACCCTGTAATTTACATCATGAAAACAGCAGGCGATGCTGAAATTCCAGTGTATGCATTAGCGCTCATGCTGACAATTAAAGGCTTCAATTATGCTCTCAAGGTGCTCCTGTCTAAGAGGCTTAATTGACAGATTGCCGGGCCTTGGAATGCTGTGCACTCATTTGCAGTGATTTTCTGGTCAATCAGCCCATGATTCACACAGAGGATATTTTCTTCCCTTTGTAAATAAGTTGTGCTTGACCATTTCACAGAGGACACACACGGGGAAGGTCTCTCGGTCCTTGTGGTCTGCAGACTGCCTGTGTCACTCTTGTTTCTTCTGTGCTCCGTGTCGTAGTGTTGTTAATTATTCTCAGTTTCACTTCTACAAATTTAGCCCACAGGCTAAATAAAAAAGCAGCAGGACTGCAGATTGAACCTCATCTCAAGACTGATGGAGGAAGAAACTGATAAAAGCACATTTTTAAACAAACTTTATTTCTGAAAAGAGAGGGGAAAAAAGACTTTTCCCTCATAAAATTTTCTTCCTCCTTGTGAGGTTTCTTGCCACACCTTGGCACTGTACGGTTACACCAAGCAGTATCTCCTTAAGGACGGGGTGATGAGCTGAACAGCTTCTGAGGTGGCTACATTTGTCTTTAAATGACAGATCGCCTTTGAGAAGGTATGTGATGAGCAGGCTAAATGGGTCAAGTACATTACTTGACTGATTGATGACTGAGCTATTGCACAATCTTTATGCTATATATCTGCTCTCGCTGTCAGAGAGCCAGTATTTCCTAGACAGATATCATTTTTACCTCCTTGGCATCCTTTTCAGAGAAGCTGAGCCAAGCTGATCGCATACTGGGGTGAACAGCAGCATCCCTGAAATCTTTTGCCTTTAAAGTCAAGTTGCGAAGCTGCATACTCGCTGCCTGTTGTTCGCTGAATTGCTTAGCTGCATCTTTTGTTATGCATCTGTCTGCTGGCGTCCTGCTAGTCCAGTGACCGTCGAATGCATGTTTATGCCACAGTGTACATTATTGAGATTGTTTTATTGGATTTAGTGTCAAGGTGATTAATGGGTTGTCCACAGAAATTGCCCTGACTTGACATCTAAAGTAGCTTAAGAGGCTAGTTTCTCACGTTTGACCCTGTGACCTCATGTTGACCAGGGGCACCTATGTCTATGTTTTCAACTAGTATCTTGGCTTTGTGAGGTCCAGGTCAAGAAATGATACAGCAAACGATCATAAGATAATTGCAGTGGAAGCGGTGAACTCTCTTAGCGGTGTTCTTTTTCACTTCTGTGGTTTCACTTCTCGTGTTTATAACCGTACAGGTTTGTCACATTTTCCACATCACTTACTTGTCTCGTTTTACTGCGAGGGTGAACACGAATGATATAGCAATAGAAATTAGATGACAAAAAAACTTCCCCCGTTTCAGCAAACGTTGTCTAACCCCAAAGATAAGAATTATTACTGAAATGAATAAAACGGTTCTTGACAAGGCTGCGGGGTGCCTCGAGCCATTTAAATCCCGAGGAACCAGGAAACGGAGCTGAGATATGAAAAGGAGGCAGTTGCCGCAAATTAATGCATGACTATCTGCAGACGCTCTGCCTTTTTAAAGGAGACAGTACAACTTACATTTTCTGACCTACGCATCGCCATCACATAGTAATGCAAATCTTTAAGTCAGGTGTCAGATTTTGTTTGCATCTTTTTGCCAAATATCCAAGCTGTGCCACCATTTCCTTCGGTGCTTAGTAATGTGTTTATGTTATGATAGTTGTTGTGCAGTTGGAATGGGTGGTGCAGTGACAAGGTCATTGTTATGCACGTTCTCACTCAGCTCAGTATCTCCGAAAACAAAAACCATGGTAGATTATGAAATATTTTATCTTGAAGCAATAAAGATTTGTTGTTTCAGTAGATTTTCCACTTCAGTCCCTTAATTAAAATCTAAGGGGAAGTGATTACAGAATATATTATAGAAAACAGTTTGGGGTAACAAGCAGAAAAAAAATTAGCTTTTCCCTACAGTTGAGGAAAGAAGGCTAGGCTATTGCATTAAAAAAAAAAAAATTACAACAGTAGTGACTGCAATATTTGCAATATTACCAAGACAAATGGAAAGTTAATTACACATTTGTTACAATGTGGTGGTCCTTATTTCAATATTGATTTGAAAGGACCTCTTAAAGAATAACATTTTACTTTCCTATTTCAAGTTTTATTTCAGGTTTACCTTTCTTTCCATGTGTGATACAGTTTGGAAGTAACATAATCAGTTGATACATAAACAAATGCTAATGTTTCATTTTATAAAAATATAACTTCTTATGCAGCATTTAAGTATATGCAGGGGACAATCCGAAGGTGGGGGCTGTGACATGCGTGCCCTCACATGGCACTCGACCGTCTGTGTCTGAAACATCAAAAGGCGGCTCTGCATAGTCTCCGCCTGGTCTATTGTTGGTCAAAATTTGAAAGTCAAGTAGAAAACCTCCAGCTGTGGTTGCATTCTGTTACAAAGCCTGAGGGAGGGGGTTCAGACCGCGTAATGGCGGTACTCATAGATGAGCGCTCGTGGAACCCAGGGAGCAGAGTTTGAACACATGCGGCAAATTCTTTGCTGTACGTGCCTTATATGCTAATCGGCGCTGACATGTACGTCGTTATGCAAATTCCTTGCCATGTATGGCGACTACATTTCTCCATTCGTCATAGCATTTTAACAACAAGGCTTCTTTCTTTGGTTTCATGTAGAAGGTTATTAGGATGTTTGATCATTTTTATTAGTATGCACTATTGCAGTTATTAGCTTTTTTAAACATAATGGTCACTCTCTATAGTAACACCTTTAGATAAAATTGAAATTGTCACTGGAGCAGTTCCATATGTAAAATAAGTTGATTATTGATGAACTTATTTCTGAACAAACATTCCATTGGTAGCTGTACTCCTATTTTGATGAATTAACAGGATGGACAAAAATTGTGTTTAATTGTGTTTTAGATTGTGAAACACCACACAGCGAAACACATAGTCATTTTAATGTTGGAGCAACTGGCTGGATATTCTTGAGGTCAACTAGCAGCTCATTATGGAGAGAGGGGGAGTTTTCAGGGTGGTGATTCTGAGGTGCAGCTGTTTAGTTAAGCGTGTCGATCCCACAGATGAGGACCATATGTATTCTTGCTTTTTTGTCTTTCTCTCCCTTGGATTCTGATGGCAGAGGCTCTCTCTCTCTCTCTCTCTCTCTCTCTCTCTCCTTCCCTCCCACTCCCCACTCTACAGTGCCTGTTTGACTGCAGGCTCTAATCATCCCACCCCCTCCTGCTGCTCCTTTGAGAGGCAGGCTGGCTGATGCCTTTGGTGCCTGGCCACCCCTGTCACACTGACCTCAAACCCCCCACCTCACCTCCCCCACCCTAATGCTCTCTGCTGTTAGTACCACCACAGTATCGCATGTCTGTGAAAATTAGGAGCCTTTCCCCCCAGTTTCCTCACGATTCCACACCTTCCCCAAATATGGATGTCCAAAACACTGCTGGATGTGCACAGGAAGTTAAACCTGTGCCCTGTCTCTCTTCTCCAGTCTTTCTGTCATTGGAATTCCCTCATTCATTTACGTGTTGTAATGTCCACTGTATGGGATATGAACTGATAGGAAAGTTACTGGTTGAGCTCATTCAAAAATTTCAGTTTTGACATGAAGTAACCTTTATTGACTGTCACTGGCCTGTATTTGCACAGCAGAATGGATAGTACACCCTGTGTTACATAATATCTGTGAATGCAGACTTTTGAAATGTGCCTTTTTTCTCTCACAAATAAGCAAATATACTTTTATTCTTTTGACTAACAGCAAAACATGCCTTATCTTCCTGTTCCATTTAGATTCAATGAGTAAATGAATGAGTACTGTATCTGAATACACATATGTTGTGGGCAGTTCATTGATTGGTTTTGTGGTGACTTGCACGTTCAGGGAACCGTTATGAATCGATGCTGATCGGTCGTCCGTAAATGCAGGAGGAATGGCACCAGGCCTGTCGAGCTCCCTGGAAAAAAAAGAGAGGTCACATTTTCGAATCAGTCTCACAGACCCCCAATCTGTGCAGTACCCCATAGACTACAGCAGCAGGATGCACACTGGGGGACCTCAGTCTGGGGGACAGGCCAGGCCCCAGGCACCATCTGCTGCCTCAGTACTAAGCCACCCTAGGGGTGGGGGGAGGGAGGGGGGCCCCCGAGGGTGCACTGGTATCCCCTCAACTCAGAACCCTTGATTCAGGAAATAACTCTTTCTTCCTGTTTAGAAGTCAGCACGCACATTCCTGTAAAATGGCAAATGTGTGCAATAGAAAAGGATGTCACTATTTTGCTATATTACAAGTGCTGTTGATGGAACAAGTTCTCAGGTTAATAGTTTATATATGCAAATAATGAGGTGAAAAATGAAACCATACAAAGGAGGAACTGATTTTAACTGCTACATTTAGAGCTTTCAAATGCTGATGAAAATTCTATTCAAGCCTTTTCTTTTTTTAACTTGGGAATGTGCACTACACTGACAGGGCCTGCGAGGACACTTACACCTTAAATTATGTTGTAAATTGTCATTGATATCTGGGGATACACTAGCAAGAATACTTAACCTGAGTTATTCAAAGTTGCTGATCATATCGCTCACAATATAAATAAGTAGTTTTACTGATTCATGAAGGTAGTGTCAAATGACTTCTGCATCAACTAGTTATAGGGGTAAGGATAGTATATCCTGGCTGCCAGCAGCTTTATTCATACAATGTATTTAGATCTTGAAGGGGAGCCAAAGAATGCCTAAATTACCTGCAGCAGAATGTCATAGTTGAAGAGAAGATGTGGTAGGAAACTGCAAATCATTTGGGACATATATAGTATGCGTCTGAACCTATTTTTAAACATCTGTTCAATTGCAAAGAAATTTCCATTATAATTTGAGCCTGTAATGGCAAAATGGCTTCTCCATTCCTAAGCAATATGATAGGAAATCAGAAAGCACGAAGCAGTCTAGTAATGACATTTAAAACCAGGTCTATCCTTCTGCGTGGTGGTACTTGGAGGCACTTGTGCTTTTTATAGTGACATGTAGTATGATTCCAGCCTGGTGCTAACAGTGGGTGGTGTTTATGAGGAATGACACATTAGTGGCCATAGCATCGGCCAGTAACAGAAGGTTTCAACAGTGATCTCTTTGGTAAATTGGCCACCTGCAATCTGCCTGTGCAAGCTCAGCATAGGAACTGTGAAGTTATAGTGAAAGATTGTGCACAATCTTCATGCTCCCTGTTGAGAGTCAGAGGATGCCTGTGCTAATCTGTTCCTTCCATATTTGAGGATTTTGCATATATCCACAATAATCCCACCAGTAGCACAATAAAGCCATCACATTTTGTAGCAATTGTACTTGTTTTTTTTTTACTCAGTGAGCACTTTGACATGAAAATGTAAAAGAGACCCGGTTCCAATAATAATAGTGGTGGTTTCAGTAACATTAAAAAGGCTTGCTGGACTTTAGCCCGTAGCACTGCATGAACATTGACGATGGCAACGGAATCTCCCCTAACATGATATGTTACAAAGGATATTAATAAAAGGCAAAGGAGATTAATTATGACAAAGCTGTGTGAAAGCAGTATTTAGATGAATAATATTTTGAAAGAAGAAAGAAACCATTTCTAAAAAGAGTTTCCATAAAAAACTGACCTCTAAATGTGAAATACTGCCAAATTGCAGCTTTATTTCTTAGTAAAGACCCAATGTAAGATAATGCATCAATGTGTTTTAGAATTTAGAAAGCCCTGAACTAATTAAAAATGCTGTGTACTGCAGAGAGAAAGGAGTCATACTGTGCACTGGAATAGATTGACGAAAACAGACCAAACACACTCAGATTCC
Organism: Anguilla rostrata; assembly: GCF_018555375.3. Lineage (NCBI taxonomy): Eukaryota > Metazoa > Chordata > Actinopteri > Anguilliformes > Anguillidae > Anguilla > Anguilla rostrata. The sequence goes on from NC_057936.1 coordinate 17,860,125, forward strand.
AATATGCATGCACACAAGCCAGCTATCGATGCCCGGCAACACCGTGAGCCGAGTCCCCGGTGATCATCCATCAACATCTCAGAGCAACGGTTCTCCAGGCTAACCGCCACGCCGCCCTGCTCAGTGTCGTGGTGAGCACGCTATCCCTGTTTTTACCAGAACGGCTAACTGGACGTCATCTGAGTATATGCACTTTTAACTGCAATAAAGCTAATTTACTAACACTTTAGCCGAAAACTCTGGCGTGCACTAAAGGGAGCACTTCCTTTTCAGAGGTAGTAGAAGTGCATGTTCTGTACTGTATCTCCCAGATCTACTGCACAGTCTTTTAGGGGCATCGCTCTCCTTGCACACAAGTAGTTTTCCCAGTCTGGCCAAGAAGCGCCAAGCCTCATTAACGTTAATGCATGAGCACATCTCCCTCTTTATTCCCTCTGCATGTCTATATATAGGACCGCAATCATCTCCAGCTTGGGGAGATGGATAAAGAGTGATATTAAGATATGGTGCGAGAGCTCGGCGCTGCTTCTAGAAGGCTTGATGTCCTATGCTGAAATAAGGTTAGATATAGCAGATGTGATGAGCATTCATCAGTGTACATAGTTTAGTGCGTTTTTATTTAATGGTGAATGCGATTATACTGATGGTGCTGCCTTATGAAATGGTCTAAGCTAATTACCCATTCCTTTTTATTGTTAAGGCCTAATTACTTGGCCATCCTTATTGATAGCAAAGCTATATCTACTGGGGCAAATGCCTTTTCTTTTAAAGGACAAAGTATTGGTGCATGAGATACCTTAAACCCATATTGCAATGAGGGACATTTTCTTCGCTTGTGTTGTCAAAGCAATATTTTATTCATTTATTCATCTTGCTGACATATTTTGTTTTCACAAAGACAATTTATCATGCTGATGATAACTGTTTGTCAAGGCATGTGTTGAAATATTCAGGGTGCAAATGTAGAGTATCTGATCAAATATTTCAATATTCAATCTTTAAAATGTGCTTGTTATTAATTTTTGTGCCTTTTGAACAGAGCTGGCTGTTGGCATAAACGTTTTATGCCAGGGCTGGGAAATTCTGGTCCTGGAGGGCCGGTGTCAATGCAGGTTTTGGTTTCCACCAATTACCTGTATAAATGAACTAATTGGCTGGATGCACCAACACAGGTTCTCTCATACAGTAGATCACAGTAAAAAGTTTTATATAGGGACTCAAGAATAGTCTTTGGCTGTCATGCATGCGCTCATCAATGTAGCTAAAATGTCAAATGCTGTAAATGTAAGCGTTAAGTAATTAAGGGCAGAAGTTGGCATGAAAATCAGAAACAGATACAACCTTCATTGCCCACCTCAATACAGTTGTTTAGGGGCACAACCATCCCTGGAACACTTCAAGTTAAAATTATTTTTTGGAACATATTTTGATTGTACAGTGTTGCTATTTATGTGCCTGTGGTTATTAGTTCGTTGGTTAATGGTCGCTTCCACCACCCCCATATCCCCCACCAACCACCAACCACCCCCCAACCCTTGTCTGATCAACCAGTGAGAGAGCCATGAAACACGGATCCCAAGACAACTTACTCCTCATTGAAATGAAAAACAATAACCTCCATGAAACAAACAAGGAATGACAAGGCAGGTGCTGGCACACATAGCCAGGTTGATTGTGTGCTGTGGCATCTCTAGGGAGGTAACTCACTCTCCTTGCCATAAATCTTCCTACCTGTTGCCTGGAAACCATCATGTGGCAATAAATTTTCACAGTGTACACATATACAGTATCAGTATAAATAGTGCTGCTGTGGATATGCAAAGTTACTTCATCATACTGCATACCAAAGCTCATCTCTAGGTACACTAATATTAATTGCATTTAACAGCCTCTTGTGCCTTAATGCTTTAAAAGAAAATCAATGAAGGTTTTTTCTTTCCCGAAATAAAGTGCAGTTTGTGCAATTTTTAATGGGTTGACCGCACATGATATTAAACTGTTATGAGAAAGTGGGGGCATACATGATAAATTTATTGAGTCCCCACTTAAATTAGTTTTTTTGCTGAGGTGTGCAGCTCAGCAGGAAACAAGCACTGTGTAGTGCATTTGCTTTGACAGTTTTAATAAACCCATTAATGATGAGTAGATTCCTTTAAAATGCAAGAATTGGGATTTCCATTCACCCCGGATGGCCCAAACAGTCTGTGCTGACGGGAGCCTCACCTCGTTTGACCTGCACTGCAGCAGTGATGCAAGGGGAGCGTTTGTGAGCCTGTGTGACAGAGTCAGGGGGCACCTCAGGACAGCCAGTCTGGTGAAGGCTTGTGCGACGTGAGGACAGAGGTGGTACCACAGCATCCATTGATAACAGCCTGGGGAGAAGAGCTGCTGCGGAACATCCTGGTGAAACAAGGACAATGATCGATGCAAGAAATCTTGCTAGAGTTTATGGTTGAAGTAAGGACATTTCCTCTTAAGATAGGCTAGCCTTACTCATTCCCTTAACTCAAGTAGCCGAGAATTACATTCTGGGCACTTCTATATCTGTTACCGTACAGTGTGTCCTTGCCTATGCAGTTAACCGGCATTTCTCTCATATCCATCCAATGTGTGAGAAAGAGAGGGCTGCAAATCAAAGAAGTCAAACTTAGCAGTCTTCACACGTGGCTTACAGCTTCGTATAACGGCTTTAATTAAGGAACTAGTGCATGGCCCAAGAACTTCGTTACTTGGGTCTTTTGTTTATGAGCAAAGATGTAATTACACATATACTGTAACTGTAATTGATGCATGTGCATTTGTAATTCATTACACAGATCATCAGGTTTTCACTGACACAACTTGATAGTTAATCAACAGAATACGGGCTTTTTGGAATAGATTTTCCAAAATATCTTTCTCCAATGATAAGGATTCTTTGGATCCAGAATGCAACATCATAAGACATGTGATTTTCAGCAAAACATTGAATTTCTGTATTTTATTTGTGTTGAGAAGTGTGACATCACTACAGGAATAGGAAAGAATAATCTTCACTAAAAAATATGCTTGGCATGTTTAAACCTTAAACTTTGAGCTAAACTCAATTTGAAATTAGAAGACAGAAGGTTTGCTCCAGTATGGGTCTTATCCCAAGTTATGCTACTTTGGCTTTCCTTACCCAGATACACTTAATATGGTTTTCCTGAACGCCCCTCAATTATGTCCTAAATGCCCTATTCCAGTTTTGTGGAATTAATGCTGTTCATGCCATGGGTCAGCTAACATGTATTCAGTGTTAGTGTCAAGCCACGAATGATACACAGGGAATTACCACTTGCCTGTTACTTGCTAACATCAAATGTTCTTTGTTCTTATGAAATGATTGAATATACCAATGTATTATTAACGTGGTTTGAAGCTACCTTCATCAAGAGAAATCCCAGTGTTCACATTTCTCTCATTTATTTAAAGAGCAGCAATATATTAACTGAAGATTCAAGATTTGAGGACACACCACTAATGCAGTGAATGGAAACATACAATTTGACATCTTTAAACTGTCTTTGAACACATGAATCGATAATTATAATTTGCTTTGCTGTCTTTATATTGAACTAATGCATAGTGGCCTCCTTGCATTTGTGTGTAAGCTAGTACTCATTTTACCAATGGATACCAAAAAATAATATTTGTTTATTGAATGTAAAAAAAAGACTGCTTTCTGTATTTTAAGAATAGATCTGTTTCGCCTGAAAATTTTAATTGGTGATTAAAAATATTTATTTTCCAAGGACTGCAGTTTTATCATGGGGTAAACGCGCCACTCTGAATCTGATGGACCTCACCTGAGCCGGAATGTCTGACCTGTTTCCCCTCCACCGGCCATCTGTTAGCCAACAATGCAAAACAATGCTTGCCCCCAGAGGGCAATAACAAGCGCCCAAATGTCAGTACAGCAGAACCAGTGTTGGCAGTGGCACGCTGCGTGAAACAGCCTTGAGAGCTCTCGACACCAGGCACTTAATTAGATTTGGGCTGCTCCGAAGCACACTCAGGGCCTCTGACCAATTTTGCAACATGTAAGGCCAATTGCTGTGAAGATACAGTAATAATACTACGCTGAATGGATAATGGAGGCCATTATTGCACTCACCAAAGAAACTGCAAGCATTAATGTCCCAAATCATCAGCACAGTCGGTTCTAGTCCGGGATTTAATTAATTAATTAATCTAAGGGCCACCTGTGTTTTGAGCAGCTTATGAGTGCTAACTCACCACATATGTTCGGATTCTATAAAATCCCTTTTAGCTTCTCTGTTTCAGTTTTATCATTTGACTTCACCGGAAGTGACATTGTGTCAGTGGAAACAATTCCTCACTACAGGTTTCACATATGAGTTGTTCCAAATATTGCGATAAAATAAATAACTACAGTTCAGCTGGAAGAAGCCACGTGGTTCATAGTGATTTCAATTATTTTTAAACATGTGTCTAAAAGACTCCTATAATGTAGTGCTATATTATGCATATGTGTAGGAGTATGAGGGCTCACAGAAAATGGAAAATATATTGGTGGGTCATGGATAAAATAAAAAACTCACAATAATGTTGAAACATACTTTAATCTTTGAGCAATTTATTGGTAAAACACAGCCCCACTTGTCTTACTATCTGTGTTTCTGTTATGTATAAAATTGAATATATTTGTGAGTCTATAAGAATCTATTTTTATCGCTTTATACTTTCAAGAGTAGAATGACTTGCCACAGTTTGATTTGACTTAACACCTGTAAATGACACACTGCAGGTGTTGAAGTAGCAGAAGCTCCACTAATCACTTTTCAGTGACTGCTCCCAGCAGTCTTGAAAACACACTTTGAATTTCAAATATCAAAATAAATAATCTTTAACATACGAGATTACTGTTTTAAATACGTCTTACTTGCTGAACTGCAATGCCACTACGTATCAAACATATGCAGATAAATTAATTAAACCATTATCAAAAAATCATGGCACTGACTAAGGTGCTAATGTGCTACTTATTAGTACTGGTTCTTATTATCAGCTCTGCTTTTGTTATGGAATTTAGACTGACATATAGTAAAAAAGAGTGTTAGAGGGTGCATGTTGCTGAGCTGTTAGCTGTTTAGCTTGCATTTTCCTTGGGGAAACTCTGCACTTTCTGACACCACCTATGCAAATGAATTGAAACTAATATCTGAAAGTAATGTCTGAATAAGTAATGCACAAAATGAAACTAATGTGATTCAGATGCATGCACCATAAAAGAGCTGTCATTCATTTCATTAGGCATCTGTGCTTCCAGTGAACCATTTGGCCAGAAATGGGTGGTTATTTACATGAATTCTGATATAATAAATTAAACAATTATTGGCACAGTGTCCCATTCACTCTTATTTAATAGGATACATATTTCCAAAGTAATATTTCTGCTACTGTTTTTTTTCTCATCATTTGGTAAACCAGCAGGAAAACAAAAACAATATATTTTCTGTTTCTGTTAATGTCAAGACACAGGCTTCTTCGTCACAATTAGACAGTATCAGTGACATTATCAAAGCATAGTTTATTAAGAAAACTACTTAATGGTTCCTTCCATAATCATGTCCCTTTTTATATACTGCAAGATGTACCCCACTTTTATTTAGCAGTACATGGCCTTAGGCATGGGTTTAGAAAAGGCCAACAAGACTTTGGAGATGTCTTGTTAAAACAGCGCTATAACTACTGTACATGCTTGTTTTGGCACAGGAGAATGTAACAGTGCTCAGGCTCTTTTGTATCCAAGAACACTGGAGAAAAAGTAAGCAAATGGGGCATTAACTTAGGTCTCCCTACACGACTTTCCATAGTACTGAACTGAGTCATGCTTTCCTCTCATGTTGTCATTGGATACTCTCTAATACACCCACTACTTGCTACGTGGTGGTTTCTCTGAATCCATGTTCCTTTGTGTCCTCACTAACACAGTCCTTAACTCAAACTGTGCATATTATTTCCACAGCAGAGAAAGTCTTTGTTTCACCAAGAAAGTAAAATTACAGATTTTGCCTCTTTGTTTCACTTTCTTCACAAAACTATAACTCCTTTGCATTCTTTTCTCAGTAGTCGCTCCTCGATCCTCTCCAATTGGCTAATTTATCTGGTGACTGAATCTCACCTTTCCACACATGCTGCCTTTCTTTCATCTGCTTGCTCTCTTTGCTGCCTTTGATAACACAGATCATACGCATCTCCATTGACTCTTGCTGATCTGGGAATACCTTCCATCATTCACATATGGTTCTCTCACTTTCTTGAGGTTTCCTCTTGAGAGTTTTTTTCTGCTCAGTGCCCTGTCTATCTTGGCATACCCCAAGGCTCTACTTTGGGTATGTTTTCACTCAGTGCTTTCACTCTCATTGCTTCACATTGTTTCTTCTATCATTTCTAATTAGATTATGCACAGCTATTTCTCTGTCCCCATAACCTGATCTTTGTTTTAGTTTTTCTTTTCTGAGATCCAGACAGAAAGGCCCTTGAATGCATTTATACTATATAAGTTCTGAACTAATGTCTTCCTGCTTCCTCAGAATATGTTGCCACTAGCTTGTGTCCATCTCTCTTTTGTATTCTCAAAACCTGACATTGCTCCTGATTTTAACTCCACTTAAATCTGCTTTATATACTCTTGAAGGAGTACAAATGCCCTTTGCAGGGTGGTAAATGTTTCTCAAACTATTCTCTTTGTCTCAATTGACTCTCTGTGCTGCTGATGTTCACATTCACTTTAAACACTTGTATATACTCCACAATGATAACTGCATCTAGGACTTTATTATTGGCACAACCTTTTGTCATCCAAGATAAACTAGATTCCCAGACAATAACATATATAATACTTTCATTGTAATACTTTCAAGTATTTTATTCCAGTATTTTACATGACACGCAAGGTGAACTAATAGGCCTATGGGATCAGTACATCTCCACTTCTTATGTATAAGTATTAGGTATATGCATTATGTGGTATATGCTATGTGCTTATGTGGTATTTACAGGTACTGTATGTGTGTGGTTTCCTTAAGAGAAGAAATATACTCTTGTGATTAACCTGAAAAGGTTACACCTTTTCAGTTTAAATTTAGTTGCAGAATGACAATACTGAACAGGATGTTTCCTCTATATCCATGGTAAATGAAAGCATTCCAGTGTATACGTTTCCTAAAGATATAATTCACAGGGAAACGGGGGCACTGCTCTGGTTGCCTGTAGCTCTGTAAACTTTTATCTGTCTGCCTACATTATGTAGGTCAGAGTTAGCAGAGCTGTAGAAAGTGGGACACAAGAGCCTGTGGCGGAAACCAATGAGCGAAGGCAGGTTAACTTGCTGTTATGAAACATGATTGTCATGGTTCTCGTCTCTCATTCCCATCCTATATTGCCACGAAAACAATGTCCAGCTTTTATCCCCAGCTGAAAGTTAAGCTAATCATGCACAGTGGCTTGAGATTTCGACCAGCCCATTCACAGATAGTTAGTTCTTATACTGTTGATGCATTATCTGGTTGATATGCATCATGAGTGTGTCAGTAATGGGCCTGAATACAGTCAGTTTCATTCAGGCCACCCACCGGTGGTGTTTTCTAAAGTTTATAAAATTATTGTTACTTTTATGCAATATTTTGGCAGGCATTAAGGGCTAAATTATATATGAAATTTTTCAATAGCTTGTGAATGGGTGTAGTAAAAAATGTTTCTCCTGGGGAAAAATTTGAAAAAAAAAAGTTTTAGTACACTAATTATTAGTGTTAATTTATTTCTGCCATTTCAGTATGAAACTGTGGAAGGGGAGTGACATGGCTGAGCCAGGGGATGTGGTGAGGAAGGGGAGGATTCTTAGGATATTGTACAGGATGAACGGATATTCCTGACACACCACCATGATGTTCTCAGGGAGGGACAGTTTGTGTGTTCCAGTACCTCTCAGGTTCCTAGCAGATGAAAAGGGCAAAACTGCACTGTGGTGGTGGTTGTGGTGTGTGTGTGTGTGTGTGTGTGTGTGTATTTGTGTTTATATTTACTTTGTCAAATGTCTTATCCTGTAAAGCATAAGCAACAGGTTCTAAAGTTTTGTCCTTTTTTCATGTTTGAAAAACATACTATTTTTTATCGACACATTATTTGTGTGCATCTACATCATTGACATTTTATTCCAGCTTAGACAAATCATATTTACCATGTCATAGAAAATCTTAAGTGCAGGAGAATTTAAACTTGAAGCTCCTGAATTGAGGATGATGGAAACATGAGAGCCAGCTGTCTTGCCATTGCGGTGTTTTCTTGCATTGCCTTTCTGATGATCTCTGTGATTAAAATAATATATTTGCTGCATGTTTTGCACCAGGAGCCACTGAGTCTTACCTCAAATTATGAAGGATGTGAAACTTTGGTGAAAATAGAAGTGCCAGTTTCCTGCCTCTGCTTATTTATTCATCTTCTCCAGTGTGTTACCTTGGCACCTCGCAGTCTCCCGCGGCAGCCTCCTCCTAGTTTATTTATACGACGTCTCATCATTTATTAAAAACTCAGTCAGTGGGGCAGCGTCAGAGCGGGGGAGACGACAGTCTGCCTCGTTTCATCTGGCTCCGCGGAGCGTGCTTCTCCTCGCAGCGCCTTGCTCCAGACCTGGGGGGGGGGGGGGGGAGCTAGAAAAACAAAGGGGGAGCTGGGGTGGGTGGGGGAATGTAGAGGGGATGGGGGGGGGACAGTTGGGGTGCACACCAGAAAACCTCTACCTTCAAAGCGCAATTCCCATTCCGCCAAATTAGGAACTCGCGGGAGGATGTTGAAATCTGGATGCGCTAATTTTTGCCGGTCTGTTTTTTTCTTTCTTTTTTTTTCTTTTTGTTTCTTGAGGCTGGTGCTGCATTTGATGTGATAGCCTACATGCATTAGGTAGCTGAGTGGCAGCGTGCCTATCCTAGTTCAGTCAGATTGCCGAGGCTTTTCAGAATCCAGCCTGGAGTCTGGCATGTAATATGCTCAGTCTGATGAAACATGCCAACAGTCTGTGCAACCTCAGCAGGGATTCCAATGGCAGGAAAGAAGAATATCTGTATAAATCTGATTCTCCTGATAATTTCGATTTTTAATTTCAAATCAGCATCCTTTTCATGCTGTTGTCAACGATAATACGATGAGTGGCCACAGAACGGTTAGGAGCCCTATGTATTGTATATTCCGGGAAATATAAGGATCCATGGCTAATTATTGGGGGCATCAATATTCTACTGTCTTCAACAGTTTGGTAAAGAAAAAGTATGACTTGTCTGCTGGTCATAAATGGATTCACAAAATGGGAAAGAATCTGAATTCCTCCACCACACACATGTAGTATATCACCAATGATGATAATAGATTAATGTTACCTTATGATATAGATTCAATTTTACTTCAAAATTGCTAATGTGTTTTAATGTTAAATATGTTACACACCTGAAAAGACATGCCTCTCACTACCCAAGATATATGATTTCAGAGTACATCCGAATGATTGATGTGCAAACCGATATGGAACTAATAAAAAAGTCCTATGGAACCATTTTCTGCCTCATTAAAAGATTCGCTTTGGTGACCTTGGAAAAAGGAATCAGTCCTTACACGTTGATCTATTTCTGGTGCATAACTGCATCGACTGCCTAGGATCCTGACCTCAGCACACACACTCCAGTATCAAGAGGACACTATAAATAGACTGAACGTGTCACGTTGCAAACAAAGGCGTGATGATGCTCACTATGAAACCCAGGAAAACCGCAAGACACAGAATATTCTGAAACGAAACAACAGAGGAGGAACCTGCCCGTAACCCCGCTGAAGAATTTTCACAGCACTGTTATACAGGAAGGGGAAATGTCAGGAATGCAGACCTCCCAGTGTTGGATTGCCTGTGAGCGGATCGCCAAAACCAGCAATCTCACAGTCAAAGGAATTCTAGCTTTCTCCCCCCACAGCCCTGGAATGTTGGAGAACAAAAGTGTGAAACTGAAGTATGCGCATTCCAATACATGTCATTGAATGCTGTTGAAGAAAAGACATTGTTCAATTTGTTGCCATTTTAATCAATATATTTATCTACTTATTATTGAACATTTTTATCAAGGGAACTTTCATGCTAAAATGACTCATATAGTTTATGTTGCGTCGGTTGCTAAATAAATGTAATGTAATGCATTGCATTATCAATCTGACGAGAATAAGCTGAAGATGTTTCTGTACCAAGAAAAATGTTAACATTATTAGGTGTGCTGATTTCTATTGCTATCAGGCAGGAGCATCTATCACGACACAAAGAAGAAGCAAGACTGTAATAAAGGTCAACAAAATAAGCTTTTAGTTTCTCATTTCTTATTACCAACACAAATGTGCAGGAAACAAAGCAAAACGAAACTGCACGTTCTTAAATTCATTGCCTGAAGTGAATCTGAAAGCTCACCGAGCTCTTCTTGGGCTGAAGGGTGTGGTTACTGGCTTGGAGTTGTGCAACGTCCATTTAGCGGCTCAACAGGTCTGAGGAGATGAAGCTGCAGAGTAGAATGCTAATGAAGCTTTGACTGATCAGGAGGGCTTATACAACCCATGACACACACTCAAGAGTCGATATTTCAAAGGCAGTTTGTGCAAATATATGCTTGGGAAGAGTTGCTGCATTTTCGGCCCACTGCAGCCTAATAAATGAGATGAAAGTGAGTAATTAATAAAACTGAGACAATAACAAACAATGGAAGAACAGAATAGAGAGATATTTGTCTGAGAATTAGATGCTATGTGCTTCCTCCTCTTTGCAACATTGGCTTTACTCTGATCTCTGGAAAGAAGGACCATAACAGGAAGAAGGTGAGGCTGAAGATATTTTGGTGCAATTTCTTTTGAATATATTTTTCTTTTTGTGCAAAAGCACAGCTGTTCACAAGCTAGCTACACAATTATTGTAAGTAAATCACAGATAGCCTCAAACAGAACTTAAAATGTATGGTTTGTTTTCTGCAAAAGAGAGAGCCAAGTCTTCCCTGATCTAAGGAAATATTTCCAAACATGCCCAGTCCTTTTTTTTTTTGTCAAACAAACCAATGTGTTTCATTTACCTCAGATTCAAATTGCTTCTTTCATTTTCAAGAAAACTTCACCATACCCTCCAATTAAACTGCATCATGCTCACTGTGAATGTGAAAGATAATAGCTCTGTAAACAAACTGTTGACTAAATAAGCTGTGACACATGTTGTCATATAATAAGATGTGATTGTAACAAGTTTTACTTGTTTTAATTGATTGCTAAACAGGATTAAACATGTTTGTTTATAAGGATCCCTGACAGGCACTTGAACCAGCACTACTGTACTTCATCATGAGACTCTATTTGATCTGTTTTTTGCTTGGTAAGAACAGTGATGACAGCAAAATAAGAACAATTATCACAATCGTCATGAAGACCCGGAGTTTTCCCTGTTGTGTCTGAAATGAAATGAGGTTATGTTCTGCGGGCATCTGAACATATTAATCTCTCCTGAGTTTTACTGAAAACTCCCCCACAGAGATCCAGTCCTGAGGCCTGGGGGCGCATCAAATATTCAAAATAACAAGTCAGAGCACTGAAGTTGGTCAAAACAGGAGTTGCTATGTTACAGCCAAGGTTTTAGACGTCCTATTGGCATGCAATGCTGTCAGGGTTTGCATTTGTACTTTTCAACTCTGAGGTAGTGGAGGAGGACACAGTGACATCAGCACACCTCAGATAAAGCACAGTAGCTACAGTGAGTCATGTAAGACGCACTCATGTAAGTCTCCTGGCCACTAGCCAAGTTGCCTGGCAGCAAGAGGAAGAAAAACAAAAACAAATTTATCTTTCCGTTTCTCAGCCACCAGTGTAGCATTCCTTGAATTTAGTCTGTGAAGGTAAAACCATTTGGTTCACTCACGTCAAATACGACAGAAAACCACACCCTCCATGCTTGGGTAACTTCCAGCGAGTTTTGCAGATATGACTAAGTTGTTCCCTCCTCAGTATATTATATTTTATGTCTCACCGTCCATGTAGGGAGTCACCCAAAAAGAATATATGGGTGTGTGTTCGAGGCATGGACAATTGCAGTTTCACTCCCATGGCTAAAACTTTGTTCTCAGACCATGGATAAACAACATTGCTTGTCAAATACAAAAAAGAATTCAAATGTCAGCCAAGTGAGGGAATATTTAATGCAACATATCCCACAAAAATTCTGGTAATCAGAAAGGTTATGGTTTTATCCTTGTACCCAGCTTTTTAAAACATTAATCTTTTCTTAAGGTGATACATTTGACTGTTGCACCATATATTGCATCTACATTCTGTGTATTCTCCAATCCTCTCATCCATTCCTATGGAATTATCTATTGTGGTACTTGGATATAGCTGTGGAAGAGGATAAAAATCTAGCAGTGACTGGATCCATTCCTGTAACACCCAGATGATGTTTAAGGGATAATAAAGGGGAAATCTCTTAAGAATGTGGTAATGCCAAAGAGCATATCCTTTAGAATCATGCTGTTTTCATTTTCCCTCCTATATTTCCAAACATGCATAATATCCAAAGCCCAATAATGTAATTACTACAACAATGTAACTTCTGTAACAAGCAACCGCACACACACACACAGTGAGTTCCATTATGTTTTGTACAAGGATATTTTTTTTCTTGATTTGGCTGTACATTCCACAATTTTAGATTTATAATCAAACAATGTGCATGTGGTTAAAGTGCAGATTCTCAGATTTTATTAAAAGGTATTTGTATTTGCATCCATTTTCAATACACAGCCATTTTTGGGGCGCCATATTATGTCAAATTATATTATGTTGGGGTTTTTGTGTGGAATAATAGAGAATGCATTCCAGACATATAAAATAGCTTCTCACAAAGATTATATAGCTGTGAAAGCAGTGGTTCCCATTTTTTAGTTATTAGCTGGAAAGCAAGTTAGCTTCCACACAAAACAAAGATGGTGACCACTAAGTTTAAAAAAAAAAAAATGTTCTATTGGCTGAAATACGATCCCATGTGCACTTCCTTATACGTCCATTTTTCATGTGTATCCGAATAATTTGGCGGATGGCATACCTGCCATCCAAATATATTTGAGCCCCATAGACATCAGCTTCTTGATAAGATTAATGTAAAACTAACATCAGCCAATGACTGGCAACGTGGTCTATGTTTCTAAGGCATACCCCCAAACAGTCTATTTGGAAGACCATGGCCAGCACATCAGAGCACCCCTACCCTGGATAAAACCTGCCAGCTCTAGCTCCTGCCTTTAACATATGAACTGGTTATGTTATGTTATGTTATATCTCCAGACAATGTTTGTAATCTTTTAACTGGATATTTTTTGGCACCATTTTGAAAAGATAGGCTTACAGACTCAGTCACCTTCTTCTTATTGTTCATGTTTTTGAAGCTGTCCCATGCCTCATGTATGTAAGATAAATACAAGTCATATGACCATATTGCATAGAATCACCTTAGAACAATGCTAAGATGGATTTCTGTGTGGGTGTTGTGATTCACTATATCTAAAATGACACATCTCATTGAGCAAATCATCTTTTATCAAAATTATTATTAATACTATCCTAATGAGAATGACTGGTTAGCAGTGGTTTCCGAACAAACACTGACAGGTACTTATACTGGGTCTAAGGAGACAGTGCCAGGTCTGTAATGGGCCAGCTCCTTGTAGTGCCATACCTTTAATGAAAATTAACATGGAAATGAGACAGTCGTTCCAGCTGGAGGTGACAGATGTGCCCAGACGTGGGCAATATTGGCACAGGTGCCTGTTGAGCCATCAGTGAGGTAGATGCTCAGGAGTGTCTTCCATTGAGCTCCTGAGTATGAGAGAAACCAGTGGTGTTGACAGAGCTGCTCCTGATGCAGGCCATAATATGCTTGTTAATGCCTGTTAATTTCAATACCCTGCATACTTGAGCTAGTAGACCTTTAGAAATGTTTATATTTCCAGAAACCCTGTTACCTTTCCTACACTAATTAATCCATTATGATTTTTTTTTTTTGCTGTTATAATACTCAGAATTGTCTGATCGCGCACTGTGGTTCATTTGATGACAGCTGTTTTGCTCTCTATTACCTGAAAAAAAAAAAAACTCAGCATGCTGTTCAAATATCAAACTGGTACAAAAAAACCTAGTCATCTTATCCCGGTCTCTAACTTAATGATAATGTCACCCACTTTACTATGATTCATTTAAATCAGATTTTTTCTTTTTCTTCTTTTTTTTTTTTGGGGGGGGCGGGGGGGGGGGTGGGGTTAAAAAATAGTTATCCATTTGTAGATGTACATAACAAATGGAATTTGTATTTAGAATGTGTGGATCATGTATATACGGTCATGCAAATTTTACTGACCTGAAAGTAGCTGACACTTAATCTTCATGCATAGCTGGCCAGCAATGGGAAGATATTAGTCAATTCAGAACAGTAACACACACCAGTGCTCAAAAGTGAATATAAACATACTGCAGTCTCATTACGCTTGAACCTCTAAGCACTTTAAGCCATTGCAATAAAAACAATGCATTGATGTGGTACCACATAATTGATTTTAGAGATTGTGTCTTGAATACTTATCTCCACATGTAGGTCAGTGAAGCCGAACACTCACTCAAGTGCTAAATTAAGTTAATTTATTTGCTGCAATCAGAGGGATTTTCTGTCTTGGCGGTCTGAAAGAGGGTATCTGCTAATGAAAACTCATTTATAATGCATAAGCATCAAAAGACGAATGATAAAAAACGCCTTCTGAAAGTTTCAGCCAGGTTTGTACCTGACAGTACTGCTGAAACACAGTGCTTATGAGGCCAAAAAAAAAGAACACATCTCTGTTTACTCTCAGTGTACAGTGGGGTAATCGGGTTCCCTCTACTGAACTGTTGTACTTTGAAGAGTGCAATTGACAGTTAAGCTATGTATCACTTTTTTACTGTCTTGCATAAAATGATAATAATAATAATAATAATAATAATAATAATAATTATTATTATTATTATTATTATTATTATTATTATTATTTGAACAGTTTATGCCTTTTATTTGGGCAGTATTGCGGATTAGGTGCTACTTCAAAAACAAATCACCTTTGAGCCATCTCAACGAAGCATTACAGCACATCATTACAAACCATATCATTTCAAACATGTCTGACTATATCCTTGTAAAACATGAAAAAAGCATTAATAAGACGCACCCCACTGTAATGTTGTGGCTTTAGCTTCTCTATCAGAGTTAGCAAGCTCATTAAGATTAAAACATGTCATTTGGTCTGAGCTGAAAGAATACTAGTGATAGACCTTTGAGGCTCACACTTTGTTGGAAGCAGTCAGTGCTTCAAATTCCCTTGCTGTGGATGATGTACACTTTAAGCATCTGTCTATTTCCTCATGGTAATACCAGTCTGTGCTAATTGGCTAAATACTTTGATGGATGAGGTTTTTTAATCTCCTTTGAAACTTCCAGACATCAGAGAAGATTATGGATTCAGATACAAAAATGCAAAATGTCATAAGTGTGCATTTTTTATCTCGGCATGTCAGTTATCAAGAGAAAAAAGAGAAATCTTAATTCACCGACTTACATTTATAGCTCCAATGAATATAGTCTCAAAAGCTATCGGTTTGGATGGTGCTTCAAAATGATCTCTTATATACGTTTATATCCTGACTTCCATGAAAGCCCGAGGAGTGAAATATTAATGCAGAAATAAATTATATAATGTTTACATTAAGAATCCAGTCATTTGCTTGGAAATATCAAAGTGGATTGAAAATTGTATTTGAAGGTTCATGTTTCATAACAATGATTTACTGGGCTGAACAAAATGTAACAGATCTGTTTTTTTAAACTGCTTTTGATCACACAGTTCTTGTGAAATGTCTGTGGAGTAACTTTTAGAAATAATTTTGGACTATTTCAGAGTGAGGTGAAATATTTCTGTATTATTCTACTTTGATCTATTTCCAGATTACACCAAGATATATTCCAACAAAATATGGCTTTCAGTGGCTAGTGTTACAATAATTGGTCCTCACAGTTCTAGTGCCCAGTGTAAATGTGCAGAGATCTGTCTGCTGTGTATAAAAGGACTTTATTGAGACACATTCAGCCTCACGAGAAGGGGGGCATGGGAGCAGACACCTTTGCCACAGTGAGTTTTGTTTTAATGCAGCCCATCAGCTGCACCTGAAAGAACAATAAACCTTTCATTTAAGTGTGCAAATGTCTGTGGGTCTCTTTCAAGATAATTATAGCGCTTATTCCTCTCTCCCGCCCCCACACTGTCGTTACCATCGGCAATATGTTGAAGAAGTTGGGCGTGCTCTGTGTGTCTTTGTGTGGTGCTTTCTCTGATGCCCAGCCAAGACTTCAAACGCTGTGGGCTCACGGTGTCACAGTAGTCAGTACGCCGCCCCTCCCACCCCTCATACTGTGAGTCTTGCTGTATGAGTATATATCTCACAGATAACATCTCTATGATTGTGCGAGAGGAGGAGATAAAATCACACCAGCCTGCAGCTAGCTATCAGCAACCTGAGGTGAGCGACATCTCGGAAGAGAGGCGCAATGAGAGAAAGTCAAACCTTCCACATTGTGGTGCAACTGCTCTAAGGACAGAAACCGTTAGAACTGTGACATTCAGAAAGTGGCAGGTATAACAGAGACAGGAAGTTTAACGTCATGTTTATAACCTGTTCACCAGTGGAAAACATCAAATTATTCTTTAATCACCTTCTGTCCCTTTAACACCTCTGAACAACGGTGCTCTTTGTGCTATGCGCAGTCCTCCTTAAGCTCTTGTGAATGCCTGCAAACGTTCACTTTCTCTTTTGAACTGATCCAAGAATGATCCAGATTCCCACCAATGACAGCCCTGATCCTCCAATGGGGGTCTGGGGGGAGTTTGATTTGCTGCTTCCTCCTGCCTCCTCCTCCTCCAGTCATTATATTTTTACATTCACTCAACTGATACTCTTATCTGGAGTGACTAATAAAGGTGCAAAACATCAGTGTTACTCTCAGGAATGCAAAAGTGCCCATTTCTAATCAATACGTGTTAAGTTGGCCAAATAACCAACAACTGGTATTATACACAGAACATAAAGGGCGCAACACAGCTAGATCTCTATAATCCTAAGCATTTACAATAAAAGTTGTTCACAGGAGACATCACAGGGTGAAGAGTCCTCTGGCATGGGGTTTGTCTGAAGTGAAAGTTACACTGGATCTGCACAGGGTTTGTCAGAAAAATTCTGAACGATAGGCTACTGAGGGAGTTTTTTTCATTGTAAATGTAGTTCAATTTATTTCTTTTTAAATAATACATGAAAAGGGTGCAAATCATGACAAGCCTTAACATTATTATTTTAAACTAACAGTATGATAATGTTTCAACACAGTATTCAATGGGCACAAAAAGATCTGTTGCTGGGAGAAAAACAAAACAATTACAGATTCTGATGGTACAAACTGGGATGAGTTAATCTAGCAGAAATGACTTCAAAGAGCCTGATGAACAGAAGATCATTGTTCATAGGCATCTCAGCTGGAGGTAGATTGAGTTTAACAGTGATAATTGGGTGGTGCCTCCACTCTTTAGACTTGCATATCTCTGCATGAAGAACAAAGGGCGAGCTAATTTGGGTAGCGCTGCTTTGATTAAGTGCCTTGCCACTCAATGGCAATGAGGTGACCTCTTGCAGCCATGCATTTGGAGGCATGGCAATTAGACTTGTGAACATTTTGGATTGATATTAATGTTGCATAGAGAATTATGAATTCGTAGTTTGCACCAGCTCTTGGCAGTAGCTAAGTGTCTATGAAAAGGACACTTGTGAACAGAGAAGCTAAATTTGGGATCAACTGTAGTATGATACCAGCAACACACTGGTGACTGTGGGCCAATTTTGGGACCTGTGACTATGAATATTCCTATGAGTCATGATTGCATTATATCTGAGCACGTCTAGCCTTTAGATGTCCATTAGACTGTTGAATGCAGAAATTGGCATTTAATTTAATCCGCTTTCTGTTTTATACAAAATGTAAACTCACAGCATTTTCAGCATATGGCTTGAATCCATGTTAAAAATCAAGGCATTTCCTTTTACAAGACAGCATCTACCTTTGTTCTCGCAAACCCCCTACATTCTCTCTCTCCCTCTATTGTCCCTTGTTTAATGGCCACATGCCCTTAGGGTGTGAGCATTTTAACTGACTGAATACAGAACATAAAATGCTGCTTCTGTCAATATATCTGGTTATCCAATTGAACTCAGCAGCATACTCAACCAAACAAGCTGTTACATCCCCTTGGGCTTGTCATTACTTTTGTCTAAATTAAGCATGTCTTATTTTTGACATTATTTATGTGACTTCAAATGTTGCCCTTAAGTTTTTCCTGAAACAATTTAGTTGCCCTTCTTGGTGCTTTTTCAAGAGTTTTATTCTACATCTCTAAATGTAGCATAATACTCTAAATGTAGCCTTGACATAATGATATCTATATAATTGTGTTATTTGGTTTCCCCTCATTTATTATTTTTTTGTTGTGTATTTATTTATTTTAAAAGCTTACTTTAATTTCTGTCAGTGTTAAGGAGGATGGAAAATTTAGAAGATCACATGGCCTGCAGAAGATATTTCTGTGTGTGAAATGGTTCAAGGAAATGGTGCAATGGCAGAGGAGGTGGGGGCAGGGAGAGTCCTCATTCACAAATAGTTAACAAATGTCCCAGAGTGGATGAACATTGCCCAAGAGAAACTTTTTACAAACGGGGATTTTTCATAGTGGTTCTCACCGAATTCAGGAAATTAATGAAGTTCAAGAAACCTCTGACTTCTGGCAATATGCAGGGAAACTTCATGTACACCCTACAACTACATTTCTACATTAAAATAAAGAGAAATTATAAATATGAGTATTATAAATATTTCCCAGAATTCTCAACAGCGAACATATAAATTATGTTGTTTTCTTTGTAATTATTTCAGAGGATAAATACATGGTATGTGGTATAATCATATCAAGTTATGATTATAGAATATTTATAATATATTTCATGTTGTACTATCATGTGCAATGAGTAAAGCCTGATATTTTGTATCCTGTCAAAACAAACCTGCTTCCTTCACAAGATTGATTTATGTATTGAGGAGTTCTGATTTATACTTATCAACGTGCCTGAAGAAAGACCATATTGTCAATTGTGGCTTTGATTTTAGATTTATTTAAATCTAATTATAGATTTAAATAAATTAGTTACCTAATTTAACACGGTGCCATGAGAAAGTTTTGCTCACTACTGAGCAGTGTTCCTTTGTGTATTATTTTGAACTGTGAGTATTTCTTCACTTTGAGGAAGTGCCTTATCTGTTTGAGAGCAGCGATCACTGACAGGAAATTCAGACCAACGACAACCAGAGTGAGAGAGACAGAGCTTCAGGAATCAAGCCTGCATAAGATGCATGGAGATGCCTGCTAGAGCAGTGCTAACGAACCACATGAAGGAAACCTCTTCCTCAAAACACAGCAGCTGCAGCCTCCATCTTGTTTACTGACAACGGATATTAAAGGGCGGGGGGTGTGTTATGCTGCCCCATTAATGCAGGATTCCTATTCTTTGTTCAAGAATTCTCTCAATAATCTGAACCTTTGCATCTGTGGTTTGGCCACTTGGTGCAAAGATCACCGCTGGTCCAGAAATTCAACAGCATTAATAATCGTCTATCCCCCAGATAGAAAAGCATATAAAACAGGGTCTTAAATCTGAGGCTGCACAAAAGAATTTGGATGCCTCCTTACCCAATTCTTCTGTTCCACTGGACTGTAATCATGGCTGTCTGTAAAGGTTTGCTAAGTTTCATTGTCAAGCAGTTCATGAATTTAATGTTTAATTAAAAGATAATGTGGAAACGTAAAATTGTTGCACAAACTTCTTTGGAAATATATGAAGTGCCTTTTCTTGCTTTAGACCACAATGCTCCCATGCCAATCATTGTAAGGCTTAAGATCACAATCAAAGTTGCAACTCTGTGCCACCACACAAACTATGAACTAAACTTCTGGCATGAGGGATCCCATTTTTGTGCATGGCCCTTATTTCACCATTTGGCTCCTCTTATGTGCAAAAGATATCGCAGAACATATTTCTGGTGAGTCATTATAAATCGTCATATGTTTAACTTGGGATTTAATAAATATCTTTCAAAGTACTTTGAAATATTAAAGGGTATTTTAAGCCATACGTTTAAATATTTATCAGAGGCTTTAATTGGTCAAGACACATTGAATAATTAATTGCCGTTTTTAAATCTAGAGCATGTTGGAAAATGTGGTGTGCTGATCATCTTTGGATTAAATAAATCACCTTATGAGCTGCAGTGTTATAACAGGGAGAAGTAATGTATACATGGAATAAATAAAGTGATGATTTGGATTCAAATATACACACACATAATAAACACATTCCTATCTGATTGGCTGGTGACAGCAAATATATTTCAACCAGAGAACTGCATATTCAACTCACAGCACTTCTAAATCAACCTTCATATCAACACTAAACATATACATGATATATAAATAAACTAAACATATAAAATAAAGATGGTAAACATAAAATTAATGTCACATGTTCTCTGAACCATTTCTCGACCTGTAAAGCAGAAGTCTGAATTTTATTATTTAGGGACATTTTTATTGTGAATGTGCTGCTGTATCAAATATGATCCCACTAAAGTGTCTGATCTGTTTAAAGAAAATTTTATTTGGAGGCCTGGATGTTCATAGTATACCTGACAGCCAAAATAATTATATCACAGACAAAACAATATGAAAAATATAGCTGTAAGCAGAGATAGCTCCAATCAGACTGGTCAGGAAAAGTCATGACTGGCAACATGGTTAGAGAACATCCAAGAGAAGCTAATGTGTGGCACTATATGTGTATCTAAACCCATGTTCCAAACAATTTGAATGTATATGATATTCCAAAAAAGTAAAAATAAAACAGCTATTTAAAAGAAAATTCTATTTATAACAGAATTGAGTTATCCTATTGACTCAGTATCATCTCTGCAATAAAAGACTCAGTCAGTTGAACAGCTTTCACCAATGGTAGCTTTGGGTTTAGTTTCAGCATCTATCTGCCTGGCATAATTGTATTTCAAATGATGAAATAGTTTCATTGTGAACCAGTGGACGAAATTACCTATTAAAAGTTGAACTTGTGAACCACATCTGTACTGTGCAGTATATTTACCAAGTATAAATTGACCTGAAATCAAAAGTTTTCAAGAAGATTCATCCCTGCAGCTGTGACCATTATACGATTCAAATAATTTTATTACTAATGTTACCAGTATACATATAATTACCAGTATATATATAATTAGCATGTTAGCATTGTTAGCATTGAAAAAATAGTGTCGTATCATAGTGTTGTACATCCTTCAAAATCAAGCTATGTGTAATATATGTGAAGAATTGCAGTTATATTGCACTGGATACCTCAGCTGGAAGGTATTCAGTGCAATAAGACTTTCTGAGTCAAGAAGATTTTCTGAGCAGATAGATAGCAAACAATCAAAACCAATCTTGCAAAAAAAAAAAAAAATCTTGATTCACCAGATCTATAACACCCTTTTTCTGACCCACAGTCTACTGTATGTGTGTGTGTGTAAATGTACACCTGTATATGTCTGGCACAATATCACAGTGGAAAGCTTTAACAACATATTGCAATGAACATACTGCTCATGGTTTTACTTTGGGTGTGATGTGGTGACTGGACCCGAGCTGACCACTTCAGACTCCCAGTAAGAAGCAAAAACTAAATCTGGGAAAAATAGATCCAAAATAAAAGTAAAACAAGACAAATTTAATTCAGTCACACTACTTGTGAAATCCTTCTGACCTCAGTCAAACCATTCACAGGATACATATCGCCAGTCTTTCGTGCTCCTACCACAGTTATGTGCTGTACATAATTTATGAGGTATCCTTCAATTAAGATTAAAAACCACGCAACTCCAATAACACACAAGTTTCCTGCAGAGCACGATGTAAGGACCCCCTGTAATCGTTAACCATTGTCCGAGGCAATGTGATCTCCTGTACGTAATTGTCTGAGGAGGGGAAAGATTCCTTGCTGTAACTGGTAAATAATATATGGAGCTTTATCTTTCAAAAGATAGAGACACTATCATTGTTGAAATGCAGTCCTCAACATCCATTCGATCAAGATATAGCCTGCGGGTTAAGGCAACTTTAAAGATAATGCTCTTTAGCAGAAGTAAGTACTGTCTTGCCTTATGCTCAGCAGTTTTGGAGGTTTCCAGTGGGATATGATAAAGCAGGGTATCGCACCTTTTATGCTCAGGCTGTTTGTATAATACTTCACAGCCTTCATTTATGATATATTTTCAAAATATTATACATAAATATGTCTAATGTTTTTTATGCATTATATATAGTATTGTATCACTTTTTATGCATACCAACTGAGCTAGCTTCACTATTAAATGGACATTAGCGAAGTAGCTGATTCACCATTGATAAGCTCTCAGCACACCATTAAATGTCAGCTGCTTGAAACTAGATATTGAGCTATAATACAGAAACTAATTAACTAGCAAACAAACTAGTTAATGTTTTTGAAATGATCAAACTGTTTGCATGTATCATGGCGCCTGAAAAGTTTCTATTGAGCCCTAGTCAGCAGGTTTGTTTATTGCTCCACCATTACAATGATGTTGAAGGTAATGAACTTCCTTGTGCAAATGCACAGCGCAGCTTGTGGGGGCCTTTCTTAAGAGGCTTAGTGGTCACAGTCAGGGGTACTGGATGAAAATGATAAGGGAATTGAGGGCAGAGGGGAAAAGTGATGGGTTCTTTTCGGCTCAGTAGATGGAAAACTGAGGAAAAGGGATGTCCCTTGCTTCGGCCCTTGAAGAAATCATTCACACCTAGCAGGTATCCAAAACACAGGTATTTTGAGCCCTACCAGTAATGAGAAATAAATTACCCAATCTGGTGCTCAAAAGAGCTGGATCAAAGGTGTGGAGCAAGATCCATTGGGACCTATAATTTTCCTGATTTATAAAACATTATGGCCTTAAACAGTTCTGCCCTCTTGATTGGAGATCAGAGGAAGGTTTAAGTTCTTCCTTTAATATGACCAGGCCTCTCTGGACACCAGTGCAGTCCTGCAACCCCTTTGCCCCTCCAGCTGACAGGAGCATATGAACACACCTTTCACAAGGCTAAAATGGGAAGGAGGCTTGTCATGAAGAGGGAACACAGCCTCTTGATGCACTGCCAAGTGGACATAAGACCTCTCCTTGGTAGTTCAGTTTACTTTCCTATGATGGTGACGGCTGCATAAGAACATTCCACACTGACATTAAATTCCACATGAGAGTAATCTACAGTATCCATGACACCAGATGCTGCCACACGTGGGTTGGCTCATTAAATAGGGCACCGCCTGAAAAGTATGCATTTTCTTCAAATTATTTCCAATGCCAATGGATATGCAAACAAATCATACTTTTGAAGCACTTACACCAGTTACAATAAGATTGTATAGGATTTTCTTTCATCTTCTGTAGTTCAGTTTTGTGCAAAAGTGACACAACGCAGCAACTGACAAACTGAAGAACACATAAAAAAGATATTACTTGAAAAATGAATAGATGAATAAACATGAGAGAAGCATGCAAATATTTCTCTGTTCTTACAGCTACTGTTAGGCAGAATGCATTTGCAGAAACAAGATTGGGGTGATATTATTGTAAAACACTGACGTTGATTGGAAATGACATCACAACAGTAAAGCCCAGCCCAGCTCACAATGCAAAAGCACACACAGTACTCTGTGAAGTAGCGGTTTTCCATGCTTCTGCTCAACTACAGTGTAAATACTGGCCATTATCTTGTGGGTGCAAAGAATTGTGATTATTTATATATTGTCTTTTAAAAAAGATTTTTTATTACTTTTCATGTTCTGTTAGTTAGGATGATTATTCGGAAATTCTACTGGCAGTAATATGGAATTTGTATTGTGTACAATATTTCTCAAATTGAACTGAAGAGAAACACGCTCAAATGTTGCAGCACAATGTTATGTTACAATAAATCAGTACGTGTATAGAAATCTATGGCTCTGTAATTGATTATAAATGTCTGGGAGTCAAATTACTAAAAGATAGACATGGAAATTATTTTATAAAGCAGTGCACCATGAAGATCTAATCTATGTGTGATGAAGAAAAACTGATCATGTAGCATATAAATAATCCACTAAGAGCAAAACTCTGTACACGGTGTACCTCATTATTATTTTTATTTGCTTGGCAGACTGCCTTATCAAGGGTGACTTACAGAGCTTGCATCTAATATTTATACCGCTGTATGTTTACTAAAGCAGTTCAGATTAAAAGCAGCTTGCAAGTTTTGCTCCATCAAGACCCCTAACTATATAATTGGATTAATTATTAGGCTTAATGAAAGCAGATGCTGGTGGTAATCAGAGTTTCAGCAGTCTACACTGAATATTCAGGCTCAGACTCTTACTGACTGATCATACTATGCAGTCAAACTAAAATACGTAGATCAAAACCAGCAGGATCTTTGGTACTCCAGGATAAGGGCTACCTACTCCAGGATAAGGGAGGCACTATTGGGTGCACTATTTGGATCCATGATGGATCCAAACCAGTAACCTCCTGGTTATTGATCAAGTTCCTGGTTATTTATTTTATGTAAATAAATAACAGGAAGACAACTCCCAATAGCACATATAGTAGTGTTTAAAAATTAAAATGGTCCTGGTGAAAACGTTTTAGAGACACCTGATGCCATGTGTTAGCGTGGCTCAAGAGCGCTCCTATGGTTTTCTGTGCTCTTCAGCCTCGTGGCTTTTGTGCAGGGAAGGATGCTAAGCCCATCACGTCTCCAAATCCTTTTCAGAGGTTATGCCTCACCATAAACATGCAGCACAATGCCGGAACACATTCCAGAGCTCCTCACCAGCTCGTAATGTCCCAGCCCTGAGAACACAGCTGCACTGTTCCCCATGGGGGAGGGGCCTCTGCATGAAAGAGGAGGGCAAGGGAGGTTTCCCATGTATGACTCTACAAACTAACTGAAATAACTTTCCCATATTTAAACTGAAAAACCACCCCAAATATCAAGAGTACAGCAATGGCTGAGAATTTCACACGAGAATATGAATAATAATAATAATAATAAATAAGAAGAAGAAGAAGAAGAAGAAGAAGAAGAAGAAGAAGAAGAAGAAGAATCTATTACATACATATTCATACTTCTGCGCAATGTTAATAAAACGTAAATAAGATTTGGTCATATGGAAAGTTCATATTGTATGTTTCAGGATAGATTAACACATTTTATCACAATTATTTGTTAATCATCTCTGAAACAAGACACTTCATGCACAGTAAAATTTCTTTAGTTCAAGAATAAGCCTGCTTTGCTTATGTGCTTTTGCAAAAGTTTTGCCAGCATTATTTATTGAACACTTGAGTTGGGTAGGTGGAAATACCGCTCAATTTACTTTTGTTCCAGCTAAAGTATGTATGCCCTTTTTAACATGAATAATTAATGAGAAATTCAACATGTCATGGTCTATGATTTTAACTGTCATTATTGCATTTGGTGCAGACAATTAAAACAAGCAAGTTGTACCTTTGGATACTTTCTGTGGCAATGCAAACTTTTTGTTTTGCTGGAATTCCATTGCAAACACCATTTTGCTTGTTTCAGT
This sequence comes from Anguilla rostrata, assembly GCF_018555375.3. Taxonomy (NCBI): domain Eukaryota; kingdom Metazoa; phylum Chordata; class Actinopteri; order Anguilliformes; family Anguillidae; genus Anguilla; species Anguilla rostrata. The sequence continues at coordinate 17,886,012 of NC_057936.1, forward strand.
CTACTTGAACTCACGCTCAGGTTGTGTCACCTCAGGTAGATTGTCTTTGTTTTGTTCATGATAACCTCACAGGCCATGTTATGGCTGTATGGAAATTAGAGCCTGTAATTAATTTTGTTCTTGGAACCAGTGTAGCCTCACTTTTAAGACTGTCTTTATTCCACTTTTGAGAAACAGTTCTGAAAGCTTTGTTTTGTTTTGTTATTCCCAACAGCAACAATAACTGTGGCACTTAAAATTGAGACTAAGGTGAACAGCTGGCGGTTTATGACAGGGATTCTCTCAGAAATGTATTGAATGTGCATGGGCCCATTTGAATCTTCCAATGAAGAAAGCATGGCTCATTTTCATATCAACCTAAGCTTTCCCTCCTCCTTTACATGACAGCAGGTGAAACAAAGTGCTGCCCTGGTAAAATACACCTTTCAACGGAAATGTGAACTACAAGACCATTCATCAGTTGGCCCAAGTCCATGATACCTCAGGTGAAACAAGAACAAAAACAGAGTCAATGAGCCAGTCTAATCATATGCATTTTTTACTCAGTAGTACTGTTATTTCAGAAAACAGCTGAACAACCGCAAGTACTATCACTGGACCCAGTAGCAGCACACAGAAATAGTTCCTAACGATGAATTACCTCCTAATGACTGTTAAATGAGCTTGATCAGAACATATTTAGTTTAAATCAAGAACCAGCAGAGAGCCTACATAGAACAAAAATACATGAAACATTCACTATGACAATTTTCTTTCCCACAATACATCATAAGAGCATAGTGACTCTCTTTCCACAGCAGCTGCCCAGGAACTTTTCCCCTCACATCTCTCTGCATTTGCATGTTTATGAAACTTGGGCAAAGGGCATCTGAAATAAATGAGTGTAGTTTGAAATCTTTTTCTTCAGATTGTCGTTATTCCATCGAGTTTAACAGCTTTAAAGAGCACAGAGACACAGAGGCTTTGCAGGGTATAATGCACACAGGGAAAGTGACATCTAACTTCTAAGTGTAAATATTTAATCCTGTGCCATTATCTCTGTGGCCTTAGAGCAGACACCTACTTGTGAATCTGGTCTCAGAGTATACAGTACATGAGAGAACGATGGCTGCAGTGCGGGCAGGGGGCTGGGTTGGTGATCATCCCCAGTTTCAGAAATGAATGACATTATTTCAGCTGTGGGAAATGTACATCCTAAAACAACTTCTTTCCTGCTCAGCGGTGGCAAGACATAAGGAGACATGGGGGAGTTCCAGTCAGCTGCAAGCTTCCGTAAAAAAAATAAAACACATTACACACCAGTTACACACTCAGACAACAACCGTGACAGGCTTACCCAAGAGATGAAAAGAGCTAATAAACTGGTGAAAATAGAGTCATTCTTGAAAATATAGACTCACAGATTGCTAACCTAATGAAGGCCATTGGGCCATACACATGGTCAAGATTTTCAAAATACTCACAGAAGCCACCGTAAACAGAGCCAGTGAATGCGTTTATATGGGAGGAGAAAATAAACAAGACTCTTGCAAGGTAAAAATGGACTCGGCTGCATAGCTGTGAAGTGAGAAACACAGCACTGCATAATTATGTGGATAAACAAACTTATTAATAATTCATAGATATCCCTCTGTAACACAAATATTATTTTTGTTTAAAAGAGAGCCAGTTAGATCATTTTAGTGAAGCTATTTATACCCCTCAAAGAAAAAACACCAAACAGGGTATGTTAATCTGTTATTTGTGCCACAGTGTGATGAGAAGAAATATCTTAGTCGGTTGCAGATTTTCTGATGTATAACCACATGTTTTTTTTTCCAGTGAATTAATTTTGACTGAAAACCTATACATAGTCATCATGTCTTTTCAGAAAGTACCAGTAATAGCCATTTTAGTTTACTTTTGGAATGATGTGTTATGGAATATACTGTCCTTCCAGACCTTTTGCTTTCAAAAGAAATAGTCTATGAGTCGTTATATGCCAAACCCTTTAAAAACAGTGGATTTTTTATCCCCTTACATGAAATAATCGCAATATTCATCGTTTTGTCTATTCCACTTACTATATGGATAAAGATATTACATTAGGTTTACATTGTAATCCATCCTATAGGCACAGACAACATACTTAAAACTGTGGTCACAGTCGCAGTGAAATCTTTTTTTATATTTAATTCCGGCATAAATTTTCTTTGTGACTTTTTTCTAATGATGACCCTAAGACACATTCGTTTTTGTATGTCTTAATGTTTTAAAATCAAATTGCAGCATGACATCAGGAACAATGTTGCGTAAATTTGTTAATTTGTCCATTTCTGTTGACATCCAAACTAATTTAAGCTTGATCTGTACACACATCTACACACAGATCACGCCGTTCCGACCACTGCCTGTCTTCCATTGCCTCTGATGCCTTACGGCTGGGCCCTGTTTGCAGGGAGATTATGAACGTCTCTGCCATACGTTCAGATGCAATTACAGCCAGATGTAGATCAATTGTGTTGCCATTCATAGCATTTTTAGGAGAATTAATGCCAATCTCTGACAGTCTTAGAAGGACTGCTATATTCAAACTGAGATACCAGGCATTTTTCATCTAGATGGCTGCATCCAGAAATATAATAACATATAATATAGATATGCATTTCCTCCAGAAATACATATTTATGAGGATATGCCTCTGTCCCCACTTATGTTGAACAGGATTAGCCTTGGCTGTGAGCTAAATTACCCCTGCAAGGGCGATCAAATGCCTTTGCGATTTATTTTATTTGTGCTTATGTTTGCATTTTACAAAATGATAGGACACTGAAACAGTCATAAGCAAAGTGATTGCAAACACTAATCACATATCATACAGAAAGGGGTTGCGGAAACATTTGGTAACCTAGCAAGAAAGTAAGACTTGCCTACATAACACTAAATTTGGTGTGCACCTGATAGTAAAGCATTTGATGATCATATACACTGTATGTATATCAGAAGAAATCAGGAGAAGAAATCAGAATGCAGATATAAAATGGGAAGCTGAGAGTTACTACTACAAATGAAGAATGGAAAGAGAGTCTTTGGTATACATGAAACTACAGTCTCACAATACTGTAGAGAATACCCATGGAAAAAGACAAGCAAAACATAGTACATTTGTTAACTCTGCTTGTTGGAAGAATTGTCCTGGAAACAAATACCTACCCTTCTCATATATTTTATTATTGCTCGAACTTGAAGGTCTTCAAATTATGTTAATGCTAAATGAACAGTGCTCACAATACACTCTACTGAGTGACTGAAACATATTAACGAGCATGGCAATGAACTATTAAAAAACATTTTTTTCAAATTGAGTTCCATTGGATGATGTCATTAGGTCAGTTGGGCCCTGCTGGATCTAGAATCTAATCTCATGCTGCAGTTGCCCCCTAATGCAACATATGTCATCAGCTTCCCTCATCTCTATGTCAGATGAGTATAAAAAGGCATTACTTTTCAGCTGAACTGATCCAACCACAGCAGATTCTGTCACAGCATGATAGCCGTTAAGTGGGATCCTAAAGCTGTTGCAGATGCACATGTTGAGACACTGTAAAATAGTTGATCATCTGCAATTTTGATGATGGGATTTCTGCTCAGGAATAAATACTATATTCTATATGATTGCGTTGAGTATAATCTCATTTAGAGTATAATCTCCTGTATGTTATGGACTGATGCACTCAGCATTGATTTCCGTGATTAATTGCAAAGCTGCCAATACCCTTTCATGCTGAATTTACCAGTTATAAGGTTACTATTGTGTATCATGGCCAATGTTATTTTAAGGGCATAATGTCTGCATTTTGAAGTGAGTGGAACATTTAGGGCTCTATTTTCAGGAATCTATGTCGCAGGCTGCATGAGCGCAGTCAAAGGTGTGGCGTATGGGCACACTGAGTGTGGCTGCTGAATGCTAGCATTTTCATGACTTACGGTATGCTCAAATAAACCAGTAGCCAGAAATGCAAGGACTACTGTTACTTTTGAGTGTAACTGCGAGCGCACACAACCTGATGTCTCTTCAGTCAGGTTACAAAAGGGACTGTATGTCAACACTCAAAAATATGGGTTTTATACCTTCTGCACCTGCGGCAATCAATTATGCACTCCATTATGCCTACAAATTGAAATAATGAATAGTAATCCAAATAGATGTACTATGACCAACTAAAACACAACAAAATAACAGAACTGTTTCTGTCTTACCGAACAGGCTAATCCTTCTGCTTAGCAATTTGTCAAATCTTCCTCAAATCGTCTCCTTAATTCACAGGAACATCATGCACAAGTCACTTTATCATAGCCACTTTTTATATTAGGCCTGGCACTGATACATATGTAGGTAAAACCAGCCTAATTAGTCAATTGTGAAGCCTTTTATTAGGATAACTTTTTTGGAAAAAAAATGATTTGAGCAAGCAGGTGGGGAGGGCACATATCATAGTCCATATGGCCTGGAAAATTTCTATGAGCTGCACTAAAATTGCAATCCGCTTCTCAATCTTGACTGACAGAACCCCAGCAGTGAGTCTCCTCCCACTTCGGCACATGGCGAGTCAGGAAATTACCAACAGCTGAGGCACATCAAAATTCATGATATAAATACCATTTCACTAGTGTGATGGCTTGCAACACGCCATGTGTCAGCTGGAAAATAGAGCCCTTAATGGCAAATATGTTTTCATCTTGTTAATTTAAAGTAGACCAGGAAATTGCCAGCAACTGTTTGACACCTCGAAAGTGTGATAAAGTGTTTTTGAAATTTTTAATTTATTTATGTGAATTTTGTTCTCATAAAAGTGTCACACTAGTTGTGTGAAATAACACATCAACATGTTATTTAATGCAACTTGAAGTTCCAGTTTCAATGATCTGTTGATGACATTTAGGTTATCTTCTAAGTTATGTCGTACCATCATGGAACATACACAAAGTAATCATGGGGTCCAAGTGGTAATTGACAGGTCTTCGTTGTATATAAACCACCCCTAGCAGAAACAAGGATAGATAATTTAATGGTGCATAATTCATCCAAAGGCTTAAAATTTAAATGCTGTTCAATGAGTTACTAAATTAATGATAACTGACTTAACATAGTGACTTTAACATTGCTCCTGGTTCCTTTTACCAGTTATGTACATAATTACAATTGCTTCAGTAGAATCTTCTTTAAAATAGAAAGAAACTAGACAAAAACAAATCTGAATAAACTGTTGCAAAGGCCTTTGCCCAATGCTAATGCCTCTTTTTCATGTGCAAATGTTCTCTTTGGAGGATCGCTGCTTTCCTTGATTCACAGGAACATCATGCACAAGTCACTTTATCATAGCCACTTTTTATATGAGGCCTGGCACTGATACATATGTAGGTAAAACCAGCCTAATTAGTCAATTGTGAAGCCTTTTATTAGGATAACTTTTTTGGAAAAAAAATGATTTGAGCAAGCAGGTGAGGAGGGCACATATCATAGTCCATATGACCTGGAAAATTTCTATGAGCTGCACTAAAATTGCAATCCGCTTCTCAATCTTGACTGACAGAACCCCAGCAGTGAGTCTCCTCCCACTTCGGCACATGGCGAGTCAGGAAATTACCAACAGCTCAGGCACATCAAAATTCATGATATAAATACCATTTCACTAGTGTGATGGCTTGCAACATGCCATGTGTCAGCTGGAAAATAGAGCCCTTAATGGCAAATATGTTTTCATCTTGTTAATTTAAAGTAGACCAGGAAATTGCCAACAACTGTTTGACACCTCGAAAGTGTGATAAAGTGTTTTTGAAATTTTTAATTAATTTATGTGTTAATTATGTGTTCTCACTATATAGTGGTCAGCACTAGTGTTGTGTGAAATAAACACCATACAAACATTTATTTAATCTACACTTTGAGAGTTCACAGTATTCCATAGATCTGTTTTGATGACATTTTAATGATTTATCTTGCTTAAGTTCAAATGATACTGTACCAATACTGGCAAATACACAAAAGTAACATAAATTGGTGGGTCCAAATGGTATATTGACAGGTCTCTTTTTATTAGAACAGCCCCTAGCTAGAAACCCAGCGATAGATAATTATAAAATGGCTGCATAAATTAATTCCTCCAAAAGGCTGAAAATTATGAATGCTGTTCAATTGATTACCTTAAATTAAATGATACATTGACTTTAGACATACGTTGACTTTAGACATATGCTTCCTGGTTTCCTTTTTACACAGTGTACTGTAAGTAATTTACAATTTGTCTTCAGTAAGAATTCTTCTTTTTTTAAAATAGGAAAGAAACACAATAGAAAAGGGAAATCTGTGAATAATTGCAAAAGGAGCCCTTTGGCCCAATGACTAATGGCCCTCTTTTTTCCATGGTGCAAATGTTCTGCTTTTGGAGGAGGTCGGCTAAGCTTTCTGCTCTCTGATTTAGCGGGAGCTCTGGGACCCATCCGATACCAGACTCCCCCACACTGCGCCTCCTTGACCTCCCCCTTCATTTACAAATGTTGCTCATTACAGAGGGGCTTACACACTCAAAACAGCCTTTGACCTTCTGCTTCTTTTCCTCTCTCTTGCCTTCAGTTTCCACAGGAGACGGGTGCCCACCGGCACCGTAAATCATAATGGCCAGGGCGGGATTAACTGTGGAATTGGATGTGGTGGGGCGAAGGTGGGGATGTGCGTGAAGCTGAGAATGGCGGGCTTAAAGCCATGCTGTACGTATGCCAACCTCTTTATTTTAATGCAGTTTTCCTCATCATATTGGAAAGGGTTGACGATTAATCACATTTTTTCTGTTGGCACTAATTCAGTCTGTATGGTGCTTGCAGCAGAGAGCCAACATTTGGTCTTACACAAAAAACAAACAAACAAAAGAACCACAGGGATGAATTCTGGAAAATCTATTGTGCTGAGTGTCTGTAGTCATATTTGTACTAAATGCCTGTCAGTCCAGAGTGAAAGGAGCCCGTTTCCTTATATAGAATATGACCTCCGTGTCCTCCCCTATATGTGCTGTTCTCTAATGCTCATGTGTGCACATGTGCTTTCCCAGGGCAGCTGCTCATGCTGTTGTAAATAGAATTGCTTAAGGGATATGTCCACCAAATGACCTGGAAAATATTGCATCCCTCCTATGCCCCCCCCCCCCATGCTACCATTTTACAGAAGATATCGAACATTTCAATCAGAGTAAATGCTACCATTTTTTTTACCCACTATATTTACACAGAACGCTATTGACTGTGAGGCACACTCTTTATACAGTACTGCATTCAGTGGCTGTTTCCAATGACCCACCTTAGCTGCAGGTTGGTTATACCTGATGTAAGCCATAAGTGCTTCTACAGAATATTGATGTGGACACAAAGCATGCTAGCTGATTCCTGATACAACCGTCGGCATGCCTAAGTGGGTCCAGTGGATGAGGTGGTATTTATGCAGTAAAATAACAAAAGTTGACTAAAGTTAAAGACAACACATTTCCTTTTCACTGATAAGCTAGTGATTTAATTCTCAAATGTGGTGTGCAAACTCATTCATGTATTTAACAAATATACAGGCAAGTATGGGTAGTACCTGCAAAGTCAAACTTTAAGAGTACTTTCATATACTGTATACTGTCAGAATTTAAATGCAACTCCATTAGTGCTCACAATGTGAAACCTGTGTGAAAATGTGTGCTCTCTACCTGGCAGGTGGTTTATAAAACAAATCCTGTAGCAAATATTTGTTTCTGTACTTATGTATGTAATTCTGTGCATTTATTCTATAAACATGTCCCAGGCAGGAGGAAATGCAATTGCCACTTCTCACAGTGGGTGGGTTGAGGGTTACTTCTGAGATCAAGAAATCAATCTGAAATATGTTTTCTATGTTATTCTGTGATTTCCTATTTGCAGATGCAGAATCTTAAACTAGCTTACTTTCCCTGACATATAACACTGATTTAAATGTGACAAAGTACCATGATACTAGCCCACCATAAATCTTGCTGCAATTCCTCTATTTTTATGTTTTGGCAGTCCCATTTTTCAATAAAATATGTGACTGACCTTCAGTGAGCTGCCAGTTTATAGGAATTATGTGCTTATTTGCATGTTTGTAACTGTACTTCAATTCTAAGTCAGCTGAGAGTTTATTTGTATTATGTGCATATCTGCATGGTACATCATTAAATACAGAAACTACATCATGTTTAAGAGCAGCAAGTGGATGGTATTCAACCAAAATGAAACCAAACAAAATTTTCACATTGTTTTTCATGCTGAAGACATCAGAAGGTGGTGGGCAGGAATTCAATTATTGCACATGAACAGTAGATTTTAGAGATTATAGGCTCAGTAGCTCTTGAGAAGTTAAGTAAGTATTAAACAACCTGCCGGACTGGATTGTATTACAGTAACACACATACACTTTGGAAGGGCGTTTGAAATGCAGATTTTTAACTGGGTGGTAATGGTTTTAGGGCACTGCTGGATTTGTTATTGTATGCTGCAGAGACATACTGTACTAGTATTTTCCATTTCTAGGAACTATGTTAGATCATGCTGCAGTGCTCTAGCTGTACTAAGCCATAGGAATGAACACACAAATTTAAATTAAGTGGGTATATTTATCTCAATGGTAGGAATTTTTTTTTTTTTTTTGTATTTTATTATTCTCAAAAATACTTAGCACAGTCATCTGATTATGCCTAAAATTTAAATGGCCAGTTACATGGTACATAGCATTATAGGGAATTACCCTTCTCTGGACTCTACCTATCCATATATACACATGCTGTTTTTTAAGCTTTTCTTACACATAATTTTTACAATCAATATTTTTTGTTCAGTGCAGTACGTCTGCAGGCATGGAGGCAACAATGTGCGAATGCATTAACTCTCAGGTGTTAACTTGAGACTCTAGTGTCTGCCCACCACATTTGAGAAACGCTTCTTTACAAAATACATTTATACCATTGCTTAAGTATTTATTGGAAAGTACAAGATTACGAGCTACAAAAATGTTTCATTTTAATATGTAAAGCAATTAGGATTATTACAGAGGTATATCATTCGTTATTATAATCTAACATGTATTGCACGTGTGTTTCGAATAGATAAATCTTGCATGAAATTTTTCTGGTTGACTGCTCCTGAAATGCTGTCGACGTGTGTGGGTCTTTGGTGTGTTTGGGAGAGAAAGACCCGCTGGCGTGATTAATGAGGTTCCTCAGAGGGGCGGCGGGAGGCGGACCAGACAATCGCCGGCCCTGCCTCCGGCCTGCCGGAGTTGTCCTTCACGTGGGAACAACAACAACAACGAGAAAAAGGCCGCTCCCCTCCCGTTTACTCAGACTCCACTGAACTTCCTGTCCTTCATCTCCACTCGTATTGTTACTGAGGATGGGGGTGGCGAGGGGAGGGGTGGGGGGGAGGGTGTCAGCACAACAGAGCCAGTGTGTTGGGGCTGGCAGGGCAGCTGGGGTGGATGGCGCTGTCTCAGTGGCCCCCGCTGTCTCCCAGCAGCCCTGTTTCTTGCCCCCAGGGCTCCGGCAGCTTCGCCTGTGCAGTGGTAAAACAGGCTTTAACCTGCTCCTCTTCTCAATGGTGCCCATTGTGTGGGGGATGTGTGCACCAGCTTTCGCTGCACAGGGTTCCCTCTCTCTCTCTCTCTCTCTCTCTCTCCTGTTCTTGGAAAGGTAAAAAAAAAAAATCACCCAAGCAGCCCACAGTGCCACAGGGGTGTGGGTGAATTTCCCTTTTTAGGTGTTTTTTTTTTTCAGCAGGCTGAAGACTTCTGTCGTAACCACACCACAATGACTTCTTCAAACGGGGTGCAGTATTCTTGTTAGCGACGATCAGTTGTATTGAAAATGGTATAATTTTCACTTTTTTTTCAAAGAAAAAAGAATAAATGAGAAGCACAGGCTGTTGCAAGTGCGTAAAGAAACTGACAGGGAAAGCACACCGTGACGTATTGATTGGAAAACGTCCTCTGGGAATTCCAAGGCGGCACTAGAACAGTCACATTCCATTTTGCTTTTCCAGAGGCTCTCTTTTCCACAAAGAATCTGAGACGCCTACTTGAAATGTCACAAGGCACCGGCAACGCATAAACAGTGGTGTAATATTAGGAACTATTTATCATTGGTGATATTTATCTAGTTGCAGCAGTTGCGTAAATTCTGCTCAGGGTCTTGACATCTGTATCAGTGTGCACTTGACAAATCCTGCTCTGCAGTCTTAAGGATTATGCAGAGCACACTCAAACCTGGGTCTCCTGTGGTCAGAAGCAGGCAGAATGATGGGGTGGAGGGGGTGGGGTGGGGTGGGGGGTGGATCTGAGCAGCCTCTTTTTTCTTTGGGCTGCATTTGTGTCACCTCCCTAGCCAGCCTTTTGTTAACTCCAAATGACTGTGGATTTGTTTAGTTAACCCACCGCAGCCTAAGGGCGGATTTCATTATCTCCCCACTCTCAGGCTCTCTAATTGGGGATCAATGCTAACGTTGTGGCACCTGTGATTGGCTTGCACATCTGCGTAGCCTTGGAAACATGCATTCACAAGCAGAGAGAGCGATCCTGCTGCCTCGTCTCCTGTCACCAGCGCTCTGTCATCCTCGTTCAGTCCAACTCTAATGTTCACATGGATTCGCTTATGTGGATAGACATTTCAGTCAGCTAACAACAGTCCATACTTCTATTCAGTATGCAGCTGTATGGTTCAGAATAATTACTAAAAATTGTGCATTTTATCTCTAAAGCAGGAGTGGCAGGAATGCAATTCCAGCCACACCCGAGTTGAATGTCTTGAATTGTGCCTCCTACTTTTAAATAACGGATGTGACCTTAATGTTAATCGTTATTATAATTTGCTAACCAAGTCTTATAATTTTCAGATAATTTCAGTGTGATAAGTCAGCCAGATACAAGGAGAAATTTAGAAACAAATAGTCACATTCTAAGCATAATAAAATATTTTTCTTATTGGTTCCTTTGCATTCTTAGTGCTGTTAGGATTCCATATTAGAACGGCAGAACTGTACAGTCAATATTATGGATCGACACTCTGCTTGTGCTAAATGCTTCTCAATCCCAAGTTTTTGTTAGGCTGGTTACTTATCCATGCAGCCTCAAGGCTATGATTTGTTACAAAATATAATTTCTTACAGTTTTCAGTTAGCTTTATTGCACCAATACGGCTAATCCAGACATGACTGATAACTGTAATTAGATAGTTGTAAGCAAACCTGAGAAGGCTGAACTCTTTTCCCTTCACCTCTATGTGTAGAATCCTGAATCAATCAGAGATATGAGAGACACGATGGGGTATCAATGATGTATATGAGTTTTGTGGTGGGATATCATTCAAGCTGCCATGCTGGGTAATAAATGCAAACAGAACACACAGTGATGCTGTAATTAGGAATTTGCTTCACCAGTCAAATTCTTAGATTGTGTCAAAAAGAAATATATTTCTCATTTTGAAAAAATTACATTTTGTCATTTTGTTCTTCTTGTGTGCCCACAGTGGGGGAATCATCATTATTATGTTTGTATATGTAATGCATATGTCCTGAATGACACCAAAGAGGAAATTTGCACTAATAAAACTGGCAGTGAGTTTTTTTTGCGATTGGCTTTGTCCATTGAATAGAGAATTAGGGTTTGTGATATTTGTGACATTCCACATGATCTGAACAGATTTGACTTGCCTGCCATTTGTTTGTAGCAATGTAGCACAGTGCTTATGGACATGGGCTTGTAACTCAAAGGTTGTAGGTTTGATTCCCAAGTGTTGTACTGCAGTTGTACCCCTGAGCCAGGTACTTAAACCACTTCAATAAACATCCAGTTGGGTAAATACATTGCATGTAAACAATGTAAGCTGTGTGAGTCACTCTCGATAAGAGTACCTGCTAAATACCTGTAAATGTAAAACGACAGGGTCAGTTCAATAGGAATATACATTGTGTATTTAGCCTTTTTCTTTACTACTTGAAATATTTGAATTAGCTGGCATTTAATTGGTAATTGTGCTGGTTTAGTAGAAAAAAGCACAAAAGAATGTCAGTTAAATTATTGTGATGTTAAATCCTGAAGAACATGACTGTAGAGTTTAATCCAAACCATCTTTACGTGAGATGGAAACCATCGCAACAAATATGTGTTTGATGGCTGTGCTATAGCATTTCTAAAATGCGCTAAAACCTTGTAGAATTTGCTTTGGATTATAGGTGAAAAGAACATGAAAAAAAAGACATGAATTGCATGACTCTATCCCTCTCCACTCAATCATCATTGCTTGGAAACATGGAGTGAAAATGAAGCAGGTTTTAATTTTAATTATCAAAACCTGTGAGAGGTCACAAACTTAAGTGCAATCTACTTTGTCCCAGTGTTTATTTTAAGCTACAAATATGTAAATGTGGAAGCTGAGAAATAAGGAGGCGTTTAGAGTTTAATAGCTACAGGGGCAAGCATGTCATTTCCCTCCCTCTTCTTTGGTGAAATCCTCTTTGTTAGTAACAGAGATTTTGTCATTTTGTCACAGCTGATCTGAATGAGCAGTTAGCACCCCAGACCTTATAGAATGGTGTTTTCCTGTGAAACAGTGGGGGTGTGGTACATTGTCCTCTGTCCTTAATTAGGTTTTCCAATGTTGTTATTTGCACTGGACTGTGAGCTGGATGAGGTTTCCTTGGAGAGGGAATTAAACTTTGATAAATTCTTCATTGCAAGCATGAACACTAAACTGAACCTAGAAAAAAGGCAATGCCACTTCTTAGGCGTGAACTAGATGTCACAAGGTTCTTGTTGTAGTGCTTCTGCATAATTATCAGCTAAGGCGTACTCATCTTCTAATACTGTGTGGGAGGGGCTCTTGATAGCGCACACACAAAAACAAACACACGCACACTGTTTTTTTTTTTTTTTTAACTGTTTAACAACACCACAACTTCCTTGGCTCTGACTCTCCCTTTCTACATCTGTAGTGCCTTGCTAAAGCTCAGAACGAAATGCTACTGCAAAACAGATTCTTTCCCCTGCAGAGGAGCAAAATCAATACACTGCTTAAACATCCCGTACAGTCCTTCGGAGATTGGGAAGCTGTACAATGCAGACGTTCAATCACTCTGGTGTATGTTTCAGTGAACTGTGTTTACCTTGTGTGTATTTTTCATGGATTTTTGTTTTGTTTTGCTTGTTTGTAGTATTATTCATATATTGATTTCAAATGCTTTTAAGAAGGTATGTGGGCAGACATCAGTCAGACACATGTATAGACGGCTGGTGGCACCAGCATAAAATATCACATAATAATCTTAAATCCAAGATACATTTTCTACAACGAGAGCATTAGCTCTCAACAGACAGCAAGGTTTTTTTTTTTTCTCCATACAAATGAAATATCCAGTGTATGCTTTGGGTGCTTGAATTGTATAGACTCGTAAGATATGGCCTTTGTATTCAACAAAATGCAGGGGTCTCCTTGGCAGCTTTAATGCATAGATTCCTGCTTGTTGTGTGTCAACAGGTAAAGGAAAGAAAGCACATGCACTGCATGTGAGCGTGACAATAAGGAAGTGCTGCAGTCATGAGGAAATAACCTTACTTGCACTTTGCATGTGCTTTCAGTATATTGACCCATGATCATTTCTGGCAAAGAATGGTCAGTTGTTGGAAACTAGGTCTTGTGTATGCATAATGGAAAAAAACAGAGTAATGCTTTTTTGTTCTGGGCAACTCGTCAAAAATATGAATCTTGTGAAGAGTTTATAAAATTAAGTGTCATAATATAAACCGTGATTGGTTAATATCATGCAAACAAACATATCGTATCCAGCACAAGACGTGAGAACAGGACTCTACTCAGAAAAGTGTAGTCACCATGAGCATATCAAAAAGGAAAGGATCATGAGTCCATTACAACATGTAAGTCTGTTATGTAAGTGCATTATTTCAGAGCATAAATAGGGTTTCTCAGAATTTATGATTCCTGAGAAAATCTGACTCCTGTCACCTGTAAAGCCATACTCCCCACTTGGTTTTGTTGTTTGTTGGCAATGCAGTTCCATTTTGTGGAGGAAAAAGGAACATAATCGTCACATTTAATTAATCTCATCTTCATCCATTTCCCCTGTAGTGTCTACAAACATTTGGGCACCGCTGGTCAAATGATAGGGGTTGTGGCTTTTATAAGCGGGCTATTTGGACTATGTGAGGAAACCCACAAAGACCATATACAAATTCCACACAGACAGGCCCCACCTGGGACTTGAACCCAAGACCTTCTTACCACGAGGTGACAAGCAAATTGACTATGCTTTAAAAGGAAATCAAGCTGAATGTATTCTACAAGAAAGATGCAGTTCGAAGCAATGAGAGTGTAGTCTATTCAGAGATATGATGACATTCCTTTATGCAAAGTCCTTGAGACTTAAGAGGCGACTGGAAGGACATTCCTCAGTGGCCTTAGTGCAGGGGCAGTGTGGATCTCATTCCTTCAGAATTTGGAACATTTGGCAAAGACAGCATAATGTTATTTTTTGCATATAATACATGAGAAATTAATGTTGATTCTTGGTAGGCAGTTTAGGTCACTTTTAGCAGACCTTGGACCTCTGGAATGAAGACACCACCACTGTGGTGTTTTGAGGGAGTTTGGAGGGAGTTTGTGACGCTGGACTGGCGACAGCAACTGGGCTGGTCATTCCCACTCAGCATTAACTCTTTCACTGACTTGGGGTAAGACTGGTGAAAGAGGACAACTAATAAATTTCCAAATCATTTCTGTTCCGTTTCATAGTCTTATTAAACTAAATCATTAGGCAATAACCCATGCTGTTTTATTCTTGGCCTTATATGGTTATGTAACATATTGATGTGCTTCTATTTGATTCATTAAAAATGTGGATTGGACCAAAGTGTGTGTATATGTACGCCACTGTTTTTTAAAATTTCAAAACTTTTCTATGGGCAATTGTGTCAGGAGTGACCAAGTACCGATATAGATAAAAAAGAGAAAAGGTTTGAGCTGAGTTTCTTGTTTCTCTTGGAGGTGAACTCATCAAAACATTAGTCAGCCTGTCTAGCACTGTCTCTAAGTGAAGCAGAACATGCCATTATGTGACACAGAAGGATATAAACAACAGCGTAAAGAGAACAGCACTTATATTTTGAAAATTGATTTATTGGAACAAAAAAAGCAAAAACATATATTTAGATCCAGATTAATAAAGATTGCAGAACATCAACTTTCTACCATTTTAATCATAATCACAGAACACAAACATTCTACCCTATTAATCAAAATCACAGAACACCTTCATAAACACTCGAAATGGCTTTTTACAAATCTACGTAAAAGTTGCTCAGGGCTAAGACAAGGCTGACTTCAACTGTTTCTGGTATTTTTCCATTCTTTTCTTTTTCAGACATGTATTAAATTCTATTAAATTTGGCTCTATACATTGTCAGATGTGAACTGAATATCATGGTAAATGAATCATGAGATTGTTTTCTATCATGTCCAATTTTGGTAACAAATATACAGACCTCAATGTTTCTGTGACAGACTTTCCAGAGAACAAAAATTTTCCAGTGAACAAAAAAAAAAGCAGCCTTTTATTTTTTTTTATTTTAAGGGGTAGCTGATGATGTCATATCACTGGACAGGCTCTAGTCTCAGAGTAAAGACATTCTTCTGGGAGGTGATTGGCTGAGTGCCAGTGGGGGAGGGCCGCTTTCCCTTTGGCTTTAGCTTGACCCTACACTGTGCAGTTCTCTTTTCATTTTACTGTCTTCTGAAGTGGAGTCAAAACAGTGCAGGAACAAGCTGTACACACCTAAGATTACATCAAGAGATACTGCAGGATTTTTGAGCAGGGCCTGTACTTGCATTATTACAAGCATTCACACAACAATATATATTTGATTAATGTACTTAACTTGCTTTTTAACTAATAGTCACATAGTCACTTCCAAGAAAATATGTTGCCTGTATTTTCCAAAGGTTTATTACCTCATATTATTTTGTTTCACAATGCTGTCATAAAGATCAGTAATGTTGTTGTTGTTACTATCAACAGTTGTAATGCTCTAAGTAGTAACAGTACAACTTGGACTTCTTAAAAACAGAATGGCCATGACGATATTTGTCATTCATTACATTTGCAGGTAAACAGTAGCCACTTTTTATTCTTACCACTTGGGCCAACAGTCTGATCTCAGTGTTCCAGTATTTGTCTTATTACTCACCATCATGGCCACGTCACTGTATTTTTTCCACACCGCTTGTGTCTCGGAAGCCAAATCACCGTTCCTGTAAAGAACATTATACACTATAAACATTATAGCATCAGAACACATTTATGAGCTTCAAGCCACCCACTATTTTCAGTGAAGTCTTATTACTTCGTTGCTGTTACAAAAAAGTATATAGCCTATAATAACAATTCTTCACATTTACTGTTGGGGGAGTGGATTTGAAGCAGATCGTTTAATGATAAATTGGCACATTGGCACAATGCCCACAACACGTGCAGCCATGGGTTCCTCTTACAGATGGAAAACATTTGGGGTTATTATTATGCTTATTGTGAAACGTCTCACAGAGCAAAGTCTTTGGCACACTTAAAGAGAACTCTGTAATGTATTCAGGTCTGATTGAGTGGTTTTGGCAATGTATCACCCCTCCCCCGCAGTGAACTTCTCTCTTTAGAAAAAAGACAAACTATTCTCCCTGAGACTATATGTGCTTTGTTATCCTTTTTTTGTATGTTTTCAACAAAAGTATCTGAATCTGATAAATTGAAAGAGAGTAAGATGGTGAAAATAACAGAAAACATACCTGTTCTTAGTCACTGGTCTTGAACTTCACAACAATATATGCCTTGTTGATATGTAATGAATGCCATCTTATGGTACTTTCTTTTTTCATTGAAAGCTTATCATTTTCTGGCTAGTGATTACAGAACTTACTGTGACTATAGCTTATTCCAAGATTTGAGCACGTATATTATTTTTAATGTGCCATATGTTACAATTAAATAAAGAAGTGTTTGCCAAGAGCACACTAAATATCTTTTGTGAGAAAATTGTTCTATGATTAAACACACATAACAGCACAAAAACCATATAACATTGAGTACAAACATTCAAAATGTAAACCATAGCCTTGTTTAATGCAGGAATGGTTCTAGGCATAGGCGACCACCCATCTGCATAGTCAGCATCTGCTCAGGGGGTACCAAACAGGTCTGCAATTGCTGTCTGCATCACAGAACCCCCCATTGCCACCCCCTGCGTGCAATCTCACCAGGGGCAGCAGAAAGGCTACAGCCATTCGGGAAAACAAAGTATTCAAAATATATTATCTGTATGTCTATATATATGCATGTATACAAGACTGTATGTCAAAGTAATAATATAAAACTATGCACTTCTCACATTTTTGAAATATATAACATATCACGTAATAGTTCCAGTTTAAAACCTGAGCATTTTAAAAGATTGTTCATCCTTAAAATGCATGCATACATATAGCACTCCTTTTGTAAATGGAAGTAAATGCCTTTGTAATTACTGAGGTCATGTGATGCAAAGTTCCACGCACCCTGCAGACATGGGTATTTATTGTGTTTAAATGCACTCAGGCGACAAGAGACCCTCTCACACAAAGACAGTCTGCAGTCTCAGACATTATGGCTCTCGTAGGCCATTATGCCATTCCACTCACCAGTAAATATATTTTCACACCACGCTCAAGGCCAGTGCACAGACTACTCAGCTCTTTTGTATGTTATCATTATTATGCTGCATGTTAAGTAACTGAGTAACTAAACTTGCAAAGCACACACTGTAGAAGCAGACAGATTTCGCTCCATGCTTCATGAAGAATGTTGTAAACATATAGTTTGATCTGAATGAAAAACACCATTATGCACTGAGATTAAGCCAGTGGGGTCTACACCATCCAGCTGAACATGCTTCTAAGGCTTTTGGGGCAACTTCCTGTATGGCACCCTGAGGACAACCAAAATAGTGTGAAAAAGGTCCATTAGCATACTGTATGCACATAGCATCTTGAAGCCGTGCCCTGAAGCTCAGCTGAATGCAACACCTGTGTTGACTTTGGCAGAATGTGCTGCTTACTTTTTTTTTTTTTTACCAAGTTAAGAAATGAAAGCAAGTGCCTGGATCTTAGAGTTTCTGCCACTCTGTAAATGAAAACTGGAGTTCAGTGCTGTGCAGGTGGTTCCTTCTAATTAAGATCAGAATACCATAAGCAGTACTGGGAATGCATTAAGGGGGTGATATTTGACTTAAGGCCAGGGTAAACTTGCACATTGAAGCCCACATTGTGTGCGACCAAGTACTTTTTGTCTTCTTTTCATGCTGTCGTACCCTCAGCATCAAAGCTCAGCGTGTGTGGTAGGTCTTCCCAAAGCCCCCAAACCCCATAACTTCCAAGGTAATGTGTGCTGTCCTGAGACTTGATCACTGGTGTGACTGCTGCTCTGCAATGAGCTGACAGTGAAGTAATGGGGTCCATTTGGTAATGACAAACACATGATGCTGAATCAGTTTTCGGCATGAGGGACATGTTTCTCTGATCGGGGAAGGCTGGGGGTTGGGACTGGGGAGGCGTCAAAAGTCCGAGTGCTGTTGTTAGGCCACATCAGCTCCTGAAAGTGACCAGTATAGTGGAGGTTAGGCATCCCTCAGGGCTTTGCAGTAAAGAGAGGCAGCTGACTCCTGTCTCTCAGACTACAGACTCCATCAGAGCTCTGCTCTCTGACCCCTCGCACCATTAGTCTGTCAGCAGTGGACGAGAACAGGCAAGGGAGGAAGGATGTCCAACCTGTGGTGGGTGGAGAGCCGGGTGTGCGGGCGACAGCCTGGCTGAACACCATGGCTGCTTTGCCGTTTACAGGAAGGGCAGCTCAGGCTCTTGGTGTAAAATAAGACTGGAGGACAATGGCTGTAAATTACCGTCTGATTAAAACCAACAATTACACATTTTCTCAAATGTTGATTTTCCTCGTTCTTAATTTAGAAATTCTTCCTGCTTACAATTATTCTTCATAATTTCGGTTTACTGTAACATAATATTACTGATGACGCAGTATTATGAAAATGACGATGTCACAGTTCTTTCCAGTAAGTCACATGACTCATCAGTGAAAACTGAGCTGTGTTGGAGATTTTTATAAAACTGATTGTAAAACAGAAACAACACTTCTGACGCAACTCTGTCAGAGCTAAAATTGACAAACGTAAAACAAGTCCGGAAGAAAACAAACAAAAAATTATTAACAATGCAGTGTCTTTTTGTTTCTTCTGCTTTCTCGATAGATGACGGATTTATCACCAAACGTTTCACTTTTTCGTTAAACATGCGTTGGCCACTAGATTAATTTGTACTTTTTATAGTTCAGAACCGTGTAATGGTGTGACAGAAGTTTAACCACTGTGAGCAATACGTCACCGTCTGGTTTTATACGTTTTAGCCATACGTTTTTGAGCGTTTTTTCCGCTGTTGCGTCTCGCTCCCGTTCAGGCTGTGTACACATGTCCCCAGGGCAGGGGTTGGCTAGATAATGAAGGCGATTGGCTGTCAGGATACGAGTGCGCCAGGGCAAGAGTGCTCGGAAGGCAGGAAGCCGTGTGGGCAGTCTCTCTCCCCTCTCCCCGTGTCACCGCTTGCGTCAGACGGCAGGAGGGAGTTTTCCACTGACGAAAAAGGCTGCGCTGCTGAGCAGGCTGGATCAGACAAGGGGAGGCTTCAGCTGGTACGGTACTCATACAATAGCGAGACAAAAAAGCCAGCAGTCTATGCAAGCACAAGCGCAATTCTTTGGATTTCAGTATACTATCACTATATTTCACTGACGGATTTCTTGTCGTTTTACTAATGGTGAACGGATACTTGAACCCCTGGTAAGTAGGCTACTGCATTATGTTGGTTATTTAACACCAGTCTTGTAATTTATGTTTCAAGACCGCCGGACTGGACTCTAGCCAAATAGTTTGAATGTTCTTTGCCGTATGTCACTCGAACAGAAGAGGTAGTTTCGGCAATACATGAAATACATACATATATTTTTCATAAGTAAGTTTGAATTTTCCAGTCTGTTGAAACATTAAACGCGCTAGTTGGTTTAACTTTAGGAAACGATCGCACGTCTATTGAATTTTGTCTCTTAATGTCTATAATAATGTTTACTTTGGTTAATAGTCTGCTTACATTTTTAAATAACGCGTGTTTATCTGTTGGGATTACTATTTAGGCTATTGTATCATTTTATACTAGTGATAAATGGTTAGGCTATAATGTATGTATAATTAAGCTGTTCGTGATGTTGTAAATGATAGTCATTTTTAATTAGTGATAGTCGTACATGGTGAAAATGCATAGGCTAGGTACATAAAATATTTTGCTTTATTGGTAAACGCAGGTGGTGAATAACATAATTTCTAATTTTGATATTTTTTAATTGTACTGGGATCCGTCGGATTTTTATTTATTTATTTATTTTCCCCAGCACAGTGGGCTATGGCTTGAATATGCGAAATGAGGTAACATTGTGGCGGACACCGTGTTGATTTATGCGATAGCCTACTACATAGACGATGTGTGCACAGTAAATTGATTTCTTGTTCCTCTGTTCTTCTGTCTCTGGTTGTTACACGAGCGACTCCTGAAGGAACTACAGAACAGCTGATTGAGGCCAGCGTTTAGCGGAATGGCGTTGCAATTGTAATTAGCATTAATCACCAGGGTTGAGAAGGTCAGCACTAGAGAGATTGTCCATTGCGAAGTCACGTTGAACACGACGTGATTGAAATCCTGACTATTTATGCAAGGCTTGTAAACCATCCTGCTTATTTATTTCGGTAGTGTTTGTAATCATTAAATATCAGTTTACCAGGTTTCTGCGGTGATTGTTTGTCTTATTCTCTTTTTAAAAAGAAATGAATATGATATGGCTTCGGTCTGGATAATCACTTATTCTTTATCGTGTCTGGTACCGTTTGGTTATGGTGTTTTCGATGTGCTTGCATTGATTTCTCCCCTAATTCATGGCAATTTGCAGAAAATGAAACGTTAATGGTTTATTGTTTTAGCGGGATGATGGAAACTTTGGGGATCTCTGGTGCGATATTCACATGCTGGGATGTCTCGGCTGTAATGAGGGGGCGGGTGTACAATTTGCCTAACCCTCGTGAATGAATTAATAGGTATGATAGATTGACGTGATGTGTTCTGTAGTACAAGTCTCGCCCCGCATGTGTTTATTGTTTAGTGTTGTATTTGTAATGAGTCCTCCAGTTTTATCTCCGGTTTTGAGGAGACTATCACTCCGATCCCTTTAGAATTATATAGGCTACAACACATCATTTGTCGCGGACCAGTAGGCTATTCTTTTTCCCACAGGACAAATAACGAAATATAAGCACCCCTCGGTCTCAGGTTTCTTTCTTTTTATACGTATACTGGGCTTTTAAAACTTTACTGTTGGTATATACCATCTGTTTAAATAGGTAAAACATTCTTTTTGACATTTAATGCAACAGTGGACTTAAAAAAACTCATGATTATTTACTTCAAGCATTGGCCTATAGTCACGTTTTCAATAGAAGTTAACTATATCTAGTGTACTTTTGCTACACTACAGTGTATATTTGAGTTTATAATTGGACTTGTTAAGCTATGTTAACTTAATCACAAATGGTTGTTAACAGGCAAATAAAGATGTGAAGCCAGAGTTGTGACGCTTATCATTGTGGACAGGTATGAACCTGTACTAACACTCCTTCAGGGGAATGGCAGATCATTTTCATGCTGTCATTACACTTCTGTTCAAAAATGAATTCAGGAGAGTTAGGGAAATTAAGTCAAAGGTATAGGCGTGATAGGCACATTTACTGACATTTGATTCACCTGATTTGCCAATTTTCCTTTTTCAAAAGCAGTTCCTCGTTATCAAGATGGCATGTTCTTTCCCAAAAGTTGGGAAAAAGTGCTCCACCAGTCACATGATAGACCTACAGCATCTGACAATGCGCAGTATTTAATATACGTGCATGAGATTGGCTGTGAGGAGAGCCAGGCTGTAATGCACACAGGGTCAGTACATGGGTGGGAGGTGGGTGTGTGTGGGGGTGGGGGGGGGGGGGGGGGGGGGGGGGTTGAGGAGACGGACAAACTGCCGGAGACGATCAGACCGGCTCGCCTGTTTCCTGTTTCACCCCTGGCCTCAACCGCTCGCCACTTTGACGCGGTCCCCTCCCCAAAAAACAAGAGGTGTGAGACTGTGTGGAGTTTCTCAAACAGGCAGTTTTTTTTTTTATACGCACGGGAGCTCTCGTCTCAAACCGCAGGAAACGGCTCTCCTTTACTGCTTGCACGCTCATCACTGGAGGCCCCCTATTATGTGAAAGCAGGAGCAACAGCACTGTAAATCAAGTGTCTTCTCTCTGAGTGTCCCTTCATATTTTTTTTTTTCCTCCGAGAAAAAAGCTGCAGCTTTTGTGTGTGCTTAGCGGGAGAGAGGGAGGGAGGGAGGGATTTGGAGGTTCCCTTTCAGGGTTGTGGTAGCAGAGGGGGCCGCCATCTGCATTGGGGTTGTCCGGCACTCATTGCTGGAGCAGGGATGGTGACCTCTTGTGCCCCAGACAGATTTTACCCGAGATGCCTACCCCCTACCCGCCACACAGACACGTGTGAACACACACACACACTGCCCCACCAAGCTAGAACCCCTCCCCCCCAGAGAGTGTCCCTCTGCCTATATCACACTGGCGGTCTCGCCATTCAAAAATTTTCACGGTAAACTTTTAATAGAGGCCATAAAAAGAGGGACAAATCATGTCTGAGAGGGCCCTATTCCAGTCACTGTTGGAACAGCTGAATTAGCACGCAGTTAACTTGTTTTAAGTGTTCTCAGATTCTCACTGTGTTTAAAGCTGCAATGCTGCTTTTAGAGTTGTTTTCTCTTTGAGGCTACTTTTGAGGCAAGATGGATAATTTTACAGGGTTTCTCCCTGATTCAGACTCAATGTCAGCATGGATCTTGTGCTATTGGCAAACCTCAGGATGCATTTGTTTGATTTGGTGCCCTTTGCCATGTTCTGCCTTGAATACAGCCAAATGTAAATAATTTGCACATTTGCGACAGCACAAAAAATCATTTATGTTAATTCCATCAATGACATTAAACTGCTGTGTTGTCGCAAGGACCAGCACAATAGTATTTAATAAAGGTGGTGTGATGGAATAACTGTTAATCAAATGCAACTTTGCAAACAGAGTACGTAACTCACTGTCTTAATCTGTTCTCTGGCCTGCTGTCGTGTAATACCTGTAGGATTGATGTTGTGTGGAGCATTTTAGTTTAGCCTAGAGAGGATGCCTAGTCTTGTAGGAATAGTAAGCATTGTATAGGAGGAGCACATCTGGGTTAAATATTTGCAGTGTTATCCCCAGAACAGTGGGAGTCACACTGTAGGCCTGAGCCGTAATATTATTTATTTGTTTAAACCCCCCACCCCCTTCCCCCCTTCATTTGGAGCGATTGAGTGAAAGGGGCTGAGGCCAAAGAACAGAATGTCTCTTTGGCAAAGTGGACTATGAAGGATTACATTTTTTGTGAAAACAACTTCTGAAAGTGCCGTAGTTCCCACTGATTTGCCAGCAGGTGGAGTGCTTTGCTCTAATACACCGATTCCTGGAGTTATTGAATGCATACATGATGGTAATACACCAGTGTAACAGTGGGTGCCTGCTATTTACCAAAATAACGTTTTTTTTCCTCTCGATGCCAGTACCTAAAATACATATTTATAGTCAAAGTAAATGGAGAAACAGCTGCACTAACAGGTCACTTGCCTTCTTAAATAATGCAGTTCGGCTGACCCTGTGCATTATTAAATGACAGGCACATTTTGACAGAATGACAGTGAATTTCTTGGTGCAGCTGCATTAGTGATTTAAGTGAAGTGATTAAGTGGCACTGAGCATGTGACCCAGGAAATCGTATTCTGAATGAAAGCCCTTGCAAGTCCTTCGAGCAGTGGGATGGGGGGAATGTTTGCAGAGCTTAGGTGCTCTGTGCAAGAGCTTTCAACATCTGCCTTCCCATCATGCCTCGCCACCGCTCGCCAGTGACTGGGGCTAGCTTGCACCCACTGGTTCATCAGCGTGTTCAGTCAGACGAACAGCTGGGTGGACAGAGTCGCCGTGAGCAGCACGCTTGCACCCTGCTCTGTTGCCGGCTGGTAGTGCGAGACGAGAGCAGTCTGGACAGCCTGTCGCGTTTTTAGAGGTTTGAGGTTTCTTCTCTGCAAGCCGGAGGTCCCAGGTGGGGTGTCTTGCAGCCCTTAGGCCGAAGGTGAGAGATTTATGGCCACGGGCACATGTGCTAGCCCACCTGTTTGCCCTGAAGGGATTAGGATTACAGTGTTGCTCCATGAACCACACATTGCTAGAAGGGTTTAAGCCACTTGCAGTTTTACAGTTTACTTTACATTTAAGCTATCGAGAGAAAGATGAACAGGGAATAGCCCTAACCAGACTTAATACCATGTCTTCTCCGGTGTTCACCTACTACTTGAGAAGTAGTCTATGTGGGATTTTAATATTGGGTATCTTTTACTGATAACCCCACATGCTCATTTGTTTTGGGACATTTATTTAGTAAAAAAAAATATATATAACTTTATAATTTTTTCCCCATGTGCATTTCAGACATGGTTATGAAGAGTGTTTGCAGCGTCTATGATCTGAAAGCGTCTATGATCTGATTCCACTTGAATCAGACCGACGGGTACTCAGAATGTTGGTATGTCTGCCGTGCGCGCCAGTGGCGTCTCCCTGCTGGCTAGCACCAGAGCGCCGGTTATGTCCGGCTGCGGTGGCGCGGCGGCTCTGGGTTCCGCCCGCCTCCGCGTTTCCACCGCATCAAGGTCTATTTCCCAAACTCTGTCACAGCTGATTTGAGAATGCTCCATCAGAGCCTTTCCCCATTCGCCCGGCTGGGCTGCTGATGGAATGCCGGCGATGCATAATTCATCGCGTGAAGGGGAAGCGCGAGCACGCCGCGTTCCGAGCCGTTCCGTCGCGTTCCCCCCGCCGAAGGGCCACGCGCGACGGCCCCCTTATTTCTCTGAGGGCCGGGAGTCACGCTTCTCCTCCCTCTTTTCTCCACCTGTTTAAGGATTCCCTCCAGGAGGCATTGAATAGCTTGGTCTCCGTGCTCTCCCGCAGCCTGTTCAGTTGACAAGCAGAGGAGAGGACTACACAAAGAGCACCCCTCACCCACCCAGCCAACCCAGATTAGCTGCTCGGCACTGTTTCTGCCCATTGAGCAGCATTAACAAATCAATATGTCAGGTAGTCCCCTGTCAAAAGACAATGACCTACTTCTGTCACCTTAGTCGTCCCTTTGTCCCCCACCCCCACATTGCGGCTCTTAATTAAAACATTTTGCTTTCCTTGCTCTTCCTACCTCAGGGGGCTTCGCAAAGCATTGTTTCATTTTATTTCATTTTTTTGCCTAAATCATATCAGAGGCATTATACTATAATAGGTCAATCCCATATGCTTTTCCTCATTATGCTAGAAATGGGAGCATCATCAGTAAACATACTTGAGGTCACAGTTCCAGAGCACAGGCATGGGGATCTCAGTACTGTAGTTGAATGGGGAAAAAGGTGTTCTTAAAAATGATGCACGTCAAACACAAGAGCTATCTTTTTCTGAAATTAATAATTGGCAGATTGTCAAGTTGAGAAGACTGGTGGATGACTGAATAAAGCTGGCATATGGGCAGCAGACTGTGTTCCAGTAAATGCTTTGACATCTTCTAATAATCAGGAGGCTTTCAGCTTATTTTTTCCAAAAACTGCTAGTACAGTTGCAAATATTTGTCAGGGACAAATAACAGTTATTGGTACAAAATGATCAAGACGAGATGAATCATCTCTCAGCAAAGACCAGTTTTGTTCTTAGCTTCTACTACAGCCTGAAAGTCCCCATGTACATAGCCCCTTGTGTTATGACTCACACGTCCCGCAAAAGAACGTTAAGCTTGTGGAGATGCTTTTGGTGGTGCCGGCGGGAGGCGCCCGGTACTTGGCATCTGGCGCTGGCAGCCAAAGGGTGGCGGCACGCTTTGTTCGCCCCTCGCCAGATGACGTCCCGAAGTGCCCCGTGCTGTACCAACGGTCCGCAGTGTGTACTGTAAACTCAGATTGGAACACTCGTCCTTTGTGTTTATTCTGCGAGAGAGCCCAAGTGCGCCTCCTTCATTTGTCCACGGAGCCCTTTCCCTCTGACTAATAAGATGACTAATTCAAATTTTCTGTCTGCATTTTGAGGAGGCTGGTTCTTCCAGTTCAACAGCCTGCACACGGTCATGTTTTGTTACATAATGATTTTACATAGGAATAATCCTCTTTTTCGGCTAGACTAGCCGCCTTCTTTTTTTTTTTTTTAAAGCTTATGTGGAATTGCGAAGGTTTGCGGTTAGGTTGCTTGCGCAAGTGGAAGGGCCGGCTGTTGCTTACGAGATATTTGACGCGTTAGCCATTGTGCGTCAGTGCGCCAATGCGCTTTTGTTGTACATAGGTGTGTGGAAACATTCTGTTACTTTTTTGTTGTGGGGGGGAAAAAAACCCAGCCCGCGTCGGAGCCACTGACCCGAGGAGGCCCGTGGGACCGCGGTTGCGGGGAATAGGGCTCCCTGCGGCACGGGCTGGGATCCCCCTGAGGCTCGAGTCAGAGGGGCAGCGATGACAGCCTCCCTCCGCCGCTCCTCAGTTCCCAGAAGTCCTGCGCGTACGAGCCATGCCACAGTGCTCATTTACAGTACCTCCAGCCCCGGGTCACATTCCCAGAATGAATGTTTACGGAACAGTTATGCGCTGGAAGTTTTCTAGTTTACCTGTGCAACATTTAAAAAATATATTCTCAAGCTATGTAAATATGGCAGCTATGTACTACATATAAATAGCTACATTAAATTAACATTAGCTTGTACCACTGACCAAAAACAAGACCAAGAAATTTAATTTCTGTCACAAGAATTAGAACAAAATACGGCAAAATGGCTCACTAGTTGGCATTTTTTTTTTCCAACAAGAACTTGATAACTTAGTAAAGATGACATGAAACTATAAGTAAAGTTACATAACCAGACTCCACACAGTTGTTTGTGGAATGAGGTGCTTTTCAGCTTTCACTGGCCATTTGAGTACTACTGAAAGCTCTATGAGCCATTTGAGTGAACTTCGATGATGGCAATTCTGCTATCTTGATAGAAAATGAAATTTGACTGTAATAAAGGATTCTCCGTGCATAAAGACAGCCACTGTTTGCAGCACGGTCGGGCGTTTCAGAAAAGGCGCAGCTGCATCTCAGTCGTAACCAGAGACACAAATACATCTGACCCCGACCGGCTGAGGTGTCACCCAGAGGTCACGGCGGGGGTGGGGGCAGGGGCGGGGGGCTGCGCAGGGACGGGACCGTGTGCCTCTCCTCGCGCTGCAAGAGGGCTGGGTTTGCAACTGATAGCCTTTGCTGCCTGACAATGGCCTGCGGGGTGATCTATGTTTGTTTGACGCTCCCTTTAGAGGCTCTGCGGAGGCCTTTCCTCACGTCGCTGCTAATAAAGTGGGCGGACATGAGGGGGAGGGAGGGTTAGTCGGCTAATTAAGGAGATTCACAGGCATGTTCCAAGCGGGTGAACAACGTAGCATATCACACTTAACATAAAGCAATTGCGGTTACCGGTACTATCGTATACCGTAATACTATCGTAATATAAAATACAGTGCTGTAAATGTAAACATTTTCAGTAATTGGTGCTAAAAGGTTTGAGTGTGTGTGTGTGTGTGTGTGTGTGTGTGTGTGTGTTCTTTATGCATGAAGGCATTTGTTTCTGTGAATCAGCGCCTCTGTCTCTGTGCTCGCTGTGTCACTGTGAATGGTCCTTGCGGTGTTGAAATACTGACCAGCTCTCAGGCTGAATTAGCCGACGGAGCAGACCAGGCGGAAAAGGCAACGGACGAGCCGCGCTCGGACGCCCTCACACGCGGCGTCTCGCATGCGCCGGCCTCCCCGCGCTCGCTTCCCAGGCGCCGGCTCAGAGCAGGGCAGAGTCGGGCCCCCGCGTTCAGCCCGCCCGCAGCGGAAGTCCGCTGGGAAAAGCCCGCAGATCAGCGTCTCTTCCTGGACGCCAGCTCAGAAAAGCTTTGAGCAGTCGAGCAACGGATTATTAGCGAGGGAAAGGGCCTCCGCTTCGGTCAGGAGACTTTAGCTGAAGGAGGCGTGGAATCGAGGAGGTGGGGGGGGGGGCGCGTATGTCCTTTCAAAGGATTGATTGTTTTTACTCTGAAACAGCATCGTTTCCCCTGACATAGGGGTCAGAAGAAAGTATACTCAAGGGTTGCAAAACGCACAAGGCGTATTTACTTAGCAGAGCTGCTCCTGGCCGATTCTGACCAGAAGACTGCTCAGTTTTACCAAGTAGGACCAAAGACACTGTAACAACAGACCTGTCTTTTAGTTGTTTTTTTTACAGTCAGTCTACAAACAACATATAGCAATTGAGGCTATTGACACTATGACCTTTTTAGTTTTGCACACCTGCATCCCTGATGGAATCTCATCTGTGTTTAAAATGTCAGGAATTTCTGACTTGGAGATGTAAACTGTAAGCTGCTAAATTTTGACACTGTGTTCCCTGGGAATACATTGCTTGGATACATGCTTAAATTAAATGCAAATCATGTTGCTGGTGGATTGTTACATATTTCAAACCTGTGTATAGGCCCTATTTGTGGTAAATAAAGATCTGTTGGCCATGCAAAGTTATTTTATGATATTCTGCATAGTTACATAATGCTGCATATAATCACATAATGCTGCAATAATTACAGCATCATTTATAAGACTTACTGCCTATGAAATGTATCCTATATCCTCATTTTTCACCTTTGCTATTTGCTATCTGGGTGACTTGTACTCACACACCCAAGCAACCAAAACCTCTTCACAGGCCGTTTCCACCAGATGAATTCATACCAAATTGGCCTTAATCATTTAATTTAGGTTTTCTCTCGTGGGATTGGCCAATGATTTCTCCCCACACACAATTAACTGTATACAGCATGTTCATTTGTTTGGGTTTGCGGTCATTGGCTGTTGACAGTGACTATGAAGTAATTTTACTGGCAAATTAAGACTCGACTGGTTTAATTCCAAACATCTAAATCTTGTATGTATTAAAACATTTTACATAGTACTGTCAGAAGTGTGATGCCAGTTGAAATTATCATAATTTATGTGCTGCTAATGGCCTTATCTCTACCGTTTGACCTCAACAGATTGTCCAGCTATCACAATATCGCCATGAGTGGCATTCTCAAGAGAAAATTTGAGGAGGTCGACGAAGACCCCTGCTGCTCCTCGTCCTCGCCCTCCTCTCTCTCCTCCTCGGCCTACTCCGAGTGGGACTCGGATGGAGAGAGCTGCTCCTCGGAAGCCCTGGATTCCAGGCCCAGCAGCCCCAGCTCTTCCGCAATGCAATTTCCCTGTGAGTAAGCTCAACTTCCGCACACGCCCTCCTACGTCTGCCCGCTTTTCAAACATTGTGGAATGTCCCAATCATTAGCGTCATTTCCCTCGAGCAGCCCAACCCCCTCCTGTCAGTTGGTCTTATCTTCATGTAGCATTGCTGCAAGCCGTGTCTGATAAGAAACAAACAAATCGTCAGTGGGAAGATATTTTTCACAATAAAAGCACAGACATTGCCTATAGAACGGTTTCTGGAAAGGAATAGCTGATGGTGTGAATGAAACGCACTGGGGATTGATTGATGTCGAAGTCTGGCGTCGGCACACAAAAGCTGCGATTGCTCTGGCTGTTTCCACCGGCTCTCTTGGTGGAAACGCCTGCGCTCGCCCGGGAAGAGAGGAAACGGAGGGAGTGGAGAGTTAGGCAGGACACGGCGGGACTGCCGGGGTTAAGGGGCGAGGGCAAACAGTCGCGCCGTTCCCAGGATGGCGGGGCGGGGAGCCAGCGGGAGCAGCCTGGCAGAGCTCCAGCCGGGGGAACACACTGAGCCTTGTCCGACAGCCTGGCATACAGCCGGGCACGCACCCAGCACAGGTGCCCGGAGTCAGGGAAGCACGGAGAGAGGGAGGGATCGATCAGGAGAGGCAGACGAGGGAACGGCAGAAGATGGGGACTGTGGGGGATTGAAGAGGACCCCTGGCAGGAGGAAAACTGCTATCGTGCTGTCGGTTCACAGCGGCTAACGTGCTATCGGGGAGCAGCAACAGGCCATTTCGGGGACGGTGTGCGCTGTTATCATACAGGGGCAGATGCCAGGCGGTCGTCAAGGTGATCTTTTGTTTATATAGGCAGATGTTTAGGACACATTTATTTATTTTTTTAAAGCAAGGGAGGTAAATGGCCCTCATGAACCACATGCAGTCATTTGAGAATGCACTGCGGGCTGCAGTTCAGTTTTAATCGCTAGTCATAGAACTAGACAGAGAACAGCTGTGCATAATTTTTTCATACATTTTGTTCTCTTAAGATAAGCATCGGTGAGCTGGCAGCGACACATGGGGGAAAGGGGGGAGGGGGGAGCCTGCTCCTTAAAATCTGCGCAGGTTCAGAGTTACAAAGCTATTTAGAGCTTTCCTGTGAGCAGGAAGGGCAATCTATTACAAATGTTTGAACTTCTTTTAGGCCACATATGGTTTTCTTGTGCGGTTTCGCCTGGTGTCGGTGATAAAAGGCACTGGCCTAAACAGCTTGTCCCAGCTGTCCTAAAAAGAGGTAGTTTCACCTATGAACACTGAGCGATGGTCCAGGCTGACCAACTGTGGTGTTTGCTCACGATGAGATATGAATGAACCCGCGCTGACCTGGAAGCTTTAGCCAAATCGTGAGAGCTGTGCGCTGCCCTCGCTACCAGATGGCTCCGGCCTCTCAAACATTTACCCCTCGGTTTGTGATTCTGGTCTGTCTGGAGTCTCTCAAAGCTGCCAAAAGAGCACTCCTTGGTTGTTTTAGTGAACAATGAAGTGCAATGGGACACTGTGTAAATTCACATGTTCGCTCTTTCTGACCGCCTCAAAAGAAAGAAAGCAGGGCTCGTTTGGGCTGCTAATTAGTGGCATGGAACTGTACGGATGTGTGCCTGTGTGCAAGGGTGACATCTGACATGGCGTCCTCCCAAGTCTCATTTACTGCCAGCAGTGTGTGTGTGTGTGTGTGTTTTTGTGACAGTCTGAGAGACAAACAGCTTGGTTTTAGAAGAAGAGCCTAACACCAGAAATTAGTTTCTTTCACTTTATTGTTCATTGTAAAATTTTGAAGAGACAATTGCACTCAAAGTACAGCTGCTGATTATAAATAGCTGCAAGATATAGCGCCACGCTCAACTTTACACAGCCACTGCTGTTGTATATCTGTCTTGTTCAATGATTTGGTTGTACATAGCTGCCAAGAAACTGCTGAATTAGTTGTTAGAAAAAGCCATAAAACAAGAAGGTATTGTTGACATATAACTGTGTGCCCTGCCCTCTAGTGGCTGTGCTTGGGACTGTAACAGCAGCAACATTCCCTGAATCTTTGTAGTATTGCGGAGTGGCTCAGCTCCACTGAAAACCTCCCATTAGCTCTGGACTGTGGCCTAGTCAAACATTCCACAATTGAAAAGTCATAGTGCAACGCTCTCTCTCCTCTTATCCTTATTTGCGTTAAAGATAGTGATGTATGTCTTTCTCCCTGTGTCTCCGCAGTCACATCCATCCTGAAGAAAGCCAAGCGGGCGAGGAGGGGCAACGTGCAGTTTGACCAGGTGACGGTTTTCTACTTCCCGCGGTGCCAGGGCTTCACCAGCGTGCCCAGCCGCGGCGGTTGCACGCTGGGCATGGTGCGCCAGCACAGCGCCCGCCGCCAGTACACCCTGGCCGAGTTCGCGGACAAGCAGCGCAGGCTCCGCCGAGAGAAGCTGAAGCAGCGGCTGAAGGAAGAGAAGCTGGAGGCCCTGAAGCTGAAGGTGAGCAGCAGGCGGTTAGAGCCAGTCAAGCGCTCATCCCCTGTCGGCGCTTAAATCCGCCGGAACTGTAAGTGGCCGGTGGTCGCTTCAGTCAGCGTTAAAATCTCCCAGTGCTGGGAGAGAATAGTGGTGGCGTAGCTCTAGAAGCACGAGGCCCTGTCACATGCATCAGAGTTGAAACCCGAGAGCCGGTTCCAGCCTTGCTCTGGCTTTCAGGAAGAAATAAACAAGCTTCCTGGTTAATTATGCAAGACAGCTGACAATTCCCACCCCTCACCCCCCCCTCCACTTGCATGCTTCCTTCCCCATCACTACTCCCATGATACCTTGGCAGGAGAGAGGAAATTCATGCTTACAATGGACTCCTCAAGGTGACAGAGACTCTCGGATCCTTCTGGAATGTCAGTCGCCACTTCCCCTGCCCTAAATGTCGTACGGTTCTCTCCCCGCAGCTGACCAAGAACGGCACCCAGGAGTCCGAGGAGGCCGAGCGGCTGACCACGGACGACATACCGGAGGACGAGATCGACATCAGCGGTGTGGACCTGGAGGACGGCTTCACCCTCCACCCGTACCCGTCCAAGATGCGGCACACCCTGCTCAAGAGCGCTGGCGTC
The DNA here is from genome assembly GCF_018555375.3 of Anguilla rostrata. NCBI lineage: Eukaryota > Metazoa > Chordata > Actinopteri > Anguilliformes > Anguillidae > Anguilla > Anguilla rostrata. The sequence goes on from NC_057936.1 coordinate 17,918,729, forward strand.
AAGAAGGTGGACAAGGAGGAGAAGCGGCAGCTCCACGACCTCCGCCTCTCGCGGGAGGACTGCGGCTGCAGCTGCCAGGGCTTCTGCGAGCCCGAGACCTGCGCCTGCAGCCTGGCCGGCATCAAGTGCCAGGTACGTGACCGGTGCCGAGGAACAGCCAAATAACGACCTCCACCAGTCTCCAAAGTCTTACCGTTGTGACATATCGTTTTGGTTAACCATAGTGACTATAATCGGAGGTCACTTGATGCAGTAAGGTGACATTGTGAGAAAAGAGGAATGAATGAAGAATGAATAGTGAGAATCAGTTGCACAATGATATTGTCACAAGATTCCATTATAGTTTCATTTGATGTGCTGGACAGGGTAGTGTGCCAGCATAAGGTCTGGCTCTAAGCTTGTTGTACTCATGTTGACGTCCCGCTTCCCTGTCCTCCGCAGATGGACCACTCCTCTTTCCCATGTGGCTGCACCAAAGACGGGTGCGGGAACACGGAGGGCCGCATCGAGTTCAACTCCAGCCGGGTGCAGACACACTACATCCACACCATCATGAAGCTGGAGCTGGAGAAGCGGCTGGAGGAGAGCTCGGACATCAGCGGGCGGGCGCAGGAGGTGGCCCCGCCCGAGGGCGCCCCCGACGTCCCCGCCTGCCCCTCCTTCCACTTCAGCTCAAACCTGGCAGTGGCGGGCGAGAACAGCTGCAGCAGCGACATGACCGACTCGTCCAGCTCCTCGTGCCAGACCGAGGACTCAGAGTCCGGAGGCAGCCCCCGGCCCTGCCATCCCCAGCTGGACGTGGACGACGACGGGCTGGCCCGCATCCTCAGCTTCAGTGACTCTGACAACGAGGACTGCTCTGGTGGAAGCGGGGGCGACCGGCTCGGCCAGCGGCCCCCGGCCGGCACGGCGGGCTTCTTCAATGACAACGACAGCGCCGCTGGGCCCGGCTCGGCGGTTGAGCAAACGGACAACCGAAGTCTGTCGATCTCCGAGTTCCTGGACGAAAACGCAAACCAGGCCTGTGCGCTCTTCCAGAGCGGCCCGGTCCCCCACACCCCTTCCCCTTCCATCGATCACTCGTCCAGCTACATGGACCTCAGCCTGTCCTCGGAATCTGACTTGGAGTTCCTGGACGGCTTCCCCGATTACAGCCCCAGTCCGCTGTACCACTCGCTGAGGGATTACGAGAACCTGGACAACTATTTTCATTTCCAGTTGCCTAGCTATCCCAGCCTCCCCCAGACAAGTGACTCAGGCACCTGCTTCCTGGAATCCCTGATTGGCTTGTCAGAATCTGTCCCAGAACCTCCTGCTACTTTTACAGACAATCAGCTCTTGGAAGAAGCCATTAAGTCATCAGTAATGGAATCTGTAAAGGTTTAATGGGGGGAAAAAGCAAAATAGACATTATAATATATTGGCTGAGGACTGTACATGTATACTTTTTACAAATGTATGTGTTAATTTAAGGAAGCTGTGATCTCCCCTCCTCTTCTTGTTCAAATATTTCTCTTTGCCTTTCAAATGTTAGTAAAGGAGTCCATCATCAGAGCTATATAACCTGGCAGCTAACATGTTGTGTACAGAAACGTGAAAAGGTCATTCAAACCTTTAAGCTATCAGTGACCTTTGGCTGATATCCTATCCTGAGAAGCTTTGTACCGCACTCGGTACTCCTCCAGTGCCCCACAAAGAGTCACCACTTTATTTACACGTAGAGATTTGTTTTGGGGGCATTTTGAATTCTCATTGATTGTGCACCTCAGGGACTCTTTAAAGCTCTTTGAAGCAATGAATTGTGACTGTCGCTGAGATGGGATCCGGGTCTGTTTCATGTGTGAACTTCCCTCCCACCGCCCCAAATCACAGCATCCGTCAGTCTGGTTTCAGCTGATGGGTTTACCCCCCTACATTTCATCCTAAAACTGGAAATGTATTTTCCCACAATGATTTGGTATGGTACACAAAGCCCCCCTTGTCCATAAGTTGCAGATCAGCACTTTACCTGTGAGAATATTGAGAACTGGTCCAAGTTCTGGCAGAAATGTTTTTTCCTTTCTGCCTTTGAAGTTGTCCTTGGGCAGTACTATTTATGGTGTTGGGTCAACAGTGCAAAGGGTTTACATAATACACTATACTGAGCATTTTATTTATTATGAACTACCATATATATTACAGCTGAAGCTCGTATTAAGATAAAAATACCTAATATAACTGTAATACCTCAAAAGTATTACATAATGTTTTAATTTATTTGTATGTATATTTATTTTGCCAATCACCAGACAAAACAGATTCAAGCAGCACTGCAGTTGGATATTATGACCCAAAAGTGCAACACCTCTTTCCCAAGACTAAACACAATGATCATGTTTACCATTTTCGGAAAAAATACCCAAGTGTTTGGGTTTCTGTGGGGGAACAACTTGGAATTGAAATGTCCATTGAAAGATATTTAAGAGCCTATTTTGTTGCAATTTAAAAATAATCATTTCAATTAAATTATTTTTCATTTATGTCATTTAAGTTATTGAATTTGCTGATAATTTGTCATCTGCTAAAAGGTGACTTAATGTGCCTGTTGTGCAGAGGAACCATGTTTGTTAGTTCAGTGTAAACAAAGGGCCTTATTTAGCTGTTGGACTGAGAACTGTGTAGCCTTCCTTTTCACTAAATCAAAAATTTTGGGTCTGTCACATTTAATAGTTAAATATTATAGGCAATTCTCTAATGTTTTGTAACTAAATTGTATAAATGAAATCAAAATTCTAATCTGTATTACTGACAAAAAATATTTTACTAGTAAAAATATATAAATCATTTTGCAGATTTTGAAACCTTTGTAATATATGAATTATATATATATATATATATATAAATGAAGCTATTGCTGTCTGGCAAAAAGCATTTCAAGTTTTATAGTCAAATGAGATGCAGATATTGGAATTCCTATTTTAGTCTAAGTAATTCCACCAAAAATATAAAGTATGATTAAGCTGTATTTAGTATCTTTCGGTGAACATAACTGAGTTCATATGAACAAGGTATGTACATTTTTGGTTTTGCAGTTTTGTGAAAATACAAATTTTATGCAACTTTTTTACAGCTTTTCTTGTGCCAATCTTTGATTAATAGAACTGCAAAAAGAATATCTGCTATAAATGGCAATAATGCATTAAGCCTACAATGACAACAAGCTGAGATGGGGCACTACATATGAAACTACTGTACATATCTGACCTATGCTAAAGCTATCTTTAAATCTAATTTGTATCTTATAGGAATTGCGCATATATACGGACCCTAAACTTCAATTTTTAGTTGAAACATTCCAAGGCTTCCCTGTATACAGTTTACTTTGAAAAGTGCAAAACGAAACATTGGAAATATACTTGCTTTTGCCTTCATATGGTTTCCGTATAATTTATTTCATTTATTTTCAGTGCCAACAAGAAGGCACTTTTTGTAAATACTTTCTTCCCTTGTATAAATGTATTGCTGGTTATGAAGAAATGAAAAATATGGATATTTATTAATGTAACAATTATTCTATGTATTGAACTCTGAGGCTTTGCTTAATACTTTTATTACTTCTGCCTTTTATGTTGTACATATGTGTTTTTCTGTTTGTTATTTTCTGCTTAAATGGTACTGCCGAGTTACATGCTGCTTTTTTACTTTTACATTTGCATTGTAAACAGACTGTTTATAAAAGCCGTTTTCATTTCATCAAAGCAATTTGACAATGTTTCTATCGCTACAAATAAATGTTCAGCCTTTTCATAAATGACTGAATTTGGATGGATTTTTTTAATGGTTCTGAATGGTTCTTTCAAAGCAGTCAAAGCAGTTGAATATCTATTTATTTCCATACATACTGTGCAAGCTTTTTTTGTATTACATTTTATGAAAGGACATAAATGCATATGTGAAGGCAATTGTTTATTGACCCAAACAATCATCTCATGGTTCATCATGGCATGTTCTCTATAAACAGAAAAACAAACGGCAAAAACTAAATTAATTTAGGTTTAAGCCTGGTTGCAATTTTCCTAAATGAGGGCATCAGCAACATTTGATAAATATGGTTGGTGCCTCAGCTTTGGACTGGTGCCTTTGCTTTGCCACTTCAAAAATAAGGTGGAAACAAACAAAATAACTGACTAAACTGACATACTTCTGAGAATGCTGTCCTCCTGATAATGGGCGTAGAATTGCTTTCGAATGTAATTCTGGTGTTCAGGTGTGGAAAAAGATAAGCGTATTGCAATCAGATGATGGCCCTCCAACAAATAAGCGCACTTCATGTCAAGAGAGAATTGCTGAAGGATTCTTTTGAGTAATTCACAATGCCAGAACACATATCTGAACTACACTCATGCACAGGATTTTAAAAAAAGATGTAAAGCAAGCATGTCCTCCACGTATTCCACTGCTGTCCCCTAGACGAGCATCCCTGCTGAGAACCATAAAGAATGACACTGTGCATGTCATATCATACCAACCATTCCATTTACATTTATATGAACAATATGACAGTTTTAGCTGGACATAAATCCAGCGTGTGGCTGCTTTTCTAGCCTGAAAGCACCTGGTTGTCTGACAGAAAATGTGACCAAGGACAAGACATGGGAAGTGTCCCTTGTAGAAGCCTGGTAGACTACAAAAGAAGGGAAAGAAGCCAATGGATTTACTTCCTTTCTCTCACTCTCTGTGCCACACACACACACGTGTATATATATATATATATATATATATATATATATATATGGGCCTCAAAAACCAAATCCACATTTGGAGTAGCTTTCCAGTCTGGTGTGGTGTGATAATTCCTTGGAGTCTTATATGTATTTTGCATATAAATTAGGTTGGCAGATGTTTGTGTGGCATCTTAAGCGCTGAGCGCAAAGCCGCTGAGGAATGGTACAAAAGACGAAATCTTCCTTCCTGTCCGTCGCCGGCTGCAGATAAACACCACGTGAAAATGTCACAGGCAGGTGCCGCACAGAGTCCGGCGTAATCTGTATAATCCCTGAGCATTCTGTGCCAGCAAGGTCACTGATTAGGAATAAGGATGATAATAATAGCTCCGTAGGCAGCATATTCTCCCAGGAAATCATCAGAAATTGAGCAGCTTCCGGAAGATCAAGGGACCTATTAGTTACTGATGCTGAAAATATTCCCATAATCCTGTAAGTGATGAATGCAATCGACCTGAGACCATTCAGGCCCATGGAGAAAGTTGTTACATTGTTCTAGTGTCTTGCCCAGTCATTGATCTTATTTCCACACTTGTAAATAGCATGAGCATTTCATCAATTGTTATCCCACGTGTAAAATTTGTAACTGGTCTTACCTCCAATTATCCATATACCTATTATTGTTTCTGTGCTGTATTGCACCCTGCAGAATTTGCTTCTGATGAAAATTGTGGAACAGAGCGTATTACTGATAAAGCAGTTGAGACATTTATTGTCCCTGTGGGCTAGGGTCACTGGGACTTCAATAATCTTTCTCCGGCAAATTGTGTGTGACAGAAGCTTAACAATCTCAACAATTTATGCCTTTACATTAAAATACTTTGCCATATAATCTACATGAAATACAGTCGCCTATCACATTTCTGCTTTCTGGAGTCTATTGATGGTGCTGACATGCAGAAATGGTCTGCATCCTTCTTGGAGGCTTAGGTCAGGCCCATGAGCTGCAAACTATCAGCCCCTGAGAAATGCAAACACTTACTGCAGCTACATAATAACCGCTCTAAGCAGCTTAGCTGTGGGGCTCCGTGGTCGCAGTAAGCAGGTAGCACAGTAATCACCTGGATAAGAATCCTGGAGTGCTTGCACTATGTTTTATAATATGGTCCACAGTAGATATGGACATTCTGAGTACATAGGGAAAAATATTAATTGAAACAAAAAATAATAATAAATAAATAAACTGATGTATAAGCTTAATGGAATGAGTACACATTTTGGGCCAGGCCAGATATTAAACCTGATTTATCCTATTATAACAGAGTGTAATTATGTGCCCTTTCTGTATATATATCTGCCAAATATTAACTCCCTTATATAACAAAGTCTTACTCGAGGATTGCTGCCAGTGTCAAACAACATCATGTTATCCCTAACAGAGACATCCCTAAGCAGGGAACAATGTCCATTGCAGTGAAAAGTGCAAGATACAGTCATTTTCTCTTTTTTTTTTTTTTTTAGCTAAGAATGCATTTATTGACAACAAGCTGCCCATTATACAGGTAAGTTGATACATTATTCCTGATTTTCCTGTACATAGTGACTACACAGAAGTATATTATGAAGTGAACATTACAGCAGTGAAATATATGTGCTCTTTGTGAAGTGATTTTCTCTGGAATATGTTTAGCAAATAAAAACGTGCAGGTTTGTATCCACAAGGTGGCACTGATGAACACTTCATGCAGTGTAGCCTGCTATGCTTCAGTAAGGGCTGCAACTATACAGTAGTATTAATTGACGATTAGTGAGTCATTCCCCTGGATAAAGACTGAGCAGATATTCGACTCCTTCAAAATATTGCACGCCCTGACAGCAAGCACTGGTCAAGTTCCTTTCTCATAGTTTACAGACTAGCTAACATTACTGAAGAAATAGTTGAGTTGTGAGATATTGAGATTATTCTGTGGCAAGACAATGTGAAGAATTCCTTATAGAAGCAAGAAAACAACATTAGAAATCATAGGTTTTGGTGGAGAACTTGTAAGCCAGACAATATTTATGAAGACCTACTCCAGTGGTCTTTTTCTAACAAAAAGTGAAAAATTTAGCCATGGCCTGTAAGTATAGTTACCATGACAATAAAAGTGAGATAAATTCCCATAAGACTCGCTGGGTGGGCTTTACAAGGACACCAATGTTGCCTTATTTACTCTGTAGTGATCAGTTCTCTTACCAGATTGTGATTTACTGAGACAATATTGAGGTGGAGAGGACACATTTCACACTCATTATAATTATTAATACATCATCATTTCTGATGAGGGTCTGTATGCACATAAAAATTATTAGCTTAAGCAAATTACTTTCTGGATGTGGCTTTGAAGTACTGAAAATTGTTTTGATTTTGAGCAGCAAAGTGGAGAAATGCCATCCATGGAGAAATGTCTCCCTCTTCTGCATATAGAAAGAAGTGGCACACATTTTAAAAAAGAATTTTCTTGCTTTTTTAATCAGGTTTACTTGCCCTGATTACTTGTCTAAATGAGCACTGTCTAATCAAATAAAATGATATGTAACTCAAAGAAATTGCTAATAATATACATTTACTAAGAAATGCAATGTTACAATAATGTCACATAAAAATCTCCTTGAGTGAATCTTAATGATACGCTGCCGTATTGAGGATTCTTACTGTACACTTTAGACCATGAAGAAAATGGAGGAGCAGTGGTCCATGGGTGGTCAATGGTAAATCAGTACATGACAACATATTCTTTAATAAACATTTTTTTTATTTCCCATCTTTGTTCTTTTCCTTTTTAGCTCAAAATGACCTATAAATGAAATGAAAATGGTCATTACTGATACAAATACATCACTATATATGCGTGAGGTAATTCAGTACTATTTGTCGCACTGCTGTTAATGAGAAATCTCAGGACATGCAATTCTATGAATTGTCTATCACAGAGAAACCAGCATCTGCTTTATTATAACTCAATGCCAAAGATGACTTTGCAAAGGCACATTTTAAGATGAATTTACGCATATACGTAGCATGGCATAGCCTAGCTCACAGCTCTCTGGAAGCATGGTCCTAGAGTTTTAGCATGGATGCTGCAGTTCTGTCAGGAAAGGCTAAACTTACACTGTATATCCAGTCCGTGAAGGAAGAGACTCTGGTGAAGACAGTGGGCTTGCGGATCGTATTGCAGTTCCCACCGGGGCCGTAGCTAACCACACCATGGACCCTCCAGGCACCATCAGTGAAGCAGTTGAGGGGACCTCCAGAATCGCCCTGTAACAGTTAACAGAGACAAGTTGCCAACTGAACCCCAGGATGCCCTGTGCTACACTCTGAGTGGAGCCAGAATCTAAAACAGGACACAGATAGACCTGCTGAATTTAGCAAATATATGTTTAATATTTTTCTTACGACAGCTTTCATGCAAATGCAATAAAAGTCCATGAAAGCTGTCATAACCTTAGGTTTGGAATTCGCACAATATCCTATAGAAGCCTGTAGCATTCAGTCCGCCGGAGAGGCAGATTGGTCTCGGCTGCGCCGGCTAGTGGAGAGAGCACACGCACCTGGGCTGCGTTAGCTAATCAGCTCAGGTGCTTAAAGGTGTGCTGCTTTCCACAGTTTGGGGCAAAGGCCGGGCGCTAACACTGAGAGCGCAGTTATGATTTTCGGTTCGGTTTATTTTGAGCACCGAAAAGAAAGGAATCCTCAGCTGGGATGCTGGAGGAGCTGGACCTGGCTGGGAAGGCGGGTCAGCTACGGGCGGCGCACTGGAAAGTGGTGGTGCTGTTTTACTTTCTTATGTCTTTGATATTTTAGTTTGTTTTAATTTATTGTCTCTGCCTGGAACCTGTGAGGGGGGAGGTACGGTGGCCCAGAGGTGCAATCCTCCTTCAGGGAGGGGTGAAGGTGTCCATTTATTTTTTCATGTTTGTGTGGGTGCGCTCTCTCTCTCTCCATGCGACAGACAATGGTGTTCCCCGGCACTGCCGCATCTCTCTCTTAGGGGTGTCACGCTTGGTGTGTGACAAAGCTCTATTTTTCTTATTGTCAATGATGGTATGGTTGAGGCAAGGAAACCAGAAGCTATGAGGATATTTCCACTCAATTTTCCATAAAATATTCTACAGCACTGAACGGCTAAAGGTCATTGTTCAGCAATCAACACCTATTACCTGGCAACCAGCTGTCTTTCCATCTCCTCCTGCACATATCATGGTCTTCTTGGCCAGACTGCCCCACCAATCATGGGTGGAGCACACTTTGTGTTCCACCACATGTATAGGGGCCTCCTGAAGGATGTCAGGAACACTTCCGCCAGCTGAACAAGAGAGAGAGGTTGAAATAGAAGAAAAATCTAAGCCAGGGGTGGAAAACTCCAGTCCTGGAGAGCTGCAGTGTCTACATAATACTAACCTCTCAGTGAAATAAAACTCAGTGATAGCTAGTGATACGTAACATGTACAGTGGAATTCAAAGCACTGCCAATGTGACGGACCAAATCCAGGCTACTAAGACTCATTTTCTTACAGCAGACATGTACACATTTTTGGGTAAAACCTTACCTCTAAGTGCTGCAAGACTATGAACAAATGCAATTACTGAGAAACACATTTATACAGCTCAGGCTGAGGTCTTTCATCCATACTCACTTGCAAGTAGCCCCCATCCAGTTATATAGCAGGTGAAATCATTCGGCAAGACCTCACCAGCATATGGTAGGTCAGCAAGTCTGACAAAGCCATTGTCATAAATTGGAGCCACAAGCTTTAGTAGGGCAATATCATTTCTGAAATAAAAAAAATACCATGTTGTCGTTACTGTTTATTTTCATGGATAGCTTAATAAAATAAAGAAGAGCACTCTTACAGAAAAACCACACAAATTTCACGTGGAAAACCCCATGTTATTCCCATGTGAAAAGAACCACGTGGTGATTCGGTGGCATGGTGAGTGAGCCAGGTTAGTCATTTTTTCAGGACACCAGGGTAGCTCATACATTTGGGCTGCCCAGGTCTGTTCCTGGAGATCTAACGTCCAATAGGTTTTCCATTTCAAGCCTAATTTGACACACTTAATTCTACTAATTAGCAACTCAATGAGATCCCTATCTGTTGAATGAGATGTGTTTTGTTTGAGTTGAAGTGAACACCTGCAGGACAGTAGATATCCAGGAACAGGGTTGCACTTTACGAGTGTCATGGGATCTTTAATGACCACAGTGAGTCAGGACATCAGTTTTGCATCTCATTCAAAAGTCTGCATCTCCTACAGCACAACATCCCATTACTGTAATGGGGTTGATTGGGAGGGGGGCGGGGCATGGGGGAGACCACCCCCCCTGGCCCACCAACACCAGTCCCAGCAGCAATTTAGTTTTCCCAGGTGGCCCCCCATCTGTGTACAAACCAAGAACATGTCTGCTTAAGTTCAGCCTTTCAGCAGAAGCAGAATACATAACAGCATGGCTGCTGGCTAAACCATTGGAAATCGCATGTCATACTTTAGTGGCCAGGCTTAACCCTGCTATTGATTTCACATTTTGAATGATAGATTACTTTTCTTTGTTGATTTTAAATTGCTAGCCTAGCACCTTTTGGGTATATTTATTTTCTGTATGCAGATTCAATATGCATTGGTATGATTTCTCATTGTTGACACACTGTTGTGTTTGTTAGTAGTGTTCAAATTATTCTGTATGCTAAGATGTTAAGGTAACAATAGTGTGAAATATTTGTCAAGGAATGCCAAATGACAACACATAATAACATAACATGAAGCACATAAAATAACAGTACTTTATGTAACATGACATGCAACATAGACATGATGTGCTCCACATGTGATAACATGTAGAAAAATGACTAAATGTGATATAACATGTGGTACGTGCACTCAAGGCAACAACATCCTATACAGTAGTAGATGCTTGCAAGGTTTAAAAGCATTGAGGTTGAATCTAGTTCAGAGCACTCCTACTCTGCTAAAGGGAATTAAGTGTGATTGGTAGTTTTCTAGGGCTAGCTTTTCTGAATTCAACCCGCATTTGTATGTTTTTTTTTTTTTTACCCATTGCCAAGGTCACCAGTCCAGCCAGGATGAATTAGTATGTTGTCCACAAAGCTGAACTGCTCACTGCCGTCATATTTGTACAGGTTGTGCTCCCCGGTGACCACACGGTAATGCCTGGCATCATAGCTGGGTGCAGAAAGGACAGGTGTATGAGTCACACCGCTTTTACACAAAATATGCATTACAGTCATCATGCCATTCCCAGAAACACTTTTACTTGAATTAATTGAGTAGCAAATTTAATTTAGTTTAATTGACATAGTACTCTGGCCACAAAAATGAATACAATTTCATGAAAAATATTAAGACTTTATTTGCAACGTATAGATATCATTATAAGCAACATAATAGTCTGTATGGTTCAGTTAGAACACATGCATATGTTACATTACATACTCATATTGCAAATATTAGCATTCTTTTAGGCTTTATAAATTATGTTCTAATGTGGGTCACTTCACAGAGCTAGGGAAATTGCTATAATTTCTCTGTCACTAAAAAGGGAGAGATCCTCTAGAACGCTCCAGTTTCCAATGTGTGTCACTGATTGGGTCATATTGTTCAATTATAATATACTAAGGCACTATTTTTCTCTATGGCCTTCAGTTACAAAAGGTTACTTGGAGAGTTAAGTAAGGACAAATTGAGTTACTGTCTGAACAAACACAGCTTGAATTAATATTGGTGATGCTGAACTCGCAAAACTGTGTTTGAGACATATATTTTTTGTATTTAAGTCAAATTTAATGACAAATGTCAACTGAATTCTTGTCTTAGTTTAATACATCATGGCTGCGCTATAATAGATATATATAATATATGTGTTGCCTCAAACAACACATATAAGCCAATGCAAAGAACGAAATGTTTGTAGTCACCCAGTTGCATGTGTTGTCTTGTAGCTCAATACTCACCTGAGTATACAGTGGGCTGCGGTCAGGACATGTGAGGAACCGATTATAGTCCCACCGCAGATGTGGTAGTACTCCTGCTGACTGGACGAGTCAAACTGAAGTGAAACCTGTGCGCGCGTCCAGAGGGAGAATATGTTTTTTCCACAAAGAAAAGGAAGCTGAGAGCCTCAGGACATGAAGAAGGACTAGGACTCCATATTTATTTATTTTACTGGTGATAATGAATATTGATATAATGATGATTCATATTTTAATATGCAAATAAACAGAATAAGTGCTTTAGTAAATATATATCAACAAAAGGGACATATGGTTGCAGATTAAGCCACGTTGCTTATTATATCATGCACTTCTCATTTTCTCTGAAATTTTACGTGAATGTGCTTTTTTACCATCAAAAATATTGTTATGTAGAATATTGTTACCTGCCACTTCCAGGAGTTTGGTTGTGCATCTGAACCTCCTACAACCCTTTCGTTCAGCTTCTCATTGTACACTGCATGATTGAGTGGTGTCCGACCATTGCTCACACCTGAAATACAAGTTACCCCAAAATCAGTTAAATCAAATGGTTAAATACTTCAAACATGACGCAACTCAAAAGCCAAGCCAGTACTTCAGTCACTAAACACATCCAAACATAAAAGGTGCAGTAGACTAATTTTCATTATGAAAAAAATAACAAAATAAGAAAGTTGTTCAGTAGCAGAATGTTTCTGTAAAAATCTCTTTATTCTTTGTCAATGGTAATTTAAAAATTACATTCAGAAAGCTATCTCTGTGAGAGAATACATAAGAGCATGTTTATTCATTTTTACAATGGTTTACAATCTATTATACAGTATTACAAAGTCATTACTTGAATGTAGAGTTATTATTGCATTGATACTTACCAAAGCAAGACAAGAGAACCACAAACCACATCATATTGGCCAGGAAATGTGATTTGGTTCAGATGCTTCTCAGTATTTATACCTGCCTTACTGTAGATGCCTTTGCCACAATCAGAATTCTGATGAAACGTTCTGGCTAACCTATCAGTTTTGGTGTTGAGATAGGATTCAAGGACATTCTTCCAACAGCTGAAGAACCAAATCTGTCGGCCTAAAGTTTAAATTTCAACAGCCATTTCCAAATTGTAGTCTCTGAAGGTGATTGAAAGCTTGCACGTGGGCACCATTATATATGCAATTTGCATTTATGAGAACATTGTTTGTTGGCTGTTTTGAATGCTATCAGTGATAACGCTCTTCAGCAGCAAGCGTTCCACTGAGAGCAGGGGTGGGCTGTAAACACACTGGGCATTGAACAGTGTGTGGCAGACTACTGTGGGGTTTCTGCAGGTGTTACGTTCCATGTACTTATAGGGTGCTTAAAGTCTGTGCTTGGGGAAACATTTTTAACGATCAAAAGCCATCAGTGATGTGTAAACCAGGTTATATTTACTTGTATTTATAAGTAGATTTTGCCTGTGCAAATATAAACAAAATAGCTTTTAACGCCTATGTGCAATTATCTGAGAATCTCCTATCAAACCTTTATGGACCCAAGTTTGGGAGCCCCTGTTCTTGAGGAATTGGCAGTTTTGTATTTTTCACTAATGTATTTCATGGACAAAAAAAAAATCACTGTAACTGCATCTTAACTTTACTTCTTTCTTTTTTATTTAATTTTTTTTAAAATTCTGAAGTTAACACAGAAAAACCAGACTGCAAAAAAATATACTTCATTGACATGTAACCAACCAGAATTCACTTTTAATGTTACAATGCATGTATTGGGTGATCAAGTTTACTAGTGGCTTCTAAAAAACTGGGGTGGGGACTGTTATAATGCCCATGTAATCCCAGCTGTCCATCACCATCCTACTCATATGACATCAAATATAAAATGTGATAGATGGAGTAGGACAAGTTGTCAAAGAAATTAATTTCTTTGACAACATGTCCTACATAAAATGCTTGTAATGTAATTTATTGTTATGAGTAATCGAGAAAAACACACAAAAAATTGCAATAAGAAACAAAATTGGTAAAACAAAGTCACACATGCTCCATATTAAGCAAATTTACTAAAACCACACCACAGAACAAGGCACTGTGTACATAAGGAAGACAGGCTGTTCTCACAGCAGGGAGATATGTTTAGGCAATTTTGGCTTCTGAAGAAAATGCGACAAGTTTCTCCAAGGAATGCAGGCATCTTTGCAAGGAACAGTGAGCCTACGTTTGGACCTCCTCCTCAGCTCTAAGGCCTCAGAGCCAGCCAGGCACGCTCCAGGATTTCTCTCTGGATGAGCGGGTAGCCAGGGTGCTCAGTCAGAACCTGAGGGAATCAAAACGTCAACTTCAGTATAGCGCATTCATTATTTCAATTTTATTATTACCTATACTACTTGAAGATTGATTGAGAAGACAAGAATGTTTGTGTCTAAGAAAAAAAAACAATGGACTGTACAAACCTTGCGGCAAACATCTATTGCCTCTGTGTATTTCTTGTATTTCAGGTAATTGAAGGCAAGTCTGAAACCTGTTTAATAAGCAAAGGATAATATTAATTCACAGCAGTACTCCTACTACTGCTACTACTAATAATAATAAAAAGGCAACAACTATTGATAACACATCTCATATATGCAAGAACAGAACACTTGTAAATAACTCACCCATTGCTGGGTTCACCCTGTTGGTGTACTTCCAGGCCTGCTCATAATAACCTATAGCATCTTTGTAGGATTGCTCATTCTCCATCATGAAGCCCAAATACTCAAATGCTTTACTGCAAGACTGAAAAATTAAGATATACTTTATTATTTACTAATTATTTTCATTTATTAATCTGTCTGGCAGACACACATTTTGAACTTTCACAGCTTAAATCTGAAATGTTTTCCACCTGTACCTGGGACAGTTAGCAAAGGAATTTTGGCACTTTCTCAAGGGTGCAAAAGCAGTGACCCACTAAGAACTCAAACTTGAAAATGTATGCTAATAATTCCAACTCCCTATTCACTATGTCACTCACTATGACACCAAGGCAGGTCAGTAGAGTTAACACTGTACAGGGGAAGTTGGAATTTCAGCACTTAAAATACAGAATTTGATAAATGTTGAATAATAAGAAGTGGAGTTCATTGCGTGTGGCATAGGAATGGACTGCATATGAATGGAGCTGTGTAACTGCAGTGCATTCTAGTAGCACTGCTGCCAAAGGATGACCTTGCAGGCGGCAGGGCTTGGTTTACACTTACTCAAGACCTGACCTCAAACCAAGGTAAACCACGGCCTCCCGGAACAGCTGCTGAGGCTGATAAATCACACCAGTGTTTTTCCACACGGCATACAGATGCCACATTCACACTCAGAGGCTCAGGCCTTGGCTGACGTGACCTTTACAGGGCTCATATTTGTTTGTCTTTGTGAACTGGGTACACAGGAGTATATAATTTCAAATGAAATGAAAAGAATCTACTGCCCAGGCAGCAGTGTAGAATAACCATTAGGGAACTACGCTTGTAACTGAAAGGTTGAGGGTGCGATACCATGAAGCCACCAAAACAACAATATAGATAAGCCCAGGAACGGTGGCCTTAATTTCGGCATGGATAAATTCCTCTTCGTGTACCGGACGCTCACCTTGTTGTAGAGGAGGCAGCGTTTCAAGAGCTCCACGGCGATGTCATATTTTCCAGACTTGATGTAAACGTCAGCCAGGAGGATCCAGCTTTTCTCCAGATCCTCTGCGTTGCTCTCACTCCAGTCCGTCTTCGAGAGTCTCTTCAGCTGGTTCCTGGCCCTGGGTGCCTGTTTCAGTATCATGAAGGCCTGGGCCATTGCCAGCAGATACGGCACATTGTTCTCCTGCAAACAACACAGTCGTCACCAGTGAAAGTATCTGCATCACACCCAGAAGACACCCACCCAGTCGTTCTGCCAAAGTACTACAGGACTATACTTACATACTTACTTACATAACCTCTAGCAGATAGAAAGATAAGGAGGTGCGTTATGAAAGCATTCACTGCCATTTAAATATTATCTACTGTGCAATACATTACACAAACAATGCTAAGCCACATTGTAGCATTATTTTGTGTGAATTTATGGCAATCTAATTAAGTTAAACAACCATCAGAGGCTATTCATTTTATTTTTAAACAAAATTTAAACAGCTACTAATGGAAATGGTGTAATGGTTCCAAGCTTGTCATTTAAGACATAGCAAATGGATATAATCCAATCCAGTGGTAACCATCCCTGTTCCTATGGATGTACCATCCTGTAGGTTTTCATTTCAACCGTAATTTGGCTCACCTGACTCTTCTAATTAGCAGCTCAATGAGATCTATAGCTGCTGAATGATGTGTGCTTTGTTAGGGTCAGAGTGAAAACCTACAGGACGGTAGATCTCCAGGAACAGGGTTGGTTACCACTGGTCTAATCTGTAATTGCTGAAGGACAATTTGTACCAGCGATGAGGCCATTTCAGTGAATGCAGACAGAGCCCTCTCCACTTGCTTGGGTTCTTTGGTAGCCATCAAGCAGCGGTTGTAAAGCAACAGTGCTTTCTCCTCTCCTTCTCTGGTGCGGGGATGGTACTCCTTCAGCAGGTTCTGGGCTGTGCTCACTCCCAAGGGCTCTGACTCCCTTCTGTCATCGATACAATGATTCAGCAAAGAGGGACATTCAGCTCTTTGGTTCGCTACTCACAATGGCAAATCCAGAATTCATACATATGACCATTTATTTACTACATTGGACCACTACCATAAGCAATGAACAGCCCTGGAGACAGAGCAAATATTTCAACGCTGCTCTGCTAAACAGAGAAGGCCTGGTTCCATACTCAAGTTTGGTTTACTGCTACATGCTAATTTGCCATTAGCCCCCAATGTTTCTCTTCCTGCATCAGAGTACCTACCTCCACTCCTCCTGAGCTGCCTCAAACACCTCCCCCCCGATGGTGTCACTGTCTGGGTTGAGGCAGATCTCGATCATGTGGTGTACTGCCCCTTCGCTCCAGTCCGTGTCTCTCCGGGCCTTATTGAAGTGCATCAAAGCTTCATTTACCTGTCCCATGTGCCTGAAGGCAAAAACCAAAGCAATAAAACAAACGGTTCCATTTATTTCATATTTTAAACATGTCCACTTTAGATATGGGGGTAGTCGAAACGAACCAGCAGTACAGGCCCTTGCAGAAGTTATATCCTGGCTCCATGGTGGCTCTGGGACTGTGTTTCTCACACCTTTCAAAGTGGGCTGGTGCATCATCAAGCTTCCCAGTTCTTCTCAACAAGTTTATAAACTTGGCCAAAACAAAGTAGTTATCTGTTAAATAGAATGATTTTTGATTTATGCCTAATGCTTTTGGACACATCCTACCTCATGACACTGAATTATGAATAGATTTTGGCTTTCTGTCAACATCATTGCTTGATGATGGAGTAAAATGGATGCTATTTACATGTGAGCAGTGTTAACACAAAAGCACTTTCTAATGAGATTATAAAACTGTATGCCTAGTTAACCTATTATGTAAGGTAGAGAGGTTTAGCTATAGAGATGGCTGTGTTGTACCTGGGGTTTGCTCCATTAGTTTTGTAAATTGCGAGACTGCACCATCATACTCTTTTCTTCGAAACAGCAGATCTGCCATCAGCTATAGAGAAGATTCAGATGAATAAAACAATGTTAATTATTAGTGAAAAGGGCATCTGAGAGATACATTTCTGTGGGATATTATGCATTGATGTTATGATTTGGAAAGCAGCATAGCGACAACTATAAATAGTATGGTGAAAGGTCAATACCATGGCTGCCTCTTCATTGCTATCCTGGTTCTTTAGCAACACCTGGCACTGCTGATAACAGGACTCCATGTTACCCTGCTCCAGGCGTAAATGTGCCAACTCAAGTATTACCTGAGAACATACAGCACAGAACATAAACATCCTCTGACCCAGATTCCTGAAATACATACAACCCTTATGCAGCCACACGTGTGATGCTATTACTACTTTATTGTCATTGTGTAGTTAGTTAAGCCCATGATACATCACATGATAGAACGGTGCCTGTGGTCAAGAGAAGAAGCCTCCCACGAGACTATACTCAAACCCTCGATTGAAGCTGTGTAGAACTTCAGACAGACTTCGGTGAACAGTTTGGAGCTCAATTAAATGTGAGTGGCTCATGAGAGCAGGACAGACCAATGACTGACCTTCTGGTCCCCATCACAGAATGATAGGGCCTCTTTGTACGATTTCTTGGCCCTATCAAAGTCCCGCTGAGAGCGCCACAGCTGACCAATCTGGTGGCAGATGGACGCCGCCACCGTCTTCTGCTCCTGGAAAGCTTCTGGCTGCTCCAGTGGGAGGCGCCTCATAACCCTCATCTGAATATTGTAGGCCTTCCAGGAAGCAACCAATGTCACACCATGAGATCTTCCAGGCCTATGTGTTACCTCATGGTAACACCTATGCATTATTAAATATAACTGGTATCTACTGTACATGCACATGTTGGATAACTAAAGGCCTGTATCCCTGGATTTCTTAAATGCATTCTGCTTATCGGATTCAAACTTCCCTAATAATCACATGTGATCTAACTGAAAACGAGTCACTCTTGGCTCAATTATTATAACACTCTAACCTTCTCCAATGTCTCCATAGAAGGAGATCCACACCTCTTATCGATTTTGGCCAGTAAAAACAAGTACTTTACATCATTCATCATGGTCAACAAGTCATTTCCTGAAAGAAAAAAAAAAAAAAAAAAACTCAGCAATTACAGTAATGATACAGCAATTCATGCACTACAGTAATGTAACACTCAATTTGCTTTTACTTTGAGAAGCATTGTAACAAATATATTGAACACATTCATTGTCACTCGCATTCAGGGATATCAGTGCTATTCAATATACAACTAAACATATTTGCAATAATTATTTAATCAATTATAACTTTGAAGATCTGTCACGTGTTATATTAAAAAGCTGCGATATAGAGGGAGATTTTTAGCATTTTATGTTGTAATTCCAGCAGTTGTAAGAATTCTTTGCTATTGAACACATTAGTCTCTTCTTATCTTCATATGTATACTTGTGTCATAGGTAGTTCTTGATATGAATGTTGCCATTATTTACAATCAACATAGAAGCAATGTGTATCTAAACATCCCTAGTCAAAAATATACACTGTAAGGTCTGTTCACTGAGCTCATGTGAGTTTCATGTTTCATGTATTTAATTTACCTGGTTCATGGTCCAAGGCCTGGTTGAGAATTTTCGTGGCTTTTTCGTATTGCCTCATTTTCAGAAGAAGCTCGGCCAAGTCGTTCCGCAGGAAATCCTGTCCGCTGATCTTAAGGGCAGCTTCGTAGTAGCTAACTGCCTGAAAGTTATTGAGTGTGACGTAACAAAACAGTAATAGCATGCATGATGGCATCCTTTACAGGAGAAGGGGGGAAGTACAATAGACCAGCAATACAAAAATTAGTTGCGCATAGATTTCCATTGAAAATTCAGCATATATCACCCCTCCTGGCACATACCTGGTTGTACTGATGAGTCTTTACAAATGCTTGCCCAATCTTTCTTGCCAAGGTTGCATCTCTGCTAGACTTTTTCAGAGCTGCCTGATACACGTCAATGGCTTTTTCTGGCTGAAAAAAGAAGAATACAAATTAAAGCATTCAACAGTAGATAGAGTGGGTACATATATTATTTGCTCAGGAATGTACCTGAAAATTCCACTAGACAGATATATGTAGAAATCAGCTGAAGCCACCTTGTACCTCCATGTTTGCAAGGGCAAGTTCATCAGATGGAGGTACAATATGCGGTAAAACCTATTAATACTAGAATCTCATGATTGTGTTTTTTACACGTTGATCAGAAGTTTCATACCTCCTCTATTCTCATGTATGCATCTCCCAGTAGGACACTGGAGTGTGGCCCTGGCACATCCTCACATAGTTCCCTGAAACAAAAAACATAAAAAAAAAAAAATCTGTGACCTTGTGATAGAATGATGAGTAGATGGCCCCATGTGCTCCACACACTTCATACTGAGTCTTTATAAGAGCAACAGCAGTTTACACACCCTTTTTGTGCACAGAAATGGATTCAGAAATTAAAATCAAGAAAAATGATTTAGTCCCGTGCGTGTGTGTGTCTGTGTTTGAGAGAGAGAGAGAGAGAGAGAGAGAGAGTTTGTGTGTGTGTGTGTAAAACATTTTCAAAAGGTTAATAATCCAACTCAACCTGTAGCATGCAATGTAGAGTTTTTTGTCCTTTCTTTTCTCCAGGTATATTTTGGCTATCTTCTCTTTGGCCTCTGTGTAATGCTGCTGGTCGGGGGTGATGTTGCGCAGTACAGTCAGAGCTGTATCACTGTCATCTTTGGCCAGAGCCAGGTCTACATTGGCCAGTGTGACCAGGATCTCTTCTGGCGTCCCGGTGAAGTTCACAATGGCGTCCTGCATTACCTTCGTAGCTTCATGCTGATGGAAAACACTTATAAAAAAGTGACAACGAAGACTGACACGCCTACTTTTATGTCACACTGTTGCCTGGTAGCAAATCAATTATCGGTTTATCATTTAGAAAGGGATGTCCATGCCTAGAGGGTATGATTACTTCATAACCATAAATCATAAGAGATGCAGATCTTCCAAGTACCTGTTCCCCATTCAGCCTTAGTGCCTCAGCCAACTCCAAGTACGCTGACACACGGTCGCTATTGCTGATGGACGTCTCTCTCCCCTTTGCCTCTCTTCTCAACCCTGGAAGACTCATGACCATTTTCAGAGTCTGGATGGCCTCTGGAATGTTCCCCATCTTCTTCAAGACCCGAGCTTTGATCAAGTGGTACTGAGGTAGCTCCCGAACCTTACAGAACAGTCAAAGAGTGAAAAAAAATCACAGCAATACACTATGATAAATACGCAGCAACTAATATAACATTGCTAACCAATACTGCATCTATTCTACCATTTAAGACTCATTATCAATCATTTCTGGAATAGATGTTGGCAACAGAATCCAGTGTATTAGTAATGCAAGTGCATCATTTTACCGCTCTATTCACTGTTTAATTACGCTGCAGATAAAATGTAATGGCTTTTCACAATATTGAATGTATTTTGCTGGATTTTAGTCAATTTATTTTTTATTATTAACTTTATTTCAGGGGAGTCCCACTAAGACCAATGTCTCTTTTTCAGGGGAGGCCTGTATTCAAACAAAACATACATATTTCTTGGTATATTCGATGCAAGTACTGTAGCAGTTACTCAAGGATAAGAAATTACAGTATAGTTCTGCTCCAGCCTTTATTGTGTATGTTTACTGTGAGCAGGTTGTAATGTAATGTTACATTACATGTTCCCCACATGCAAACACATATGCACACACACGTATAACAACTTTAGTTGGGAGGACACAGCTGTAACTTGTTTGATGATTGGAAGGATGGAAAACTTAAAGTGGTCGTAAGGTGCAAAAAGGGAAAAATACTGGTAGATCTGATATTTGTATGTAGTGGCACAGGCTTTTCTGTAATTTTAGGTTAAATATAAGTTTCCTGCATTATTGTCTGATGTCCAAAAAAGAATCATTTTCACTGAATGGCTGTTTTGACTGGAAATTGAATAAATGGTGGTCTCTACCTTTTGCACAGTACTGTACATACATATACATATTACACAAAAGGAATGGTAGAGGTATAGGTCTGGACTTACCTGAAAGTTGTGGCTCACCCCTGTCTCCAGGGACTGTAGGCACTTCTTGAAGTCTTCCACAGAGAGGCAAATTTGTGCTTGGAGCAGGTGGACATCTGCAACAGTTGGGTCCAGCTCCAAACAGCGCGTTACGGAAACCTGAGCAGAAGTGAAGTCACCTAAAAAGAGGGGGGTTGAGAATGGTATGTGGGACCCATGTAGGTACTTCATTCCCTGCCCAATAACTGAAAGCCCAGACAAATTATACCTCACAGGGCTGAACAGAGCTTTGCTGTCAAGCAAGCATAGTAAATGAATAAATAAATTAAAGCACAGCAGTTGCCTGGAGAGGACAATCATTTGTCTCTTTTACAAAGAACCATGACATGATTAAATCAGCCCGATGACACCTATGGTCAAGGGACATCAATTAGGTTTGTCTGCCCTGGATATTGTTACCTGAGAGATATTTCACCTTGGCCATGAGGTAGGCACCAGGTAAAATGCCTGGAGCAGTTCTGACCACAGGCTCTAAGATCATGGCAGAGTGCATCAGCCCAAATGACAACGGTTGACCAAGAGCACGAGGCTGTCAATACGAGGGAACAAAACAAGTGCCATGGTGATATGTGATACTGTGGTATAAACACATCAACAACAAAAGTGCAGTTTCCACTGAATAAATATGTACCATGAAATAGCATTTCAGACAATTGAACTGCTATGAACTATAACTGTGAATTTCCTGTTTTGGATTACTGCATTGTCTGTGCTGTACACCAATTATTCCCCAGGGCAGTGTTGCTAAGTTTACCTGACAGACAGCCAGGTTTGTCTTCACCACTTCAAAAAGGAAGGTAGGATTGAGCTTCTCATAGTACTCCACACCCAGGGGCAGTCCCCGAATGGCGGAGAAATGAAGCTCAGCAGCCTCCTTCAGCAGAGCGCTCACGACAGCCTGGCTTTCCCCTCTCTTACAGGCTAGCATGGCCTGAATAAAAGCCAGCTCCTGCCAATCAAGATATTGTACATTATTGACAGACATATTTTCCTGTGATGCCATGCTCAGTGGGCTTTTTGCAAGAAAAACAAGATGCAGTAAGCAGCCGCGGCGTGGCCTTCTTGGCACATATACTAATTGGCGGAGCGGAGCGTTACCACTGACGGGCCAATGGACTGCTGAATTTCTCTAAGGAACTCCAGCTGCTGATCCGCTTCCTCGAGCTGTCCCTGCAACAGCTGGCAATGGATCACACCTGAGGGTATAAGTCAGCATTCTCACACCTGGTAGCAAAACAGCAGGAAGTGAACAATGATATGACCTTACAGCTGAGGCCACAATGGTGAGGTTGACTAGCCTCCAGCCGATTACAGCTGTCTGTAAGATACTGTGCAGGCAATTCTTGACAACAACATTAATCTACAGCACTCGCAAAAGGTACCTGCCAGAGCTGTCACACTGCTCCCATCCAGTTTGATGCCATTGGAATACCATCTTGCAGCCTCTTTAATCTTGTTTTGAAGGACAAACAGGTAGCCAATTTCATTGGCAATATCAGCATCTGCTGGGGCCTTGGCAAATGCTCGCTCCACAAACTGGCACAAAGTCTGCAGGATTTCTGTGTGGTTTCCACACTAAAGCCAGAAAGGATATGGTGAAACACTACACTAATATTTTTTTGTAAAGGAGGGGGGAGACAGGTCAAGTTGTGCTGATTTTATTTACGAATATACTGTCCAGACAATTGTCCATAAAACACTTTGAAATTCATGTACATAATTAAATTATGTGCATAAAACAGTGGATTGAGGGTATTGATATAAAATTCTCAGATGTAGCAGTTCCCTGTTACATTCTGCTCCACCTGCTCCATGGAAACATGACTCAAGGGACTAGAAACCGTCATAAGGGAACAATCTCAGCAACCCTTTGTTTAGACAAGCAGGGTTTCAGGAAACTAGGTTAACTTCGGCACGGAAGGCAGTAGCCTACAAATCAGTGCATACAAAAATTCGCTAAATATGCATGCCAAGCATAAAATGCAACGTTTGGATTTTCATTTACACTAAATTCCCATCCTGGTCCTGGCTTAAAGGTGTTATATTTATATTACATAGACCTACATATAATATTAGTTATAAGGATTTCATATGTAGAAAATTCTTAATGTTTTGCATGGCAAAATGCTACTTTGTGAACTGCTGATTTATTCTGTGCCTGGTCTGAATAAACAAACAGTGCTTACCAATCTGCTGATTGGCTTTGTAAAATTGACATGAAGCCCTGGTGCGCAAGGCTCTGTACTCTCCAAGGCACCGAGAAGTGCTTGAAGATGCTCCTGTGCCTAGAGGATTGAAGACAAAAGTGAGCAATTAGGTTTCTACCTACTCAACGGGAAAGAAAATCAGAAGAATAACACCAATCAGAGAAGGACACCTCTTGAATTTCATGTGCTGATTCAAACATTTTCTTATTTTGATTTCATGTATGCCTTCACCTTGATTAGGTCACCGTCTTTCACTATCGCATGGATCACCATTATCTGAAGAGCCTTCAAATTACGCCCATCTTGTTTCAAACATCTGCAGAGGGGGGAAAAACGGCTGAATATGAGACAAAAAAATCAAAATATTACATTGCAATGCAAAGTTGTTCAATTCTTTAATACAGAAGGATCCCAGGTTTCGCATTAATTAAATATATTGCAACAGCAAGGCACAGGAATAAAGTCCAGACTGTCCTTGCCCTCCTATCATTACTTAAAAATGACTATGTGTTGTTTGATGAAGAATGCTGATATATTACTAAACTGCACAGATCAACTGACCGGGAAGCAGCATCAAGGGTCTGCTCCCAATCTTGTTGGGCAAGAAACAGATTCATCTTGCTGGTCAGAGCTGGGAGGAAATCAGGCTGGAAGGAAATAATCTGGTTCACTTCCTCGAGGGCACCAGAGAAGTTTTGTTTCTTCATAAAGTATTTCACCTGCAAAACAACAATTTGATCTGCAATGAGCAACACAATTTTATGGAGTAAGCAACTTTTATTTAGTCATTTTTTAGGTGCCTGCATCAATTTTTATGCTGGATATTAAACCAGAGAATAAATAATGTAATGCAGTCAACTAAAACTGTTTTTGTGATGCCTGATATGTGAATTTCTGGAAGTTATTCAAATATGTATTTAAAAAATCAGTAGTTTGGATAATTTCGACAAGAGAGCAAACTCAAACAGTACCTTTCCCATCAGACCAAATACACTCTTGGAGTCCTGCAGCCCACTCTCGAAGTATCGAATAGCCTTGTTTCTGTTTTGATCAACCTCGGAACTGAGCTCAATCCATCCCTTCAGAATTAGTCCCTGTACAGAATTATATAATTGTTTTCATTTTATTAGATTATAACATGATTATTCAATATAAAGGTTCAGAAGAAGCCTTGAAAGTAGAATAGTATGTCAACATACACACCCAGATAGGCTGCTGTATTGAAAGTATACACAAATAGCCCAACGATTTGGGGAAAAAATGCAGTTTTATATCTTATATTCTTATTGTAAGTTAAAATGGAGCTAAATTCTCTAACAATGTATAAAGTTTGATATGTGACATATTTTCAAACGTATAAATTACAGTATATTGTAAAATGACTGAAGAAATAACAGAAAGCTTTGTAAATCACTAGTATAAACCTCTTTCGAAGAACTGGACATCTTGAGCATTCTGTCAATGTAGTCTTTGGCCTTGTCACTGCGGCCCATTAGCCAAAGAAACATGGCAGCATAATAGAGGGCTTTGTCTCCGGCAGTTTTCCGACTCAACTTCAGCTGAGAATCCAGCTCCTCCACAGCATCACGATCTTGAAACAGTGAAAATAGGTAGTTTTATCACCATAAAAATCATAACAGCTGTGTCCCTCCTTGAAGAATATGCAACAATCTTCCGGTCTTAAGTCCAGCCGCATTACGATTGGTTTATAATTGTACCCTGGTAACATGTAATCAGTTATCCAAGTTATGCATTGTATTGCATTGAATTGCACTTTGAACTTGTGGCATGCACATTAACTTCCTAATATTATACGAAAATGCATGTGGGTGTAGTGTCTAGGGGTATTTTAATAGGTCTGACTG
Source organism: Anguilla rostrata (assembly GCF_018555375.3). Lineage (NCBI taxonomy): Eukaryota > Metazoa > Chordata > Actinopteri > Anguilliformes > Anguillidae > Anguilla > Anguilla rostrata. The sequence continues at coordinate 17,944,303 of NC_057936.1, forward strand.
AATGCACTAGTTAGATCCCAACTCACCAACAGTTTCACTCTGTCTGTGTGCATAGATAAGAGCCATGATAGAGCACAATGATACATCTGGTTTGTCTCTTAGTTGCTCCAGCTCTCGAATAGCCTCTTGAACACGACCTACAATGTACGAACCAGAGGGTGAATCCAGTGTTTTCTGCAGAATACTCATTGAAAAAATGCTTCAAGCAAAAATTTTGTCTACCCACTGATAAAAATCTGTAATTGAACTAAAATAGCATGTCACCTGAATTTTTAGGTTTTCAAAAGAAAGCATGTAGGCAAAATGATGTCATAACAGAAATGTAGCTATTTTCATCAATGTAGCCAGTTCTTTTACAAAGAATGCAATAATCTAAATTATAGTATGACATATTCATTGTGCAATTTTTAGTTGAACACTGTATTGAATTGTAATGTTAATGTGTAGCTCTTAGTACATTTTCATATATATATATATATATATATATATTAAAAATCACTAGGGAACAAGTCTCAATGTACATGTTACCTTCCATCAAAATCCCATGGGCTTTGAAAAACAGCAGTACAGGATCAGCATTGTACATTTTTAAATGTTCCGCAGTGGTTAGTATGGTTTGGCGGTAGTATTTCTCCGTGAAATAATACACTATTGAAGCCTGAAATCATACAGAAAAAGATTTACTCTTCATTATTCTCACTTTAATAAACAGTGTTAGTCATACAGCATATGATTTAAGGTTAAGTCTAAGCAGCAAGCAAGAGGCAATTAGGTAGGTATCTAACAGCAGAAATTAAGTCGCTCCGTTTATTTTAAACTTACTAAACAAGATGAATCACGTTCTGCCATGTTCCGTTTTGTTGTATATTTGAATCGATTATTCTGATAACGCTAATTATCACAAGGTATCCTATTGCAATCAAACACCTAGGAAGCTAACTTTACAGGTTCAGTGATTCGGTGTCCCTAAGTTTAGCGTCTCTGGTTGCTACACAACCTCTGGCCAGAGTAAAGACAGGATTATTAATCAAACACAAAAAGCTAAACAACTATCATCTAGAATCCAGTACTCTTTTTTTGCTCAAACATTTTCGTCTATGTTTTTGTTTGAGGTACATTAGCGCATTATTTTGTGTCTAAGTACATTAGTTTTAGTTTCTACCCTTGTTTGTGACACTAAAATTGTATCTTACAAGCAACATCACCGGGAGAGCGTTTTCACCACTGCATCGCCATCGGTGCGTTTGGTATTTGTTACTCTAGTCTTATCTTCCTGCAAAAGTAAATAGCTAAATGTAGCTTGCTAGCTGATTTGCTGTCAAGCAAGGTACATGGCTTCATGAATTCATCTTTCTTTTTTCTTCACTGTAGCTGTCCATATTTCAAATACAGTTTGTATAGCTGCTTTAAATAGTAAAAAATAACGAAGACGAAATGGGGTTATCTCAAAGCTCGGATGCACCAGAGGGAGGGACGGATGGCTACCATGTTCATGGGGTAAGATTAGCTTTGGGTTTTCAACTTTTTAGCTAGCTAGCTATACTCCTAAGGTAAGTTGGCTAACTTAACTAGCTTGCTTGCTGATGTGGCAGTTGTTTGACAAGTGGCCGGTATCCGATGTTGACGTGTGAAATGTAAATATTCAGCTTAATTTTATGATAATCAAATGGCTAGCACAAGTAGAATACATTAATAGCTTAAAATGTTTTATCGTTAGTGGCATAGATAGCTTGCTAGTAGTGACTATTCGACGCATTTGAAGCGAACTGTTCAAAGACTGCATTGCAAAGGTTGTGCTAGATGCCAACGTAGCTATCATTAGCTAACGTTAGATAGTCTAATATCTAGTACAGCCTGCTGTTCAGTAAACAGTCTAACAGCTGTAAATTTAACCTTTAGTTTTTATTGTTACCATACTTACATACAAATATTTATAATAGATTCAAGAGAACTCACCCGCAGAGAAGGCTGGTTTGGAACCATTTTTTGATTTCATAATATCAATTGGAAATACTAGACTGGTAAGTAAAGCTATTACAATTTAATCTGTACTTTTGTGTCTATGCTGGGAAATTGACATTTTTTAAATTTAACTTTAGAAAGTACAATAGTTAAGAGGCCATTGTCTCTTTGGTGATTTTGACAAAATAGAGAACGATTTAAACAACTTAGTAAATGTATTAATTTAAAAGGAGATGGAAGACATAATTTAGCCTGGAAGGAAGACATATAAGACCCTGCATTGAATAATTGATCTGCCAAATGACAATAAACATAATTACTCAATAGAGCAGGGGCTAAAGTGACTCTTCTCTTCCCAAAGAACAAGGAGAATGACATGCTCAAGGACCTGCTCAAAGCCAATGTGGAAAAACCAGTGAAGCTGGAGGTATACAGCATCAAAGCCATGAGGATCCGGGAGCTGGAGGTGGTCCCCAGTAACATGTGGGGAGGACAGGGCCTACTGGGAGCCAGTGTCAGGTTTTGCAGTTTTAAAGGTGCCAACGAAAATGTTTGGCATATCCTGGTGAGTCAGTCCAGAAAATGATATCAAGCACTTCATTGACTGCACAAAATAGTCAGCGATAATCACAGTTATTTATCAAAATATATTTCACGCTACATGATTTACTAACTGACTGCCACTTGGTGTGTTTTCATGAGGCTTGGTTTAATAACTGTCAAAAATCCCCCACAAACAGAAACCTGAATTCATGTTAATATACAAATAAAGGTTTTATCAGGAAGTTGGAACTCTGAGCTTTGTGGTCACAAACAACAACTCACCATCTCTAGAGATTATTATCCAATGACTGTCAAAGGGTGTGGTTATTTGTTACCTGAGATTTCCTTGTGCACTCTACTTCATTGTTTTGTTGAATCCACTACCTTCCTTGGCTGTTCTAGCTCCTCGTGAGGAATAGTATGGATTGCAGACACATTTGTTGCGCAAATATACTTCCATGTGGTGAAATATAAAAATATGTTTTCTATTTTATTGCATGATGACATCTCACAAAATGAGATAAGAATGGAAATGTTTTCTGTCAGAGGAACTTAATCAGTGCATTGATTGTAGAAGCAATGTTTGAAATGTATTTGAGGTATTTTGAATAAAATATTTTGTCAGGTCACTGAACATAATATCAATGTACATTTCATGCTAGATTATAATTTCATGCTAGAATACTTTAAATGCAGAGCACTTGACTTAATATTTTTATTTTTTTATGTTAGGATGTGGATCCTAGTTCCCCAGCTGCTCTAGCAGGACTTCAAGCACACATTGACTTCATTGTTGGAGCTGACCAGGTTCTGCAGGATGTAAGTTTTTAACCAGTCTCTGTTGCACAAATAAAATACCATTTCAACAGATAATGTTGATCACCTCAGCAAAGCCAGAGCAGGGCTAGGTTGGCCCTTTCTCAGCTTTCTTTTACAATTATTCCACTATCCTTATGGTACTAGTATTTCAACATGCATGAGGGCTACACTACCCTGGTCTTTGAGATCTGCAAAGCCATCCTTCCTGTAGAGAATCTCCAACTTGTTCCACCTACCACTTTATTCTGCAGTTATCGGTTTAATGGAGACAATTGTCTCTTCTGTGTTGAGGGTGTAATAGTTACGAAGGGACTGAAAATATTTTCCAATATCCACCAAGATATCCCCTCCCCCTGTTACGTATGACTGGTGTCCAGGAGTTCCCACTACACCCTGCACACTTTCTCTTTATATCAGCTTTATTCAAAACTAATATTGAGTGTGATTTTGTCCACTTGGTTATTGTGTCTACAGTCTGAAGACTTCTTCTCCCTGATCGAGTCCCACGAGGGGAAGCCTCTCAAGCTACTGGTGTACAATACAGAGACAGACCTGTGTAGAGAAGTAGTGGTCACACCCAATGGAGCTTGGGGGGGAGAGGGAAGGTAAGAAGAGGGGGTGCCCATCACTGCCCAACCAAAAGCTCAGGTTTCTTTGCACTGCATTGTTGAGTCCCACTCCACATCGATTACCATAATGTAATATTTAACTTCAGGGATAGGTAGAAAAGCGTGTTTCCCCAAGACAGTGAAGCACCATATGGACTCTATCTCTGTATCCTAGTGAGAGCCAGTGGTGAATCTTTAGAATGCCCTATGCTGTGTTAGCACACACAAACTCAAGTATGTAATGCCCTAGTAATATGCAATTTAAGCAGGGCCTCACAGTCATTAGTGTACTGAGCCCCGAAGGGGGGAAAACAAGTTTTTAAACATCTCAAGCATATAGAGAAAGACTAATGAACATTTCCTGTTTTCAGCTTAGGCTGTGGCATTGGATATGGCTACTTGCACAGAATCCCTACCCGCTCGGCATCCCTGAAGTCAAGCGACATCACACCCCCTTCTGTTGAATCTGAGGAAAAGTACATGCCAGAGAGCCCAACTAATGGCTATATGGAGGTGCATTTTTGTTTCTTCATATTCTTAATCTGTTTGTTCAGATAGATTATTCCGGTGTCAAGATGCTGTTGCTGTGAACCACTGTTAACACTTCTAACACTGACAGGATAAGTAGTCATATTACATACGTAAAGTTAAATACTGACTGCCTGAAATGTTTGGACACTTTTGAAACAGATGTTGTAGGTTAATAACCAATAGAATGTTTCAGGTTGAATTGACAGACTGAAGGCTGTTTAATTCTGTCGTTTTTAAATTCAGGCTTGGGCACAGTGTGGTGATGGACCTTATTTGTACATTGTAAATGTTGTCTTTCTCCTAACTCCAGGTATCACTGGCAGCTCCAGATCAGGTAGAGAGGGGGGAGGAAGTTTTGGGTCAGGAAACACAGGCCTTCCCTCAGCCCTTTGAGGACACCCCACTGCCTCCCCCCATCCAGAGAGTCATGGATCCTGGTGAGGTTTTTAACAATCACCGTGGTTGCGATAGTCCATTGCTTGATACTCCTACAGACAAATCACTATTTAATTCCCCACGTGTGGTTGCTGTTGTTTGTTTTCTGATTGGATTTTAGGGTAGCTAATATCAGTTCTGAGTTGAGCATCAGTGATCATAAATAATAATCATAATCAAAAGACACTCAATGTGTGACTTCTTTCTAGATGCTCATAACCGCCATAACCTTCATAAATTCATGAATCATTTCCCTGATTATGCCATGTCTCAGATCTCTCTGATGTTCTGGTCCCTGACATCCCAGATATGGTGGAAAGACAGGACTTTCCTGTCTCCTCCATTGATGTTTCCAGCACTTCCCAGCTTGTCAGTGACACGGGGGCGTTCACTCCTGATTATCATACTGGAATTGGTGAGTTTGAGCATCCAAACATCAATGAGTGGCACACAGATGTGTTCTGTGGCTGAGTTTGATGGCCGAAAATTCTCTGTACTATTTTATATACTTTTTCTGAATGTTTGAGGAAAACAATTCCCTTTTCTATGCTTTCACATGACTCATGTTTTCTCCATGAATCAGAGGAATTGGGAGATGGTGACGGGCCATCTGCAATCCCAGAAAACCTTTTGGAAGTGGGTGGTCAGGAACATGCCATCGACCAGGCTATGGGATTCCCCCCCTCCCCACCCCTCGACTCCTCCCCCTCTGGTGACAGCGTCTATCCAGATGTCACTGGGGCAGTGGTGTCCGAAGACATCAGCTCACCGGTACAGCCTGTGGACCTTGTTCCACCAGAGCCCGATGCCCAGGACAGTGAAGCTAGTGAACAAACTGTGGCTTCAGACTCAGTCCTACAGTAGGGCCTCTGGCTTCTGCAAACTAACCTTAGCTTACTGATGTGCTTGCCCACTGGATTTGGTGGAAAGTAGAAAAAGTAACCGGTGACAACAAGGTGTAAGGCTAAGATTGAGTGTGCTCTTATTCGATGACTCTGCCATCTATGGTTTTAATTACATATTCAAAGCTATTAGCCATAAGGGGGTTTGCTGTGTATTTGGAGAATGGGAGATTGGAAAGTCATAATTTTATGCACATAGGCAGTTATCTTAAAAACTGAATGTAGCACAATAGCACATGACAAAAGTCTTGCTTATTTGTGATAGGATATATTTAATTTTATTCCCTTTGTTGTAACACAGAGAAAAAAAAGACAGTGTGCAATATCATTTTAACGTAGTGCCTATTATAAATTGACACACCTCAAAATATAACAAAATTATATTAATCTTAACACTATATAATTAAATCTATTTCATACACAATTTGCATGTGATGTTTTATGACATTTAAGAGTATCGTACAAGTAAATTTGTCATTTCAGAACACAAGATTTCATATAAGGATGCACCAGTGTAATGTAACTTTACTTTCAGTTCTGCACTGTAGGTTGACATTGACCTTTCTCAAATTCAAGCAAATGTAAACAAGACAAAGTGAGCAATTCAGTTCTGTTTATGGAATTATGTATAATTTCAGTGTCAATGAACGGTGCAAACTTTGCCTTATTAGTGAGCATAACATCCAGTCGCTATAGCAATTTTCCAGTACCTTACAGGCCAAAGCTCAGCAAATAATAAACATGAATTTCCTCAAATCAATAATGCAGGGAGTTTGTTAGCTTCTGTTTGATACAAGAAGCCTTCTATGTTTCTTTCGGTTCTTGATTTTGGAAGAGCTCTGAAATTAATCGGAACCATTTTTAAATGTTTTAATAACAGTCTGGAATTTCTGTGCAGAGCCTGTAAAGTTTGTAGTTATGCTTATTATGTTTTAACATTCTGTGTCGAACAATTTATTTTTATACACCAGTGATAATGACAAATGTTACAATTATTTGATATTCTTCAAGTAAAGAAAAAAAAAGTAAAAATGCACTGGACAGGAAGAAGGTTAAAATGAAGAAAACATATTTGGTAAACAGATTTGCTTTATAAATGAAATAAATTGAAGTTAATGCTGGATATTACATATGTTATAGAGGATGTTTGTGTATGTGCCAAAAACATGGCAAAGTTGTGAGAGACATTTAAGAAGGTGAAGTATTTCTTATTGAATTGCAAGCCCTTTTTTCCCTTTAATTTGTACGACACAAACATTTGTCTTAACCAACACTGGATGTCTACTACATGTTAGTTGTTCTAAATACAAGGAAATGGCCATGTCATTCCTTTTAAGTTTAACTGTTGGACTTGCTTTCATGTTATTTTTTAAAAATGTGAATGAACATTTTGAGTGTTTATGGTAATGCTGTTCGCTGCATCGGTATTGTAAAGGCCACTTCCGCAGTAATATATGTGTTTGGTATGTTTTATAAGTAACTCATTGTCTTTGAGTATAAAGACACTATGTTTCTGTTCATATTGTCCTATGTGCAATTTAAAGAGTTGTCTTCATGACTAATCGATTAGGAGAAATGAGAGGAAGAACACTGAAAGATGTGGTGTACCATTTTAGCCAGTGACAAATAAATTAAACTTGAACATGCTAATTTTTACAGCTTCAGAGCAGCTTCTGCAATACATTACAATCTTTATTCACTGCACCCAGTTCACCCGTCTGCAACCAGTTGATAAGCACAAACATCTAAATTAGTAATACATAAATTCTTACAGGTAATTTTGATTTCCTTACTAAACTTTTGGCCGCCGTCCGACATTTTTAAGTTGCGTGCAGCACACATGAATTCAGCTAGAAATCATATAATGGAATGAAACATGGATTATCTTGTATGACAAGACATGTTCTTCTTTGATTAATTTATTTCAGTAAAATAATTATGGGGTACTCCTTTTGCAATATGCAGGAAATTACCTTAAATAAGCAGGATAACCTAATTAACCTGAACAGAAAAGTAAAAAGGTTGTGTAATTATGTGATATCAGCACTGAGTAACTATACCGTATATGGTATGCCAAAGTCCTTGTCTCAACACTTTCTACTTACACATGTGCAGTCTATCTACAAATGCATGTTTTCAGTGCACTACTGTTGTCTATGCATTAAGTGGACATCTCGGGAATTCCTGTTCCTGAGTGACAGGATGCACATCATAAATATTTCAATTTAAAGTCAATTTAAAGCCTGCAAAATTCTGCCTTAAATATTGTATTTTGCGTATTCACTAGTTTATTCCGAAAGAACAAAAATACTAGAAGGCTTATTTATCTCCAAAACTGTCATCATTATTTGGAGAACTATAGATCAATATGCTTTCAATGCACTATTTCCAAGTAATGATGATGGGTGGTGGATTAAAACGCATGTCAAACTAAATTTTTGCTTTTTTGCAGGTCAAAGTAGAAGGTAGCAAAATAACTAAATGCTGAATCTGTATCTTGACTTGAAATTTTGATGCAGGAGGTTGGATTGATTGTGGCCTTGATGCACTGAATAAGATGATGCTAACTTAACCGTGAAAATTGAAAATAAATCTCATGTGAAATGTTTATAATTTCTATATTTCTTTGATCTTGATTTCCAAACAATTGATATGACAAAACTCTTACTCTTGATTAACTTGACCTTGGAACTTCAGGGAAAACTTGTCAAATGCGCAACAACCTTTAGGCTACATGCTGTATAGCCAGTGAGCACCTACTTCCTTGGCTGTTGTACAGCCAATTCAGTGTTCGCTGACTGTCAGGTAAAACATTCGTGCACCTATTGTGTGCGCCAGGGATGCAAGTTTTATCAAACTGCTTTGATGTGTGGGCTTATACATCTTTCTTACAGCTATAACTCTGTAAGCTCATACTTCTACTTTCCTGTATAACCATGCAAGAATGGAGGAGATCACAGATTTATGATTTTGTGAAACATTTTTTTTTTATTGATCAGGCGTTAGAGGCCAGGTTTGAATGTGTCCGTGTAATAGAAAACCAGTGGAACCACATGAATCAGGGAGTTACTTCTCAATAAACACAAATATGGGGGCTTCATTCCACAAATGCGGAATTAATAAAAAAAAGTGTAACAAGTTAGATCATGTACCTGTAATAAATGAGTGACAACTACAAATAATTAGTCGTTCACATGGGAGAAAAGTACATTTTACCCAAATTTCATTAGGCAAGATGGAAGCACAGTCACTGCTAAAGTGAGAAAAATTTGAAGACTCTTGCAAAAATTTGGCCATTTCAAATCACTTTCTGTTTTACTTGGTAGTGGAACTGTAATGCTAATCACTGAAGTTACAATGCTCCTTTTTGGTTTTGACTGCATCACTTGGGTTACAAATGAAAATACATTTTACCATTTTTAAATATACCAACTTTCCTATTTAAAACTTTCACAATTTTAGAGACTCTATTTTAGGTCCTTCTTCGGCCTTGACCTCAGTCACTCAAACATTCTTAGGGGGCTTCCACATAAACACATAATTCTGACAAATATTTTCTTATTCATGATATAGTAAAAGTCCTATATCAAGTCTATATATTCCCTGAATTTAGGGTTTTATAAAAGCTTTTTAAAAGCATATCTCATTTGAAGTCGGCATACTATTTCCCAGATTTGAGGTCCTTGGTGACCAATCACTCAAAACCACTTTAGGACTGATGAAGCTCAAGTACAGAAAATCATCTTTGTTAGAGCTTGGATTTTCTATGGAATAAAATCATGAAATCGTAAATTTCCCCTTCTAATCAATACCTCAGAACAGCCCACTTCCTTCAGAATCTGTACAATATAAGCAGGATTAGCACCACTGAGAACTAAAATAATTGTTTGTTCACACTTTTTATATTGGTCAATTTATTTAGCAGTTATTAAACCAAAATATACTACATATAGTTAATCAACACAGGGAGCATAATACAGGGCTTGAGGAGATGGCAGCTTTACATATTCCCTAGTTTGCTTCATTTACAGCTTATACAACAACTAGACTTTTGAGTTGCCTTTAAAATTTTATTTTTGGACTAATCCCAAATGATTTTTTTTTCCACCAGAAATATAATACATTTGCTATAACACTGTGCAATTCCCATTGTCATTCAATAGATTTCAATTTGCAGAGCAGTTGGTGTTGCATAAAGATGGGCCGACTGTTGCTCTCCTGTTTAGCCGATGCTCCATGTTGTCCACAAAGCATTCATGGCAGACAGAACTCGTTTCTATGAGTAGCGACAGTTAGGCTGATGCTTTACAGCAGGCAGTCATGGGTAATACCGGGAAAATAACTTCCCCCCCAAAATAAAACAACATTTCAAATTGCCTAAAAGTAAGAACAGATTATTTACAGTAAAGAGACCCTCTGCACTTCAATATTAGCTCAAGAAGATGTTTGTGATGAGAGAACCCCATCCAACCTTCACAATCTGTCCTCAATCTATGAAACCGGCAGCCAATGATGCAACACAAGCCAGCTGATTACCCATCACTCCTCTACATTCAGTGAAACACTTGATTGTTCTGTACTGTCCCTGAATGTCTGGGTCATTAATATAACCCTTACACAAAGACAGAATTGACAGTGATTCATCATTGGGAATGGGTACGTGTCTGGAATGTACGCAGATAAACAAAACCAGGAAAGCGTGCGGTTTGCCTCTCGTGTCAATGAAAATGGACATACAACCAACAAGGCGTCCTTCAAAATGGACATGCCCCCTCAAAACAATGAAAAAAATAATAATAATCTTAAATACAAAAACAACTTGGGAAGCAAGAAAAGAAAAAAAAACATAAATCATAAAAACTAAAAATCCCTGGATATTACTTTTGTCTAAACTCATCCACTGTACATACGGCACTATAAATCCCACATACCCACGTGTTCTCTTCTCGTTTTGCAAAGTAGCTGTTTTGGAGAGCAGCGGTTTTTCTATAACACTTGCATGTTACAGAAGGAACGGACTTCTGTGGAGTAAAAATGTGTTGTGGGCCTGGTCGATCAGAGTAACACCTAACCCAGGGTTGAGTGTGGCTTCTAGAGTACTACTCATGGAACCAGTACGATGAGTGGGAAGTCCAGGCTGGCGGCGGGGTGGGGGGGGGGTGGGGGGATGGGGGTTGGCGGGGAGGCGACTTGCAAGGTGGCGAGACTCTTGCCCCTTTGGCTCACGTCGACTTCTGCCGGTAGTGAAGAGTCAGATCCCCGCCGCTCTTCCAGATAAAATGTTTAACTGTTCTCAGGTCCATGTTGGGATCCAAAACCTTGGAAAGAGAAAGTACACCTGAAACTGGAATCTCACCACAAAACGGAACAATCTTGCAGAAAAATGACTTAACAAGAGGAACCGAAGACAAGATTTTGGACGTCTGGGGGTTTGCGCCCACCTGATCCTGGCACAGCAGCTCAATTTTTTCCTCGGCCAGCACGGCCATGTCCTCCTCCTTTTCCTGCTCTCCCGGCTTCTCGTTGTTAGAGGAGCTGGTGGTCTGCGACTCGTTGTCCAGGTTGATGATCTTCTCATAGACGTGCTCCATCACTTTCCGAACTTGCAGCATGTCGCTAGCCGAGAGACGATCCCTAAAATCAAAAATGGGAATTTGTTTGGACAGCTTTTGGAACTCATTTGGTTGCTGTTTTTATTGTAGGCAACAGAAAGTAGTCAATAAGCACAATATAAGGATAGCTTTGAACAAACTCGGTAAGAAAGGAAGGACAAAGACTTAAAACAATCAGTGCTCGGGAGAAGAAAAAAAACACATTTTGATACTTTGTTGTTATAAACTTAAAATTTAAATACTGCCAGGTTAAACAGTTTGCATTCCACTTCAATCATACTTGAAGCACTGAACCAGTGGTATCTGAGATTAATACAAGGAAACCTACTTCTTTAATGTTTTTGCCCCTGAAGAGGAGTGGGGCTGGAGGTAGAATGGGATTTTGTTAAATTTAGGCATGTTTTTCTGCAAAGAAAGAAAAAAAAAGATACGGTAAGTTTTCACAAAAATCAAGGCAATAGTCACAACAGTACTGTCCTGTGACTGCTCTGTTCAAATGACGATAATTAAACAACTAATCTGCATTCTCTGGATGGTGATAGTCTAATTAGAATAAGCAATTCATTTTTTTAAATCACCCCATTTTGGAATGTCATCACTTATGTTTACTGTGGTAATACTACATACCAAACATATCAAATATGTTTGTTTTATAAGCTTGAAATTTAGTATTTTTACAATTTTGTGCTTTGCAAAACAAATTGTATTTCACCAGATATCACTCAGAACCCAGACAGACACTTTACAATGAACGCTGGGAGCCTGAGCTCGACAAGAGTTCTCCCCATCGTCACTGAGAAAAATTAGGAGTGCAATCTTATAAAGTGGGTGCTCTGCGTAGTGTTCTGGGCATTTTACTGCAATCAGTAAAAATAATTTTAAATTTATTTTATTTTTGGCTGAATTTTTCTTCTAATTGGCCGATTGCAGCATCAATTAGGAAACAATTCAATCAATTATCATTGATAAAATATTTTTGATAACAAAAATGTTGGTTCCAAAGACTTGCCACCATGCACATGCAAATTTAAATCTACACACGTGGCACCCTGAGGCCCAGAATTGGTAAAGGGTGCTCACATCCACAGTGATGTCGATCACCCACTGCGGGACGGTCTCGTTCAGCAACATGGACTCCGTTTCTCCGCCCGAGTCCCGACACAACAACCTGCAGGAGACAATGGGAAGGCCTGAGCAGAGCGCCATCTGGCTGCCAGGGGGAACAGAACTTCAGCATCACGCGGCAATCTTTTAAAACCATACTAATAAGTACATTTAGAAAGTATAAAATTATCTCATACATTTAAACAAAACACAGAAGATATATCTGCAGTGGTTTCTATATGGGTAGGTACCTAAAAAGAGTCCTCCCTCCTGCTTCTCCAAAGATGACCGGAGTATGTGGTGGCACCTGGAAATAACCGTTTCCTTTCTGTATCCTGTTCTCCTGCTCACCGTTAACTGGTGTTCATGGAAAGAAAATGTATTTTTTATTATAAATTATGACGTGACAAGAGCCAGTAGACAGAAGGAACCTGAAATGGCTCTTAGATTACAAAACAATAGTTCTTCGCCAGACAGACCAAATATTTACGTCTGCCTTGTTATGTGACTTGGTGTCTCCAGCTTCATTCACATTTTTTCTTGGGTTCATTTAGTAAGTTAGCAACCTGCTTTTTCCACAATCCTACCTCAATGTTTAGACAAATATTCAGTTAATGAAAGCTACATGATGAATTGGAGGTTCATTTTTCAGACAACCATCCATTATCCATTTATGGACTAAACTCCCAACTTTTTTTGAAACTCTTTCCAAAGAAAGACAGCTTCCAAAAGAAAAAAGATACGAGAAGTGCGTGTTTCTCCCGATTTGGATTTGGCTGCGGGTGCCTGTCAGTTTACCGTGGTTAATCTCATTCTCTTCTTCATCCATTGGGTTGATGTGCGTCCTGGGCCAGTACTCCAGAAGAGCCTGGAGCAGCAGCCCCCCCAGATTCACTACCACAAAAGAGGACACCAGCCGTGAGCTACGGAACTGCTACGGCACCCTGTGCCCTGGTGCTACAGCGCCTCTCAAAAGCTTGCTTTTCATTGCATGTGATACAATTGCATTGTTTTGTGCAGTCACTAAAATATCTCTATATACTCAGGCATTGTATTGCTAATGGACATGAAAAGCATTACATTTTCTTTCAAATATCCCAACTACACAATATGTTCAAATTGAATCAAAGGGTGAGAGGAATCTAGAAAATCCATCTTAATTCTAACAAACAGTGTGGTTTTGATAAGTCTTTTATCTAAATGATATTGAAATTAAGTTAAACTAAATTCTATGATTGTGCCATCAAATAACAATGTAAAGGAAGTGTTGAATTATTTTGTGTTAAGGTGCCTGAAGCTTCAAACTTACATTTGGGGTCAGATCCATCTGGACTGGTGAAACCAGCATCCTTGGCAGAGACCCACGCCGCAAAACAGTCACTCTCATCCAAAGTGATTGTCAGCATCTATGAATTAGAAGACAAACAAAAAAGAAAACCCCACCCATATTCATAAGTACCCTGCACAGAATGACCCACATTGCTTTTCAGTGATTTTGCCAATTGAACTTACTTTACATGGTAACATGTAAACATTGCCAATGGGTCATGACACATCAACAGTATGCAATGCAAATTATTGACCTGGATAAACCTCAAAGGAATAGACTGGATGCAGGCTGGTACAATTTAGATACTGCAGACATTTTGTCGGTTATCATCAGTACCCAAATTGAATGGCACTGGTAAGAGCAGCTTGTCAAGATTATTTATTTTACATTAGTTGTAGAAAATATATTTTAATTGACAATCACAGTTTACAAAATCAGTAAAGACTGCTTAAAAGAGATGCCTATAAAGGCTACAACACAAGCCCATTGAAGGAAAGTGATAATATAATTAATGAGAAGCACACTGAATACACTGCTGATCCTTGACAGATTCCAAATTCAATTTTAGAAAGCTTACAGAATTCATGGGCTGAATTTTGATCCATTCCATTACTTAGCAGATGCTCTTATCCAGAGTGACTTGTAATGAAGGAGAAAATAAGTGCATTTTATGAGTACTTCTGCCAGACCTGGCAAATAGCATTCCCAGGGTAGGGAAGAGATCTGGCCAGAGTGACTCATTCTGGGTGAGTAAGCTGTTCAGAAATCATGCTGCGCAAAGCAAATCAAATTTTGGGCTGGAGCTTCACATCAGTTAGGAAACACACCCCTGTTTTAAGATCAACAGAGAACCAGTTTGGCACGTAGACCATCTTGAACCGCTTCTTAATTTCTTCATCAAACTCCACCTTCCCCAAATCTTCCACCTTGCATGCCTGGATAAGATGAAACAATAACAATATTCAAATGAAGTCAAACAATGTCATCTGACAGTAATGAGAAAGCACTGAGAAAGCAGCCAGTGGTACGCACCTTTAGAACATCCCAGTATGCCACGTTGTTGTTTGTGTCTTTGGTAAGTATGTGTCTCTTGTCATTCAGAATGTGGCACTGAATTATGCTGGCTCCACCTTAAGGACAAACATGCGTAAAACGGTCAACAAGTGCAGTGGGGGGCACGTTGCTCTCTAAATATGAATCTCCTCAAATGCTTTCCATTTCTTTCATGTGAGACTTAAAAGAATCTGGATGCTTTAATCTTCACTCTGCCCATTTTTAGTGCTGATGAACTGCTAATCTCACCATTTGTCTTAGCTTCATGAATTTACAAACACAATACAGAATCAAGGAGACTACTTATAAAATGCACATATTACATTAATATTTAAAATGGAGACATTTTCTTCTATGCTAATCTGTCTATTCTTTATCTTTTTCTTCAACCTTGTCTAGACCACATTTCTGGCTCATCACCATTTAATCTAATGGGACACAAAGCCCAAATGTTATGCACATCATTGCTTAGTTTCACAACAACTGTCACAAGTTTATAACTCACCTGATTTTTGTTTTACACCCAATTGTTACTAAAGGCCATTTATTTGAATGCGGCACTTTTCGTATATATTACAAAAAACATCAGAGAAACAGAGAATCGTCAAAGCAGCATGATTCATCTATGCTGCGTATATTAATTTCAACTTTAAATGAGTGAACACAACATGTTTTACTCATGCAGTCAAATAACATCCGAGTGTCACTCTGCAATCTCAGAAATATGGAGGAAAGCCAGCGAATATATGCAACACCTGCTGTTGCTAAATCAATGTGAAAGCTAGACAATTTGACCAGCTGTGTAGCAATGTCACAAGATCTTCGATTACTTTTCTGAACCAGACTTAGAAGGCACAAAATAGTTCTGTACAAAGAGATGTGCCGAGAGTATTTGCAATCAGTGTAGGGACAGTGTGACAGTGTGAATTTTGCCAGGACTTCGCTATTAAAGAATATGGAAACAGGAAAAAACACTAATGACCTGAAAATACCTATCAGGTGGTTTTGTTCCATTTAAAAATAGTTTTACACCTTTGCTTTTACAACAAACACAGAGGTATGTTATTATACATTGTGGGCATGTTATATTAATATAATGCTTCCCCCCTCTTTCTCTTTTTCTCTCCAATATGAAATACCAAATCATATTTATCAGTACTCATTGCTACAGGTTATGTTAATGATTTGAGAGCACGGACGAACGTGCTCTCTGCTGAATCACGTAATGAGAAACGCCACTTCTGATCCCGAGTCAGCACCACACGGGGCCTGTGACTTATTCAATGCAGACGGGCGTATTACACACACCCCCGCTGCACGGCGCGCAAACTGCTGTGTCACCGCGAGCGCTGTGAGGCAGCAGCGGGTTAGCGACGAGCTGCTGCGGCTCTCTTTACCTCCACGCCCCCCCCCAGGGAACACGGCCGAACCCAGGGCCGGCTCGCGTGTCGTTAACGGACGCCTGGACGCAGCGGCACGCCCCCCCCTCCCCCCCGCCCCCTCGCGGAGCGGCCTGCTAATGGGATCTGACGTTCAGCTGGAGCGTTCCCCGGTGAGAGGGAAAGGGCCGCGGTGGTGACGCCTCCCTCCCGTCAGAGCCGGTTAGAGGAGCTTTACCCTTGATGACTTGTTCGGGTTGCGTGCACAGAGGAGTCAGGGGGGTGCTGCAGTCGTTGTCGTAGTCGCCAGATGTTCGGAAATTGTGGATGCCCTTTAGAGACTGCGATAAATCACATTTGGGAAGACTGCATATTAAGCAGGGCTAAGTACATGCACTGATCAAAATGTATAAATAGTCCTCTGTAAGAAAATGACTGAATAACTGAACACACAAAACTCCGATTCAACAGAAATACAACCAGTTGCATTGTTTTTGAATGAAAATGGAAACTAATTGAATTCATTAACTGAATTATACCAGTAACAGCAACGATCTGTTTTTTAGCCTTTGACTATCTCAAAACAAGCAAATAAAATTATAAATACCACAGAATTTGTGAAAATACACTAACAACTACACATAATAAACTTGTGCTTCTGGCTGATCAAAGTTTTACAAGTCCAGTGTTGGGGTCAGTTACACAATTGGCTTTATAATGACCATGTGCTCAGTACTGCTCGTAGTAATTGGATAGGTCCATGTGGGAAAAAATAACAAAAAAATAATATTAATAAATATTACTCAAGTAACATTATAATAATACTGATGATCTGTCGTACCGATCTGTCATCATTTCCATCAGTCATAATAACAGCAATCCTCGTTAGCATCACCATCATCATTTTCAGCATAACGGCGCTCGTCAGGACGAGGACGCTGATGAGCGCAACGGGAGCGCTCTCTGGGGGGCTGTCAGAGATGAGTAATGCTCCGGATCGCTCAGGGCCCGTCCGAGAGCGGCCGGGGGAAGAGACGGGCCCCTCCTCCGACGGGACGCCGTCACTCCTCGGAGCGCTAAGCGGTCCGGGCAGGTGGCGGCTCCGCTCGCATCACCGCGGCGACGGGCTACGGTGGTGGCGGCCGCTGCTGCTGCTTACCCATTTGTTCACGGAGGACTTGGTGGTGGAGACCCAGATGGCCGGAGGGGGGTCGGCGGACCTGTCCAGTTCCATCTGAGATGGGACACAGAGTTCAATTCAATTAAATTCAATTTTATTTGTCTAGCGTTTTTACAGAGAACTGTCACAAAGACACTTTACAGAGTAGCAAGGCAAAAAGAGCAAACAGAGCAAACACCAGGCCTGAACCCCCAAATAGCAGGTACATAAGGTAAAAAAAACTCCCAGTGGGGAGAAAACCCTCAAACAGTGGCGAGAAAAAACTTCCAAATGGGAAGAAATCTTGGGAGGAACCCGGCTATAGAGGGAGAGCCCATCCTCCACTGGTCAGCCTGGTGTAAAGAGAAGGGGGGCTAGAGGCCGCAGTCATTGCACGTGAATATTTACCACGGCTTCTCCCTGGCGCACCTCCAACACAGTAATGATATATGGATTCTGCAAGCGGCTCAAAAAAGCCCTGACGCCTTGAGGTAAGCATGGAAGTAAAGTAAAACGTGGAAAGTGATTTGAGGATGCACTTCAGACTTTAGACAGACTGGAAGCCGCACTGTCAGTCAGCCCTCTTAAACTTTTCTACAATTCATGTCATTCTGTTTCCAGTTCCAACTGCTCACACCTCCATAGGCACCCATTACTTAAAGTCACTGAAGTAGCTCCTAAGCCAGGGGTGGGCAACTCCACTCCTGGAGAGCCGGAGCGTATGCAAGTTTGTGTTTACACCACTTACCCACGCTAAAAAAGCTAATTGGCTGTATACACCAACACCGGCACACTCGTAGACTACATCACAGCAAAACACTTCAAGACAGTCATCGGCAGTCATTTGTGTCAGATGTCAGATGGCATAGGCCCAATTGTTAGTGCTAATTAAGTAATTGAAGCCAGACGTTGACATGAAAACCAGAAACATTTATGTCACTGCCCACCTAACCCGTCGAAACATAGAGAGATGAAGCCGAAGCCGGGTGAAGGACCACAAGCTTATTTTTGTCGAATCGGGATGAACCCACAACTGCTTTCATCCCATTAACAGAGACGGATATTAGGACAGGAGCAAGCCCCCGCTCCCCCACCCAGCCTCCTCACCTTGAGAACGGGGGCCTTCTCCTCGCAGATGAGCACGCGGATGTCGGGGTTGCGCAGGTCGGTGCAGTAGATCTTGCGGTCGCGGCCCCCGGAGTAGACGTGCGTGAAGGCCTCGTTCACCTGCAGCGCCCACACCCCCTCGTCGTGCACCCTGTAGGTGGCGATGCACCGCTGCTGACCCAGCGACCAGAGGCGGATCGTCCCGTCCGAGCTGCCGGAAAGACACTGCGGGGCGCCCAACAGAAACCGCCATGAGCGGGACACTTTCAGACAAGATCCAGTCACATGGAACCTTTTCATAACAACACCTTCGAGCATCTAAGCGGGATTTTGAGTTTAATACATTTTAGGATCCAACACAGAATCATGCCTTTGCAAGAAGAGAGGTGTAAGAAACCCAGGGAAGCATATTATTCATAAATAAAATCATATAGGTTATGCAATTTACAAATATATGCCACTTCCGCCTTGAGTATGAAGTCATATTATTTCTCTGACAGTTAAACAACCACAAGAAATAAAATTGCATCCTTTCAGAACTTGTTAATGTAACAATAAAAAATTAATGAAAAACTTTCTAAATGACCCACCCCCCTCCCCAGGTCTCATGATGAAGATAATTACTGTGCACAGTACGGCATTTGAAGTGCAATTGATGTCGCAGATCAAATGACCCAACAACAATGGGAACTCTCAGATGTCTGTCCGACGCCCCGCGCCCTCCCCCAGGGTCAGCCATACCTGTGTGCCGTCTCTGTTTAGCAATAGCGACTTAACGTTGTCCGTATGTCCTTTCAGCTTCATGAGTTTTGCACAGGTTCTAGGGTCCCACACTCTCAGCACCTATCACAAAGCACAAAGGCCCACTGACAGATATGCACAATGCAAAAAATTCTACAAAATGTGCAATTCGCTTACCCTCCCTAACCCTACCCCTACCCTCCACCCCCCTCCAGTCAACAATGCAGTAACCAATGAGTTGTTGGCCAATGGGCTACTTACCTTGGGCTTAAATTGTAGAGATAAAAATGAAATAAACTATGTCAAGTGCCAATTTCCAAGAGTGATGGTACTACTTATGAGCTAGTCTCTCAGTGATTACTGCGACAGAGCCAGTTTATCATTGTGCCTCAAGGTAAATTCCTTACAGGATCAACAACCAGTCAACCACTGAGTGAGTGGATTCCACCATGGAGGACCTGACTTAGAGGTGCTTTCTATGTTAAAAGCAATTTTGAGGGATGCACTGTGTTGCACGGTCTGCAAACAGCAATGGATTATGACAACAAACCCATTAAAGATCATCAGAGAATCAAAGCTTTCCACTTTTAAGACGGTACATTTTAACAGGAAATAGCAGAAATGTATCCAAATCATCTTGAAAATATATACAGCAGATCATCTATTTTTTGGTTGGTAAACCACAGGTACAAATTACAACAACAAAGTGTTATGCCACATTGGCTCTCAGAAAAAATGATGATAACGGTATCCCTAAACAATGCAATTTACACTTAGAAAGCACTCAATACTCTATTAACCATATTCATATCCAGTTGCCTAAAAGTATTACAAGAAATCATCACACACCAGTAAATATCTCTAAACGCCTTGATCACAGATGTGCCATACAACATCTTAAGTACTCTCCCATCCTCATACTTCTCTCTCGACCCACACTAAGAGTGACAAGCGTATGTTTTATAAAGTTAAGCATGGGGAATATACAATTACACTTTTAATTTTACCAGTTGCCTTGGCCTTACTGACATGTAAACATAGGTCATCACAGAGTTTTGAAAAAAAATAAGCTCATGCAGTTTTTAATAATCGCTGGTAGAACAGTGCCAGCCGTACTGCTGCAGCAATACACTGCTGGTAACTTGCATGAATCACGCCTTCACTGTTTTAATGAGGGTGTCCAAAGCAGTATCACTGAATCACGATCGTTATGCTCATACATTTATGAACCAATAACATCAGTAAGAGGCACTTCTCAAACAGGAAATTAATTCTGCTACGAGTACATCGTATTGTAAAGCTCTTGGCGACGCTGAATAGATCTCCATCCAACACGGTATTTAAAAGAACATCACAATAAGTACATGAACAGTCCTTGAAAACGGATTTTCAGCTTTTTCGGTTCAATTGGCACTTTGGGCTCACCGAGTCAAAAAGCACCGAACAAAGAGCAAATCGGAGGTATTAAAAGTGCAAACCGACCTTTTCGGTGGAGCCAGACACAATGACCGTCCCCATCTGATTCATGGCCAGGCTGTATATGGAGTCCTTGTTGCCACTCAGCGAGGAGGCTGCGGCGGAGCAGAACAATGCAGCGGTCAGTTACAGCACGGCGCTCCCTGTGCGCCGCTGAAGGGCCGCCATTGTTCAGCGACGCGGTCCTCCACAACGTGCCACATTCACTCCCCGACTATCTGTAGGAAGTGCTCGGGGCTTTGATGTCCCTGATGCAATTTGCATGTTACGAAATGCACAGAGGAATAAAACGGGAGGGTAACCTTAGCTTGAAGCTAAGGGCATGAAGCTTAGGTTCCATCCATCCATTATCTATACCCGCTTATTCCTGGATGGGGTCGCGGGAGGTGCTGGAACCTATCCCAGCATGCATTGGGCGAGAGGCTGGAATATACCCTGGACAGTTTGCCAGTCAATCGCAGGGCATGAAACTAAGATGTGATTATGAATATCTTCTAAATGCGCTTTGAATATATTATTCCATACACTCATTGTTTTAAAAAAAATGTGTAGAATACTGCGCATAATGCACAATGACAGAGCCTTTGCTGCAGTCTAAAATCCAATTACTGTTTGGGTTTAAAGTACTACAGGCAAGCAGCATCACAGGGATTAAAGAGTTTCATTTCCCCCACAAAGAACAGGTAATAAAGAGAAGCTTTGTTCTCTAGCATATATTCTTGATGGCCTCCCATGTACAGACCATTATATAGCACTCTGCAATAGTTTCTGACTCAAAGGCAGGATTATACTCACTGGTGACAGTGTTGTTTGAGGCCGTCAGTGCTGTCAGTGTATTTACATCCCACAGAAAGATTTGTCGGTCAAGACCGGCAGAGGCCACCAGCTCCTTGTCTTTAGCATACGCTAAGGCTTTGACATAGTCCTGCACAGCAAAACATGTTCAATAAGTCAATCATTCACAACACACTACAATTCAGTCAGTTTTTTTACGTAGGAGGTTCTTCTCCTAGTTCCAAACGCTAACACAACCACAAAGTTACTCCAGGTCAATATGTTCATAAAAATACATGTACGACCTTTTCAGTTCTAAATATAAATCCTATATAAATGCAACTTAAAAATGACTGTTTCTAACAGAAAGAATATGGGACATACCCTGTGCTCTCATAGCGTTTCTCACAGTGATCTTCAGCACATACAAACCAGGCACAGACCACACTGATACTCTGTATGCCTGAGTTTGGATTCTATATCTGCTTACCTTGTGCGTTCGCAACGTTGACATGCAGAATCCCTTATGTGCATTCCAAACTTTCACAGTGGTGTCTGACGAGGCAGATATCACTGCAACGCAGACAAAGAAAACAGGGACATCAGGGGCGGCTGGGGATTCTGCGCAGCAGCAGATCTGTCATAATCTATTAATTTACCCTATAATTTCAACCAGCCCGCTGGCTGGGGTTTTCACAACCGTCAGAGTCTTTTTTTAATGAGGTGCACTGCTCTGACAGAAACGGACAAGAGCCAATGCAGGCTGGGTCCTCCACTCACATGTCTTCCCGTTGCAACACAGGACGATGTCATTGACCCAATCTGTATGATGCTCCATTGACGCTATGTATGGGTCTTGCTGCAACACAAAAGAGCCATGTTGCCAGGCATGTTCTTTACTGTGCTATAATACATGTTTGTATCATGTACCAAGCATAGCACTACAAAAGTGGTTCCTAACCAGGAAAAAAAGTTATTTGTTTGATACTCAGTATTTTTACGTATTTTTGTTCATTTTAGGCCCCGAATGATTTACATTCGCAGCATCAGAGAACATATTTTTCATGAGCTCATTTTTACATTTACTAAGACATAATACATATACATTACATTAAACATAACAACACTGTTCTACCCAGAGCTTTGGCAAGCAATAATTTACCAGTGTTACTGTGGTTCATGGCCACACTGATAACACTGTATCATATTGAATAGCTATAGAGCAAACGGCAGGTTTTACCTTGTGTTGGTTGACGCTCCATATCCTGATGATGGAGTCCCTTCCAGCAGTGAAGAGCCGGTTCAAGGCTGGGTCCAGCTGTAGTGCGTTCACCCCATTGCGATTGTACTTCTCGACCTCGTCTCTTATGACGTACGACACCTGGAGGCAAAGACTCATAACTTTGGTGTGCCTTGGGCCATGCTGCCAAAACTCTGATTTCCCTCGCCACCTGAGTAAGGCCTTGCTGGTGTCAATCAACCAAGCCTTGGAACCTCATTGGGAGTGTACAGGGGGCTTATTTCATTTGGACAGCGAAGTTATTCAGGTTCATGATGTCATGGGCAAAATCTTTCAGCTCTGAAGAAGGGTATTGCATTGAGGCTACACAGACATGTAATAGATGTGGAGGTCTTAATATTTGACCTGGTAATACAATGTACATCAACCTGCAAGAAGACAGTTTGTAGCCTCTTAAGAAAAAACCTCCCCATCAGCAATAACGTGCTCAAAAAAAGGAGTGTGACAGCATACCAATGGTAGCACATCATGACTTGTTGCATATTATATTGGATAATTCATATATGGAGAAACTCCCTACAGGCTAAGCATGCTCTGAAATAAAACAAACAATAGAAATACAATTTCATAACCCAAAATGTATTGGGGACTTAATCACTTAGCAGCTTATTAGTGTTCCTAATGACACTCAACACTGCAACATAACAACAACTTCCCACTTTGGGACACAATTTTATAATGCAGAGCTGAAATTTGGCCATCATTGTCCCTGCATGCATAATCACCTTGAAATGAGACAACTTGGGTTTAGGACAAATTACCAAAATGAAATACAAACATTAATGCAAGCAGCACCCACACTATGCTCCTTTTCCTGTTCCTGTTATATCATTATTATTATTATTCCTATTCTACATAATGACCAAAATGATTAGCCTGTCCCTGATCCTGCACCACATAGAACAGTTCTGGTAACCTGTTGGACTCTTAATGATGTAAAGCACCCAGTCCAATAAGTACTTCATATCAAATATCTTGAAGCACTTTACATAATATCATTGTGCTTACCAGTTATATTAAATCCAGCTGTCACTTTACTAACTCGATTTAAATGGGGAAATCTAAAAGTACGAATCATAGGCCTAGATGTACATATTATTTCCCTTGAATAAAACAGGGAAGAAATATCAAGGCATCATTAGGGTAAGAAATTAAAACTATACCTACATATATAATTAATTAGGTTGAACTATTTATTTTTTGCTTTTTTTGGGATGGGTTGCAGAGAGTGGCAGGCAATTTCATTAGGACACGAACAAACATTTTAATGAATTCATGGATTAAGCATTCTAGCTGAATATGAACTATGGACAATCCCATTTATGGAATAGTAAATAACAAGACAGCTGGTAAACAAGAAATCTACCAATGACATTCTGATGAAAAACATTTAAGATTTGATATTATGCATAATAATCCAAAATGAATTCACGTGTTGTAAAGTCGCGTTAAAGCATTGTACGGCATGTTCATTCAATGCTTATTGGAGGAATGAGACATGTTAGGTCCAATGAAATGTATCCAAAGCAAAGAATACCCTCAACACATTGTATCCGTTAGCAGATCTTGTACTTCCACGAAGTAAAGCCAATGTTGTCATAACTAGCTATCAAATAAAAACCAAGCCAGTTGCTTGCTAAACAAAATATACATCAACAGCATCGTTTTAGCATAACTGGCAACTTAACTGGTATAACTAGTAAAGTTTGCTAACGTTAGCGGAATGGTGTTCGATGAGGATAGCTAGCAAGCTAGCAATACAGCTAACACCTACTTTGCCGGCATGAGAATAAGCTTTTTTAAATGCCTTTTTCATGCAAGTAGATATATATATTTAAATTATTGGAGAATGCAACTTGTAAATGAAAACAATACTGCTGTGAAGCAGAGTGAACTAACTGAATCAATTCAAGACCGGCTGCACATGCAGTCCGAATCCAACAAGGGCCATGGCAGGGAATGCAAGACGATTCCTTCAGTGACAGGAATGTATAGCAATGCACTGCCCATTTTATGATGTAGATTGAAATGAAAAAAAATCACAATTTGTCTATTCAACAAGAAGTAAGAGTAAAGCGTTATTTTGCAAGCAGCAATTGCGGTTGCTCGGTTTACAGCTAGCTAGTCAGTGCTGCTGATGATTAGCCAGGCAGCAAGCTAGCCGTAGCAGGGAGGAGTGACCAGCTTTTGTCCCCTTCGCGCCACCTCATTGCTGGGCTTTACAGGGACCACTTTCTGATTCTAGGGCAATGCCAATGCATACTGTCTACGGATGAATAATGAGCAAACTATATGAAAGTCTAAATGTACACGCCACAATACTGCAAAGATTTACAATTTACCTGTACTTTTCTCCGCCCAGCAGCATTCTGCCTGTGATGAGCCGCCATCTTACATGTTGACAGCCTGACGTCACTTCCACAAAGGAACTCAAAGTAAAAAGTTCCGGAAAGCCGGCGGCAAACTGTTCATCGTTGTAGAAATTACTTTTTGGTATCCTATTTCAGCTGCTGGAAATTGTGTAGCAAGAGAAGCTATAATTCATGGTTCAGAAACTACTATGATGCACGTTTTTTATTTGCTAGATAGCCAGCTAACTATCGAACATTAATACTAAGGTTAACAATGTAGGCATAGTCTAGCTACTAGCTAGCTACCTGTTGTAGTAGGCTAATGTACAGTGGCCAGTTTGTTAGATACACCTGTTCGTTAACGAAAATAGTCTGCTCCTCCAAACAGCGAATTGTGTGGCTGGAATTCAATATAATTAGCATTCAGACATGGCGAAAAGGTTTAATTGTTGTTTGACAAAACATTAGAATGGGCACGACTTTGACCGTGGTATGACTGTTGGTGTCAGACATGGTGGTTCCAGCATCTCAGAGAAAAGCTTCCCTCCTGCGATTATCAGGCACTACAGTCTATTGAGTTCACAAAGAATGGTGCATCAATAGACAGAAAACATCCAGTGAGCGGCAGCTCAGACGGCAAAATACTTTTGTTAATTAGAGAGGTCAGAGGACAATGGACAGACTCGTTCAATCTAACAGAAAGGCCACAAATGCTCAACTAGCTCTTAACAACAGTGGAATGCCGAAGGGCATCTCTGGAAGTGGTCACTGATTGTAAGTATATAGAATACGTATATCGATAGTAAATACATAAACGAGTAAATAAAAATAATTGCACAACAGGAATGTCCTAATAATTATACTGAGTGTCCTAATAATAATTAATTACTGCTGGTCCCTATGCTGTTCCACCATCGGACATGGTGAACACTTGACAGAAGAAAATATAGTTCACAACTTTACTGGGTAGTCTCTGTATGTGTGATAATCTCCAGTACAATTTAGATACAGGCTGTAATTATGTTGTAATTATTGTCCTCCTTAAGGGCGGTAATATGTTAAGGCTGGTATGGAAGGGGAACAGGATTTTCTTGCTTTTACTCAGCAATATTGACTTAATTTCCATAAAAAAACTGAGTTAACATTAAACACATTATTTGAAATTATAGTTAAAACTCATTATGTTAAAATATTAACTAATTACAATATTAGAAGGATCTCTATCTAGGGATGATAGTGAAACAAACAGGCTCACTGAGCACAGGCAACTCGCATTACAGTATTTCTGTGCTTTAACCTGTTCATATCAAGTTTGTCATCAATGGAGCTCATGTCACCATCAATCACAGAACAAGTGATTAGTCCAACCCATTTGACAAGAGCTGAAGTTTCAAGCGGCGCAAGGCGAAGGGTTAGTGTTGAGAAGCAGGCTTTATCGGGAGGCAAGGTAGCCTATCTTCACAGGACAATGTCTGATTGACAAGCTGTGGTATAGTTTTACACCGATGACAGAAGCAGCAGGAGTGCAGAGCAAGCTGTCTGGCAAATTAACTCGAGTACAGGTGACCATGGCAAGGTTCATGATTTGGGAAATTAATTATGAAAATGTACATATTTTATTTAATATTTTCACAATCAGCTTTTCATATGAAATGTAGGCTAACTATTGCTAATCGAGTTTCAAAATACCATCGGGGAAGTTTTATTTTGCCTTCTAAAGTCAGATGTTAGTTCCTATTCACTTTAATGGGAGCTCCAATGTTTTGCTCTCAATATGTACTGGCTTAATTCCTGAGTTTCACAAGCTTAGGTTAGCTGAAGGAGTGTTTTCCTGTCTAGTTAAATATGCATGTCTATGCATAATACACCCTTCTCCCTTAAGAAGCTTGTTGGTGTGGAGCTGCAAAGTACACATGGTTGTGGGGAGGACATTTTGTTTCTGTTTTCAAGAATTTATAGTTTTGGGCTCATGGAGAGGATGGTTTGAAAAAGAAAAAAAAAAGATATTTTTTCGCAGGCCACAATGGCAGAAATACAGAAAAAAAATAGGCATTCTAAGCCACACCCCCTAAAAATGTCAGTATCAGCCACGTAACAAAAGGTAAATATTCCTTGCCTGACTCTGTCACAGAGCAGTAATAGGTTGGTAGTTAATCAGGTCAGTTGTTAGTCAGTCAGTTGTGAGTCTTTGAATGTGATTGTATGCTATAGCATTAAGATTTGCCTTCACCCCTGGACACCCCTGGTCTAGCTTGTTTATTTTCATGCACCAAATGATCACTCAGTGCCACACAAAAATAGGAGAAAAAAACCCAGCAACAGGTATGTAACTTGTATTCAGACTATCTTCCATTCTAGGTGTCAAAAAGGTAAAAAAAACACCAGACAAGTCAATCTAAAGGCTTGTGTGCCTGTTTTAATCCATGAGAATCAGAAGCAGCAGCATAGGCAGAAATATTCATATAGTTTAGCCTGCATAGAACTAGCTGGGCCAGAACCACCTACATTCGGTGGGCATTCACAATTGGGTGTGGTGACTCAGCCTGGATAAATGGGTGGGCCAGGATACAAATTAAGTGGGTGTGGCCCACCCTGGCCAACCCATCGCTGAGTGTCCATCCCTACTTCTGGAGCATGCATAGTCTGATTAACAGTTTCACCTTTGAATTTGGGAATATGTTATGAAAGGTTTTCACAAGAAAGACAAATTTAAGTAAATCTGAGAATATAAAAAAGTGGGATGACACAGGAGGGTAGAAGTGCAGCTTCTAGAGTGGAAGCTGAGAAACTCCCAAGGCCAGTTTGAAAGGTAGGTTTTGTGATCACAGTGGATAGACTACCAAAATGAAAGTAGCTATTGGGCAGCTATTCTTCCTGTAGGCATAACCAAAACATAAGTACATTCTTAACTGTCTAGTGACATGGTCTCTTGTAGTACTAAAATCAATCTTCTGGAAAAAAAACCTGAATTTTAAAGGAAAGTAGGGGGCCGTATCTCATAAAACTTCAGTTGAAGTTTATTTTTTATATTTTTAAGAACAGAAATTGTAAAAAAAAAAAAAAAAAAAACAATTAAATGCTTACTCACTAGCCCCCTTTGCGCCAGTGCAACCTCAATGACAACACCAATGATAATCACAAAATTAAAATGACTCAATTGAATTAAAGTGCGAACGTAAGGATTTAGATTTGGTCGCAGGAAGGAAAACAAGTTTATCCGACTCCATTTACTTCAAAACCTGTAACGTGGATGTTTGTGTCAATATTGGATCGCACATATATTGGGGTGTGTTGAAATAATCGGCAGCAGGACTCTGTACCCCGGAGAGCAAGACTACCTTCTGCTGCCAGGCATTCATCTAATTATTCTCTGACACTATGGCCTTCTATCCTGGCAGGTAAAGGTGCTACTCATCTGGGAATCTTGCAAATAATGTGTCTGTACCATGAAGAAGCAAATTTAACTTGAAAAATATGTTTGTCTGGATACCGAAACTAATCTATATTGGGAGCCATAAATAAGGTTACTCGTCTCCAACTAAATATCCCGGACCATATCCCCTCTATTATTTTATGAAATAGCACTAGGATCTATCTGGAACAGCTATACCAGCTGCACATCTGGCTGGTGAACCTATCAATATACCCAATGATTAACCCGTTAACAGTGTTACCACAAATGCACCCTCTGGTCAACATACATGCAAGCTACATATTTTAGATGTACTGAAAATTTTAAAAACAATTCATAACGACACAATAGGACAGTTGGTGATAACCATGGATAGACAGTTCCAACAATGCTGAAAAGTAAACATTTTATTTACAAAGCAAAACAAATAAAACATACAATCTAACTAACTAAGACAAAGAAAAGGAACACAAAAAGAGTACTGATGTTTGCCTAAGATGCTCATATGAGAAAGATAGGCATCAGGAGAACTGTTAAGCAGATTCTCCCCGTGAATGCTTCTTTGGACTTAAATGCAATCTTGAGCAAGCCTTCCACATTACATGCTTCCCTTTGTATGCTCAATTATGGTCTGTTCAAATTTGTTGATCTAATGACCAGAAAACCTAAGGTGTCACATCGGCTATCACACATTTATTCCACGAGAAAAGCTCCCCAGATGGAAAAAAAGACCATCTGCTATGCGAGAGACATCCTGAAGAGGTCAGTGCTGATACTATTGGGCAAGTCTACTGGGTTGTTTTGGTGAGTCAATGTTTCTTTACTGACCATTTGATAGTGCTACAAATCATTTGAACAGTGACTCGTGAAAAACTGCTCTGCTTTTTTTCTCAGTTTTATTGAAGAACGATAAAGAAAAAAAAACATCCACCATCACTAAAAAGCAGTTTAGTTTTTGCATATGCAAATTTATATTATAAATACAGTGTTATCCTGCATATGTGGTCACTGTTCAGATGCATAAAAAAATATGAATGACAAGAGAAACAATCACTGAGGACAAAGCTGATTCACATTGAAGTTGTACTCTATTAATTACAGTACAACAGGTTGCAGTATTTGTCTGGAGTTATCGAGCATAAACCATAAAATATCAATTTCATAACTTGTTATAACTTTCTCTATTAACTTTAACTTATTACAATTAATAAGGGGATACCCAGCCCTTTGCCCCCCTCAATTAGCAGCAGTGTAAAGATATAGACAATCATTCACACACTGACAATATGTAACTGGCCTTGTTCGTGGAGGTCTTCTGTGTTCAATGTCTTTTGTTATTTTTGTGTTCAGCTTGTGGCAATGTGTGATTCTGCTCATCAGTCATGTTTATGACGTAGCCCCATACAAGAATGCTTGCGTTTGAATGAATCGTCTTTGACCGGGATTAACCTGGAAACAGCACGTAAGTATGGCACCAGCACAGCACTCACTTTTAACACAATTTACAGCCGCAGCGTAGGCAAAAGGAATGGGGCGTTTTCAGAAATGACGGCTGACTTGGCTCCCTGTTTTTATTTCCTCTGTTACTCATTGTACCAAGCATTTTAAATACTCTCTTCATTTTCTTCTCTTTCTGATCTTGCTTGGGATGGACAGTTTTTAGAAAATTACCATGCAAGGTTTCACACAGTGCTTGAAGATACACTTTGCCTCAACCACTCTAGTCATGCATAATTTTTTTGTTTTTGTTTTGCCTGCATAATTGATACACGGTAGCCATAGAGCAGCAGGACACATCGTGCATTATTGAGATTGAGAGAATGTGATTAATTATACAATTAAATTGGGAGTTGAGGGTTATGTTTGGCATTTAGATTGGACTTTTAGACTACCCCCTATTCTGTGCACAGTGGGATCTTAAATTGGTACAGGTAGTTCATTTTTCAACTTCATGTCACATATTGTGTCCCTTTCATTGTCATGGGGCATTGTTCGCCACTTATAATTTCCTTAAATTAATTTTTGAAGTATTGCCTAGCCATGTATTGCCATTATCAAATCACTGTCATTTCTTTCAACGGTTCTAAATATTTGCATTGTCTTTTGTTTGGTTTTTATATTTTCTAGAATTACTGCCCATTGTAAGCATACTTCCCATTAACCATGGTTTTTGGCCTGACAGTAGTGTTATGACTTAGTCTAGGACATGATTAAATGCAGCCCCATCAGAATCTAAGGTTTGTTAGTAGGTGAGAGTAGGTGTTAGTAGGTGAGAGCTGTCAAAGGAACATAGATTTTACATTTCTGAACTCCAAGTTCCCTTCTTGATCTTATGTGCCCTGATAAAATGAGATTTCAAGAAAGATCCAAGCAACATAATTCAGATGTGTTTAACTGTGGCTTCAACATGAATCATTAAATAATTATTGCCTCTCCCTAAACCACCATATGGTTGCATTTTGTGTTTAGCATAATGGGTTCATTTGAACTGTGTAACACAGGTAAGCGAAATGATCAATATTGAATTTTAGGAAAGCTGCAATATACCAGAAATGGCATGCCACTTTTTAAAAATCCAGGACAGATGCCTCAGGAATATGCCTCTGTACAGAATATAATGTATTGATGTACATATCCCTAATCATTCTTTGTATTTTAAAATATGATTCAATTTGTTTTGTATATGAAATAACATTCTGTATTATGAGTAATCTTAAAACATGCGTGACTTCATTTAAAAATGTATAAATTCCACAGACATCAGCATTAAATGTTCTGAGAAACTGGAGAATCCATAGCAGATTGCTACATTAATTATTAATGTATTTTTTCTGTGTTTCTTGGATTTAGTCAGGTATGTGAGATTTGGATCAGTGGACCACAGAAGTGGTCCAATATATAATATTCTGTGAGGCAGATTAGCGTTGTACTTGTAACTGTCCTTAGATTTATTATTATTATTATTATTATAACAATAACAACAACAACAATAATGATAATAATGATAACAATAATAATAATAATAATAATAATAATAATAAAACACTTTTTCAAAAACTGTGTAGCAGTAGCGTCTTCCAAATTGACAAACTGATAATTGCCTTGTGCATTTAACTTGTCTTCACTGATTGTGAGCTGCATTCAAATGATTTCAGCTGCATAAGCTGACACACATGGTGCGCCAGGTAATTTCCTGGCTGACTAGGGAACGTTACAAGCAGTTTGAAAGAGAAGCGTTGTGGAAGAGGAATAGCCTCATTGGATGTGACATCGCGTTTGGGGGCAGAGTGGCCAGTAGATGCATGATCTTTGGGACAACAAGTGCAACAACGTCATTATTGCCATCTTTCATTAACCCAAGTACAGTAATGTAGGCCTAACTCAAACAGTATGTTTGCCGGTAGAGGGAGTTGCGAGTTCAGGTTTGAAGAACATGTGAACGTCCATCCCGAGGTAGCCTACCCCCCGAGATAACTATTATTCAAGTCTGGTATCGCAAAACTCAAAATTAAGGAGAAAGCAGTAACTAATGTCAATTTTGTTTTTAAAAAATGCTTCTTTTTTTTTTTTACAATTCCTTTATTTTTCTCAAACACTGTATGTACTGATAGTTTTAGGTGAATTTATTAGAGCATACTTCTGTCGATATTGTTCGTAATGATTGTAAAACAGTTTTAATCAGAGTAGGGATAAGGGCATGATTAAGACCTGTTGGCACTTCGGTTGGATAAATAAATAAACAAACAAATAAGCAAGCTATGTACAGCGCTTACCCCCATCATAATACGCACTGGTAGCCAACCAGGTTAAATATTTTTCATTTGTCAAACATCAGTGCAGTGTGTCTTAACGAAACAAAGATAGTGTCGCCAATGGCAATGCCACTTTCAAAAAACAGCTGTCCCTGTGACAATCACCAGAGCTCATTCGGATAAAGGGCTTTAATAATCACAAGGACTTTTCATAAGCGATGTTGCCTTAGTCGGAGTCGTGCTTTTTACTTTGTTTTTCCTTCAGTATTGCCATGTTTTAATTTAACGGCATGAACATTGTTGACTTATTGATACTAATAGTCGGATTTCTGCTTTGAAAACTACAATGGTATTGTACGGTTTAAATGTTAGAACGGTTCAACCAACGGCAGTAGGCGTTACCTCATAACATCTGACTTCCTCACTTCGCGGTTCAAGGGCAAACAAAAGGTTTAGATGCTTTTTCGGCAAGGAGTTCTGTACGCACAAATGTTCGCTCTCGGGGGCTAACCAAAAGATGTCATAGATTCGTTGGTCGTATTACGTTCCCCTTGGACTAAACGCATCTGTAAGGAACTGGGAGGAGATATTTTTTGGTGGGGACAACGCCCGTTTTAGGAAAAGCACATGAGTGCATGTGATAGTGTGTACCTTACCGGAGAACGATAACAGAAGATCAATACAACTCATTGGAAGCTACACATCTTTTTCCAAAGCGCGCAATGCGTCCAATAAAACGGATAACGACTGGCACTCTGGTTTTTAACTGATCCACGTCTGGATGCCGCTCAGCAATAAGCAAAGAATACACTATTTTTAAAACTAATAAACATCTCGTTCCAGGACAAGTTATTAAGGGATGGTTGGGAATTTTCCTGAGAGAGAATAGTTCGACATGGCGCTAAATTGGGTTTTCCAATCGCTTCATGGAAATTCAAAGTAAACTGAAATATCAGGTTCGCTCTGGATGCAATGCTCTAAAAACTGGACTTTCACATGTAAGTACCTTTTACTCTTTATACAAATTTGTTTAACGGTGAATTTAGTTTTAAACTTTGCCAAGGCGGAGAAAATGAACGTTTTCTTTTCCATCAGACAAGCGCTTGTTATGCGCTTATGATATAAAACACAATAAAGTTTAAAAGAGGTGTCCCTTTGTATCCCATACTCTGAACCCCCTTGATAAAAAGTTTTCATTGGTTTTAAGATTCTAAAATATGTAAGCTGTGATTGGATTTTATACGAAACGAAGACCTGGGTAATAAATTATCCCGGTTTCACGCAAAAAAACACGAGACGCTTTTGGAAAACAAAAAGTAGCACGCGTCTGGATTGGCAATAGTAGGCTATAACTTTGTTAAACCTTAAGGTTAGAAACTTGTAATTTGGAGATCAGACCAATTGCGTAAGCAATGTAAGTGGCAGCACATTTGGTTCATCTTTAAAGCCAAAATAAAACTAATGTTAATTTGTATAAGGGCTTTGCAGCGGCAGGGCTCCTAAACCCCCATATGTTGTTTGGAAATCACGGTGATGCACGCATTCAGGGGATTAGTGCCCACTCGGTAATCGCGTTTAGTGCCACTCCTTTGCTGATTACATTTATTGGAGAAGTGTTATGACGAGAGGGGAAAAACTGTAATTGTGCTTAGCACGACAGATTTGAAAAAAGGTTGAGCAGAAAGAAGTTGGTTACACAACGTTGGCTACACATTTTGCCTTGTAGTTGCGAGCCCCGAGTGTGCATATGTGTGCGTGCGTGCAAGTTTGTTTGCGCGCTCGTATGTGCATGCGTGCGCGTGGCCTAGGTCGATCTGAATGTGTTGTACTCACATAAAGGGAGTCATCAAAAGTAACAACTGTTTAAAACCTGAAATATAAAACGCCTGCTGGCGATACGAAGAACAGGACATCACTTTACACAACAGGTGTCTAGAGTATGCATTACATTTGACTTTGTTTGCTGTTTAAAAACAATGGCCCCTGCGTGGTTAATCTCCCAGTAAGGTATTCTCTGAGGGAACTGACATTTGCAAGTGTAGAATAAACAACACGCGGAAGCGGGAACTGGACGCCGACATTAGTAGGTTTAAATACATTTACCATGAATGGATATAGTCTCCGCTGTTCTCTTGTCCAAGGTGCTGAAAGTCAAGCTGCAACGCGGATGATTTAGTTTAAGTGTTTTTTCGAGTACAGTACACATTCCTGCGAATCAAGCTTGGTTCAGACATAATCAATAATGACGACCAGTATACAACAGGTGAACTTATTGTTCAGCATTTTCAGGGAACATAAATTAAATAAATAAATAAAACGTGTATTTACTTAATATAACGTATGTTCCCAGTAATCTACTGGGGGTCTAATCGGCTATATTATTATTTATACTTTTCTCGGTGTATCATTAAACTATGTTGAAATTTGACAGATTTTAATAGAGAAACCAGTACAGGGCCATTTATATCGACATTTATTTACAACACTAAGTCTATTTCCTTATTTATCTTAATGTCATTTAAAAAATCTTTAATTAGCCTAAATAAAGACATGTTATTAATTAGTTTGTATTTTCTCCAAGAACGAAAAGACAGTGTGGTATAATGCAGGATTTGAATGCTGAAGAATTGCATCTAATATTGTACATGGTCTTGTAGAAAAAGATACTATGTCTAAATCTGAGCAATGTAACAACAGCATCACAGATCAATGATATGCATAAGATGACTGGAACACAGTAGCTTGTATCTTGTTGAATATTTCTTTAATGGTGTGCCTTTAATTTAGTGCATGTCCTTCTATAATCCCTTGTCTAAACACGCACGCACGCACAAACACACACACACAGGTTATTGCTGAATACATGACTGAAGCAGTTGATTTCCTGAATAACATAAAAAGGATTCAAATTAATGGTCATGATAATAGGATGATCACATTCAAAAGGCCCATCAAGGGAAGAGATCAGTCACCACAAAGAAGTCATTTATATTTTGAATAGACGCCATCATCAATACTTTCTGGTCTCAATCTCAGAGTGATTCGTGTTCGGATTTTCTCACTGCTCGGTTCTTGTCATTTGTGTTTAGATTTTCCAGGCCCTGTCCAGAGCTTTTTGTGCAGAGGGCAGCATATATGTGGGGCTAAGTGGAGCCTTTGTGTGGATTCAAGTGATGTACTTTTGAAGGGGTTCTACTAAAGAGCTTGGCAGACTTACGTGTGCTCTGCCTGTGCATGATTAATTATGATTTTCATTTGAATATGACTGCCGAAGCATTGGCTGATGACAGAGTTATCAGGAAGCAAAAAAAAAGTTTTGGCTAAACTCTGCATTTTGTCTTTTTCTGTATCACAAGTACAATATTTGTGATCTGATTTTAAAATGGCACTCTTGTATAAGAGAAACAAGCACTCTGCAGGAAGGGACCTTCCTTCCCGTACTAGTGCTAGTGGTCTGTATTATGATTTGTTGTTGTTTGTAAGAGCCCCAGATTATTTAATCATTCTGGAGAGTACAACTGACATTGCATTGAATATGGCTTACCAAATGAGCCTCACATTACGAAGTATTGGTTACAGCTCACAATATCTCACGGATTTTCCAGGGGTATACAGGAAAATTCAGCCGGGCAATGTGGGTGTTTATTTTCTTTGTTGTCCGATGAGGTCACCAGTATGCTTCACTTTAAATTAAATAGTTTACAGCAATAGAGGCATCATTATAACAGTCAATCGTTTTTGCCAGGGGCATGTAGTTAGTAGAGGTGGCATAATGACAATGTCGAAAATGTAAGGGTTTCGTAACTCAGTTCCTTTCACTGAGGTTCCTAATACTTTTCCCGTGACTGATTTTCAAATGTACGCTGACATACGTACTATATCAATCGCTGAAAGAAAGCGATAAAATACATACTTGCTCATATTAATTCATCCTTATGAAAAAACACCATAACTGTGTCCCAGCAACGACTCATATATTGCATCAAAATGTCTTTATAATAGATGAAGTGAACAGATATAAGAGTATCTGGAGCAGAGTGGCTGTCAAGGGAACTGAAGTAGATTGGATTGTGTGCTGATTCTCAGTCAACGTGAATTGACCTGGCTTTTCATTACATTTTGAAAAGACAGGACACTAGCCTGAATTTAATTGGACTCTCGGCCACACACTAAAGCAGGTCATGACTGCTGCAGACAGGGATGACCTTGAAATCATTATTTGTCACTCATAATTTATTTGTGACACATGCACCTCTGACAGAACTCCTCTTATTTTCCTGTAGGGAAGTTTGAGCTCTGAGTGTCTAGTGCATTTTTCACATAGTGGCTTTTATTTGCTGTGTAATGTCACTGAAGGCATTACAATAATGTTGTACAGTAAGGCCCCTCAAATCTCTGTTCTATTTGTACAGTTTATTCAGTTCTACTGGGACTGTTATGATGGATTTGCTGACTTTCAGTGTAATATTGAAATGCATTTTTACTGCTAAATGAACAAAATGCTGCTGGAGAAAAATATCTATATAGTGCAGTCCGTAAGTATATGGACAGTGACACAATTGTTGTTTTTTTGTTGTTTTGGTTCTATTCTCTTGCACAATGGATTTAAAAAAAACAATGCATATGATATTAAAGTACTTACATCCATATCAGATGATTTGTGTTGTAATTACAGCTCTTTTTGTACGTAGTTCCCCCATTTTAGAGGACCAAAAGTAATTAGACACATCATATCATAATTTTAAATAGAGTCATCATATAGTACTTGGCAGCAAGTCCTTTGCCTTTGATGACTGCTTGAAGTCTGTGATCCGGAGACATCGCCAGGTGCTTGGTTTCTTCCCTGGTGATCCAATGCCAGATACTCCAGCCATTTTCTATTCCTGTTTGCTGCTGGGACTTTTTGCCTTCTGTCTTGTCTTCAGCAAGTTAAACACATATTCAGTTGGATTCAGGATGGGTTATTGACGTTGCTAGTCAAGAATATTCCACTTTTTGGCCCTGAAAAAGTGATTGGTTGCTTTAGCAGTATATGTTGGGAGTCCTTGTCCTGCTGCAAGATGAAGCACTGTCCAATGAGTTTGGAGGCATTTAGTGGGACAGGAGCAGATAAGATGCTTCTGTACACTTCAGAATTCATCCTGCTGCTGCCGTCAGCAGTCACATCATCAATAAAGACAAGTCAGCCAGTTTCGGTGGCACCCATATATGCCCAAGCCATAAGACTACCTCCACCATGATTCACAGAGGTGGTATGCTTTGGATTGTGAGCAGTTCCTTTGTTTCTACACGCTTTCCTCTATCCATCACATAAGACTTTTCCAGAAACCTACTGTTTTTTTGTTTTAAATATTTTTTTACATTTTAACAAACCCTAAGGTAGTCATTCTGTTCTTGAGGCTTACTAGTGGTTTGCATCTTGTGTTAAACCCTCTGAGGTAGAGGTCTGCAACCCAACCCAAGCCTGACAGGACCCAACAAAGTATCTTGTTTCGGGTTTGGATTTATATATATATATATATGTGTGTGTGTGTGTGTGTGTGTGTGATTTGAGTTGTTTTTCTTAATGTAGGCTATGAAAGCATGAAAGCTCGTAAAACACACTCCTTTTTTGTGTTATAATAATAATAATAATACATTTCTGTCTCAGCTGTCTCTAACACAGGAATGATGTGGATGGAAGGTGTAACTCTTTAAATTCTGTGACAGTGCCTGTCCGCCTGCTGGAGTTTTTTTGCTCTTTGCCTTTTGCCCACAATGATCTCCACTCCCTCAGACTACAAGCCTTGTTAAATGCTGAAGTAGGCTTAAGTTCAGTGGGGAAATGTTATGACATTTGCCCCTGGTACTGAAATTGACAAATGAAGGGTGACCTTGATGTCCATCCACTTAGCCTGCAAAGCCCCCAAATGTCCAGGGATTTGTCCTAGGTCTAAGTTTAGTTATGCGCCGATTTGATCACAACATGGCCGAACACTTTAAAGCGAGCAGCAGACATTAGCGAATGGCCACATGCTAATCCCAACTTTGAATATTGCCCTCTGGGAACATCAGCACTGATGTCAGTCTCACTTCGGCATTATTGATTATGTGAACACAGCCATCAGTTCTTTACACCACTCTCCTGACAAAGCCACCAGGAATTGTGGGATAAAAAGGAAAGAGAAAAGTTAACAGAAAAAAATAAAATAAAATTTTGGGCCACCATTTATTTTCTATTAATTTCAATGTTTTCTTGAAAGCACCGTTTTGACAGTTGTAATAAACACTCACATTGGTTGCTAGGGTGTCCGTTTGTGCTCCAACACTGCGTCAATTTGCCATATGAAATATGACAGTTATTTTTACAGCCTTATCCCCAAGTGTACTTGGATTTAAATGGCAAATGGAAAATCTCTGAAGTTTCATGATAAATCAAAAGTATAACTGAAGACAACACAGAATGAGGAGGGGAGAATAAAACCACCCGTAAACAACAAATCCTGCTGCGGTTGTTGTTTTGAAAAGGGTAAGATTCTGGGACACAGCTGAAGTAACAGCAGCAGCAATCACATTCCACCTGTTTCATTTCAGGCACACGATCCCTCTGTTATTCAATGCATACCAAGGACAACCTTCATTAACTGGCTAAAGATTAGTGATTTTACAACTAGGGAGTTTTTGATTAAATATTTTCCCACATTGCTACGTGGAAGCAGCTCTTTAACATCCATATAGTTAATGCTTTGGAGAGGTTCGGTACATGTTGGTGTTGAGAGCATGGCACACGGATTGTGAAATAGCCATATTCAACTAAGCAAAAATCCTCAAAAGATTTCAGTCCAGCCTGGGTTCATATATTAAGGCCCTTTGAGTTATGTTCCAGAGACGTGCAGAGTTTTAATCCATAATGCTATAAAACTAGTAACACCCTCTGTAAAATGTGTCCACTGCCTGCAGACGTTATTGGAGAACATAATGAAATGAAAAGTAAATGGCTAGTTGGACACACAACCAAATCCTGGCAAAGGAAATTCCATAGATTGCTCAGATCTTAATTAATTGTCTTGTTCATAAAGGTTAAAAGTGAAGAAAAAACAGGTCTGAGTGAATTAAGAAATAAATTGGTTCTACACAAGAGCAAAACCTTAATTAGCTCTCAAGGTTTAATGTTCATCTATTTGCATTGATAAGTATGCTCTTTTGGGACTGCAATATTATCCAATCTCTCTATTATGGATTATGTAACACGTACATTAAAACCTGGAAGCTCATAATAAACAAGGCGGCTTTAGAAATCCATGTATGATACTCAGCTGAAGGTGTTTTCAAATAGCTCATATACAACCTGTTTCAAATTCTGGTATTACCATATGCCATGCACAGTTAGAAAAAGTTAATGAAGGCAATCAAGGCAATGCCTGTCTGAGAAATCTGTTGTTCTGCCATACAGGGTTACTATTGCTGGAATATGAATATTGTAATTAAAAGGTCCCAAATGATGTAGTAGTCTGACCACTTAAAGGATGCATGTCCCTCATTGCGTAAAGGAAAGCTGCGGACAACTTTTAATGATTTGCTGTTTGTGTATTTCAGAAGTGTCCAGTTTTATCTGAAAAGAGGTGATGTGGGTACAGGTTTTTGTATTTGCAGAGCACTGTGACACCTGATTCAATTTTTCAAATGTCTTGGGTGAAGACCATGACTGGTTTATTAGTTGAATAAGATCAGGTGTCGTAGTACAAAAAACAAAAAATGAATAAAATAAAGGGCAACCCATGTTGGCTCCTTTTGGATTAGATTGGACACCCCTGGTGTATTTGTTTTAAGAGAATTATCAAATCATTTCACTGGATTACACATGATAAGGCCAAAACTTTTGGCAAAACAAAGTACTTCTGATTGCATGTACTGTGTCTGTTGAATGAAACCAATACATTTACTTTAATGTATCAGTATTGATTAATTTAATGCTTTGAGGCTAATCATGTCTTTGAACTGTGCTGTATGAATTACAATAACTAGAAACACAGTAAAACGTAGGCTCTAAAATAGCTTCATTACATTCAATTTCAATTATGTGTTTTAATTCCAGTAACAATGTACTAATGACTACATTCAATGCAAAATGTAGGCTAATTGTATACTTATAAATACATTCTAGCACTCACTTGCACATTGTATAGATGCCACAGCTCATTGCCTGAAAAAATGCTTAGTGCTGAATCGGCAACAACATGACTTTCCACAGCTATATAATTAATGCAGAATTTGAACCACAAGCGGGTCAGAAGTCTAGAAAGTGTTACAGCTGCTTTGTGCTGATCTATTGCAAGTACTTGTGAGTTTTGTCCCTAAAGTAACATTGTATCTCCTACATTTGTTCTAGACCAGGGGTGTCAAACTGATTCCCAAGGGGGCCGCAGTGACTGCGGGTTTTTGTGGTTTCCTTTCAATCAGCTGCTAATTAAAACCTTGAGAACAAAGTGTGTGGATTCCTTAGCCAATCAATCAATGACTTAAATGAGCCACTGGTGCTCAGAACACCCAGATAACCAGCAGACACTGTGGCCCTCCAGGGCTGGAGTTTGACATCTGTGTTCTAGATGATCTCTCTGGTGCTTTAAAACTTGAAATATGTGACCCTTTGAAAACATCTTGGAGATATGGGGGTTAGAAAAGCTAAAAAGTGCTCCGAAATGGCAAAATGTTTGCATTTCCTTTTTCAGGAAATTCAAGTGAACTGTATAGCACTCAAGCTGCAGTTTGCCACCTGCATTACCTGTTCAAGAACAAGTTTGCTAAAGTTACATCCCATAACTGCACACAAACAAGGTCACAGAATGTGCTGGTACTAGAGTATGTTGCTGTATACAGTGCCCCCATGACTGCATTGCACTCTGCACCTATGGACCTTAATGATATGTTTACAATGATAAGATGATAATGATTAGATGTATTCTGGTTTGGATATAAAACAACAGTGTATTTGAATGATTTGCAAGGCAGTGACTCATACATTCCTAAGAATATACAGCAGGTCAAAAGTGTTACCAAGGGTTTATAGCTAGTTGTTAACTCCCATTTGTATTGCACATATTGGCCAGTCTCCGGCTAATCAATGCAAAACTACATGAATAATTTCTTTAAAAATCAGTTTCACAAACTGCTTTACCAATGTGGTAAATATGTGTTTAAAAAGCTGACTTTTTAAAAGCTGATTAGATTAGCTGACTTGTTTACAGGTTTTTACAAATGACCTCCACATAGTCATTGACATACCAAGGATAGCTCTGAATATCTATCATACTGATTTATTAATTTTAATCATTTTTACGGAGGGTGTGAATATTACATGTACCTGACTACCCATCAATACCAGCAAATATGAAATATCCATCTGTTCTGTGTCAAAGTAAGTGTGTATATCTGTCTTCTCCTAGATTGTGTATTGTAAACAAGTCATATTTCAAAATGTAATCGAGCTGGCACATGTCTCATCACAGCTGATCGGTTGTTTTATTGGGAAAAAAATGTACCAATGCACAACCCTAACTGGATGAGGTTAAACATATGATGCCATTTTGATTTTGATAAACACTACAATTGATTTTTATTTTATTTTTATCTGAAAATACTATTTAGATTTTACTAAGAATGTCATACATTTATTTGGCAACTCTTTTTGTTTTTGTTTACATATAGGATGCTACCGTGGAGCAAAATGGACATGATTAATAATTAAAGTAACATCGTGCTCTATTTAACCCCACTCTTCACTATTCATATCAGTTACGTCCAGTTTAGCAACTGGTTAAATAAATGCTCACTCCCAGTAGGCTCATAACTCAGTTGTAATTTACTCCTGTAATTAAATATATTGCTGAAGCCAGGCATGGGTAAATAGAATAAAATATTTTATGAGTTTGAGACCTGTGAAACATTTAGGCTTAATGTTCTGTAAAATGAAACTGTTATGCAATGAAGCATGTCTGGAATTAACTAAACACAGCAAAAGCCCAGGATTCATTGCAGTGCTCATGCAAATATAACCTTTTGCCAAGCTATATGTATCTGTTTTAATATAAATAACAGTTTAGCTGCGTAACTGCATCTCTTTACACATGCTGGCCTGCTCAGCCACTCATATAGAAAGCAGAAGTAGTTATGTATTGTTAATTTGGATAAATCTGCAACTATCAATTCCGTTTTCTGTCTGCTTTGTTTCACATTTTAGATCTTAGTCCTTCTGCTCTTACATATCCACATTCAATTACATATACATTTCATCAGAAAGATTGAGGAACAAAAAATGACAAGGACTGAAACCATCAATAGGGGTGAATCACATCTCCATGAAGATTCATCAAAATTAATCTGTGTTGGTTGTGTGACATGGCCTTGTGATCAAATTAAACAGTGAAGACGTGGGCTCTGTTCAAATTCAGGCATTTTGGGCTTATTGTGTATAGAAAATTGACAGCCTTTAGAAACTGGAGACTCAGAGATATTTTCTTCTGCCAGGATGGCTATTTTGTCTGTATATCTTGGTTTTTTCCATTAATATTCACCTTGATGCAGCTGTAATGTAAACTTCCAGCAAAATATTTTTTGAAATGTAGATATGTTTCATTTCATCCATCCATCCATCCATCCATCTATCTATCCATCCATTATCTATACCCGCCTATTCCTGTTCAGGGCCTCAGGAGGTGCTGGAGCCCATCCCAGCATGCATTAGGCGAGAGGCAGAAACACACCTGGACTGTTCGCCTGTCCATCGCACACACACTCACCATTTACTCACACACTCTTACAGTATGGCCAATTTAGACTCTCCAGTTAGCATGTCTTTGGACTGTGGGAGGAAAACTATGCGGACACAGGGAGAACTCCACACAGAAAAGTTCCAGCCGAGGTTCTTCCTGTGAGGCAACAGTGCTACCCACTGCACCACCATGCCACCCTATTTTATTTCAAATGTAAAAATAGAGAAACAAATGAAACAGTGAGTAAACAAATGTAAAAGCAGAAAAGCTTCCAGCTGGTACATGATATTACTTTTTTTTTCCAATGCAAGATATAAAGCATTGGGTAGGAATGCATATTTCTATGAATTAACCAGATGCGAGACAGCATTAGGATACCAGCAAAGCCTATTGTAAGCTTCTCACATTAATTACATTTTTCAGAATAATCCCTGCCATGTTTTTCAAGGGTCAATGACAGGTATGCTTTAAAGTCAACTTATTGCCCAATTTATTTATATCTTTCCATGTAAGCTCTGAATATGACTTTCAGCACGTTGCCCTTTTTTTTTTCCTTGAAGATAAGCATTGATAAAATTGAGGCACTTTATCAGCAACCAGGATGTCTATAAATATGAACCTTTTATAAGTTAAGGTGTTAGGCAGTAGTTGAAAATCGCACGCTCATTCACTTGTTCACATGCATGCTACTGCATTGCTTATCTGCTGGAGCTAGTGACTCACCATCTAGAGAACATGTCTTGCATTTCTCGACTATTCATTGAGAGCCTATCAGTCTGTGTTTCAATTGTTCTCTTTTCTCACATGACCAAAGTTCTTATTTTAGAACCTGAAAACAACTCTAGCGCTCTTATGCTCTACTTTGTGAGTGACTTGGAGGTCAGACACATCCCAATATGGTAGCTGGAAAGGCACATGAAGTGTTCTCTGTGATAATTTCATAAATTGCAGCACTAAAGGTAGTGATCGAACAATGTGACACCGGGAGAGGCCGGCTTGGAGAAAAGAACAGAAAGTCCTGCACAGTCAATGCAAAGAACCGTGCAGATCCCAGGGGAAATGTGGTGGAGAAAAGTGGCATAGCACCCACAAGTGATTCATTATTTTGCAAGTGAATAACAAGCAAACTCATTATTAGAACACAGGATTTAGCCACATATGCTGAAATGCTTACACAGTAGTTCTTTGCCACCTGAAGGGAGGAAGATGAATCCATGTTTTGGTAAGGGCTTGAGTCTGTGGGATTCAGGGGATAATTTATTGTGCAACAAACCGAAACCATTGTAACTTACCATTGCAATTTACCGATCAATTTAAAATGGTGCTAAATTGATTTATGGGCATTATATAGTAGTACAAAAGCAATACAAGGAATTACAGAACTACACTGTATTACTTGACTAGAGCCAACACTTCCTTTTGAATGTCAACCTTTAAATTTTATTTCCAGGGTAGTGTCAATTTTCAGGTGTAAGGCTGCTGAAACTCGCTGGGTTAGATGCAGGTAATATGTGAGTGTGTTGAGAATTCGAAATAAGGGGAACAAAATGCCGTACAGCCATGCTTGTGTAACTGCTTGTCTATCTTAGAACTGGGTCAGGTGCAATTAGTCAACTTTCAACATATCAACTTTATGTACGTCGCTTTGGATAAAAGCGTCTGCTAAATGAATGTAATGTAATGTAATGTAATGAAAAGCCAGTGATGGAGATGAAGCCTGCACTTTTTGTCTTAACTTGGCTATGAGTTGGCCCCATCCTCACCTGTTGAAATGGCTTACTTAGTCAAGTCGGTGACAGTGAGTTTTGTTCTTATATAAATATACTTTTAAAAAATATGCAATACA
Source organism: Anguilla rostrata (assembly GCF_018555375.3). NCBI lineage: Eukaryota > Metazoa > Chordata > Actinopteri > Anguilliformes > Anguillidae > Anguilla > Anguilla rostrata. The sequence goes on from NC_057936.1 coordinate 17,989,247, forward strand.
TATTGATGTCTATAAAATGTTTAAATTCCAATGATGGACCAACTTGGTACATTCATATATTGCACTGGTGCGGTACAATATAAACATTATTCGGTTCATTAAATACTTTATACAATAAAATGCTTAAGTGCATCTCAGATGTAAATTTGTGTGCAAAATAAAGTTTCCCTTGAAACATTCTAGTTTGCTCTTTCTAGTGCTTAGTTGAGGCTTGTCCTTTAGAGGGAAGGTAGTGTGTAAGTTTTAAGAGTGTTGTATGAAGTATTGAAGTATTGATGTTATTGTTAAACATGTAAAAAGGTTGTTGCTGTTATGTGAGTATAGGCAGAAGTGATCTGTTGGATTTTGATTCATGGAGGTGTCATTGCAGACAGTGGTGATTACAGATTGCAACAACTTAATGTAACATAATGTAACAGAGTAGAGAAATATCCTGGAGTAAGGATAGTGCTGTATTTTAAAAAGAACAATAAGAAATATTAAAGTAATGTGTGCATTCACTGAAACATGATAGCTGGTGGCAGAAATGTATATCTCCAAAATGAATTTCTGGCTATGCCTCAGGCTTGTTGTGTATATATATATATATATATATATATATATAACATTAACAGCTCATTTGGTATATAAAGCCTACATGGAAAAAAAGGTACATCTGTGCATTCTATTTTGTATGAATCTTCAGTCATAATTCGCAATCCACATGCAGAACAAGTTATTGAAACATGCTCATTCTATTGACTACTCTTTAAAATATTTGTAAAGAAATAAGTTCAATTATTTACATCATTGCATTCAAACCTTGCATGCAAGCAGTGTATTCCTTCATACTGCAACATGGTGTTCCACATTTCACTCTGACCAACCTGTTCTGCTGACAGAATGAAATGAAGGAAATGTATTTACTTTCATTATGCTCCTTGGCAGACTTACTTCATCTTTCATTTTCTGATTGACAGTGATCATCAAACATTATTATATAGACAAGGTAGAGGTGATTTATCTTCATCCAAAACACACTTTTTATTGGGAATCCATGTTTGAGCCTGGAATGCTCGTGGGATTTGAAACACTGATTTCCAAGCAGTGAAGCAGTGAAGCAGCTTGAAGCGTACCACCTGGACAGGGTGACATCCCATGCCAGTTACCCCAATTAATCTTCCTAATTCTTATTGAAGGAAGAGCCACTTGGTTGTGTACTGTTGAGTTGCTACAAAGATGGCGATTTAAGGACACAATTTTCAGGCAGAAAAGTGGCGAATTTCAGCTTACAAATGCTGTCTTTATGTTGGGCAAAATGCTCATACAAATATATTTGTTTTATTAGTTTTGGTATTCACCTTTTAAGCTTGAACAGTGACTACATTGTCCAGGCCTTATGCATGCAGAAATTATCAAAGATCTCTGTACTTCATTCATTTCATTTCATAACTTTGACATTATTCCTTTTATGTATTCAGTATATGTGAAGGGACTGCCAAGATTTAGCATAGCACCACTGTGCAAGAAGATATTGATTTTCTGTGCCACAGTAAATGGTAGACTAATGCCAAAAAGATGTTCAGTCAAATAGCAAAACAAAATCAGGATCAAATTGATTTGGTGCATAAACAGACATAAGACATTCTGCCATCTGGGCTGCCAAATTTCTCCATGACTGATATTGATTGGAAATGCTATAGGACAACGAGGCCACCACAAGTTTTCATGTCAGTAGTAGCAGATGAGAAGAAAGGAGAAAAAAGAAGATTTCTATGTAACACACGTGCATAATGTACTAAGTCTGCATCAATGAATCGATTAAAAGATACGTATACATCAGGAATAGCTTAGGTAAAGATAAGAAAATAACATAAGGAAAAGGAAATTAGATTGTACCATTATGCTATTCTACGTTGAAGCAGCTTCTATATTAGTTATTCTGTACCCCTGGGATTTCATAACCGAATCTCTGATTAAGTATGCCATGTATTCAGCCTGTATGGTTCATTTGTAAATTGATAGGCGCTTAGAAGGGATTATTGCATTTCATGACAGGAGAAAGCATGGAGGAGGGTGTGCACTGTTTAAGGCCAGCGATATGTAATGGAGATCTTCACCCTTTAAGAGCCAATCTGTGTGAATACAGTCCACCGTAACACTCATTTGACTTTCTCGCATACTGACAGATGCTCGTACTGTTCAGGAGCTAGCTACAGTAAATGTCATATTCACAAACGCAGCATTATATTGCCTTCTGAAACTTTTAACTTTAGGAGGTGTAATTGATGGTGTGGGAATGGAGAAATCAGCATGGGCTTTGGGTAAAAGTCAGCTAGACATTTCCTGGCCTTAGCAACTGCAGGGAGTGTTTTTGCTTGCATGGCAATCTGTGTTTAACACTGGCTGGGATCTAATAATATCGGAGTTTGCCTTGCACACTGTGAGCGCTCCAGATACCAGATGAATGGTGTTTGCTGGCTTTCGCCTGCCGTGTGCTAGAGTGGCTGAAACAACACTGCTAAAACACACAGGTCAATGCTAGCCGCTGCTTGATAATCTTTTGACAGAGGACCGCAGTTGCCCTACTTTGAAAGTGACAGCTGAATAACAGAGGGCTGACACAGGCGAGAAAGAACTTGCGGCATGTGAGGCCATGTGCGGGCTAGAATTGACCCCCCCCCCCGACGGTTTATCAAGAAAGAAAAAAAAAACTCAGGTACAACAGCCTATTCTTAAAGACTACGCTGTGAGTTTTGTATGAAAGAGAATTGATCCTATCTCCATGGGGCGGTAACCTAGGTAACAAACTATCGCGCAAAACATTCTGATGTTTTGAAGCAAAATCTCCATCTTAATGAAATTGTCTTTGTGAGAATGTCATGTTGGTCGTGTAGCCGTGATAGTGTGCATTCGCACTGAGCTCTGCTGTAGCTGAATCAGTGTGTTGATGGCATCTGGCAGCTGAAGACAGCTCCACGATGTTCTCTCTGCCTCAGACCTGCAGCTAAATTCAAAGCCTTCTGAACAAATGAGCCTGCGTACTGCTCTGAGCATTGATGAGGTTCATGTCATATTGTAGAATGGCCAGGGGTATAGGGTTAGTTCTGATGTTCTTAGGGCTTTTAAATAATATTAATTTACAAGATTGACATCTGATCCCTGTTAACTTGCTTGATGCTTAATTAGGAATTTTGCCAAATTAAGCTACTTTTTCACACTCTTTTATTATTTTACTTATTGGTAATTGTTTATAAAAGTGTTTTGGTAATGTACCTGTGCCAATATCATCAAAAGTAGGTGCAATAATTTTGAATGATGACATGTCAACTAAATAATGTTAATAGCAGTTCACATGAGGTAAATCACATGTTCTTTGTTCTTTTATGTGTTTGCACTTCATCTCAGAAAATAAATGACCTGACAAATTTAGTCTGCTGATGTAGGGAAACTGCAGCACTTGCTGAAAACACAAAAAAGTTTTTTTTTTCTGTCCAAAAAATGGCTTACAGAGTGTGGATTCCAGGTGTAACTAAATAGGACAGTGACTTTTTCCAGCTGTAACAAAATAGGACAGTGTATTATTTAAGAAGACCCATAGGGCAAACAGTCGTTTAAAGCACAGAAATGCAAATTAATACCAAAAGGCCTTTTCAAGAAATGTGTATCTGTACCAACAGAATACAGCTGATTGTGTTGGTAAGCACTTTTTGGCAAACTTTTTAATGCTAATATTTTAATAAATATAAATTTTAATGCTCAGCCTGAAAAGGTTGATTGATTTTAGAGGACCAAAGTGAAGTGATATTGCAACAAATGAAATGTATTATTACATAAATGATATGAGATATATAAATTCAATGAAACAAACCCTTTCCCAACCCAGCCAGTGCACCAGTAGTCTCAGTTGGGTCTGTTTCAGGTAATACATAGCTAGAGGGTATTAAATAATCGACACAATCAGACAATAAATTTAAATATTAGTACTGCCTTTGCAATTCACTGATTGTTCGAGACTGCAGGTCCGAGGTGTAGTCTGTATCTCCGTGGAGGACTCAGATATGTTATGTTATGTTGTGAAATGTAGTTTGGGCTAGAAGAGGTGGGAGATAATTGCCACAAAGGGGGAGGGGAGCGAGGAGGATGGGTGGAGGGTGGTATATTCCTTTTTTACACTTTAATTGCTGTAATTGTAATTATGTTTGTATTCCCTTTCTTAAGGAAATAAAAAAATAATGAATAAAAAAACAGGATGTGTGTAGGACAAATGTCAGATAAATGCTAAGTGCAAAAGTAGTTTCTTTTATGGTGTTAACTGACAATGTTGCACAAGTGATTGCCCACAATGTTAGAAATGTGTCCTTCGGTCATGAGTCTCTCTTACTGCACCCAGCAGGTTAACCCAAATGCCATTATGGCCTTCAGGGACTGAATTTGATCTGGGTATCCCTTTGGGAAATCAGCAGTAAACAGTTTATACCTTGTATGCAAGTGCATTATAACCTAAAAGATCCTAGAAGCATGTTATTACTTTTTTCTATCAGAATGAATCAAGTAAGTTTCATAATTTCAATGAATTTCAGAATTTCAATGAATTTCATGACATTCCTTTCAGTATTAAGAATTTGTCTGCCACGCCTTTCTTCATTTAATGTAATGAAAGGTAGGTTTCATTTCTCAACAAAAACAAGAAAAAAAATGAATGATTGATCTTCTGCACCTTAATAGTTTCACAGGTATTAGAAGATTGTTGCATATTTGTATGCCTAACTTGTGAAGTTGTCGTTAGACTGAACATGATTAAAACAAGGAAACGGGAAAACACAACCTTTCAACCTTATAGATATGGCCCTGTCTGTTCATGTGCTGTGTGACGTGAATAGCAAGTGTTCACAGGCGGCCCTGTCTGTCGATGCGTTTGCCCGAGTTACACATGGACATGCTGCCCCATCACCTGGATGGCTTGTCACTTCCGCTGGTGTGGGAACTGTGGTAGACTAGAGACTGGCTCCCCTTCACAGTATTAGAGACAGTGGAGTCAGCCTGCAGGGGAGTGACATTTGCCAGCACATTTAACACATTAATTCAGAAGAGATGCAACTGCCTGCTGCAATAATTTATTATGTACACGCTAAACTGTTCTGCTTGAGCCTCGAAGAAATAAAAATAATGAAGATGAGAAGATCGTTCTTATTTTGTTGTATTGTGCGTTTAATCCTCCTATTTTCAGATAGAAAATCACTTCTATGTACGTTCATGATAAAACACGTAAATTTTTTTGTCTAACCTGACACATTAACACATTTGGTGCTTACCCCCGTCCTGTGATTGCTTTATGGACTAACCAATCATGAAAATGGCAGACGTTCAATTCTATAGCGAGTCAATCAATCAATGAAGAGGTTTACAAGGTCTTTTTTCCTTCTTCAAGACATCTAACCAGGAGTGTTTTGTTCTCCTGCTCACAGAGGAATTCTATCTGCATTTCATTGAAAGAAGCAGTAATCAAATGTGTGAAGTTGGTGATTTTCTGTGAATGCTAAGCTTTTAATCAATTAGCAAGCTGAAGGGGGGCTTGCTAAAATTGAGTGTCCTCTGTGATAAAGGGATCGCGTTCAATCAATCAGGCTGCCTAAACTGATGTGTTCATCATCATCAGCTATTGATTATGGGGGGAGACCTTGGATTGCATTAAGTATGGTTCTTATTCAACCATACCCCCCACCGCCCCCCTCCCGCTTCACAAGACTGAATGCTCCCTGCTGCATTCCTCTCAAGTCTCACATTCCCTGTGGTTAATTAATTTCAATGACTGCAGAAAATATTTTCAGTACTTACTGATTATTTCCCTGTCTGCTGATGACAGATTATTCATCACTGCACTGCAACTGTACTCAGATTGAACTCTGGGTAATCAACTCTTTCAATTTGCTTCACGATGGACATTCTCAGGTCTGTTGGGAAAAAAGCTTGTCACATATGGCAACTGACACGTGAATGTCTTTGCCTGAAGCAGCTTGTGTATTTTGATCGTTCGTGTTTGATTATTCTAATTGTACTGGCAATTGTTTTGCTATTGTCATGTTATGATGATTATTGAAATAGTTTTGGCACCCTTTGGTTTTTGGCAGTGTTCAGAGTTGTAAGGTAACAATGCGGAGTTTCTTTTTTTTTGTTTGCTAAATCAATTATGACAACCATTTTATCTTATAGAACCCTGTTTGTGCAGAGAAATTAAAATCTCTTGAACTAGTTGCAATATATGTTGTTGCATATAAACAACAAAAGTAAACAATAATAATAATAGTTTAAATATACATATTTCCTATGCAAATGAATTAATAGGTGAAAGGGCTAAAATTCCCAATCTGTGGCAAGATTTCACTTTGTGAGTTTTGAAAAGGAATGACAGGTTGCATCAGAGACACGTGAATGAACAGAAAAGCTGAGAGGAGGCTTTAACACATTAACTGTAAACCAAACCCACAGGAGTGAAAGGAGGAAAGGTTGTAGCTTCTTTATTTTTCACAAATTACATGCCACCTTCTTCCAGCTCATCCAACCTGGGAGACACATAATCTGCACATATTGTATGGCTTGCAGGTTGTATCAGGAGGCAAAATAAGATACAGATTTAACCCTTTCTACAACATCTAGACTGATGTGAAAAGCCCGGTCTCCTTCATAGCCAAAAACCTGCTCACCCTGTCTTTGATCTCAGTGATCTGGACCTGGTGGTTGCACATGGTAACACTCACAGCACGTCCTGTTGACGCAGGGCGTGTGAGGGGGTGGGGTGTGGTATCGACATAGTATATCACATGACAGTTTTATCGACATTGTATCATCATATTATCGACATTGCCCAGCCTAGAAAGCATACACACTGGCTCTCTTGAAACAGAAGTTCCCATTCCTAGACAAAGGTTTATGTCAAAAATAAATATTTTTGATTGTTACCCTGAAGGCTATGGTGTTTCCAGAGATTAATGAGGACATGGGCTACAAGTTTATCTTATGTAGAGTGCATAGGCGCTGGAACCAAGCAACTTTTAGATTATGTAGACTCACTATGTTTTATAATCAGTGAATTGGTTAATCTGCTGATATTACACATTGAGCAATACTTGATTCTGATTTGTCAGTTTAAGCATTCTGCAGTCAGTTACAGTATTTCTGAAAAGTTGGCTGCTGTTTTGAGTAAGGCTGTTGTTGTTATAACATCTGGATGCTTCATTGCATAAAAATGACTTTTAATGAGGAGCCAATGTGGAGTCAAAGCGAAATCTTCTAATCAGCTTTCACTATCATTATGTATTAACCTGTCATTGACTACTAGTTTGATAAATGTGGCCTATAAAGAATACAAAAACACAAGTGCGTGCTCTTTTTTTTGTTGTTGTAACAGCAAATTTGATTGGCCTAGATTCCATCCTGCTCTCAGTTTCCCTTTCACTGGTATAGCCATCTCTGAATCTAGCTAACGGTAATAAAACAACAAAAGCTAAACAGAGTACTTTGTCCAGATTTCTTAAGCGTGCTCACACGGTGGGTGAAGATGAGGATTCAGCCTCTGCTACAGCTACCTCTACTGCTGCTCACAGACCCTGAAGCCAGCAAGTCAATGGCAAGCGGGCAGGCAGGCTAGCTAACGAGACAGCTAACATTAGTGAGGCTACATGCGCAGCACTTTACCTTGAAACTGCTAGTTGTACCCCTAATTTGGTGGATATGAAAGTTAGCAACCCTGTTGAGTTGCAAACCCAATCCAGACATTGTATTTGACCAGCCACCACCTCTAAAAATCAACAGGTGGTATGATAGCTAACTTGGTTTCAGTGGCTGGCATACTGCACACCCAGGGACGCCGTTCTTTGTGAAAAAAATGCTGCTAATTTCCCTACGGTTGATGTAGAGGATTGATTAATAAAAACTGGCTATGGAGATGAAATATAGTTTACGGTATTGTCTGAAATTTGAGGCTAACAACAAGCACACACACAGCAATGAACTCATTGGAGTTGGACACAATTTCTCTCCTAAATACAATGATGTGATTTATGGGGGGTGGGGGTTACAACCCCCCAAATATTACAAAACAGGTCAAATAACCCCCCAATAATTTTGCACGATGATGAGAAAAATATTTTCATATAATAACGTTGGGGATTTCATCATGTGATTGGGATATACTGATCAGTAAGGCTGGGTGTTTGTCACAGAAGTTGCAGGTGCAACGGATTCCATGACTTTTCCACGATTTACTCCTTTTTTAGTGCTTTTCGTGATTTCTCGGCAGTTTTGAATTATAACTTTTAAACTTGTTAAACAATGTTATGTTAAACTAAAGTAAAAAAAAGCATGCCCTCTCTTTCTGTGATGGGCCAAATTAACCTGTTAAATGCACCAGACTGTCAGGGTACCCTGTTTCACTCGTTCGACTGATCCTAGCACCCGGTAACTGCCTGTTGATTTATTGTTTAAAACTTGTTACTGTAGCTACAGTTGAACATGCTATTTCAGTCATTTTCTACTGCTGCTCATTGGGTTCTGTTAATTAATTGAATAAATTAACACTTTTTAAAATATTTTTTTTTATTTTTAACTGTGATTTCTTGTGCTTTTTCAGTTTTCCATGATTTTCATCAACTTTGCCGTGACTGCTTTGCGAGTAATTTGTAGTATTGCCCCCCTACAGACTACAGCCAATTATAAATAAAGCTATTACACACCTGTAGATTCAGACTAATTCAGACTCTGTATTGTTCTGTATTGTATTGCTCTGTGGGGGGTATCGTGGTTGTTCTTTCAGTTTCGTCAGCTTTAACACAATAATAATAATAATAATAATAATAATAATAATAGTAATAATAGTCTGTCTAAGAGAGCACATTTGGTTGATTTTAAAATCACGGTCATTTAATTCCTTGTACATTAGAGCAGAGGTAAATGCAATATACAGTAGGATGACATCTGGAACAAGAATACATAAAAATCTGTAAAAGTCATTTCAGTCTGAAATTTTGTGATCTGGCCTAGAAGTTGTATCCCCTTCAGTAAGAACAATAATAACATTGGACAGTGCTCTCAATGAACAAAACTATTGAGGTTTGTAGGGAGGAGATACACTTCATGAGGAAATAAGCTGTCCTCAGGCAACCTCCATGCACAAAAACACATCTTATGCAGGCTCTTTTGTCAGAGATGTTTTAGAGGCCTCCATTCATGTGCTCAAATGCTGAAAAGGAAGCTGTGTAATGATTTTGAGCCCCATTTAATCTGTCCAACGCTCACCTTGGCCTGTTCAATATACTACAGTATGACATTATTTTTGGAGAGACAGCAGTCCACTAAATGGCCATTTGTTATCCTTGAGAAGTTAGCTTGTGCATTCAAGATGATGGATACACTGTATGCCATTTGCAGCCCTGTAGTTTTTGTTTCTTAAGACCATGATGTAATTTCTGTTCATAACTTGTCATATTAAGACTACTGGCCAGATAATTGTCAAGGGGTTTAAACTAGAATATTGTGTATATAAATTTATACATTTTTGTAGTTTAGTATTTTTGTTTCACTTGCCTGTGTTGGAAACCTCCAGTCTAAGTGGGCTAGCTTTAATTTTGGGAAAGTGTCCACCTTTGACGAGTATATTGGTTATTTATTTTTGGCTAGGGGTGACACTAACAAATTTGATGATATTGTGAGGATGCATACTTGCATTTATGTGCAGAGAAACTTAATTCTTACTAGTTCTTTACTGATCTGCAAAAAAAATGAGTATGGTATGACGTGCTGACAGCTTACTTAACTATCATCATATGATTTTGCCAGTAACACATACTATATACTTCAAAGTGCTTATATACTTCTTTCATGAATATGGAAAATCTGTTTCAGTCTGTAGAATGTAAAACAGGAGTGCTAGAGTGCTCTATGTCAGACAGTAAGCTTGAAATAAAGGGGGGTCGTCCTTATATGTTTTCTCAAGTTATCATCCATCGATTGGTTACCAGTAGTTTACCAGCATAAAACATTATAAGAAGACAAGAAGAGCACATTCCAATTTGTCAAAGCTAATAAAACCCAAAGGTTGTTCTTTCAAACTTTGATTTTAAACTTAGTGAATAGATAACAATGGAGGAGCTGTGTCACTGTACAAGATAATCTGATGCAATGCCCTAGAGGAAAGACCAGCTCAACATTTGGATTAGGCTGTCTAAATGTAGTACTGTTTGCGAGCAGGTAAACCATTCTTCTCAATTCCTCTTGCTTCTCTGTCCCTTCAGCTGTATGTAAACACGAGTACAGGAGAATCAGGATGAAAAGATGGCAACCTTGCTGTTACCACCGGGTCCTGACACCTTGCGCCGGTTCACTCGCGAATCCTTGGCTGCCATCGAGCAGCGGATTGCCGAGGAGCAGGCCAAGAATGCCAAGGAGTACCAGGAAGATCTGGGAGACGTGGAGCAGCCCAAACCTCGGGCCGACCTGGAGGCTGGCAAGCAGCTGCCCCGCATCTTCGGTGACATTCCCTCCGGACTTGTCGGAGTGCCTCTGGACGACATTGACTCTTTTTACTTCAATAACCGCAGAGTAAGTCCGATCTAGCTTTTTGTTTGTGTGCGTGCATTTACATGTGTGCATTTTATTATGTTATTGGTGTGTGTAAAAGATTTTTCCTGTTTTAATGCTTTAATGATGTCTAGTGATTATGACTGGGTAAAGGTACTAAGGAAAGGACATTTTTCATGAACTGAGGAAGAAACACAACAAGTATGCAATGACTGCCAGTGATATAATTTCACTCACGCAATGTTCAATGGGATTCCCAATCTGACATATTTGAGAATATGTCTGCATTGCTATAAGTTAATTGCATTCATGATTTCAAAATGTCATTTATGGTTACTGCTACTGTCTTGGTTTCTAGTGGTTACTATAGGACATGGCATCCCAAAATTACAGCACCAACGAAGGTGACCCCAGCCCCACCCCCCCCCCCCCCCCCATATAATAAATCACACATATGTGATAAATATACATTATGTACAGCTTATGCATTTATGGTGACTGTTTCTGTCTTCAAAGCATTTTGCATTCCAAAGTTTCAGTACCACTAAAACCGTCTTGCCTGAAGAGAACTATAAGCTGGTAGAAGCAACACAAGGGGGTGTGTGGAAAGTGGGGTAATGTAACTCAGCAAGAGCTCATGTGATCCTGGTAATATTTCACCTTTGTGATCCACTGAGTATGTGTCTGTACACATTTTGTGTTACCGATCTTGGCTTTCTGGATAATCTTTAGAAAGAATGCTTTCATTAACCTGTAAGCCCAGCATCAGCTCAGGGCTAAGGAAAACACTTTTCAAGCCTTCAGCTTATGTTTTTATGAATTTGTTCTTGACTCTATCCTCAGGCACATGCTCTGTCCTCAAGACAAACCAGAACCATCCCTGTCAGTGTCATTCAAGTGTTTTGGACAGTGACCTTATGGACGTTGAGTGATAACTAATAGCACTCATAGATTTGAGAAGGACATGCGACAATAGCTTGTGTTACATATGATCAACAGCCCCTGATGTGACAGAGCTCTTCAGATCTGGGCATGATTGCACATGTTGATTGTTCTTTGAATGTGATTGTGGTTCAGGGCATTATGGCTGCCTGTGTCTGGAGGAAATCTATGAATGTAGAAGTCTATGAATGTAGAAGTGATTGACCGAGAATTAGGACATGGGTGTTGGAATCCTAATAGTGAGAACCTAGGGAATCCTTCATTGATACTGTACCTAGTGCATGTCTGCTGGCTCAAAGAATTTGGAATAACAAAGGATTCCATAAAGGATTCTTCTGCAGAGTATCACCATGGTAAATGATTTTAGATAATCAGGATCAGTCAAAAGCAAGATCTTGTGCTACGAAGACCACACTTCTCCAGTTTTTTCTATAAGCCATTTTCTCTGGAGGTTGGCCAAGAAATGGACAGAAATGGTTGTCTCCCTTCAATTGCAAAAACAATGGGTCCCAGTGCAAACAGAATCTGTCACTGTCCCAGAATAATGACAGATGGGCTTTTGGTGTGCCGCCTTATTTCTGTGATGGAGTTCACACATGCATGTTTCCAGTTCATTCCGCCGTCAGAGAGCACAGGCAGGTTGATTCAGGCCCAACTTCACTGTGTTAATCCCAAATGGAATTATATCCTTTGTGACCTGATTATGTCAGATCCCTATGTTGTGGACAGTGAATGCGATTTTCCCCTATCATTACCAATCCATATCACTTGTGTCCATCTGTTGTCTGAACCACTGGAGCGTTGTGTTCAGACATTGACTTCTGCGCTTCTCTGACCAACAAGAGCCTTGTCAAAAATAGACAACTCTCCTTCCTTTTGAACATGAATATTTTAGGCTTAGCGATTCCATTTAGGTTTCAAGACCAGTTTGGATATTTTTGATGTCACATTTACCCTGATGAATGGCTGTGACAACCCTAAAGAGAGTATAAAAGCCTTTATTCTTCTCATGTTTAAGAGTTCTGTCTGCTGCTCCACAGAGTAGCTGTTGCCTCTCAGTTCTCATAAGCTGCTGGATGCTCCCACCAGCACTGTCAACAAGCTCGATCTCATTTCAGCATCATGATTGCTTCATGCGCCAAATAAACTGTCCGGCCCCAGGAAGATTTGTCAGTTTAGTAAGTATCCGTTCTGACACTAACATGGCATGTCTGGATTGAATTACATCACAGAGCTACGCGTGAGGGGCAACTTTGTCGGGAGCTCCACGTGCCCATGGGATTCACAGCCGGATGGGTTTCCTTGAGAGATGCCTCTGTGTTGACTGGTTTTAGGTCTTCAGCCTACAGGACACATTTACTTATTTATTTATTTATTTGCCTTCATTGCATCATGTGAAATGCCCTTCAAAGAAATACTTAACTACAAGAAATTGAAACAGCAGCTGAGGGTAAATATGTAGACACATATTTAAGTTTTTTTTTTTTTTTTGGGATTTGTTTGCAATTAACTTGTCCTTCTTTACTTACTGTTTCTTAGAACTTCTATACCTCTCTCTAAATATGGTTTACTTCACATGGTTATGCATCTCTGGAAACAATTTTTTTTTTTTAAATCAGCTGATAAATATTGTAATATATTCAGGTACTTTTGCCGTGTTTCTCCCCTAACACTCAGGTTGAGCAATCATCAAAGTCAACTGCTTTTGTAAAGTAAAAAAATGCTTATATTCATTTGTAGGTCAAATTTAGGGACAAATGTCAAGGATGACAGAGGTCTGCAGATATGCAGATATGCATGTCTCACCAGCCCCAATTATGAGATTATTAACTGCGCACAATGAAACAAAACCTAAAAGCAACCAATCTGATAAGAGCTCTTTAATATTAGTTTATTTATACCAAGTTATTTAAAAAATTGTTTAGTTGTTTAATCACTTTTAGCATATCCCTCCCCACACACACACAAAGTTGGGGAAAAAACAGGGAAGCTACATGTTTAATGTATTCATATGATTCACATGTCTAATTTGTACATGTTAATTCCACTCTCAGCACACCAAGAAGCCTTCAGGCAATGATTACACAATACACTCCAAACAGACCTCTCTGGCCTCCTCTTGTCAACTGGCTATTGTATCACTTTGGTTCCCATTACCCATTCCTTGTGGCCTTGACTCTTGTCCACCCTTGTCTCGATGGTGAAACAACTGTTCCCGGTTAGTTTTCTACAAATTTCACTTAACATGTTTGATTACACCTCCAGTACCCAAATTTGGCTGAAAATCACTTTTGTAAGTAGTTCTCGGACCATGTGCATAATGTTGTGAACTCCTTTACAACAGTGGGTAATGTTGAGCCCATTTCAGAGATGGTTCCTCCTGGCTAATCTTGTATGCAGTTGCCTAGTAACAAGGGATTGCTCTTCAGACCAACAGGCTCAACTTACTCCCATTCCCCATTGCACACTGTGTGAATCAGGTCAACCCTTGTGAAATGGAACATTTTATGGGCAAAGTTTGTCTTCTTCAAATTTATATCACAACACATTTGTGACCAAAAAACAGACTCGTCACTGCACTGGTCTCTCAATTTAAACACTGTACAACTTGTTGATGTTCTTTCCTCAGTTTGAGTGGTTTCCAGGAAAACACGCCATTTTAGATGTTGGGAGTATTTTTGTTAATTAGTCTTTTAAAATGACGATGTGTTGTGCTTTCTCTCCACAGACTTTTATAGTACTGAACAAAGGGAAGGCCATCTTCCGATTTAGTGCCACATCCGCACTGTATATTTTTAGTCCTTTTCATCCTGTCAGAAGAGCATCAATAAGGATTTTAGTACACTCATATCCTTTTATCTTCTCAAAAAAATATTATGCCTTTTTGTGCCTGCAATGACAAATGTTTAATATTTATCAGGTGTGGTCTGCTGAAACTAATTCAGTTAAACAATTCATTACTGCCTTTTAAGAATTCAGTTTTATTGTTTCTAAATGGGAACCTAGCAAAGCTGATGTCTTTTTCATTTGTAGTCATTTTTAAAAGCCTAACACGGAAATCTATCCAAAGCATTTGACTAGCACTTCGTGTTTGCCTGCTGATGTGTAGAAACAGAAAAAAAATACTGTGATCTTTGTCAATTTATTAACAAGTTCAACCAGTATTTGTAGTCATATTTAAGTCTTTTTCAAAGTTGCTATTGTGTGTTGAGCACAAAAGATTTTGTACAGCAGGACCCAAAACAAACAGAACAAACAGGTTTTTCAAGATATGTGCATTGGATTTATCTTATTGACCTATACATATTAAATGTACCTCCAAAAATGATGAATGGAAACTATTGTGGTTTTCCTATTCATAACCATAGCTTGTGCAGAAACTATAAGCATCTAAAATAAAAAATGGTGGGACTATGTATCAAAAGGGCTGTAATACCTACACATATAACCCGATATGGATGCAAATACACTCAAATTAAAGTTTACAGTGTGCACTTTAACTTCATATTCATGGTTTTATTTCAAACAGAGCCAAAATGACAAAATGTGTCACTGTCCCAATGCCTTTGGATTTAACCACATAACCTTTTTCATTTCTCACACACAACATGCTTCTGAGCAAGCTTAGCTGCACCAAACAGATTTTTAATAATTTTAAAAATTGTGAATATGCCATGAATTGCTTGTTTAGTTTTACTTGCTCTGGACAAGTGGGAAAGAGCTATCATTGAACACTGCTCTTTCATGTTCGACTGCAGCTACTAGAACCCTGCTGTTTTAGACTAGAACTCTTATGGGGAACCCCCCCCATGCCATGTTTCAATGGCTGTTTACCCACCTGTATCCTGGCCAAATCTCCACCACCTCCTGTTTCTTTATGGACAATTGCTATAAATAAGATGGCTAGTGTTTGCAGGTGTTAAGAAATATAAAGCTTGTGGACACTTTGCTTGTGTCACTCTGATACACGGGTGAAGAGGCTGATTCTGGAGGTGTTGGCTTGAAGGCGAATGCGTCCCGCTGTGTGTGGCTCGAAAAATCACTCTGGTGCCATCAGCTCCCACCACAGCTCCGTACCCCACCCGACCTGCCGTTAGCAAAATAAAATTCCACCATGAATGCTTAGAGATTTAGGAAACACGTGGTCCTGGCCTCTTAGTTGTCTGGCCTTCCTTTGAATCCATTGAATCCATAAAAATGTATTTGTATACTGTATATTTTAAGTCTGATGCAGACTGCTTAGTTGGTAAAGGCCTTTGGGACCCAACGAAAGCAAAGAACGTTTAGGCAATTCTGTATGTTGGTGCAGGGAATAAAAAGAACCATGATTTGACATAGGTATTGAATAAAGATGCCCATGTAGTCAGCTCATATTAATTAATTAATTAATTAATTGATTGATTGATGGAGTGAGTAGGGTATTAGGTCATTCAAAAGGAAATAGGTATTACATTGATTTGTTATTAGGAGTTACTAGTTGGGATTAAGTTGGTCTGCAGAAATAAGCAAAGGCTGTGTTTACTCATTCCCGTTTTCGGGACGATGTATTTGCTAATAAACCTGAAATTGATTTCTCATACGGGAGACTGGATACATTCCTGGCATGAGTGGTGCAAGTGCTTCATACATGACTCATTTTTTAAAGTGCTATTCATAACAATGAATGGGCTTCGATGGTTTGGAATTTGCTCAGAATTTATAAAAATACAGAGCACTTTTGATCTAAAAACCATGATAATCATAGCTTATTCGTGAACCTGAAATTGTCTTACTGTGGGTTTATTGAATTACCCGGAGGTCTAAAATACTGAAAGTTACATAAGTATGCTACTTTCATATGACATTTATATCACAAAAATCAAGATTTGGATTTTGATCAGTTCACTGTGCTTTAATGTTTTTAGTAAAAAAAAGTACTGTGACTTATGGTCCTGTTTTTAATAAGGTTAGTGTTCCCTAAAACTGTAAAACTTTTCTTATTAAAAACTGACACGTACTTATGATTAAAGCCATACATTTTCTGAAGTCTAATTTTCTGTCCAGCAATTCATCAATAAGGCTAATTTGACTCTTATACATTTATGTTTACCATTAAAATAATATGAACAGAATATTTCAGCTAATGGTTGGAATGAACAAGCAGCACCCATGATTCATTACATTATATTTATATATTAATTAAACATCTCTATTATTTAGATTGTTCTTTCATTAATTGTTGCGAACAACAAATGCCATGTGCTAACCTGTATCATCTGTGTACACTGCACCAGGTGGATATTGGAACACAAGCATTTTCATAAGAAAGTTGCTTCTTCCATTGTCAAAACGATCTTGAATAATGCATTCAGTTAATGCTATAATTCATTCATTTGTACCCAACTCATTATGATTGATATCTCATAATTTAATTAAATATGATTTTATCAAAGCCAATTAGCTTGTTATGTAATCCACCAGTGGATTACGAGTGACTTCAAAGACACACAGTGAATTTCAGCTAGATTGTGATATCGGACTGCAGAGTTTTGTTTCTAATATACACCTACAGGTGACTCCCTTAATAAGCAGATGGAATAATGTTAAATAAATAGAATGGATACTGATGTACATAAAGCATGTAACAATTGCTTTTATACAACCAACAACATTTGCAGGGTGCTGCAATAGAAAACTTGTGTGATTGGCAGACAACCAGGCAATTTAGTTTATTTCATTGACTTGAAAAATGCATCTTGCAAGTTACATCTAAGTGGTATTTGTTGCATGTACATCTGTCAGCAGGTGCAATTGGCCATATGAGCTTAATTAAATTTTCTGAAATTAAAAAAAAAAAAAAAAACCTGACTTATAAAAATTCACTTACTTCTGTATCTTTTGCAGATAAGTTTGAATGTGTTTTTTTTTACGTGTTTTTAAAATGGGTTTTTACTTGCTCTTTGTATAGTTTATGTATAATGCAGATGTTGTTCTTAATTTCCTTAACTCTGTTTCTTCTACATTATTTAGTTTGTTTATTATGTGCACTATTTTGACCAATTGTTGTTTTATGGCCATGTCTGAACCAGCGCAATGGGCCAAGTATGTTGAGTAAGTATGCCTTTTATATCCCCCCTTTCAACACAAGCGCTTCTCCCGGCTAAAAATATGCTGTGTGAATTCTCTGTTCTGTGCCATTTCCTAACTCACTTTGATTGTATTGACTTTTTGAACTGTACCCTATTTGTCCTGACATAAAGCTTTGCCAGGTGTTTGTTGCCTTGCCAACCTCAATTAGCAAGTAAGTTAATGATTTCAGTGTATCCAGCCCATAACTTTGCTAATTGCACTTGCTATGCTACATTGGAATGAAATCATGGTATGATGTCACATACTGTTACACCTTCCAGAATTTTCATTAAAGGGATCTACATTTAAAAACCAAAGGTGTAGGAATGGGAAAGGACTTTCAGATGAATTTGGCAAAACTTGATTTTGGTAGAACTGTTCTGGGCATGGGTTAAATCCTTAATTTACAAAGTATGACAATCATAGAAATCAAAAATAGTTAATGAAAGGTTAATGAAAATGGCTAAAGCTAGCCCACATTCAGGCAATGCTGAGGACAATTTTTGCTACTGCTTGTCAAGTATGACGTATTGAATTTTGACAAGTCAGCTTTATTCAATCCGCATTTGCTCTTAGGTTTGACTTAGAAATGAATGCAAGTGGGGATTTTTCTTCACAAACGTAGTTTGGTGAGTTCCAAAATTAACTCAGCAAACTGTTTGTGAAGACAACTTATTTCACTTGGATTAATTTGTTAATCAAAGATAAGAACAGATGCTACTTGAATAAATGCCAATGTGTCTTGTACGTTCTTTGGGTTTCATAAACCAGTGCTAATGTTTCTCGTGGCATCAGTACATGCTCCTTAGTGTTGTGTTGCACATGACAAACAAACTACTACCTTTATGGCTAGTTGCAGTCTTAACTCATGACACAGTGGCCTTGAGTTTATTCACATGTGTTGTTAATTTCGATTTAGAAACGAAATCAAGTGCTTTTTTTCCACAAATAATTTGATGAGTTCATAATCACCAAAATTAACTGACCAAACGGTATTTTTCTGAGTTAATGTCAAGGAAAAAGGTTCATTGAACTAAGGCCACTGTATTTAAAAGCATACAATTATCCCCCTGCTTGAATTCTGAACAAAAATTAGGAAAAACTGCTCACAAATAATGGTCTGGATTAAATCAACATTTGTCCTTAACTTTGACTCATGACTAAATTGAATTTTGTATCCTTGTCTACTCACAGTCTGGCAAGCTGAGGAAATAGAGGAAATTATCTAGCCAAACTGCTCCTGTGACAAATAACAGTTGCATGTAATTGTAAGTCAAGATTAAGGACAAATCTTGATTGAAACCAGTGTTTTTAGAAATTGGTTAGGCTTGTTGATGCAGTTAAGACCTCAATGTGCTTTTATCTACAGGTACACCTCCCCGTACAGTAGCTGAAATGTATAAAATAGAGCTGCTGTTTTGGTTCTCTGAGAAATTTGGGTCATGGTATTTTACTATTTTGGATGTAACCCATGTCCTGACCTATAGCTGATGCAGTTTGCTATATTCTGAGATCAGTCCACCTCTAGAAGGTGTGCAAGATCTCAGTCTTGGGCATCTCCCGTCTAAAGTGAGATTGAGCAATCAATTTTTAATACCTTTAATGAAGAGAGACTTCCACCTAATGAAATATGTCCACTATCAGCACACATTAAAATATGGTTGTTGTTTTGGGAGGGAGCGGGGCTCATTGGCACACAGCATGCAATGAATCCCGGCAAACCATGACCCGCTCCAACTGGAGAAACGCTCGTACCTCTCAGCTCCTGACTGCAGGGGTAATGGCTGTCATGAGGATAAGTTCATTTTTCCTGCAATCAGGCCTCCTCAGAGTATCTTTACACAAACGGACCCATTGCATTGTGATGATCATTTAGTAAGTGGACTCGCAAACTCTTTATAATTGATGGAAAAATATGTTTGTGCTAGTGGACGGGAAATGCAGCCACAATCTGAAATTAGGGTTCTTTAAGCGAACAAAGGATGCCTATTATCTGCACAGCAATATGGTAATTAAGTTAAATACCATACCCATACTTTAACAGCAACCTTTCGTTTTGAGCTCATAGGGTTGAGAGGTATGATATACGTACACACAGCATCTCTTGCAAAGCACTGAAACAATGTCAAGGGAATTAGGGAATATGGTTGTGCGAATCAGAATGCTGCATCCTCCATCTTGGTTTCCATTGAACCTGGCTAATTTTGACCTCTTATTTTGATGTCAGATTTGACTTGCTGGATCGATGCTCATTCTTGTCTTGATGACTGCAAACTCATCAAGCAGTGATGTAACGAAAAAGCTTGCTCTTCATTCTTCTGGGGCTGACAAGTACACATGCTTACCACATTACTGTCCCCTGTACTGTTTTCTACCGTTCCCCAGCTGCTACTGTGGTTCATGACATTTTTATTTTTGGGTTCTTGTTGGAAGCCCATGTTGAGGAGTGTTATGTACTCCGCCTCTTGACGCATACCATTGTCTGTTAATGCTTTGAATTTCTCTTTCCCCAAACACTTCACTTAGGTACACTTTCACTGGCATATATACTTTTGAATCCCTGATAAAAATACTGGCAAGAGGATTCTGTGTCGGGCCGTTCACCTTTCTGCGTGACCCCTGGAACTGGTTGGATTTCAGTGTAATAGTCATGGCGTAAGTATTCCATAAATGATATCCTCAGACACTCTCCTGTGTTTACAGCCCCCCCCCCCCTCACCCCCCACCCCGAATCCACCGTTATTCTTACCCGATCACACACTGTGCTTGTAGTCTTGTAGTTTTCGTTTCCTCCCATGTAGTATAATAAAAATTAACAATGAAATATGTTGCAATGTTGGGATCTATTTTGAGGTCGCAAAGGCAGAAGGCAAACTCTAGGTCAAGCGCTGGGGCAGATAAAAGTGAGATGTGTTCAAATTTTAGTGATGCTAATACATGTGGTGTGGTGCACACGAGTGCCTGGCATTTCAGTTTTAACGAGTGGAAGGTGTGGAAAAATGTGCCTGCACTGACCAGTCAGGACGTGCTGCATGTTCCTTTTAAGTGAACAGTTGTATCAAGTATCCCTGTTTCTCATTCTTTCTTTATGGAGTGCCTGCTCAGTGCTGAGGGTTAATTTGTAACCATGTGAGATTTTCAGCATTTTCTATTGTGAATAATCTTTACATTTAGTTAGGAAAATGGCCAGCATTGTTGGGCTTAATGGCCTGTTCTCGTCATTTTGTTATTTTATGTTATGTTATGTTATGTTACATTGACCAAATTAATCTCTTTCCAGTTCATATAAATGTTATTATTGCACGATGACAGGTATGAGAAAGTGACAGTAGTGAATTTCAGAAATCCCAGAAATGACTAAATACCAAATTTGGTAAAAAATATATTCACAGAGCTGTGTTGCTCTAAAATATCAGTCTTTGTGATTACTCCTTTAGCAGTAGCAAGTACCTTTAGCGTCTTCAAAATAGAGCTTGTTGTGTTTTCTTTTAATCTTCCCTTCTTCCTCTTTGACTTTCAGTTTCCCCTCTGTGTCTCTCCCTTTCAGACCTCTGTGAAACCCTTTATGATTTAAGAGAAGAAAAAAATGTCACAGAAAACAAAAGCTTGCTGCTTTCCATTTTTTATGGTTTTTGAAAGCGTATTTTGTGTGTGCTTTAGCTGGTGCTGATGTAAATACTGTAGCATGAAAGAAAACCACCAAACTGTGATTCTTGGGAACACCCGAGCCTTTTCCCACAGGATTAACTGTATAGAAAACCACTGCATTAAAACAGGCATCGAAACTACAGTAAATACTGGCAAAATGCCCAGTAGCCCATACTGTAAGTAAAGTACAACAATTGAATCTAACTATTCATTGTTATAAACCTCATTGAGGCATTGTGACTGGAAGAGGTCAAATGTGATCTTGGTTCTGGATTTTGGTTTTTAACCTAATAATGGAAATTGTGTTTACAGTGCTACATTCCCTGAATATTGGATCAGTGATCAATCAGAAAAATAATACAAAAGCTGGGCATTTTTTATGCATTTTTGCAGTTTCACATTTGTTTGCCTATAAACCGTAATATTGAAAGAAGTGCAAGCTTTTGTTTTCTAACATTTTGTAATGCAACCTAAAATGTATAGGAAAAAAATCAGCTGTGAATTCTGCATTGTTTCGTGAAATTCTGTATGGAATGGAATGGATACGGCCTTTAAGGATTTAATATTTATTTTATTATGCTTTATATGGTATAGCATGTTGTTTATAGACAATACCAAATGCACATGGATGCATGAACTTCATATCGAAAGGTTGTTTTACAGATTCCTGCATTTGTTGCCCCTTTAACTTGGTCATTTCTCCTTTTCAAAGCACTGTTTGACTATTGCAATGTCAACGAAAAAAGAATGGGGCAGGATTTTAGGGATATAAACGACATGCTTTGCCCTGTTCCGGGTGCGTGCTCTTGCAGTAAGGGGTAGATGTACACAAACAGTGTGTGTGATCTCGGAGGAACATTAAAGGTAGCCTCTGCTCTCGAGAGAAAGAACAGGCTGACTTTAAAGAACAATGACTTTAAAAACTCTAATTTGGGTTCCTCTAAAACAGTTTTGAAAAAATTAGTGGAAGAGATTATAATAAGATCAGTAGTTGTTTGTGGGGGAACAAATACAGCAGTAACAATGTAAATGTATTATTTTAAGTTAACATTATATTATCTCTACTTATTAAACTGTGTATTATGCAGTATGCCCAGTGAGAAAAAGAGAAACAGGTTTACTGTTTGGGATTTAGCTTAAAAACCCATCTATGTCGCATTATGGCTCACGGTGAATCAGAGAAGGATTAGCTGTCTAAAAACAAAGTGTCACACATTATAGAAAGTGATCCAAATTTGAGAGGCAATTTCCTTTTTTTATTGTAATCAAACACATAGGCCAGCTGTTTGGTTGGATATAACCACTTCTCTAATAGACAGTGAGATATGGAAGATCATGGGTGCTTGGTGCTCGAAACAATGTTTTATCCATTTTTTTCTCAAAGTTTTCTTGATTTTTTAATCAGGATGGATTATTAATTAAAATGCAATTCATGACAATCAAAACATTCAGAATGTCCTTGGATATTGCACAAAGAAGCAGTTCACTGTTGCTGCTGTGATCAAGTGCTTTTTTCTCGTTATGGTTTTATTTCCTAGTTGCCCTTGAACTAGATACCAAGCAGGGTCAGGTGAATGCTTAGCAAGGCTGCAGTACATAAGTCAAGCCACCACTCAGACATCAAAAGGGCAGCTTCCCCGTGTTGACTTTATTAAATTCAAACCGGTGCTTGGGGCTCATATACCAGGGAGATATATATTATCAGTCTGAAAACCTCAGGATTTTTTATATAAACAATGAAACTGTCTGGCTTGATGAGTACATGCCTTATAATAAGCACAGTGTAACTGCAAATGCCATGGGAGCCTTGCTATAGTTACATCTGTCGGCGTTGCAGCACATGCAATACCTCTTGAATTTGCGAGATTCATGTTATCCTCTGGGGTTTTAAAAAAAAAATTCAATCAATATAATGGTCAAAGCGGATGAACTCACATATGGAATAAAACCCAAAGGGTCCAGATGACTTGATCTCTCCACAAAATTTAAGGTTGTGAATTGAAATTATGAAGCCTCTGCTGTCTATATGTTACTTTACAGGGGAAGCGAAGCTACCAACAAATATGGCGTGCTTGCCGTTTTTTTTCTTCTTCCATTTGTTGTGTTCTTCCAGAATAACTCTTAATTTAATCCTGCAGGTTTCTAACCGAATTTATAAAAGTAGGCAATCTTTCAGCACTACGAACATTCAGGGTCCTCAGAGCATTGAAAACTATTTCGGTAATTCCAGGTAAGGGATGCCGCTCTCTGGAAATGGGTTGCATTGTTGCTCTTGTCCAGTCGAACATGCCACGTGCCCTTTGACCTGTGCCCCCTCTGTCCCTGCCCTTCCTTCTTCTGTCGTCTGTCCAATCGCATTCTGTCCCTTGTCCTCTCACTATGTTTGCCTGTTGATGGTGCACTGTCATTGTATGTGTGACTTTCGCTTATTGCAGATATGTTACTGAGTTTGTGGACCTGGGAAATGTCTCAGCATTAAGAACGTTCAGAGTACTGCGAGCACTGAAAACTATCTCTGTCATTCCAGGTGAGAAGGGAGTTAAACACTAAGGCTGTGTTTAAGGAAAGCCAAGCCTACCTGCCATTTCCTTTTTTTTCTGTAACTGAAACTAACCACATAATTTTTTTCAACTATGGAAATGCAATAAGGTGTAGAAAATGAGACCTGTGAGTGATGTCACACATGTACGATATAGAATAAACATCTCTTAGGGATACATTATATTGTTGCACTCACATGTTAACAGGTCAGGAAAGATGGAATATTATAAATTAGCCAGCTTTGGATATTGATAAACGTTTTGCAAATACTCATTCTAGAGAAACTTGTGACCATACAGTACACATGCACAAACCTGCATACAAATACAGACAAAAAATTAGGACAGGGATAATGTTTCAAAGGTCCTCTGCCTTGATGCTTGAGGCTTTTGTTACCTCATTCAATGGGTCTCATTCAACCTTAGTGTTTAACAGTTAACAGGCATGGGTAGTTAGAGAGTTACCAGTTTGTGTGGTAAACGCAGCATTCACACCAGACGCTACCACAGCTTTTTAGGTAAACTTGATGAATGAGCATAGGTATTCCTTTTATGTATTAGCTCGATAAATGAAAAATGTATTACAAGAGATTGTTATAAACAATAATTAGTTTTTAAGTTGAATCATATTTTCATGTATCAGTGAAAAGTAAAAATCTCTACCATGGCTGGAATGATTCACTCTCTTCCTCTCTCCCTCTGTCTCCCTCTCTCTCTCTCTCTCTCTCTCTCTCTCTCTCTCCCTCCCCCTCTCCCTGCCCCTCCCTCGTTCCCTCCCCCTTTCTCTCCCTCCTCCTCCCTCTTTCCCTCCCCCCCTGTCTCTTTCCCTCTCACCCTCTGTCCCTCCCCCTCTCTCTCGACCAGGGTGATTCTCTCTCTCTCTCTCTCTCTCTCTCTCTCTCTCTCTCTCTCTCTCTCTGGACTCTCCAGTGTCAAAGTATCATTGTTTCCAGTCATGTGGGAAGCCAGATCAGAGCGTTGTTTATGCGGCTGTGCTGGTGTATTGGGCTCAGGTGGCTGACCTCCGCTGGCCTACATAGTCTTCCATAAATGCCAGAACGAGAGCAGTTCAGTGTTCATACAACCTTCTGGTTGAAATCATGTGTCCAGTGATTTTAATCTCAGATTTGGAATGTAAGAAACAATAATTTGGTTATAAGGATAGGAGCATTTGACATGCTGCTTATTTGGTTGACAGACATGAGATTTTCAGTGTCATATCAGCACAAGCCTTCAGCGATAAAGTACCAACTGGACAGTTCTCACAATTCATAGTGCATCAGTATTTTTTCAAGTACATTTATGGTCAGCGTCTGTTGTCTGTGTCTGCAAATTGTAAAATTTTGGCACTAGAAGCAATTACATATGAGAAACACACAATGTTTCTTACTGTAGAAGATTTTCTTTCGGGGAGCAGTTCTGTGTGGGCTTTCTTTGTGTTGTGTTGTGTGTGTTTGTATACTTGTGATTTGTTCTTTGTTACTTCAATTTGTGGTAGTAAAATATAGAATATAGTTTATTCACTGTTCTTGCTATGGGACCTTCCTGCATTTTTTTAATTACACAGGGATGCCCATGAAATTTATCCCTGGCATATTATTCTGTTAAAAACATTAATGATATATGATATCATACAGTAATCAGAAATAGCATTCACATCCCTGCTGGGTTTTTAAAAACAGTGTTAGCATTAAAGAGCAGTAGCATTAAGAAAATGAAATTTCTGGAGTAATCTCCAAGTAATCTTGAAGCTCAATGGAACACAACCATTTAATTTTGGGAAAATATAAACTTTAGCTTCCCTTTTATGAGTTCTCTAGATGAACTGTATTTCTTCTGTGATATAATTAAGAATTAATTGTATTAAACAGTCATTTAAATGAAGTTTTAACAAAGATATTCTCATGATGATGACCACAAAGTATCAGCAAATTTTAAGAATCATAAAATATTTAGCATGTATTTAGAACCGTAACTGTGTGATTTCAATTGAATATGAGTGACTGTAAATATTCTGGGTCCAGTTAAATATTCATACAGATTTAATGGAAATTGGCATTCTGAGAATTATATTAAGTAGCTGCAAAACAGACAAAAATGGTTTGTTTTCAGATTGTGAATCTTTCGTTAAATCATTTGGTAAAGCTCAGTTGATATTTCATTATTTCCTCTTTCTCAAAAAATATTTTTGACCTTGTCTTTTGTGCATTTGTATGGAATTGTAGTAACTATTTGGAAGACCACAATTCTTCTCAGCCTTATTGTTCACTGTAGGTTCATGTTAGATATATTTTCATAGTATGTATTTGACCTGTGTACTGGTCTTTTTTGCATTTTGGAAACCATTCATATTTTACTATTCAAATTAATACAAATGCCCATTTATGTTTCATGTGCACCTTACTATACTGCACATGTATGTATTAATTAAATGCAGACTTGATTAATTAGGCTTAATTTTTGAACAACACAATGTTTAACATATTACCTTTGTCCCAAAGTATAATCAGAAGTTTGAATAATCTCCATTGAAGCCTGCTAACTCAAAGAAATAAGCATCTTTACAGTGATATTTCATTTAATTATAAGTGAATGCTATAGTTAAGGCCAGTAGTGTTTAAATGCAGTATTTTGTGTATGGTTGGTGGGAGTGTCAGCCCAGGCTCAGAATGGTGACACGGTTGATGTTGGCAGGCCTGAAGACCATTGTGGGGGCCCTGATCCAGTCGGTGAAGAAGCTCGCAGATGTGATGATACTGACTGTGTTCTGCCTAAGCGTCTTTGCCTTGATTGGGCTGCAGCTCTTCATGGGCAACCTGCGGCAGAAGTGTGTTCGCAGCACAGCGCACTGCTTGAACAGCACCCGCGGTAATGACACCTTATTCTTCTGCAACAACAAGACCTGGACCTCTGAGGAAGATTTCATTTCTGATGAAGGTAACGTGGCACGTCTCAGTATGCGAGCAGACCCTGGGGAGAGGGGCAGCTTTCTTTTTTTTTTGCTTTCCCACAAAAATATTCAACACTGAATAATCTCTGAAATTTACAGTACATCTAAAGCTAGATTTGATAAAGGCTTTAGCATCTGAAAATTGAAAAAAACCCCAATATTTCTACTGGTTTTATTGGTCAAGACAGAGGCTTCTGTGTAAAAGCCTTTTGCAAATGTGGAAACATCTGGTACATTTTTTAACTTAATATACTGTAAGCGGTTTGATTCAAGCCCGCAAGCTCTCTGTACCCCAGCGTTAAGTGAAACAGGTTGCGTTAAGTGGCACCCTGGCCAATGCTGATTTGTTCCATTGATGTGCAATTCAGTCCTCATGGCTGCAACCACCTCAAATAGTTTCTTTAGTTTTATTCCTTTGGATGGATTTGCGCATACTTGACGATATGCAAGATTCTACAAAACATTGGCCAAAATGGACAATATTTATGAAAATCTTACACCTAGATTAAAGTTCTATGTAAGATTTGCACCTTTTGTATAATTTAACAGTGTGTTGAAAGTAAATACATTTTGACTTCCAAATTTAGCAGAGGAAAGGCCTTGTGCCGTGACCGATTTTCACAAAATACAACTTCTTGTAATACAGATACTCCCTGCCTGATATTATTTCCTGTTTATATTAGCAGTGGAGGGACTCCAAAATGAAAAATGAAAATTGAATTAATTTGCTGACACTGGCACAATTCATTTAGTTTATATAACAGTTTAATCCTGAATTGTTATGCACGGGATGGGAGGACTCTTAGTGATATTTAACCCATAATACTGTATGTACTGTGTATTATGGACACAGTATGGAGCCCATCCAGAATATTAAAACCTGCCTGGGGGCCTGCATTTGTGACATACATTTGTGGAGAGCCAGACTCAAATAGTATTTTTCTTTACTGCATCAATGTTATAACTGTGCTGTATGGTCATATATGTAAGCTACTGTATGCTGACAATGTGGAAATGGAGGATAAGACAAGTTTCTCTTTTGTGCACATGTTTAACAGTGCCTCAGTATCCTTGAATTTGATAGCCTTATTAAAATATTTTAATTCTTTGGTCAACTTGCTGCTCTCAAATTCTAGTCATTTCCGTGTAACCTAAATGATGAGATGCTTTTGGAAAGAAGCCAAAAATAATTAAAACCTTAATTTATCAAGGGGGTTTCCCCCATTTAGAGCTCAGGAAA
Organism: Anguilla rostrata; assembly: GCF_018555375.3. Classification (NCBI taxonomy): domain Eukaryota; kingdom Metazoa; phylum Chordata; class Actinopteri; order Anguilliformes; family Anguillidae; genus Anguilla; species Anguilla rostrata. The sequence goes on from NC_057936.1 coordinate 18,017,229, forward strand.
GTGTTTTCAACACAGGGTAAATGACATTACAATTTATGTTCTTATTAGAGCGTTTCAGTCATTGCTGTACGAAGTGGCTGCAGTTCCCACCAGATTAACAACCATTTACTGAGCAGATTACGGAAGATATGTAAATACAAAAAGTGAGTTTGCCATCAAGTTAGCTGCAGCTCCTGTAATAAACTTCAAAATAAAAACAAGAAAAAACAAGTTATGTTGATTTTAAACGTGCACATGCACACCATTTCTTTGTTTACACGTGTGCATAAACAGATGGTAATACATTTTTCCATCTGTATTCATATTACTTTATCTCCAGGTTTTGGCATTCATATCAAAAACAAACCAGAGCTCAATACTTAAAAAAAAAAAACATTTTTCGAAGGCTAACATGACGACAGCCGTGGCATAAGGCTCTCAGTGTTGCTCCTTTGAAAACATAGCACCTAATCAGCCCCACTCTGTTGGATGGATGAATGCGCAATCTAAAAATTGACATTGAAGGGCAGCTTTTGAGACTCAATTGAGTCGGAGCGTAAAGAGGAACATTTAAGGCCATGCTGTAAAAAGGAATGTCGACAGCTGAAGATGGTTAGGGAAAGTTGCCAAAGCGCCCCCAAACCCTCTCAAGTCCAGTCGCCTATGAGCACTTAACTAGTGGAGTGGGACAGAGTGAAACTGAAATCTTGTGAAAATGAGGGAAGATAATTTGAGAGTTCTGTCTGCTTAGCAGAAGGAGAGCGGAGTGGACATGGAGCCTATTGTACGCGTAATCTCTCAGACTCCAATCGCCTAGACTAAGTAAAATACAGCCGCATAGTATATGTATTTCCTAGGCTCAGGCGATATTCCATAAATTATACGAACGTGCATATGTAGAAAATAATCGTTAAAAAAGGTCAACTGAACAAAAATGTTAACTTTATTCGCAGTATGTATTGTGATAATGCATTAAGGGTTTTGGTCAATTTCAGATAATTTTAATGACTATGATTCTTATTTTAATGACAGTAAGAATTAGCTAATACATTTTTCCATATTTCTTTTGGAAGCAAACTCAAGACGGCGTGAGAAAGTTAAATTGCAACTGTAACTACAGTTTTGTTTTTTTTATGGGAGAAAGGGTTCTATAGGGTGGAAATCAACAGCCACATAACTGGTAGTATTAGCATAATGTTATGAATTGCACGGACAGTGTAAATCTATTAACATTGACATTTGTTTTTCAGAAAACTTTTATAAGGCGGAAGGAGCAAAGGATGCCTTAATTTGTGGATATGGAAGTGACGCTGGGTAAGTGACATGAATTCAAGCTGTCACATTAATTCACTAATAATATTTCTCATTATTGGACTGAATGTATTGCCATTTGTTATATGCACAAGTTCTGAAAGCAAATGCCCTTGCATATTCATAGCTGGATTTTTTAGTTTACGCCTAGATAAATATGACATCTGACTTTTATCAGCTTTAGGCATGCCTGCAATCCGCTTCTCAAAATATTTATTTTTGTTGGGCCTGATAAAGATTGGTCTTTGAGAAGAGCTTTCTAATGCGTTTCCTGGAAAAGGTGGGAAAGGGTATAACCTACCGGTGACATCATGGGTCGTGCAGCTTTTGATAAGCACTGCACTGCTCTAGTGTGAGTTGTGATACTAATCTAATTTGCGTCATTACTGTCAAATGTGCTGGGCGATCTGTGTCTGGTACCGAGATATGGTCTAAGCACCATTATGATTGCTGTTCTTTCCATGTACTCCACAAAGGCATGTCATAGTCCCTCCTGTTCTCAAGTCACTTTTCTGTTTTTTGTCCTTTGAAACATTTAAAGGGGATCTTGTGACTGACTAACGTGCTTAAAATGTTTTTGTTTCAACATGGGATGTATAAAATATGTTGAGATCTGGCACCTTCTGGCACATTGTATTGTATATTGTATTGTTTCATTTTTGAAAAATAGCAACATTGTTCAGTAGGAAAATATTATACTTTCCAAATGCTCCAAATGAAGGAGTAATGGGTGCCATATGTGTTCTGTATGACAATTTATTGTTTATTGTAATTGTGTTGATGTGATAATTGCAATCAGTTATGTCACCAACGCAATGTCATAACTGTCATACTTACCCATTAAGAATACATTTTCCTAATACATGTAGTAAGAAAACCTATCTAGGTTACCAAGAAACAAGAAAAGACTCCTTGTTTAATGAGATGGGAATAGAATAAGCTATTTTAAGTATAGAAAGTTCTAAGTCCCATTTTCCCCCCCTAATGATCAAGCTAAAACATTTGGCACCAAGCATGTGTCGAAAAGACTGTATTTTTATTTAACCGTAATTCAACCAGAAGACTCATTGAGAGGAAAATATGCTTTCTGGTATGTTTACCTGAAATCAAATGAATAGTGATAGGTTGAGACAACTGACACATATTTTCTTATGTTGTGTGTTGATGGCATGATCTTGCAAATTGCAGTATGCTTATTATCATGGATATGTGTTTTGAATTCCTAGGATCCATGTTTTTGATTATGTGGTTTCCATTGAATTAGGAGAGTGACCAATCTGAGAATATATGAGCAGAGTGTGTGGCCAATGTGACCATGTCTTAGCTAATTTTTCTTTTTTGTGCTCTCGTCTTTCTATGCACTAACTACCTGAAAAATCTGCTCAAAAAAGGCAAGATGTAAGCTAATGTCATAATTACCATCATTAGTAGCAGGAAAGCTTATCTGCTTCAGCCTGTATCATGCTAAGTGCTTGCTGGAGATGAATCATGGATGGATATAATGCTGCGATTTACTATGGTTATGAATTAAATTTATCCAAGCAATTTAAAGACACTAAAGATGGTTCTTGGGGAAAAAACGAACAGTGTTTGAAAAGAGACTGCTTGGATAAACTAACCACTTGCTATGGACTTTGAACTGGTGTGTGCTAGTATATATGTCTTTTGTATTTAATTGTCTCAGTAAACGTTCAATTTCACTAAAGTATTTCAATGATTATGCTCAAGTGAATTGATTTGTTTCAGAATATGACAGTGCCATCTATGTATTTTTTTCTTGCCAGTGTATGGGAAGGGAAGACATGTACGGTGGTGTTCCCAAAGTTTTTTTTGTTGTTGTTGTTGTTGAAAAATATAACTTGTTTCTTGTCCATATGGTCTCTCATATGCTCTCACATGCTTTTGAACCCAGAACGAGTGGATGTTGTCTATGTTGCCAGAGAACAATTCGGGATTTTTTATAACTAAATTCCCATCTGTGTTAATGTTTAATGCCAAGGGGTTGGTGCATGTGGTACCATTTTGTTTTGGTATCATGGCTTTAAATTAAATGTAATTGCTTAATGTTAACTAGTGAGGTATTACCGTCAAGACATAAATCTCTACAATTCATCTACAGCCACAAAGGATTATGGGTCAGTGCCTCAACTGCTGAACTCAATCATCATTATAGATTTAATTTGCTTTGAGGCTTTTTCTGTCCTTCCCAGGTTATGTGCAACCAGATTGTGGCTGTTGAGCACAGATATTTGGAGGACAGGAGCAGGATAGCATAAGAATAAAAATGCACTGATTAAAATTCTAACTTAAATATTAAATATAAAGTGTTTCTGGTTTTAATTGCAACGTTAAAGAGCTGTAAACAGCTATTCTAAACACAAATAACCAATCATATGGTTTCCCATGCTGCCATTTGCTGCCAGTGTGATACCAGTTCAGTACTTTAGGTGAATGCTAACATTTCTACCATAGCCATATATTTATGCTGTGTGCAGATTATGAGCCTATTTCTGCTTCTTGATGTGTATAATTTCACCATGTTTTAAAATGACCACTTATGATATTATAAGTCCAAGAATACTCAGACAAAGTATGATGCTCTGATGTTCATGTCCTTTGAGAAATGGTAATTCAGCCATGCAGTAATCTGTACATTTTTATGGATTCTGCTGTTTTTCATCGATTCTGCTTCTAGTGCCAAGAACATTGGTTGCACAACATGTCTGCCTGGTAAATTGCTATGAATTGGAGTATGTATGAAAATACCAGTGTGCCTAATGTTCCACTTTCAGCCTGCCTCCTCTGACCTATGAGTAGTTACATCTTTCCTGAGTGGCGATAGTGGAATGAGTGAATATGGTGTATATCTGGCAGTGAAACATTGTTTTTACAACTGAAACTATGTTACCATAGCATGGGCTCAACATAGCTGCTAGAGGAAAATATTCTCAGTTGCACCTCTATTTAGTTGCTAAAGTTAGATGATAGAATATGCATGTTAAACTCCATGAGATTCAGCATGTGTTTATGTTTGCTGTACCTTATTGGATTTTAGTAGGAGATGCATCTTGTCGTGTCGTGTTCTTTGGTAAATTTTGGAGAAGAGTTTTATAGGGATTTATTCAGTGGTTTGTCAGAAGCCTTCCAGGAGCCATGTTGGGAACCAGCTGCTGTTATTCTACAGACAGAGCAAGAGGGGGACATGCAGGCTAGCCTCTCACTCTCTGTTTCGGATACTGTTCAAACAGTGGCTATTCTTTTCAGAGCACAAACAGTTAAAACAGACAGCCTGCATCCAATATGTAATGAAAAGCGTGAGACATTCCTTATGAATTATTTGATGGCGGCAGGGGCGACCATGTTGCTTAATGGCGCGTTGTTTCAAATTATAGCAGGGCTTGTAGATGTTGATTGCAGCATCTGTCTGCAGCCAGAGTGTGAGAGAGCCGTATCTGTCTGTCTCACGGGGAGATAACACGGCTTTCCAGCTCAGAATACTGCTTGTGCCCACTACAGATAAAATGTCCCATTGAGCAAAGTTAGGCTTTATCAGAGAGGAAGCAGTGGAGGCCTTTTAGCACTATAAAGGTTCATTTTATGTGTGATCTATACACTGTCACTGAGCTGTTAATCCCTGTTCTATTTTTCCCTCCCAAGTTGTATGTATGTATGTATGTATGCAGTGCAAACATACAAAGCAAACTTGAGTCCTATCAAGCTCTGCAATAGAAAACATCATGGCAGACCACTTTTTTTTCATAAAATGGCAGACTGCCTCTTAAAACAGAACAAGCGTTGTGATCACAGCGTATACATTGAAACTGTCCTGTTAAAGCACCCCTCACAGCTCATGGGAGACAGTGGAACACTGCTGAGTTCTCTCAGTGATATATTGAGGAACGTTACAAGTATAGAGGCCCACTCCAAAATTGTTTATGCCATCTGTAACTTTCAAAGATTATTTATTATTAATTAAATAGCTATACTGTTTTGCTATTTTTGTTTTGCATGATGCAAACCATGATGCGTGTTTGTGTGATAAAATCATGTTACAAAATGGACAATTGAAATCAACTGTAGAATCAGCCTTGGTCAAAAAAACACATGGAAGAATGCCCTGATGAACCTAACTACAAGGGAATTTCTTCGTTGAAACAAAAATAAATTTGTTATGAATATCATCAGTTATTTATTTTTTTTGTATAGCTTGGCTGATTTCATTAAAAATCTGTAAAATTTTACACTCGCGTAATTCTTATGGTAAGGTTTCAAAGGGAGACCTCTGAGACACTAGCCCATTTGGCAGCCTTGCTCTTTCTGTACATGTCCTCCACTGTAATCCATTTTCCCAGGGCTGAACAAGAGCTGGTCAATCATCATGGGCTGTTTGTTTTGGCTACCTATCAACACGAGCTCTTGCATGCCCAACACCATCATCAGACTGCAGACTTAAAGGCAATCACAGGGTCGTAATGTAACACAATGCATTTCACAAAAACAAAAACAAAAATTAATTACCCCTGCTTAACCCTCCCAAAAATGGCTTACTTTATGATCTCTTTTTCTGTGTATGTGTGTTATGCAAGTGAAACAGAGCACCAGACTTGTTGTGTGTTGCCCTGTTGACTTGCACGTGCGTTCTGAATTGCACAACGCCACCAAGAAGAAGATGCTTGCAATCAGCAGTTCTGTATAGCCTCCCAATTCACAGAAAGGATTTCCCTACTTTCATCACATTTATCCCTCTTTAAGCTGTTTTGTTACTCACTAATTGGTTTGTTAATGGCTGCCCTGACCTTAACTGCAAAAGTGAAAAGGAATGCCTCTCTCTTTCTCTCTCTCTCTCTCTCTCTCTGTCTCTGAGATTGGTAATTGTAATTTTTGTCTTGGATATGGAAATGAGTGCATGCGATTCTCAGAAGATTTTAAAATGCACCTGATAACTCCTTTCTTGATCCACACTAAACACTGCCTCAGCTGAAAAAACGTTAGAACATGCTCATCATACATGTTCATCATACCCAGTACATCCGTGAAAGCACGTGACCAGACCAATTTTGTTTCATATGTAAAAGTCCTTTAACATCTTTTTTTCAGCTGCGGCACTGTTTAATGGATCAAGAAAGGAGTTATTAGATGTATTTTTAAATCTTCTGAGTTCATGCCAACAAGTGATCCCCACTAGGACTCCAAATTAAGGATACAGTTATGATGGTAAATAAATAACACATCTCTTTGATACTCTTAATTGTTATTTTCTTGGTACTCCAATGATTGTTATTTAAAAAAGCAGCTGCTGTAATGCATTGCACTGCTGATTGCATGGTGTGAGGATATTCTAATTACGCTGTGCTTGACTATAAATAAATATAATTATGATGTATCTTGGTTTTTATAAAGATCATGTTAGTCTGTCCACTCCTATAAATGGAATGTTAGAGGGGTAGATGCTTCTTGTCTTTAAATCACAAAGCTTTTAAATTGATTGAAATTAACAAGAAGTATTTTCATTTCAAATAGATTTGCACAAGCATCATAAAACACTTGTAAAACTCGTTCACATAGTTCACCCCTTCATTTTAAATTGCTCTGAACCAATTTAAATACAGTTCATGTTGTGAGGCAAAGACTAGGTTTCCTAAATTCTCTGCTGTGCAAATATGTTGTTTGAAGCCATGGATTGTTTTGAAATATTCTACTATTAAGCACACCCAAGAACCAAGAATATCCTTGAAAGTTTTGATTTGGCCAGTAACTGAGCACATGATTAATGATTATAGAGTGAATATGTATTAGCTAGGACCTTGGGGAAATCAATGTAGAAATGACCATAAATGCAATGAGAGTAAGTGCATACAATCATCCCTATTAAATGTTCATGCATGAGAAATACACACATGCAGATTTGTATTGACTGATATTACTGTATATCAAATGCAATTCAACAATCTTCCCAGGAATGGCATCAATTAGCTGAGTGAGTCAGGCCTACTATTTGTATTCAAAGGCACCTGCACGAAAGGTTTCATTTTCTTTCTTAATTCATACTGGAGTTGCAAATATGGCAATAAAAGTGTGTTTGGGTTGATTAGTTACTTGCCTTGCTAATACACCTAGCTTCAGTCTTGTGACTTACATGTGCACAAAAATACAATCTGGCGATTTTAATGATTTCAGGGTAAGAGTAGCTTACATGAATTTACAGTTTAACGATTGTTATATTGAGCAAGAAAGCAAAACATACCAGTGTTTTGTCACTGGTATTAAAGATGACTGGTTTAGATATCATTAAAAATGAATGAGTATATAGTGGTTTATATAGTAGTTTTGTTGGTACCATCCTGAAAACCTGCATTGTTTTTTTTTTTTTCTCCTGTTGCAAAATGCATTCAAATTTCTAATAAAGTGATGGTCTGACTAGGTTATTGCAGTTTCGGATTTATGTTTTATGCTGTAGAAGTACAATATTATACGTATAAGTAAATTATTTTAAGATTTTTAAATCTTATAAACATATATTGATATAGATAATGGTATTACAGTAACATGACATGCCCTCTTAAAGGAGCTAGATCCAGAGACAGAAGAAAGCATTCTAGAGATGTGACAAGAAAAAATCTCCATGGGTAACAGCCTCCTGGATACTGTTGCTATAGAAACTTTAAGTAATTTTATCCTCATGGCGACCTTGCCTTTCTAGTACCTTAGTGCGTAATATTAACTCATATGCCTCATATCGTTCCATTTCCTCCCTGTGGGGAGATGCCCAGGATTTACTGTACAGTGAACTGTTTCTACTGTAGGCAAGTGTATATGTAAATTTCTGAGGTATTTAAATGTATTTAAGTGCTCACAAATTACAATTTCTAGATCAAATGTAATAGTAGTCCATTCAATCTAGTTTTAGTGTTGGCAGTATTAATACATATAACGGATTTCATTTCATTGAAGTGCTTTTAAGTTATTGTCTTTGAGTTGCTATACATTATGATAGTTTAGCCTCTAGAGAACCATTTGAAAATTGCTTCCATCCTTACTGTCTGTGATAAAGACACCGTAAAGGATTAAATTAGATGGTCCTGTAGATTTGTGTAGCTGGCTGGCGGGCCCGCACGGTTAGCCAGTGATTGTGTGCGGAAACCTGAGCTGAGAACTCAGAGGGCCCACGTGGGTGCCCTCGCCCAACACGGCTGCGCTTTGAAGCTCGCCCTGGACGCTCTTTGTTGTTCCAGGGGAAAGGGTGGCTCAGTTCCTGCCAATGTTCCTTCTCGCTGACCCCTGAGAGAGCAGATGCCGATCCCCCCGCTCCTCTGCCAAGAATGAGAACTCGCTGCGGCCGGAACGAGGGCCGGGGCCGGGGGCTTCCGATGTCCCTGTCGCCCAATCCGTCTGAGGCATGCGCTCGGTTAATCACTCCTTACTGCATTTCAGAATCCGGAATTGAGCAGACGCTCAACCCCATCCGCTCCAGCATGGAGCCAAAATGGCTCCAGTGCAAACATACCTGGTTTGGCCCTAGGGGCCCTGGCCCTGGCCCTGAGAGCAGCTTTAAGTTTAGCTTGCAGGGCTTTGTCGATGTCTGGCTGCAAGGTTTCCGCTTGTTGCACTGTAAAAGATAGTGCCGACAAGACTGTTCTGCTATTTATTAGTGGCTTTTTGTTTTACGGCTTAGGTTCCCATTGGTAATATAAAAGGAGATCTGATCATTGTGCTTGCCAAAACTGCAATTTGAGCTACTGGGAAGTGTATGGTGTTATTTCAAATTAAACCGATGGCAGATATCCACAGGAAGTAGCTAAACTGAACTCTGGCTGTCCCTGATGCATAATAACTCGGCCATCTGACATAGCGCACATTCACAAAAGGGCAATTAATTGGGAATGGCTAAAGGGGCCTGCGTTAGCTTACAGGAAGGAACCCCTGACCAGATTCTCGAATACTCTCTCCTCCCGGTCCTTCCGTACCCCTGCTGGTCCCGAGCAGGACAGAGTGGCTCGGTGTTGTCTAAAATAGCCCCTGTCAGAATGCTATTGCCTGGCCCGTATCGCCTATAAAGGCCCCCAGCTGACCAGGTGCTGAGTGAAAGCAGTTCCTCTTACAGACACCCCGGGAAGCTCCATGCCGAGACTCAATGGCCGCCATAATGATACAGGCCGTGCCGTATCATGTTTATAGTCATTCACCCAGAGAGTTTTATTTTCCCCTGCCTTTGGACTGTGGCTTTTTCAGAACCTTTTTGCAGACCTTACATACATGACATCCAGTATCCCAGTACAGTTCTGTAGTTTCACATGTCAAATGTTTGTTCGTTGTCATTGGATTTTTTAGACGTTGCCATTGTATTTTTCTTGAAATATTAATCAGATATTTTGATGATTGATGTCTTTCATGCTCTCATTGTACAATACATGTATATTTCAGGCAGAAACATTTTATTTATGAGATCATATGTAACGAGTGTGACAAGCAGCCATGAGAGGTATTGGCTAAAAGCTTGCTTTTCCCAAAGAGACTCACGCAAATGAGTGCCACAACATTACTATGCAGAATTAAATTTGAGCAATAAGCCAAATAAATGCAGTTACAAGGTCCTCAGTTAAAATAAATGCATTTCTCAGTGTCTTTTTAGTACCTTTTATAAGTTTATTAAGTAGTATTGTGGTAAAAAAAAATGTGGCCTGTGTTCAACGGTTGCAAATTGAATCTTTTAGTGGAACGCTAACGTATGGTTCAATCCAACAGTATAAATACACACACAGTGGATAAGCTACCCTGCTCCAGGCTGTCTGTTTCACGAGTACATAATGTAATGCATGCTAAAAATCTGAGGCTGTTGTATGCTTGTGTTCTTTCCTTTACCTGCTTTAATCTCGACAGATACAAATATAAAATAGACAAGTAGACAAATTGATATCAGTGGGATGCAGGGAAAGCAAACGATTTGTCATTTTCTTGAGTCAAATTGAAAAAAGTAGTACTGATGGCACTTGTTTCCTGAGCCTTTTGTGTAAATAACACCTTTATACAGAAAGTCCTGTAAATTGTGCTTTGTCCTTGTGGTGTAGGGTTTTTTTTCCCTGTGATGTCATTCATCTACAAATGGAATTTCTTAGAGTCTATTTCACTCAGTCCCGTCTATGAAAAAAGAATGACGCTGGTAAAGTTTGGCATAACAGTTTTATAGGTGCTCTCAAAATGGTGTACTTTCTTCCAGCTGTGCGATTACTAAATGACATTGCTGTGAAAACAAAATGGCAGCCAGGCCATAGGTAACAGATGAGGTGGTAAACTGTAATGTCTCCACACTCAGAAAAGGGCCAGAATGTCCATCTGCCTGATGTTTGGTTGCATTTTTGGTAATTCTAGTAATTAAATGAGTTTGTCTTCCTCCGACTGATGTCTATATGAGCCCAACTTCTGAACTATGGTTTGATAAGAAGTGGTGATGACTTTACTTCAGAGGAGAGCACATGCATTTCTGCAATATCAATACCTGAGCTTTCAACAGTGAGCACTGACATGTGATATAAATATATGTATATATGTGTATATATGTATGTATATATTTAATTTCTTATAATAATTAGCCATTACAGTAGTTATTAATTGATGTGCACATCCCCTGTTTTAAAGTTTAGCTTCATCTTTATTGAAACAATTTGACTTCATATTGTTAATTTTGGGGTTGGCTATTTAGCCGTAAAAGAGTGCAGAGGGATCTTTGGTTTTAATTCAGACATACAGATTGTCATACTGCCCAGTTGTTTAATTTAGACGATGTTGCTGTTGAACTATACAGTAGTCATCATCCAGTTATAGATGAGGGTGTATTCCTTTCTACTGTAATCTGGGACTGGAGCCATGTTGCTTAATGGCAAGAATATTTTAGTGACCATTTCACTATGATCATTTGAATGCAGACTGAGTCTGCGGCTGTTATTGTGTCATGGGGCTCGGGCCTTCTTGTCACTCATTTTGTTTTCTTAACGCTAACCTGTTGGTTAGAGACCACAGATCCACATGAACATATATGAACATGTAACCACACGCATCCTTATATGTGGTTATACGTGTGTACTTCATGCCAGGGCGGCGGAGGTTACCTCTGCCCACTGGCATGAGGAATTGAACTGAGGCCCCCCGTCAAAACATCATCGAGTAGGGCCCGTCCATTAACACATCCTCCAGAGACACGCCGAGGTGCCTGTGGGTGATAGGACCCATCGCCCCACACCCTGACACCCCGTGTGGTGCGGCGCTGAGAGCCGGCCGCTTTTCCTGCCAGGGGGGCCCCCGGTGCGGTCACGCCGCCGCGGCGCCACGTCCCCTCAGCTCCGTCTCGCTGACAGCCCCGCCGCCCGCTCGGGGTCTTGCCAGGTGTCATGTGACCGCCTTTCGCTGCTGAACTTTCACGTCCAGAGCCAGAGGGGTGTTTCTATTGCGTGGCATGTCACGGAAGCCTCCTTGAGTCCTTGAGGTGGAAATTCCAGGTTCAGAAAGTATAAGTCCACCCCTGTATTTTGTTCCAATCACCTGGATTTGCTCATTAGAAAATTCAGCCCGGACATCCAACTAATTAGTGAAATCAGTCGGCTGAATTCATGGGCGGAGAAAGACGTGGCAATATGTTTACGTTTTGACCCCTGGACTTAACACCTCTAAAATTGAGTGGCCTACTAAGATATGTATTTACATTTCAATAATGCTTCAGTAAAAACAATATAACAGAGCTATGGAATATGGTATGAAAATCCAATATATCTGAAAAAATAATTTACTATAAGTTCCTATAGGCCTTCTTAGGGCATATTTGCTACAATAAAAATGCCTCAGTTGCATAGCAGAAAAATTACGTAGCATTTTCTCTTTTTTTTGCCTGGAAAATGTCTCCACTCAGGTGTAAGCAGAACAAGTCTTTTGGCTACTACAGTTCATATTCCTTTGCTTAATGAAGTTGATTCTCCTCTCACCTGACATAGCCTCTTGTAAAAAATTGTGACCCAAATTCCTTTTATACCTCTACCCCATAAGAGTAATAACTCCTGTCAGATCATTATGTGTGGATTAACTTGCTGGCCTGGAGAAAACATATGGATATTCAGTGTAATGACCTCCACCCGAGATAATAAGCAGTGAGGTCCTGGATAGGGAGACAGTACTAAGTAAGTGTGTGCTGGGAAGACAGGAGCTACTTGTTTGTGTGGGAGGAAGTCGTGGCATCCTTCTTCAGCTATATAGCCTAGATTCCAATGTACTTGGGTCAAGATTTAGTAGACCGAATGTGGCTGCAGTGGAGTTGACTCCTTTGCTTTCTTCATTATTCATTGTTACACTCATAGGTTTTTGGATCTTGACTAAATACTTATTCTTGTTGCTGCACTGCAAAATATGCAGCTAAGCAATAATCTTTTTCATTTTTATGATTACAGGAAATGCCCAGATGGCTTTGATTGCTTAAAGGCGGGAAGAAACCCAAATTATGGTTACACAAGTTTTGATACCTTTGGCTGGGCCTTTCTGTCCCTATTCCGTCTCATGACGCAGGACTACTGGGAGAATCTCTATCACCAGGTAAACAGTGATTTGCCATTGTCTGCTATACTCATGAGTTGCATAAGCTATGAAATACTTCCAAATTAGCTGCCAGCTGAACAATATATAAAATAATTTTATCATTTAATTGTAGAAGATGTAATTTACCTGGCTATGACTGCTATCACTGGCACTTTGATTGTTCTTTGATTTGATGTAGTGCTGTTCATTTGAGAGGTTGTGATGAAGAGTTTGTAAAACTGGAACTCAGATACAATATGTGGTGAGTGGAGACAGTGTTCTAATTTCGTGTGTCCTAATTCCCTTCCAATGTCAGACTCTCCGATCAGCAGGGAAGACCTACATGGTCTTCTTTGTGGTAGTGATCTTCCTTGGCTCCTTCTACCTGGTGAACTTGATTCTGGCTGTAGTCGCCATGGCGTATGAGGAGCAAAACCAAGCTACCATTGCTGAGGCCTTGCAAAAAGAGCGGGAATTTCAGCTAGCAATGGAACATTTGAAGAAAGAGCAACAAGTATGTCCGAAACAGATTGGCCACATTCTTTTACGCAGTTCTATTATGCCTGCACAATTTTTTGTATTGCATACATAGGTTCTTTCTCATACAATGTATGATTGCTGCATCAGTCTTATTACTATGCTTGTATCACATACACTAATTTATATTTCACTTTTTCTGCATTGAATAAAGAAAACACCTTTCATTTTTACTACTTTTATGTGAAGAGACAGGCAAGAGGGAAACACATATCTTGACTTTCACAGTGTGTCGAGAAAGTGTTTGCACTTTGCTTTAGAAACATTGCCTCTGCTTGCAGGATGGGAAGGACACCATGTGACACGATCTGTGACTGTCCTCTCTTTTCACCTCTCAGGCAATGGCACAAAAAGTTGAGGAGACAGACTCTGTGCTTTTGCCAGAGTTGTCTCCCTCCACTCTACAAGATGCCAATGAGCAGAAGAACAGAAAAAAACAGGAGAGGACATTGTCGGAGGAAACTGAAGAAGATGTAGATGAGAAAACAGCTAAACTGGACACTATGGGAGCACCCAAGGTAAGCCAAACTAGCTTGGTCCAACACTAGTAAAAATTCAAATGGGAATGATCTATGACTCATAAGAACTCATTGATTTGGACTGTTAATGTGGTTCATAAATGCAGTTCTGCTGAACACCCAATGATTTCATTAATTAATGATTTACAAGTGTGAACATTTTCAAAACTGGGCAAATGTATCCTTGATGTACAATGAATAATGACCACAAGAATGGACTTGTCATGTATAAGCCACCAAGCAGACACCTAGTACCAAGCTTATGTTTGAAAGTAATTCCTTGAAGCAATTCAATTTACCTCATTGCTTTCACCTCATTTTCAGTTTTGTGCTTGGTCTGTTTCATATTGCATCAGTATTCCCATGCATCGCTTTGACCATATTGACAGTCATCCTGACCTTTGCATGAGTAATCAGGATGGGACCTATCCTTCTCTTCACAGCGCGCACACCCAGTCCTCATCCGCACCCTGTCATCCAACACCAGGAGAGGAAGCCAGATGAGCATCTTCAACTTCCGCCTCCGCAACAAGGATTCGGAAGCAGATTTTGCGGACGACGAATTCAGCGTGCACGGAGACAGCGAGAGCCGCACGGGTTCGCTGACCTTGCCTTGGCCTAAAAGGCGGACTAGCGCCCAAAGCACGGGCAGCCACTGCTCCCAGGTCTTCGGCCCCAGCCTGAACATCAATGGCAAGCTTGCAGTCGCCATGGACCACAACGGCGTGACTGGCATGGGCATGGGCCTGACTCCCCTTCCCCTGCCGGCCTGCAACATGGAGACTGGCAAAAAGGACAGCGTGAGTAGTGAGCGTCTGCTGAGGAGCTGTCTGCCAGTGCATCACCAAACATGCTTCAGAAGGCTCCAAACAAGTGTAGTGCTCAGCTTGTAAATAAACATTTGTGTCACTTGCTAGCATTGTGATGAAAGACCATTTACTCCCCTGTGCTATGGGCTGGGGTCTTTGCAGCTGGCTGGTGTGGAAGGCTGTGAGTTTGTTTCCAGGTCAGAAAGACACCTGCTAAATAATGAGTTATTATTTAGTATTATATTTAGAAAGGGAAAATATATGAAGAATAGAAAAATTACTGTATACTTACTGTCAACAGGCAAGGGACTGAGACTTGCATTGGAAGTGCTTCATGTATATATAAGCAATATAGCGGATGGGCGCCCTGGTACAGCAGCTATCAAGGGCACCTAGTTTCAGTGTAGAGCTGTCCACTCCAGTGTTGGTTTGAATCTAGCTGAATCACTTGTCTGCTAGTGACAAGGCGCCCAGGATTGTTTTTTTCCCTCTCATCACTCTTCAACGACACCTTCCGGCAATGCACTGCCCGCATGAGCTGTGCCTGTAACAGGCAAAATAGCGTGTTACGTTGCCTAGTGACTGGTCACAACAAGCCAGGTGAAAGAGCAATGTCTGGCATTGCTGGTATCGAACGAGGCTAGTTCTTGTCTTCATCCTCTAAGATTACAGTGGGTGTTGTAGATGTGAGGGAGTCCTCCTAGGATTGGGAATCGATGATGATTTAAAATGGGGGATAAAATGGGAGGGAAAAACAGTCCAGTAAACGATAATGTATCATTCTGAAGTATAAAGAAGGTTCCACTCACAGTGGCTGGCACTGTCATTTTGGATACTGCTAATATCTCTGTTCAGCATATTTTCAGTTTTTTTTTAGCATATTTGCATAATATGTAGGTTCATTGTCTTTTCTTTAAGTGTCCTGATGGTTGTGAATATGTGAATTTGGTTGCAATTCAAATTATTAATTGCAGAGCATATGTTTTTGACCATTAGGATATGTTTTTGGCCACAACTTAATGTTATTTCATACATGCCATTTTTGTATGATTAGAGTTGGTTTGCTTTGGAATTGCTTGGATTACTTTCAGGTGAACGGTCACTGGAAGCCTCTGGCCGTTTTCAGTAGCCTTTTCAGTTTGCTGTTTCAGGATACAGCAAAAATTATTTTTGAAAACATTCTTATTCATTTAGGAAGGTTCTGACTCCTTTACATTTTATCTTACCCGTAGCTGTCTCTTAGATGGTGGCATTATTGTTTATTTTCATACAACACTTGTACGTTTTGCCATAATGCTTCATAGGAAAGTAGCAGTAAAGTCTTTCCCCAATATTTATTACCTTTTTTGTGCAATACTATGCATAGGGTGTGTGTCCACATAAAAAGGTTACCTTCACCCACTACTTGAGCAATAACAGTGCTGTCATACTATAGTCTGCTCTGAGTGACACAGAACTGTGCAGAAATAGCATTTTCATCACATGCAGTGGCCACAACGTTGACAAATATGTTGATTGCTTACCATTGATTTGATAAATTATGTCCACAGTATGAAATACAACATTAAGAATGTGATTGACACGTCTCACATACAAAAAAAAGCCTCTGAAGGTCTCTTGAGGTTATACCAGTATTCTGAAGTGGGCCATAAGTTTTTCTCAAGGCTTTTTTGTGCTCGGCTTCTAGGTGAGGGACTTAAATAGCTGGTGAGTTTTTGATTGAACCCTTTCTCAATGGGGTCAGCATATCACAGACCACCTGACCGCATTTGAGTACGGGCATCATTCACAGAAACAGCTAGTTGTTTTGGAGGTGGAAACCCATTTTCTGTCAGTAGTGCTTGTAAAAGCTGGAAATTCTTTGTGATTAATTCTCCACACTTTAATTATGGGAAGACAATACAGTTGTTCTGTTAAGTGATACAGTTTGGGTTTCTGTGGTCTTGTTACTGTACAATATTTGCTGCAGGAAAGAAATTGAATTTTCTCACTGCCGTTTGCACAACTCAAGATTATAATTTTCAAATGAGATCTTTAAATTAATTTAATGTTTGTGGCTTAGCTCTTCATTCAGCAGAACCTGGTGCTTCCTCTGCCCTGTTATAGTTAATGCTTCCTTGACAGTAATATAATTTACTGCCCTTTGAGTTCATGAACCTCTGTGGAGATTGTGGAGTGTCATTATTCTAATAGAGGGGACACAAGCATGACATTATCCCCCCTCCTGTATATTTAGCTGTTTCTTTGGCCCTGACTTCAGTAAATTTAGTTTGAAAATAGCACAGTGATTATTTTAACTGGTTTCATTGATTTTAAGCTCCTTAGATGTCAGTGCTGCAAATACCTGAACTGGTACCTTTGTGTTTTTTATAGTTTCTGAAATGCATGTGGAAAATGTCCAGAAATGGTTGCACAGCTCAGAAAGCGTAATTTTATAAACCTGGATATTTGGTTTAAAAAAATGGCCTACAAGGATAAGTTGTGCTGGGTTATGTTTTACTCAGTTTTACCTAAAGATACTTTAAAGGTGCATGAAGATTAATTGCTATTGAACCAGTTCGTTGTACACTCAGGGTGTTGCCAGCATGCAACACTCATTTGTTTGGTAAGTGTCCAAATGGTATATCTTGGGGTTAAAGATCAAGAAGGAAATGTTAACCTTTAACCTAGACTGTTTGTCTGAGCTGCCCATGGTGTTACGTAACATATTTAATCCCTTAAAGTGTTTCAACCCCAAAGCTATTTCTCTTTTCTTAACCCCTTGAAAGACTCATATATATTCTTAGTACTAAGTGTCTAAAGCACTTCCTTGACTAATTTTTTCCCAGAACAGAGCAAATTATAATATTTCCATTGTGAAATTAATTAGGTTTCAGATTCATAGCTTAATGTCAGAATCATGCTAGTCATTTGGATTGCTGTGCAAAGAAAAGCTATGTTTGACCAAATAAAACACATTTTCTACAAGGTAATCTACAGATGGATCTACTTATATACAATATATACATTAGAGAAACTTTTTTCCAATGCCCTTGTAAACATTTCACAAATAAATAATAATACATTATAAATATTTTAAGCACCTCTGCTTCTTGCAGAAATTCTTAAATTTTCCTATTTTATTCACAGATAACACATTCTTCATTAGTTGATTTGCGACTGATAAATTTAGGGTACTGTAGGGTGTACATACTGTAGGGTGTACATTACAATGCTGCACTGCATCACTGTTTGACATTTTATTTCCATTTACAAAAATGATCAGGATTATCAGTGAGTTATTCCATATATGCCCTTGGTAACACCCTTGCGGTTATGCAATGTACTAATGTCAGGTAATCAGGGTTATGACATGAAGTCACTTTGCTGCAACCCACACAATGTTTTGACTTTGTGGAAATTTGGAATATTTTCATAAATTAGCTTCAGGCAGAGTAGTGTATACCAGTGAAGTGGCAATTCAACTCTGTTGTGATGGCATCATGGCAACATTTGTTTTTGTTTTTTTATTTTAATATTTTTTGATTTATATAATAGGGTACTTATGATTTAGTCAGTGTTTCATTTGTATGCAAATGTAGTAGCTGAGCATTACCACACAAAGCCCGTCGCTATGTTCAGTTAGGAGGCTTGTAAAGAGGAACCAAAGAAGGAAAATTGCAGTACAGGTGGTTTGTGATCACCTGCAGTGCCAGTGCCAATATCTTGAGAATGTACTGCAATAGGAACAGTTTATGTGTTATTGTTTTCAGTAAATTTCGGCACCATTTGAAATAATTCGTATTATTAATATCAGAACATATACACTCGGTAACGTGTCATATTGAAATGCTTAGGCGTGTTTTCTCCTGGATTACATTGTTCTACATTGTAATCTATGGTATCTGCATTTAATGAGATGTGGTGTCACAACTGATGAGACTTAGAGGTAAATAAAACTGTTGATCTCAGACCATGTCATGTGAAACAGGGTCTAACCCCACACCCCTTACACACCTCCTGTTCATTCTCGGGCTATCTGTTGGCATTGAACGGACCTAAATAACAACTCTCAGCCTGCCCCCGTGTCACTCTTCAATGTGAGAAATGTGCTTTGCCGTGCAATGTCAGGAGGGACTGTCGGTGTTGCTGGGCAGTTCATTCTGTACGCTGCTGGGGGGAGCACATTGTCTGCCGCAACACTAATCACTCTGTTGTCACTTGGAAAATAAATTGACGTGACTTTAAAATGCAAGACCGATAGGGATTCGACAACTGCTGTTTTAAGAGACTGTTTCACAGTGTACTTAGCGCACATCACCACGTACCACTGGAACCTCATTTGAACCAATGAAATGGAGGAGCCTTTTTACTTCTTGCACTGTGAACACTGTAATTAGTGTTTATGAAATGTATTCTCTTACCCTCACATCGTTGGACATTGTCCATTCATTCTTATAAAATGACAAGAGACTTTACGAGAAAGCATTGTTGAAAACTCTGCAGAAATGTTATTCTTATTGAGAGGTGACTAATGTGACATTGTTTACATATGTTAGCTATTATTGCATTACTCTGTCATTATTCTGTGCATTCTTTAGGTTGGTATCGATGTGGTATTGAAGTGCAAGACCCAAATAAAAATACTAGTATCTAAAAATAAATGTTAAGAAACAACTAAAGGTTAAAGTCTCAACAAAGATACAGGCTCAAAAGGATTTAATGCCAGATGAGGCAAAAACAAAATAGTAAGATATTGCAGGAAAGTGGTGAAAGGGATGGTGTTTTTCAAAGATTGTACATATACACAAAAAATGTTTGTAGCTTTGAGTCTTGGTGTTTCTGTTGAGTTTTCTTTTTTCCTTTTTTTAAAACTGCAACTCTTGTGTTGTTTATGGTGCATATGTACTTAAAGAAACTGTGGAGAATTCAGTAGATTTTTAAAAAGAATGAATGAAGTGGATTGTACACAATAGTCACGTTCAGTTATTTTAGCAGAACTCGAGGGCACAGGTGGAAATTAGCTGATGGTAACTTGACCTGTCCGTATTTAAAAACTGTGATTTTAGGGTGTAACATTACACAGTCATCATTATTATACATTTAATGTAATTTATTATTAATTTATTATTAGGCCCATTTTTCATACGTAAGACACAAAGCTATGTATCTAATTAGATATAGGAGATGAGTGAGCATTCTCTTGATCAGCAGTGTTTCCTCTCCGATCTCTGCAGGTGCCCAACTGTACAACTGAGGTGAGCGCCATGCTGATCCCTCGAAGGCTGTCACGCGAGGTCCCGGAGGAACCTACTAGAAGGGAAAGAGCGATGAGCGCCGCCAGTTACCTCAGCGACGCCATGGACGGTAAGGACAGTGACATCTCAACACGCCGTTTTCGCATAGTGTGCTATAATCCTCATTTTGCCTTTCCTTTACTGTATATCAAAACACGCAGGAGCTGAGGGTGTTTACAAGCACAGGATATGTTTTATTTGACTTGTGCTATTAATTAGATGGTGCTTTTTTTAGAGAATGAAAAACAGTCTGAGATGAAAATGATTTGATGGTTTCGTACTGAAAATATATCTTTCACTGTACAGGAAAGCTGTTGCCATGACTGCAAAGTTAACCCAGATTCTGAAACACCTAGATCTTTAGCCCAGATTGTTCTTAATTATCCTTTTTTATATTGACGCTGGTTCTTGCAGAGAACAGAACTATGAAGATGGATTTTCCAAGATAACGCTATCAGAAATCATATTTATTTCATATTTTAAACAAGGTATAAAATCTGCTCTGGATCATCTGGCTTTTGTGTCATTCCAAATTTTATCCTTGCCCTGCCAGTGCCAATTGTTGGTGGCAGTCCCACAGGACAAAGCATAATCGCATATAGTGTGACCCTTGGAGGGAGGGTTTTTAGTCAGTAGTGGTGTAAACCTGTGATTCTTAAATAACAAAATATCTTGTGATCATGAGGTCAGAAGGCTTTTCTGGATCACGTCCAGACTTTCACTCCTTCAGATAGTTCAAACATTTTTTCCCCCAGATGTAATCTTAAATCTAGGCTGTGCCATCACATTAATGCTGTGCCATCCCTTTATGTGTATGGTGTCACCAGCGTACTTCATTTCTGCCCTACATTTAACATATTGTTACCATTCCGTTCAGACTGTCCACCCTCGTTCTGAAACCACAATTTTTCTGTGAGTGATTTTGTGCTGTGAAGGCCATCATATAAGTTTTCTCTGGAGACGAGGGGCTAGTGATGATTTTCTTGCTCTCCTCTACTTCTCTCACAGTACACATGCGGGTTGGGCGGGACTGCAAATAGAATGGGTGTAAGGATTAATAATGGATTGTGGAGTGGAGTCAGACGGTAGTCCGAGCGCTATCCCTGTGCATGTTCATTAAAATGAATGCAGATCAACAATACAAAGTTTTACTTCCGAAACCAATGCGGTAGAATCGTTACACTTGATTAATTTGAATGAAAATTGATTCGTTGTTACCCCCCCCCCCCCCGCCCCCGCCCCCGCCAGCCTCCCCAGTCGGTAGGGTGTTCCCTGCCTCGTCCGTTATACCATCTCCTCTAGTTGATCGGACACCTGTGGTTAGTCAGCAGCCGCTGCACTACCCTGGCTCAGCTGGTGAACGATGGCAGATAGCATGCATGTCAAAGCACACATTTGCTGGCCTACAATCTCCTACAAAAGATGTTGCGGGGAAGAGATGTGCTTTTAAATTACGGCGGGGCATTCTCAGTCTGGCAGTAAAGAAACATTGTGATAAAGAGCTGTTGAAAATGTAAGTGAAAGGCCTTTTGTATTTAGAAAGATCATCTAGAACCACCCTGTGATAATTGGATAAAAAGTCATAGTCCCAGAGCATGGGAAAGCAGAGGTTGCGCTCGGAAGCCTGAATTACCCAGGTGGACAGAGGATGACCACTCAGCCAAGAAGCTATAAATCAATCTATATATAAAGAGACTTTATAATTTATGAGAATTTGCACTGCAGGAATTACATTGTGCCAAGTTCAGCAAGGACAAGATTACTGCAATTGCAATAACACCGCGCCCTAGATTTCACCTCTGCCAGAGGCATGCTAACATGAGCCATGCCTGTTTAGCTTCAGACAACTGTAAGTTGAGGGCCTGCTCTTCTATTTACGCACTTTTGTTTGTATGTGTAATTAACAGGAAAACATAGTCAGAAGCCTACCCTCACTTCTATCCAGAGAAATGTTTACTCTCCAGGTAACATAATATAGCTTTAATATTTGCTCAGCATCATTGCAGAAATTTTGTTCTCTTCATAAATTTCATTTATGCCAGGGACTGTAAAAAAGCATTTGCCCATTATAGCCATCTAGAATTTCAATAGATCAATTCTGCCAGGAAACAACAGGAGGTTTAATTGTTAGTACTTTCTCCGCAAATCAATAACGGCTGTCAGGGCCACTGAACGCACAGTGATTTTGAAAAGAAAAACACTTCAGCAGAATTATAACACAGAGCCTAGTTTGTGATTGTCTGGATACTTGGGTTTTTCAAATAAGTCCTTTTAAGCTACCCCTCGCTCACATCAGCAAGCCTGCTTCCTCCACTCTAAAACAAACTTCATACCCTATAAACAGAATGCTCCTTTTCTGCCCAGGTCATTTTATGAACATGCCTTTCTTGATGCTGAAAATGACTGTTACATCCTACCTGTTATCAGCAAGTTGATCTTGCATATTACAGTACATACCACGAATGCCCACCTTGATAATGAGAAAATCAGAAATCAAAGTTTATGCATTAATAAGTAAACAATTAAGCATATTAGTCATTTCCTACATGAAGTCTATTTGGGATCGTTTGTGAGAAAAAAAGAACTTTTTACTTTGTCTACAGGCATCCTAGGGAAATATTAGGGCTGTGAAATCGAATGGAATTGGTAGCAGTATCTATTTCTGAGAAAATAAGGGTTTTGTGCTTACCGTATGTTATTGACTTGTATAAAGTGGATATCACAAATGATGTATCACAGATCTCCAGTACTGGACTAGGGGTAGGAAGCATTTATTACATTTTGGAGTAGTTTGTATTCAAAAGGGGTCACTTACACCAATTTTTTTTTTTGTAAAATCGCATTTTGACTTTTAGTTCCATTTTGCTCTGTGTCATTTTACTCAGTAGAATTTCTCTCTTGCAGAACTGGAGGAGTCCCATCAAAAGTGCCACCCCTGCTGGTATGACTTTGCCCACAAATACCTCATCTGGGACTGCTGCCCCATGTGGCTGAAGGTAAAGGAATGGGTGAAGTTCATGGTGATGGACCCTTTCCTGGACCTGGCCATCACTGTGTGCATCGTACTCAACACCCTCTTCATGGCTCTGGAACACTACCCCATGACCGACGAGTTCAACAGGATGCTGTCTGTGGGAAATCTGGTAAGTGCAGTCCACTGATTAAATGTATGGCAGAACAAAACCCTAAGCAGTTCTCCACTGTACCAGAAAATGTGTCCATACATCAGTGGGTACATTGTAAAAGCAAAGGAGGAAGTAGAAAGGATATGTTCAACTACACAGCAATAATGATAGCTAGTGACATAATCTTTTTGTTAAGATTATGTCACTAGCTGTCATTTGGTTTTATTGTAGTTGAGACAGAATGGCAAATCTGGCCATAGCCTCACAAAACAAGCTCATTTTGTTCAGTTCAGTAAGCCACTGGCATTATATGGAGTGGCACATGAAATGGGCAATCTTGTTTCATCCTTTGTGTTACTTTGTATTGTTTTTCAATAATGATGTTTTGCCATTTTTGGGGAATTATTTTTATTATTTAAATGGATAGTGCCTGCTTACCAAAAACAGCTTTTGTTTATCAATCTACATGGTAGTGCTGATAGCACACATGCGTACATGTGCATATGTGAGTACGTGTGTGTGTGTGCATTCATTTCTCTTTGCATCCATGTGGGAGTGCATGTGTGTGCGCATTTCTGTATGTGTGAACATGTATGCATCCCTGTGTGCATATTTCCGATTATGTGTGTGTGTTTATATGAGTATGAAAGTGTGCATGTCTGTGTGCATGTGCATCCCGGAAAACCTTACAAAGGACTAACCTTATATAACTTCCAATATTGCTTTGTTTATTATGTATGATTGTTGTTGTTGTTGTTATTATTATTATTATTATTGTTGTTGTTGCTGTGGTTATTATTATTATTATTATTATTATTATTATTATTATTATTATTATTATTATTAGTTGTGTGTGTGTGTGTTTGTGTGTCTGTGTGTGTGGCTCTCGTGGGGACTCCCAGGGAGCGTGCTGATGGTTAGTGAGCACCATGTTGACGACCCTCTGTGGGGCTGCTGTCCCTCCCAGAGAGAGCCTGTCACAGGCCATCTCTCCTCCGCCCCTCACCCCGGTGCGCCCTTCCCTTCTCATGAGCCTCAGCGGGCCAGCGTGCGCCGGCTTATCCCCGGGCGCCTGTGTGCATCATGGGGCGACCTTTTGCACCCTCCGACTGTGGCAGAGCCTGTCGCTGGCCTGTGTCAAGGGCCAGATATTGTTAATATTATTATTATTATTATTATTATTATTATTATTATTATTATTATTATAAGGCCATCAATATTTTTTTATCCTCTTGCATTTGAACCATATCATCATTCATCAAGAGATGCCATGTCTAGTGATTGTTGGATTCAATCCATCTACCCACACATTTGGCAGTGTTAAATAAAGGCATTCATTAATAATCAAAGCCAACATTACTAGACTGGGTTTATTTTTAGGTCCGTGTTAATGTCCTCTTCCTTATGTAGCTAAGTCCAGCTATGGCTTTTATCTGTGTGAACTTGATGGCTTGATAGAGTTGTATTTCCAATTTGTATACACAGATTATAAGATTAGTGTAAACCTTGAATTTTGACATAACCCTCTCAGGTTTTCTTGGAATTTTGGATTTTTCCCCATCTAAGGCCACGTTTCATCTCTGAAATATGATTAATTGATATAATTATTTGAGAATATCTCATTCAGGCATAGGCAGATTCCACATGGAATAACCCATTTGTCCACTACATTGACAGTATGACCAGGGATCATGTTTATGTTTATTCCATGATATAAGAGGGATCATCTTCATATCATATGGCATATGCAAAGGATTCAGGATTACTCAGTATGGACATATCAGAATTAAAATGCTTATTTAAATGTTGCTATTTACCTTATTTCCCCATAATCAGACAACATTTTACATTTTACATCTGTGTTTCTTACTTTAAAACAGAACTTTGATTGTATCAGTTTTAAATTTGGCACTGTTTGACCTATAACTGCTGGTCACCTGTAAGAACCATGCTTATACCTGAAAAAGTAGTGTCTCATTTCTCAAAACCCTGAAGCATGTGGAAAGGCTCTTACGTATCTAAAACATCTTCTTGTTGGCTTGTAAAACTAGGCGAATATTTAAACCCTCCCCTACTTTAAATGTCATGTGTATGTCCATGTCCTAGTTTTGTTCTCCAGTTAATTTGGTGTGTCTGCACATTTATGTCATTGATTCTTAGCATGTAGCCTGGTTTATAATGTTATCTTTAATGTTTTACTACATTTTATATGACAGTAACCATGAGCTAAACATGTTGTAATCCAGAGAAGATTATGCCAAACATGTTTATGTGTTCAGTAGGAGCTAGACAGACCTCTAGACCGACAGATAATCTTCTGAGTTGTACTGTTCATTTGTTTTTGCTTCGCAAATGCCTTTTATCCTGTGAAAAACTGTTTTGTGTCCATTGACCCAGGCACATCATAAAGGTCTTTACTGTATTCATTGAGATACAACACTGAATTCCTGACTTTTACATGAGTACAGCTCTCTGTGTCACTGTGTATGCATGAACACTGACATCAGATTTGTGTGCCCAGACTAAGTCCCCAGATTTGCACAAGAATAACAGGAGGGCTGAAAAGGCTTACGGTAACATTTTGTGAGACTGGCCATTCGTTTAAGGTTTCTGTGCACCTAGCGCAAAGAATGCTTGCATCTATCTTCCATTCTTGTATACTAGGATTAATTATGAAACTTGAGGTTTTAGGTGTGCAAGCCTGCCTTCTTACGAGGCCAAAAACAGGTGCTGGATTAACTCATTTAAGCTCTAGAGGTCTGCAGAATTTCACTGCGATAATGACTGCGCAGCCAGTGCCTCCTGAGGTTTCATTCTCCCTCGTCCCCCGGCTGCCTGCCCCCATGTGTCACGTACCCTGTGTCAGTTCGGGGAATGCGTCTTCGAGGAACAACAAGCAGAGCAGGAGTGCTGTGGCTGCATCTTTGGAGATCTGCCTGTCTGTCAGCTCTTCCAGCCTTTCTGCACAAATACAGACCAGCCCGTTGGCCCTGCCCACCGGAATCATTAAATAAGATAATGGGGGCTACAGAGCAAGTGCACCAACAGCACATGAAAGGGAATAAAATAATTGCAACATGAAAGCACCGAGTGCATTACTGAAACTGTTAATGAAAATTACAATGTGTACCTTTGCAGAAAACAGGCTTCTTCGTGCTAGCACTGAATATGATTATTATGTAAAATTGTGTAGGTTCTGTACAAGTGTATCTGCTGTATTGTTGCTGTTGTTTCCCAACATAGACCTAGTCGTGAAATAGGTAACTAGTGGGGATCAATGATTTGGAAATTCTCAGGCAGATATCTGTTTGTCTGGCCATATTGGCAATTGACGGTCAATTTATGAAAGACAAATATACCAGATTTCTTTCTTATTACAAATATTCCAACTTTCTTACTTTATTATGAAGCAAAGATAATGGGTTAAGAGAGCAAATGAGTCTGTATAGCTTTGCTTGTGAGTTCCCTGTGCGCAAAAGCTGGAATATAGGTGTCTAGAGGGGTGGAAATCTAGGTTGAGATGTTTTGACATAAAAGGGTGAGGTAAACCCCAATATAGCTCAGGTTTCCCTGGATATAGCCTGGTTACATCCTAGTCGGCTAGAAAACTTTCACAATTCAACCAAATGCAGCCGGGGTTTCACCTGGACGCCTAGATGATGTTTCACTGACTTGACATTTTCACTTAATTTGCAGCATCAGTGGTACATTAGGTGTAACATCTCTCTGGCACGTATTGTGTCATCATATTGGTCGGACCATAACTGTTAAGCTAGTTCAAAGCTATTATCAATCCTGATATGACCCAGATATTCTCGTGTATCACTGTAATAAGTGTCTTCGAAACTGAAAATTATATACTACTTTGTGGTTAGCAATGGCCATCCATTGCTGTGTGCGGTATATGCATGCGCATTTTTATTATAAGATTGAATCATTTCGTCTTATAACCCATATTTTTAGATCTCTCCTCAATTATTTACTTATTTATATGTAAATATGTCATTTAAAAGCATAATTATCATTCTCGTGCAAAAGTAGTCTCAATAAAATTTAGTTACTGATGTGATTCAATATGAGATGATTCACAACAGCAAATTTTCTGTTAATAGAGCAGTTTAATGTGGATGCTTTTATTAACTGAGACTGAATGTGTTTTTTGCTTGCTCAAGGTCTTCACTGGGATCTTCACAGCTGAGATGACCTTCAAAATCATCGCCCTCGACCCATACTACTACTTCCAGCAGGGCTGGAATATCTTTGACAGCATCATCGTCAGCCTTAGTCTGATGGAGCTGGGTCTCTCCAACGTTGAGGGATTGTCGGTGCTGCGGTCATTCAGATTGGTACTTTCTCCACCTTCCATGTGGCTTTTCAGTTTGCTTAGGGTAGTTCTGCTGTAACTGAAAGCAGAATACAAGGACTCACATCCACATACATACACAAGCACATGCCTGCACACACACTTTACATCAAGTCATTCTACTTGTATATATTAGATTTGAACAACACTACTGTACACTAATATATTGCTCCATTTCAGTAAAGCCACAAAGAACAGATCTGGGTCAAATAGCTTATTGAATCTCTGTCTGTTCCTGAAATATCACTTCAATGCAGGTCCAGACGTAGTGCTCCATTTATGCATGTTGTGTTGTTTGGCTGAATCATTCTTTAGTCTGTGATAAGTTTTTTGCCATTACGATCTGGAACCTATTTGCTCATAGTGAGCTTGTCTGAAGTTCTGGTCTCCTCAAACACTGTGGTACATTCCCTAAATAGCTGGTGGTATAAGATGGTCTTAAAATCCCCTGGATGGTGACATACATATTTAAAATAATCATTCTAATAGAAACCTTAATGAATCTCCTATTTTTTGCTAGACAGGTATTTTCCTAAGTAGTCCGTTAATTACGAGTGTGATGGGGCACGGAAATTGGGTGAATAAAAACAATGACAGGTTGAAAGGTACGCTGCTCATTTTACCAACCTGAGGAGTAAACAATAAATAGGATGAATATTTTCATCAGCTGGTCGGGAGCTGTTTTAACTGTTTGCTTTCCTCAGTTGAGGGTCTTCAAGCTGGCGAAATCCTGGCCCACCCTCAACACGCTGATAAAGATCATCGGGAACTCGGTGGGAGCTCTGGGCAACCTGACCCTGGTCCTGGCCATCATCGTCTTCATCTTCGCCGTGGTGGGCATGCAGCTGTTTGGGAAGAACTATCAGGATTGTGTGTGCAAGATCTCCAGGGATTGCTCGATGCCCCGGTGGCACATGAAGGACTTCTTCCACTCCTTCCTCATCGTGTTCCGGGTCTTGTGCGGGGAGTGGATAGAGACCATGTGGGACTGCATGGAAGTTGCCGGACAGCCTCTCTGCATCCTTGTCTTCATGCTGGTCATGGTGATCGGGAACTTAGTGGTGAGTCTCATTCCTCTTTTAATGATTGAGCGTGGCTTGTTTTGCGTGATCTTTGCCGCGCTCACGTGGATGGAAAGGGCTGTTGTGGGAGTATTGGTGTGCATTATTAGTGCTGCTTTTAAGCTGTCAATATGTTGTTGTGTGATGGTGAAAGCAAAAAAAGAGCTTATAGGCTCTATGTGGCTTTTGCAATTCGGGAGATAATGGTAATTGCTGTCAATTTCAATGTGAACTCCACTGGGAGATGGTATGGTTGAATTTTTATAAAATATAATCCTCAAGACAACTACCTGCATTTTATATAGTTGTTTTAAAAAACACATGTTTAGTGTGTCATAGTTGCTGATAATTTAGAATGAAAGGTAAACATAGTTAGAGCTGTGTATACTTTAGACTCCTGAGACACATACAGTAATGCCAGTAAGCCCATCGACCTCTCCTAGCCGTGTACTGTTACCTTATCATTTTAGAGATTTGCAGGATGTGGTGATCTGCTTCAGATCATACTGTATTACACTCTTTATCTAGGCCCAGAGCAGATGTTTGGGAAGAGAAAAAGTGTTTGTTTTTTGGGGGGGCAGAGAGGTATGTTACTGACCTGGAATTCTTTAAATATATGGTTTTGTAACCTAATACTGTAGGTCTGAGCCCACCAAAGGCTAAGCAGTTTTGATGTAGCTACATGTATTTGTCACAAGTGATGAGAAGGTGTTTATGTAATCAGAGTTATTGCAAACATTGATCTTGTGTTGCATTTTCCCATGCTGAGCTGACAAAATCCATTTTCAATCAATCATGTTCAATCAATTTTTGTCCTTAACTCTAAATATATTACAAGAATTAGATTTTGTATTCATAAAAATACTTAAGAGATTTCAGCAATCTCCAAAATGAATGAGATCATCTGTGGTTTCATTTAATTGAAATTCATTATTATTAAGACATTTAATGGAATTAAATTAGAAGATGTTTAATCATTATTTAGGACAAAATGCCTGGGTTCATGTCAGTGCTCTTTAAATGGCTGAATTTAATAGAATTTGTTTAAGGCATGTGTTTTCACATACTTCTCTCTAACATCGTAATTTCTCTGGCTTGTTCTTGACCTACTTGTCGTTCTTTGATGCTGAAGCAGTTGTGGCGTTGCGTAAAGATGACGCATCACAACAACATGCTTACATGTAAAAAAAATAAATAAAAAAATAAAAAACATGTATGTGCAGGCATGGCTCTAGCCTTGGGAGTGGGAACTATCATGAAGGCAACGCATGGATATGTATTTTTGTTTTTCCCCTGGTTTGACACCCCCCAAACAAACGACACCCTAGGCAACGGCCCTTGTGACCTGTGCTTAGAACTGGCCCTGCGGATACAGCATTCTCTGTGCGAAGCATGTGTCCCTAACGTCACCTCAGCTCAGTCTCCAGTTGCACAAAAGCAGACCATGTCACTGTCAACTTCACCTGATATTATCTCTAAAGCTGCCTGAACAACCCTCCCCCCCCACCTCCCCTCGTCAATCCCGCCCATTTTCCCATGTCTGGAGGTTTCAGCAAAGACTGAGCTAGACTTCATGAATTTTTGTAATTGGATGACAACACGAGCCACCGCGACTGTCCTCCCTGATTGGCCAGACGACTCCTGCTTTTTTATTGTGCTCATGGTGGAATGGCTGCTGCTGTGGGATTTCTTAAGTTCTTGGAGACATGAGTGTCTCTGGTCAGATGTAAGTTTCAAAGATTCTTGTGCTGGATCTAATTATCTGGGTCAAATAATGGAAAGCAAAATATGAGAGACAGTGGGCGTAACCCAAATGACTAATAACGGACATCCAATTTTTATTTTACTTCATTCAGACAGAAGAAAGCACAGAGGATTACAGACAGAGATGGGATCACAAAAACGTGTCCGAGAATCAAAACGCCAGCCAAACATGGTGATTCGCGTATGGGTTTGAGAGTCCGCCAGACTACAGACCTCAGCACAGTCTCACCCAGAAAGAAAAGGAGCAAATGGCTGCGGCCCTTTTGGATTACTGTATGATGGGAGTCGAGGGATCACCAGCACAGGGGCTCTAAATTCTTAGCCAGGCAGCACTGTCCACTTACTGTGCTTCTGTTCTAGGCATTTATGCATACTCTCTCTCTCTCTCTCTCTCTCTCTCTCTCTCTCTCTCTCATTCACACACGCACGCACAGGCGCAATGTACAGACAGAGGGCTTAATACGGTGTATCAGGGTGAGCTATACCATCCTAACTGACACATGGACAGGTGCTGTTGCTCAGCACACATTGTTGGCCCTGCATTTCTCTGCCTCTGTCAGCACATAAGGGGAAAAAGCTGTGATATATTGAGTGCTGTTGCAACAAATGCTCTCTGTTGTTGTTGTTAAAAGAAAACTTCACATCAGTGCTTTGTCCACAGAATATCACAATATTATGAAACAGGAATTTTTATCCCTTTAGATTTGGAGATGAATTGTTTATGTTGTTATGGTACTTTATATAAGTATATATATAAAACTGCATCACATTAAAAGTTATGGAATTGCATAGCTTGTCTATAGCTCAGTTTCCTTGCATTGTGCTCTCCGCTACTTAGCAGCTGCACAGCATGTGTAGTAAGACTGAAAGCTTGGGGAGACAATGTAACGTATTATAGGGACTAACACCACCTCTCCTTCTCTCCATTCCTTCTGTGAGTTAGTATGACTAGTGTATGGGTGTATAGCCAAATATTCATACTAACAACATGCATAATGACATTATCAAGGATTCCAAAGGCTAGGTGCCTTAACAATGTTCCACAGCAACATGTATCTGATGTTAGCTGTTGAAGCAAAAGGTTGTGTGGTAGTTCTCAGTTTGTACAAACTAAAGATGCAGCCGGACACTTGTGAACTTTCATGGTCAGCCACCATGTGAATTGGGGCCAATTTAGTTAAGTGATCCGGCACTCATGGAGTATCATCTTTCTTCAGAAGTCTAAAGTGTGAAACACAACCAGACAATGCTGTTATCTTCTGTTTTATCCATCATTCTGTTTCTTTAGATACAAGTGTGTTGGACCATGCATTTCCAAGTACATACTTAATCCCCAATTAAGAGAGCCCTTAACATATGAATAGAGAAGAAATTAGTATTTGCTTGTGATGTTGTTTGACTTCAAGCATGCTGTGTTCGTAAGGTAGCCATGTGGAATGTCTATTACTTGAGACACAATCAACCAATATTATCTTTCTCTAAGTACACGCCCCCTTAAGCACATGCGTAACATTTTCCTTGAAATGTTTAACATGGCTGAGCTGTCATAAAATGGGTTTCACAGATGTTTTGCATAGCTTTGCTGTGAGCATCACACGGTGTCACCTCCAAGGATTTATCTATAAGGCTGTCTAAGGTTAAACCCCTCTGAAAACAGCTTGGTCCCTACTGCTCTGCACTGTGCTAAGGTATACTAGCTCATAAAGACATGCGGAAATGCATTCTGCAGTACTTTGATATTAATTTATTGCGCATATATTCCTGTGTGCAACAGTTTGTAAATCGAAAAGTATTATTTGGAATAGCAGTACGTGTGGGTTTATTTAGGCAGTTGTGAAAACTACGCAGCAGAATTCAGGAAATTGGTGTCAGCTTTAAGTGATGTCCAGTAAGCTGTGCGAATGGAAACAAGGTTTAACCTGTGCAGGGGTCGCTATTGGCTTTCACTTCCTGGTTGCATTTGAGGTCAGGTTCTTTTTTAATACACCGTGTTTAATGAAGCGCCGTAAGTGCGTAAACGGCGCGGAGCAGCGACATCCGTACCCCGCGGCTCCCGTGTTCATCTCCCGCACGGTGCAAAGGACAGCTGCGTGGAGCTGTGCATGGAAAGGGCGTTTTCCACACGGGCCTGCGCGGAGCGGGGGGAATTGCGCAGCGCCATGGCGATGGCATTCTCTGGAGTCCAGTCAGAGTCCCGCCAGCACGGCGTGCGCAAACACCAATCATTACGACACCGCAGCAACCCCGAAAAGCAGGCGGCTTGGGTCCTGGGCCAATTCCGGTAACCAGAGACGTGTATTCTAGCATAAGTGGGTCACTGGGGTCAGGTATACTTTGGCCTTGAATGGAACCGCAAGGATACTTTTCCTTTTAATCGTCACTTTAATCTCTGTCGCACAGTGTTACCTTACCATGTCGTTTCAGTCTTAAACATGAACTCAAATGGAAGCTGGGCTCGGGCAGTGGAGAGATAACAAAGGACGATATTTGAAAATAGAGAGGGCCGGCTGGTCGACTGTGTCAGGGTGCATGCGACACGCTTCAGTCATTGCTGCTGATGGGAATGGATAGGCTTTCAGCTTGTGCACACGTGTGAATGATTAGAATTATTTAAAGGGGGACATGGCAACCGGAGAGGTGAAAGTGAAGTTATCAGATAAGCGACACTGTCTATTTAAATCTCTCAGGTTTGAAGACTCTAAATGATTGAGTAAATTGTGTCACAGCAACTCACCTTCCTGCTGTGGTGAAAAATGAAACAGACATACTACTGACAAATTAGTCGTCACTCTACATAACCTTAAATTATCTTGACACCGTAGGCTTGCCCTTGGCACAATTTGTTCTTGATTTATAGATGTATTTAACTCAATCACATAAAATAAAAAGGAGTTATAGAATATGATATAGAATTCATTTTTGTATGCATTAAATTGAATTCACTGTACAAAGCAGAGGGTTTCAGTAGTGGTGTATGTGGCCGGTGTGTACTTTTAAACAGTGCATACTTTTGCCCTGGCTTTGGCCAATCAAAGGACAGTTCTCTGACAGTACCTGGGCCTTTGCAGGTGTTATGATTCAATGCTGCTGCTGAGAATCACAATTATTTCAGTGACTGCTGTTCCTGACAGCCAAATGCCCACCCTGCAGCTGTAAAGAGCACAAGACAAAAAAAAAAAAAGACTATGAAAGCCGAAGCTTTCACAGCATTACCGCAGACCGTGTGATCTCAGAATTTAAGCTCCAGTTCGACCGCGATGAAAGCCCATGCCCAGCCTCCTCATCAATGCCTAAATAGTTATTTAGTTAACTCCACAAGGTTCTCGCCTTCCTTCTGTATCAGATGTGTCTCAGGAGCTTTAGTTTCATGCTCTCAAACCTTCCTTTGCTGACCGCCCGACGTCTGTAACTCAGAGCCTCAAGTGGCTCTCTTTTAATAGTTACCCGCCATGCCGCCACCGCTGAGTGTCGTGCCTCCCCGCGTATCTGACTCTTTAGCATGCGGGGTGTTAATGCCTCCTCATGACTGTCATTAGTTAGCACCTCACCGCCATCAAGTGTGATCCCGGAATGCTCTCCTCCTCTCTTTACATTTTTGTTGTTCCTTTGGATACCAGGGTCCCATTTTGCATTCTCCGTAGGTCCCAGCAGCGGCGGCTACACGGTCTTGGTATTAATTATCATAGGCTGTGTCATCTGCGAAACAGATTCAGTGTCAGATGTTAGATTGCTGATATTCAATTGGTGACACATGCTATTTTTGGGAATGCTATTAGTTACAGTAATATTTGAAAGTAATTATGTTGTATTCACACGTGGCGACTGATATTAGTGCATCTGAACAATGTTTACGAGAATAGAAATGGAAATGCCAATGCAGTTAACTCTTTTTTTAATGAGCGCTGTAGGCTTGTAGCACTCTTGTGCATATTCAATGCAACAAAGATATCCAGAATTCAGGGTCCATTAAAATATCATACATATTTTAGATTTGTTGATACTGATGAAATTACAAAGCAACTCTTATGTTTTTCTCTTTATTATCTAAAGTTAATACATTGGATGCTATCTGTCACTTTATCCTTTAGGGTACAGCATAATGAGCTATTTTTGTACAATGACTATTACAGAACTATGAATAGCATATGCTTCACATTGATTAGTAATTTGCACTGTCTTGATGGCATTCAAAGACTGTTCAATTGAAATTAAATAAAACATGTATTTATTATGTAATTATTTATTTGTACTGTGTATGTGTTCTGCCAGCATAATTGACATGTTAATATTACAAAGCTTAACAGTGATTGTGTGAGGAAAGATAATATATTGTATTTTAATTGTGCAGCATAATTTATTGAAGCAGCAGCAGAGTTTTTGATCATGCCCTTAGTATTATATATTTTATTTTCAATCCTGTACTCCCATTGTGATTTTTAAAAAAGTCATATATGACTTTGAGGACACCCATCTATAGAAGTGAGGATCCATCTGCTGAATTATACTAAAGCATCTGTGTTGCTTAAAGTGATCATGTGATAGTCCTACAGCCAGTACAGTATGTAGAGTTCTAGGAAAATGGATGTGTCTGGGAGGGTCAGAGGCCATGGATTTAACTAGCATTTCAAAAGGGATTAGCCCTCAGCTAGTGCCTTCACATGATGCATTGACATCTGTCACAGCGAGGCGTAACTCTCTGGAGTAGGCGTATATAAAACAAGTTTTCTGTGTAAGCACTCTACCGACTAAAAAAAGACCAGACACTGGGGTTTACTGGCGGAAAGCTTTCCTCCTCCAAACAGTAAACATGTTCAGGGTGACATGGATTTCTTGTCATGATTTTCCAAGTGTGCAACAAATAAGCAATACTAATACATCCTGAAGCCCTAGTAATGTGGCATGTTTGTTTCCTGTTGTGATGGTGATGGTTAGGGAATTGTGAATGCAGTGCGAAGGTTGCGTGTTCGATTCCCAGCCGGCCTGCTGCCCTTGTATCCTTGAGCGGGGTACTTAACCTGAATTGCTTCAGTAAAATATCCAGCTGTGTAAATGGATTGTGTGTAGTAAAAAAAAAAAAAAAAAAAGTAATCTCTGTAAGTCGCTCAGGATAAGAGCGTCTGCTAAATGCTGAAATGTAATTTGATGCACTAAACTGTTGAGGTTGTGCTCTTTGACTGTAACGTACCAATGATCAGTGTATGTTTTTGGGGTAGTGCAGTGAAAAAAGGAATATAGAATCTAGAGGATTGCTGTCAGACAAAAAAAATGTATTTATTATTATTATTATTATTATTATTATTATTATTATTATTATTAATAATAATAATAATAATAATAATAATAATAATAAATATACTGATTTTTTAAAGACTGTAAAAATCAATAAAGTAAAAAAAGAAATATACCAAAATGTGTGCATGGGTATGCAGAACTGCTAGTGCACAACCTTGAAAAACACGGAACATTGTGGCATGTGCATGAAACTTTTCTTAAAGTTCTCGTGCACAAAAGGATGTTTGGATTCCACACATTCCAGGTTGTAGTGTTAATTGTTATGGATTGCAAATTACGTGACTTTCTATTGAACTACTTAAACCAGAGATTTCCACCAGTTTTTAGTGGTTCTACATTATCCCCTATATTTCAAGAATCATGAGTTGTAACTGATTCAAGCCTGAGTTTTTCAGATATTCTACGGCAGAAATAATGAAACTCTTTTTGTTGTGTTAGTTCTACAGTCACACAGGGTGTATTTTGTTCATTCTGGTGTGCATATAGCCTGAGATGGTGCTCTATCCCAGG
The DNA here is from genome assembly GCF_018555375.3 of Anguilla rostrata. Taxonomy (NCBI): domain Eukaryota; kingdom Metazoa; phylum Chordata; class Actinopteri; order Anguilliformes; family Anguillidae; genus Anguilla; species Anguilla rostrata. Next base: position 18,053,327 of record NC_057936.1, read on the forward strand.
GTGCACATTTTGGTTTGAAGGCCGCTGGTCTTCTGTATGTTTGTGTCTAGTGGTGCTAGTCTGTGTATGGAAGCCTTGTCTTTCGTTGGTGTTAACGGCTGTACATAGCATACTGTTTTATGGTCCTGGCTCCTGGTTCGCAGTGAAAGTGTCAGCTATTCCAACTAGCTGAGGCTTGGCTTGAATGGAATTGATTGAATTTTCATTTTAATTTGCCACTAGAAATATAAGTGCTGCTGCAGTTCTAGGCGGTGCTGCTTAATTCTGGCAACTCTTGGTGCACCATGTGAAAACTGCATCATAGACAGACTATTCACTGGTTTAATGTTGCAGATTAAATACTCTTAGCTACATTTCAAAATTACTTGTTCCGATATCTCGTTAGAACAGCTAGATTGGCCAGACAAGTAGATAACTATTGTCATTTTCTTTTTTTTTCTTTTACATTTTGAGCACTCATGTTCTTTACAGCCAGTAGTGTAATAAAATAAAATGAAAAACCACCCACCCCCTATCCGATGCTTTTAAAAATTATAGAATTTGTCCATGAGAAAAGTTGGACCGCTATTTCTATTTAGTTTTTAGTTTAGTATATGAGTATTTTTTTATTTTTACAGACAGCTATTGGATTTACCAGGGATATTTCATTTCTGATGTGGTTATCCTCATTTTTCCTGGGCCTGGTATAGTGGACTTTAAATAACATTCTTTGTTATGAATCCTCTTGTAAATAAGGAAAGCAGCCTTTGAACTTGCACAAACTGTTAACATCAAGTTTTTTTTTTTTTTTGTTTTTTTTTTGGAGTCCATATATCATCTGTGTCCACAAAGATCTTCCCCTAGGCACAGCAAGTAGTGCCTTTATAACCGGCCTGACAAATGGGAACAAGCATCAGCTAGCATTATTACTAATCAACCTCAGCTGTGCATGCCTGTAGGTGAGGCAACCACTGTCCTTGGTTCTGAAGGCCTCACAGGATTTAGGAGACAGCAGAGGAAACCACAAAACAGCAGGCAAATAGATGGAATCACCTTCTCCCCTTGCCTCACCCCTAAACACAAGCTAACCAGCAATAATCAGCAGCTATATAGCTAGAAATTAAAATTATTAAAATTTCGCAGCTATACTCATACCTTAATACTTCAAATGTTTGTCTTAAAAATAACATAAGATTGAAATTAAAATATTTAAATAGTCACACCTGTTGCTCCAGTGGTTGAATTTTGCCTACTATAGCAGGAGCTCCATCAACATGGTAATAATTTTTATGCACTCTAGTTTTAATGACCAGGGTTTGTTCTGTATATGTATGTTTTTGTCTGTAAAGAAAAATGAAACTAAAGTAATTATATTCACCAACTACATAGATATTTAATGCTAGTATTTACTTACAGAGAACATTTTATTTTACTTGTAAGATGTCTCCTAGTTTGATAACTTAGTCATATCAGTTTTGTTTACACCAACAAGCTATATTTGAGTCATATCTAACCAGGTTTATGAAGCTGTTGTTAGCCTATGATTAGTCACAATTGCTATATACTTGTGTGCTGAAAAAAATATTATTTTAAAAATGTTGTATGTTGCAAGAAATATATTGGTCAAATGGACGTATCCATCGTTGTCACAGGAGAATGAGCATGCCACAATGATTTTTTTTAGATTTTCTTGACAAACTTCTAGCTCCCTAACAAATTCTCTTCTTTGTACTATTTGTTCAAAGAACATTAGTTAGTTAACCAATACATTTGCAATGTATTGATAGTTTTATTTGAAGGGCGTTTTGAAAAATAAAAGAATAGCAATCTTTAGTGAAGTTGTTATTTGCTTCCAGCTTTGTAGTTGTGACTTCTCTGGTCCATTCACATATGTCAGTTTATGGTACCTAGCTGGTTACCACTACCACCATTGGTAGTCACTGGTAGTTACTGGACTGACTTCAATTCTCTAATTCATCAGCTCCTGCTTTGTTACTTCTGGGATACCAAGCTCCAAGCTTGCAATATAGGCTATATATATATATATTTTTGTCCTGAGTGTGAGACAATATATTTTCTAGCTGACTCGAGATGACTGTCACATCCACTGCTTAATCGTGTCTTGGAGTGTTCATGCCTAAAGGTCATGTCATTCATGCTGTTTTTGTGTTTCTTGGTCGCAAACTTACAGAAGGCGTGTGATAGCCCACTAACTGAAATCAGCAAAGCAGAGTTTTTGGTCAGTCTATGTACAAAGTGTGTCAAGAAAACAGAAAGGTCAGGAATATTGTAGATTATTCTTGTTTATTTTTCCCTCCCTGTGTTCTGTGCAAGACAATCTACTATGACTGACATAACTACCACCTGTTGTTTCTACAAAGGTACTGTATGATAACATAGGTCAGCTGCCTGTGTCTGGCTTCATAGATAATGGTCTATTTATAGCCTCAGGACTGCAAACTGAACAGGCTCGTATTGCACATTATCTAACGCTGGGGGGCAGGGCAACATCTTAGGAATAGGTGTGTTAGCAGGAAGACACTGGACCAATCATCCTCACACCAAGTACATACAAAACGTACCTACAGTTAGGGCTTTCATAGCCAAAATACAGTGATGACATATTGAATATAAGACCTGGGGTCATGCAGATAGTTGGTCGTGAAAATTATGGCTGAATGAAACATCCTGACTGACATTCATACTGCTGTCATTGGGTTCCATGGTAAACAGACATCATTGGCTTAGCCTTCCAGATGTTGCTGTGGTCCCAGCTGTGAGCTGGAAACCTATGACTAATGACTCCAGATCAAGACTCCTTCTTAGAATCAAAGGCCAGTACTATTAAGTTATTTTTAGTATTCAGACTAGCATGAGCAGTAAACCTCAGACACTACCTACAACTTCTGAATACATTATTTGGTATAACTTTTTAAGCATCAGCCCCCATAGACAAAAATTAATTTCTTTCATCAATTTGCCTAATTTTTGAGGACCAGGGAAGGAAATGCTGGCTTTAATTTATTTAGCTACTGTAATGTAAAATCCATCTAGAAAATCTATTTCTGATGCTTTTGTAATGAAATGTATGTTATCATAAGTTTGTAGTTTGTTAGTACTATCTTTCCCTACCAAAGCATATAAAATAGTGCTTTTAAAGACTGCATCCACAGGGTTGCCCCTTTTAAGAGAAGGTTTTCCCTTTAAGAAATGGCTTCTATTTTGTGTCATGGGAACTGCAGTTGAGAAGGAAAAACACAACAATTCCCATGAGGCTCAGGCCTTGGACTTCCTGGAAGAAGCAGCCAGGTGCACTTCTTTACTAATTGGCAGTCAGGTGATTGCCATTGACAATTTAAAGCTTACATTATGTGAATCAAAAGCCCTGTTTAAGCGCAGGGAACTGGAGATAAGTGCATGTGGCTACGGCATGTTACTTGAAAAGCTGCTTAAAAAGGAATGGCTTGAATATGGTTTGGGCATGGAACATTTCATTTTGACCCCTGGGCTGGACCACTGACCTTAAAACTGCTTTACACTTGCAGCACTGTTTTTGTGCAGCTACCAACTAATGCTGCTACAACCTGGTTATCTTCATACCTTTCTGACCGCTCCTGTCAGGTAACATGACATAGCTCTGTCTCTAAGGTCCACAGCCTTACCATGAGAGTCCCACAGGGTATCTGTTCACAGCTCCCTCCTGTTTTCTTTGTACTTATAGTCTCTCATCTTAGTAATGTCCTCCCGTGGCTTCTCATAGCATTGCTGTGCTATCAGCACACACTTTTTCTTTCCTTTCCATCCATGGAGGAACATGCATGTTACCTCACGCATCAAAGCTTGTCTCTTAGACATTTTCAGTCGGATTATCAGACCCCATCAATCTTGGCAAAACCCAGGTGTTCTACCTACTTGCTCCATCCCCACAGCCCCCCCCCCCCCCCCCAAGGCTTTGTCCATCACCCTTGGCAACACAACAAGAATCAATGTAGTCCTGGATAATAAGATTTTTTCTTTCAGTCTTTTACTGAGAATATTACAACAATTCTTGGAGATTTAGTTTATTTCCGTGAAATCCATCCTTTCCTTACAACATATTTTGTACCCGGTTGATTGTCATGGTTGTTGTCCTGTCCAGAATGAACATCTGCATCTCTCTCTTTGCTAGCCTCCCTGTGTGTGCAATCGGTCCCCACCAGCTCAAGCCCATTTTCTGCTTTAATCACTACAATCTCCTTCGAAAACCTACTATGACACTTAACTTTGTATTGTAGGTTCATGTATTAACTACTTTTGATAAGTTAAAGGTCACTATCATTATACATTAAAGGTTACAGTCAGTTGTAACCCTTAATGATGTGGCATTAGGTGTTCACATTTATTACTCACTCTGGAGTGTGTCTGCTTAAGGCCTAAAAATAAACATAAAATAGTTTTATGAAAGTTTCTTGGTTTGTAATGAATAAAGTAATAGGAATAAGTTAATACATATTAAGTCTCGTCAAGTGTTTTTCATCATTGAGTGTTTCATTTATAGTCTGCAGAACATTGCAAGCTAATGGCAAATGTATATGTGCACTGTAATTTTGCCTGTATTGCTGTTGACAGTTGAGGGAAAACTATTATGAAATTCCATCCAACCATTTCCTGTATAAAAGAACAAAATAAGCTGTATTACTCATTTGTTGGTAATATTGTTGCTGCTGAAGAATAGATTACTGTAGTTAAATCCTCAGTGGCATTCATAATTCATATTAACTCTATTTGCTGTACCAACATTAATGCAGCAATCTGGCAACAGTCTGTTTTTATTAAATCATATCAGACCCACAATCATTACATGTAAGTTCTGTACTGTATTGGAGTCGGTTCATATTCGTATAGCATATATAAAAATCTTTAAATACAAGTGAATGCCATACATGAGTTCATTTTGGTCCTTGGTGATTTAAACAAACCTGATGCAAATGGCTAGGGTGTGCTGTTTATGTGGGATCACAATAAACCTAAAAAGAAATCCCTGCAAAAGTCATGCTGTCACTCTGATGCGCATGCAGCACCTGCGTAAAGCTACTCTCCATGAACCTGGGCCCTTCAGTTTCAGTGGGAGGTCTTGTGTTTGTGGAGCTGTGACACAGCAGCTGTTCATCACAGCAGGGTGCATCTTGTCAGGGGCTCAGAGCAAACTTTAATGACTTGTAATTACAGGCAACTGCTTATTGATGGGGAATCGTCAAGGTTTCCCCTGGAGAATTATCTCCCTTGCAGAGCTGCCCTTCGGCTCCATGTCTGCTACCTGCTACCTGCAGCCCATTGGTTTCTAGCGCTAGGTGCTCAGCACAAACGCCTGTGCTGCTGCCATTCACAAGAAGAGCAGCCCCACCGGTGACCTTACTTGACTGGTGACTTAGGATGTTTCATTCATCCTTTGAAGGGGCTGTATCTTACCAGCTTGTGCATTGTGAGGGAGAGCTATGATAATCAGTGTGCCGGTGCTCTTTGTGTATGGTCATCTCTGTCTGAGTTCTACGGTTCTACGGCATTTTTCTATCTGCTGTACTTGGGAGGAAAATTCAGGTTCAGAATGTAAAACTCCTCCCTAGTATTTTGTTGCAATCACCTGGATTTGCTAATTAGCACAATTCTTCAGCCAGGCAGTAGAACCAATTGGTGAAATCAGCTGACTGAGTTCTTGGTTGGGAGAAACACATGGCAGAACTTTTACTTTCTGACCCCTGGAGTTTCCGACTCTTTACCTTAGATCTTTTATGCATGCAGGTACCTGTATGCAGTTAAATATCTGGAGGGATAGGATTGTAGAGGTGTGGTACTGTGATTAAGCAGTATCCATGTTTTAATGGAGGATGTGGGAGATCCCAATATACATGTTAGTTTTTCATCCCCTAGCCTCTGCCCGTAATTAGGCCTTCTCAGTATGCAGTACACTACAAAGTACTACAAGTACTACAATTGGCAATGGGGCATAAAGTAAACTAAATCACCAACACAACGATTCTACAAAATGTGATAGATGGACAATGTAGAATGAAATGGAAAGTAGGATTTAAAAGCCAGTGAAAGGCAATCATAGAAGTAATAATTTCAAAAGGAATTGTAGAAATTCAAATTAAAATGGCGACTACCAGCATGCTAGAAGCTCATTTTAAAATGTGTGTCTTCTATAGGCTATTGAAATGTAGTGGTCACTGGTCCTCACATGACAGTGTTCCAGCTGGGGAAGGATCACCGCAGCAAGTCTAAGCATGCTGAGGATGAGCAGGGTCTCAGGGAGGGTGTAAGGCTGGAGAAGCTCTAAGTGGTACACTAGAATAGAGCTGTGTTGTGTCAGGCTCGAGAGTGAGCAGTGTCGATGGTTGCCCCAGTATGTTCTTTGCCTGTTGCCATCATGTCGTTTGAGCAATGCGTTATGCAACAAATTGAGATAATCCAAATAAATCCAGAATCGGCTTAGACCTTAGACCCTCACCCTTCAACACAAGATATTTCCGGTTTGTTTCTATCTTTTCAAAGTGTGATTAACGGGTGTCACACCAGTGGAATGCACAATTTATTTCTACTACATAACCTTCTCATTTGCCAGATGGTAATTTTAGTTCACCTGACTGACTTCTAGTCTTGAAAATATTCACTTCCCGTCAGATTGTGAGGCTAGCCGGCTGTGCGATCTTTATCCTGTGAAACTGCAAGCTTTATATTCAAACCATGTTCTCGTAATGGCCTCAAAGCATGCAGTATATTGTTAATTTTTCGGGCCCTCTCTCCATTTCCCGAACTGATCTCAGTCAATCTGATGCATTTGAGCTCTGTTTTTTGGGGGCTCTTGGTTGTTTATCTCAAGCAGTGTTGCCATATTTGAAAACGGTGACCCCCCCGAAGCCATTTTTTCCTGCACAACAACAAAAAAAAAGTAGCCCATTTGAGCAGGAATCTGGCAAGACGGATCTCAAGCTCAAAAAATCTTTTGGTATTTTCTATTCTCTACAAAACAGCACATACATGTTGCACCAAGTGTTTTTCAGAAGAGATGGGCATTTTATTGCTCAAAATGTGAGGATTTGTGCATATGGCACGAAAAGACTGCAATGGTAATCTGCATCTTCTGAGTGTGACTGTAAATGCAGATGTTGCCATGTTGTGTTCTCTTGCAGTCCTGATGAGTTGTAATCATCTGTTATTTTTATAGATCTCTGCTGGAATGGAAGGGGATTTTTAAGCATAGAAAATAAATAGTCTACTCATTTTTTTATTTATTTAAGTTTTGTTCTGCACCTGCTTCAATTTCAAATTGTGTTTGTGTTTGTATATTGTCTTAAATGTCTCAGCTTATCTCTCTTATCTATCCAGGCAGCAATGACAATGAATTATTGTATATAGAGAATGATTTGGGTTGAGTGAGGACATAACTCTAAGAGTTATATTCAGGAGTACTGGAAGTGTAATGTTTCTCTTTGGCACTTTTGGACCATGAACTCCTGTACAGTAGGCAAATGCAGGTCCTTGTTCTCTGTATGAGTTGAGGTCTTAATATGGCAATATAGCTCCAGGCCTTAACAATGTCAGTGGTGCAAGGCCACCAAATGAGGTAAACCATATATGCCCCAGGAGAGTATTTCATCTCACAAATTGAAAACCTGCTGTGGTCGCCGGCTGTTAACGTGATTTATTCCTTAAGCGAGACTAAATTCCTCATGTCTGACCCTTATTCATCTACTGAGAATCTGTTTTGTTGTTGGTGCGGTTGGTGTTACGCACTGAGGAAGTGAGTGACGTGGGGTTTACCGTCTCACGAGACTTTGGTTTCTTGGCACACTAAACAAACAGATTAATTCTTGAAATTGAAGTGACTTCACTTCACTGAAGCTGACGGTGGATGTCTTCTATGAAATTTTGTAAATCTGTTTTCTTATAGCATGTAAACTTGCATATAGGAAGCTGGCTATCTTTAGGAAATAAATATTTTTGCCTTAAGTGATGTGGAAAGGTTAACATATAATTCCCCTAAAGGATATTCCACAAACGAATGAATAAGAATGAAAGCAATGCAGAAAGGACAGACTGCCAACAAGTGAAAACCATAATATACATTACTATTTCAAATCTAACTATTACACCTAGGTTCAAAGATGGCTCTGTTCAGATATAAAATGAGTTATAAAATGAAAAAGGAAATGCCATTTATGTATACAGTATATTGTTGTTTTTTCTACATATTTTGTATCCTGGCTAAACTGCTAATTAAGTATTTCAATACATTTTACTGATGTACCCGGATGATAATTAATGTTGAAAAGTTGTCTTGGGTCATTTGAATGAAGTGGGTAGCAGCTACGTATTTGTTGACATGAGTTGGACTTCATCAAGACTGCTTACATTATATTCTGATTTTAACAACATAAGTTAAAAAGCATTCAGTTGTCCATGTTCTTGAATGTGACTCACACGAGGGGGTGGACATTCTCATTCTGAAGTGTATGTGACATTCTGGAATCCAGGTTTAAGTGAATGCTTAAGAATTTAAAATAGAAAAATACTGCCTTTATAATCTCTATTATGTATCTATAAAGAATATTCATTTTTGTATCAAAAATCATATTATATACCCGTAGTTTTTAACTGAGTGGGATGAAGCAAATCGATACATCCAGCCAGCCTTATATGAAGGCCTTGAGCCCCTGGATAATTTTATTTGGGTGTTTTTCTATTGAGACTAGGATATGGGCTATCAGTTCCCTTCTGTCAGGGTAGATTTTGACGCAACCGTAGATGAAGTAAACATATTGATCTGTTGCTGGGTTTGGCCGCGCAAAGCTGCAAGGGTTCCGGTGCTGGTGGGGTTTGAGATGGGCTTATGGGTCAACACTGCCTCCAGGACTATGTGTTAGCCCCACAAATCCATGCCACTGTATTTTCAGTGGATTATACTCAAGAGCTCAATCGTTAAGCAATACAGCATGTCACTGGAGCTACAAAAATATGTTGAATTAACTTCAGATGAATAGCTTTATATAGTTAGAACTCATTTTAGGGGTGGGATTGTTGCTGACCCAGTAGCACAGTTTTTGTCGTCTTTTCTCTTGTTCCCTTGTGTAAAGGTTTGTTATCTGTTCTTGAGGACTATCTGCCCCACAGTGGTCTGCAGTTGTACTGTAATGGCCAGAAAAGTTTTACAAGTCCTGCCACACAACCTGTTCTGTTTTATTGAACAGCCCTCAGGCACTGCCTGTCAGTAAAACAGATGGCAAGCAGCCAACTGTAGCCATTTTGTGTGAGCCTTTCCAGTTACAGTAAGATTCAGTAATTTGCCCTAAGTGGTTGTCTTCAAGGTTTTGAGGGGGGTTTGGACTTCTTAGACCTGTCTAAATAATTGTTAATTTCTTCTTCTTCCAAGCCAAGTTAGCCACGACTAAACACCACCTACTATATTATCAAAAGTCAGGTAACTGTATATGCATCATGAATTACAAACATTTAAAACAAAACAACATTTATTTTAAATAAAGTCCCAACATTCTAGAACTAATTGAAGAAAATCAATTATATCAAAGGAAATGAACACAGGATCAAAGCAAATATAAGAGAGTTGATCATTGCCTTATTTAGTAATACTGGCACATTACAAAATGTATGATACGCTGCACATTCATTTTGTCGGAATGCAGGAATGGAACTTTGACCGCAACCAGACAGGGTCGTCGCAATATCTAATTTCTCACATGATCACACCAGCTGAAGGTTCTGCAGCTACGCGCTCATGCCCTTGGCTCACAGATTAGTCATTACAAACACAAGTTTGCCTTATCGATCTGACATTCAGACAATGTACCACAGCATGTCTTCCAGCAGCAGAAATACAGATTTCAACTGTTAGCGTCAGTCATAAAACAGGCCCTGCGGGCTGAGCAGCCCTGATGTGTTATACACATGACAGCCGTAATTGCACATACCTACAGGGTATGTAATTATGTTTTAGATGGTGTGTATTGTAGCCCGAGTGAATGAGGAATGTAAATGTAAGAGGTTATTTATGTGATGAGCAAATGTCTTCACTTTCATTATTGTTACATACCCTAAAGCAGCTAATATATAATTTTTTGGCATTGCACTGATTTGTAGCAGCAGTTAGAATTTCTCACATTAGTGGAAGCGATTGCTTGTAATGTAAACACTATACATAATAGTTAACTGACAAAACAGCAAGGAGACCAGTTGAACCAGTTGCCCAAATTAATGACAGCGAGTCCAACTCCATCAGCAATGCCCCAAAGTAATTTTGGTTAAGAGCAGCGCAACAAATTATTGAATAATGTGCAGGAGTGCTTACAAATTATTTACAAATTGCAGCTCAATTAAGTTAACACAGGAATAGAAACGGGCTTGCAAAATCTCACAGAGGTAATGTGACCGAAGCAGTGGATCGTCTGCGTGACGCTTTGGCCGGAAGCACATTCCATGTTTGGGGAAAGTCCCCTTTTCTCCGGTCTTATCTGAGACAGCAGGGTGAGAAATGCATGAATGTCTCATTTGCATAAGAATCAGGTCCCCCGTCAGGGTGTGTTCTAAGGCTGCATGTGTTTTATACCTCGGGAATTGCATTACGTTGTCAATCAGTCCGGATGTGTTCCCTTTTCTATGCACTGCGCTTGTGCATGAGACAGGATGCGTAACCGGGCATAAATGTTCTAGAAATAAAGAGCAATGGCAGGCATGTGCACCTGAGATATCGTGGAATCATTTTTATCTCTGCTGAAATATTTGATTATTTTGTCATAATAGTCCTTAATAGCATTACCAGCGCTTTCCATGTTGAATGCTGAATCAGTACAGATTTATCCTCAGACACGGGGGCTGGTCTTCCATACATTAATCATGCAAAAGCAGCTTACTCCCATTGGGGTCACATGAAAGCCAAGGTTTATCCCAGCTACTTTGTGCCATTATGGACTGACAGCACATGTAACCAATCACTGTACTCAACCAGTCACAAATGGATACCAATAATTAAACTAATTCTATTGGTAGAACACTTGAAGAATTAGGAGACAAACTCCCCATACCTGAAACCTGAACCACAGAGTCTTGAGCATGTTATTGAATGTTGAGGCGAATACATTGGTACATGTAGTGAATACGTTGTAGTGTTTGTATTGTATTACATGTGAATTAATTCAGAATGGTGTTCAGCAGTTGAATTCGGAGTTACACTGCTCTATAATAGTTTCAGTTCATGACAAATGCTCATGGCAGTTAACTAATTCAGTTTTAATGATATCAATGAAGGATTTCATGAGAGCATGTCAACAAGGCAGGGCACAAACACATTTATTTAATGAAACCTCTCAAAAATGTTAATAGGATTGTGCTTTGAAACATTTCATGGAGACTAGCGGCCTGAATAAGAGGTTTTCTGAGATGAAAACCATGAAAAAATACCAGAAAATAATACAGTTTTACATATCCACAGTACATATATATATATAAATACACAATTAGTGAATATGTAAATACTATGATTGGTTGAATATTTGTAACTATGTTTGATTTTATCTGTTTGAAAATGTATTGCATTTAATACTGTTGGTATTATTAATTAGTAATTAATAATTAGTCATTATTAATAAGTAAAGTTATTCATTAGTAGCTTTCATAAGCTAAAGTTATAAAATTAGCCAGTTGGGAGAAAATAAAAACATCCATATTTTAATCCCCTTCCAGATCATGCCCTTATTTTGTGTTTACTTCATAAAGGATTATACCAGAACCTGGGGTACACATCGCATGGTTACAGGCTGATTGATCAACTGAGTTGGTGTGAGACTGAAAGCATCATCCACAGTTAAGACTTACTGACCCCTTCCCATCAGGAATGTAAAAGGTGAACATTAAATAGAAATAATTGCCACTTTCTATAAATAAAGACATTTCAGTCAGGATAACTCACATATTTAAATGAACAACATCAATGAAAATGCAAAGCAATTACTTTTGGTTTGGGACTAAATAAATATGCTTTAGCTCCATCTGTGCATGCACCAGTGTGCACTAACCTATCAAACAAGGATCACGATACATATCCCCTACTAAACTGGAGAAATACCAAAACCTCCAAACAGCAGATCATCCAAGTGCCAAACCCTAATCTATGTGTACAGTACAGCACCTGCTGCTCCCTGAAACATCAGAGGATCATACTGATATCCCTCCAGCATGGAGACGGAACACAAGCTGTGAGTGATTGTTAGAGCAATAATTCCTTGAGTGCAATTTTGTGAGCTGCAGCAAGCGTAGCAAGCAAAGAGCAGGACAGGCAAGGAGTAGCACTTGAGAAGTCTGACTGTTGGTTTTAAATGGAGCTCCGGTAATGATGTGTGGATGCGATTGATTGAGTATGAGAGCATATGGTTACTGAGGCTGACCAATGGTCAGCTGCAGCAAGAGTTTCCTGACAAAACGTGCTCTGTGCATTTCAGTCGCAATGCTTATTCTAAATACTATCATAATTAGAAAAATGGATATCTCATTGTACTATTGGTCAACAATGCAACATGAACAGTGTTAGATGTGAAGGGGGAAAAAAAACAAACTCAAACAGTCTGGAAGGAATTTGCAACTCAAACAGGTGTATCATTTGCAAAGCCGACAAAAAAATTAAGACCAGTTCATATCTCCTACTATGGTCCTACTATGCAAGCAAATGTAAAGGGAAACCATTTTTGAGCTAAATATTTAGTTTTTTAAAGGTCAGTAATACCTACACTCTGTTTTATTGTGCCTCACTTGCATGTTGTTTCGAAGGCAGCTATTTCAAAGGGAGGTGCTCTTTAGTAGTGTGGGATTGGTATATTCAGGATGCATTTAGAAGGACAGAAAATATAAAATTAAGACTCCTAATAACTCTTGTCACAGCCAGCGCCTGCCGTGGAGAGACTGGCAACGGTGCCTAGTTTCAGGCTCATCGTTCAGCCACACGCTGACAGACCGAGCCCTGTAGCCTCTTTCGTTAGCATGTAACTTCCTCACTCAATCAACACTGCCTGTGTATCCCCCTGAGACTAGTCCCAAGGATGTGGCTCCTCATTTCAATGGTGTTTGCCTTCAGGAAAGCCTGGGCAACAGCAGTTGCTAAGCATCCATCCAAGCAGTGTAATTAAAGAAAAACTACAGGGTAATCTCGTTCAGTAAAGAGCATGGTATACATGTTCATGAACTGTCAATCATCATGGCAGTCAGTGCTAGAGCAACAACTCTGCATATGTTTCAATTAGAAAGTATGAACATCATACATGTTATTGTGCTATTCATGTATCAGAATATGCCTGATTATTGATATTGGATCTTTAATGCATTTTAAAAGCATTATTTTGAATCGTGCAAATAATACTGCTGTTGTGGCGTTTCAGAATGGTTCTTTGTTCAGAAGACAGGAGGTTCTCTAACTTAATGTATATGTGTACTGACGGATTGCTAGACCTAAGTTTTCTGCATAAGGATGCAACAGCTTCCCCACCACAATATATATCCTTCAGGAGCTCAGTGCTATAACCACTATTCAGTCATAAATGTTTCAGTGACAGAAATGTTTACAGTGCTTTACCTCAGAAGCAGAATACATTCTTTTTAAAATGTTTCTTGAAAATGGGTGGACCCAATCAAATGAGTTCATAACAGGTTGACTATTCTAGTCTTAAGCCTCCAATAATCGCTTTCACTGAGATGTATGTCCTTCATTATTTTCAGGAGGTGCTTTACTGTAGCCTGAAGGTTAGAGGGCAAAAATGTTTTCGGTATAGTGATATTCCCTTCCGCCAACGTTTCCGGTGCATTGCTCTGCTGCTCCATTGTTCAGCGAGCGTACTGCATTGTCCCGCGGAGCACTACTTCCATAACGTGAAATATATCCCCTCGTCCAGTTCCAGCAGGTTGAGCAGTCTGAGACCCAATCCCTCTGACTGACTGCGAGCCCAGCGTTGTCTGAGCAGACAGGCTGTGCGTCCCTGATGTTGCTGCGTTTTAGAGGTGACAACCTGGCACAATGGAGCTGACAGTGGGACACATGATTAAGCTTCAGTACACGAGAGCCCCTTTGTCAAATGAGCAGCACAGGTGACCAAGACAATGCGGAGCCATGGCAACTGATTCAACGCGCAGATATTTGATCGGGTGGCTACGTTTACTTTCCAATAAGGAGGGGAACTTTTTAATCAAGTACATTTGAATATCTGCTCTGTTTTCCACTTTCTCTTTCAGTTGTTAGACTGATGGATGCCCCTGTGAGGTTGGATTGGAATTTAAAAGCTGAACCAGATTAAATTCATTTTATTAAATCAATAGGCCAGGTTATTGATATTGGAGCTTTAAATTATTTTCGAGGAATTATTTAGAATGCTGTAAATAATACTGCTGTTGTGGTTTCACATTTCAGTAAATTCAGTTTAAAGTTTAAATAATGTAGTACATAAATAAAGAGACAATGAGAGGTGCTTAATTACATATGACCATTACAAACATGAAGAGAAACACAATCGCTGGGCTACAATGGGCTGCATTTATAGTGCTCTCTTAGCTGTACGTTATCAATGCTTTGATTAAATACCGTCCTTATTTGCTTGACCAAACAAATGATTTCCTGTCTAAAGCGCATGTGTCTCTGCAAGCTTTTTAATCAAAGGCATTCATACACAATCAGCGCACGAGGCCCTCTGAGACACAAAAGCAGCTGTAAACACACGGGGCGGCAGGTTGATCGGGGACGCGTAGGCCTGCCTTTCACAGCCAAAGGCATTGTGACATTTCAGACCATCTCCAAATCACACCTGTTTGCATTCCCTGGGCACTACATCGCAGGGTTTCTTCTTTCTCTTACAGACAAAATGCTGAATGCTGAATGTTTTACTCTGGACCACCGGGCGAAGATTGACATGATTCTTTTCTGTCGAATGGTTTTTAAGTTGTAAGATTGCATCTCAGTATTCCACATTTACTGTGTGAAGAACGATGTAGAAGGCAGAGATGTTTTCTGTCACAGGGGCTGTTTTATGTCGAGAAATCTCACTTCTTTCTCACTGAAGTAAACAACAGTCTCAGATTTGAAGGAAATCTTTTTGCCTCTGCTTCTTTTGAGTCTCTTATGATGAAACACAGCGGCTAGGGCATAAGGGCTAGGGTAAATTGACCCTTTCTTTCCCATGGCTATAGTTATCATGTCTGTGGGTGGAAAAAAACTGACAAGTAACGAAAACTGATGAACGAATGAACGGCCCTGGTTTTATCACCCGTTCATGATCGTTTGACTCTCCTCTAGGTGCTGAACCTCTTTCTGGCCCTGCTGCTGAGCTCCTTCAGCGCGGACAACCTCTCCGCGCCCGACGACGATGGCGAGATGAACAACCTGCAGATCGCCTTCGCCCGCATCCAGAGGGGCGTCGGCTGGCTGAGGCGGGCCATCTGCGACTTCTTCAACGGTAACTTCAAGAGACGGCGGCAGAAGGCCAAGGAGGCCAAGGCCATGCTGAAGCTGAAGCGCATGAGCAACCACGCTGAGGGGAACGGCACGGTGGGGGTCATCGGACGCCACGGGGAGAAGTACATCGTCACCGATGGCGACAGCTACATGACCAACCCCAACTTGACCATAAGCGTGCCCATCGCTCCTGGGGAGTCCGACGTGGAGTTCCCCGAGGAGGAGGAGGAGGAGGAGGAGGAGCAGAGCGAGTGCTCGGAGGAAGAGGAGACCAAGCAGGTGAGCCTCTTGCCCTTCGGCTTTACCACAGTTTTTTTCCCCTTTTTTTAAAGCCCCATCTGTTTGTTTTTCAACAGCTTGAAAAAGCCGGAACTGTATGCCATTGCAGTTACTTTGATAACAGATGGTTTAGTGCCAGAAGGCCATAGTGCACCTCAAGTAGTTTTGTTGGAGGCAGCTAGTGGTGGTGATTTTTAGAGCAGATATCTTACTGATGTTATCTTGTCACTCAGTTCTTAAATATAAAATTTTACTCACACTTTTAAAACAGCTTGTTTGTGATCCAAAATATTAGTGGAAACATATGATATAGAAATGTCACTTCATAATGCATTTATCTTTAACAAAATCACACCTCCCCCTCAGGCTTGCATTGACAGGCATTACTTAGAATTCAGAAAGATGGAATAGCCTAACAGGTCAGGCTGTAGTGGTGCCAAGTGAACATTGGAATATTAAGAAATTTAATGAGCACGTCAATGGAGGTTGGGCTCTGGTGGCTGTAGATCCCAAATATTTTTTTAAGTTGCCTTTCTTTTCATCCTCTCAACATATGTCTCCAGCAGCCTATTATAGAGATCGAGCTGACGCTGATGTGTATGGGCCATGAAACCTCAGCCTCTCAATTTCTTATAAGTAAAAGCTTTACTGCTCTTGATATGCCCGTGTTTATAATTGCAATAGATGTCAGTTCATCCAGCAAAGTTTGCTTGTACAAACATTTTTCCAATGCCAGTATCATTAGAATGGAACATATGTGAGTTCTTTTAGTGTCTAATAGTGTGTCTAATTTGGTGAGAGAAATCTCTTGCAGAGCTTTTCCTTTCTTATTAATGTTGTGTGGTCCTCCAGGACCAGCCTTTGTCACCCCTGATTACAAGGCTTAAAGCTTCATGCTAGCAGTTTGATTATTTGATTATTTTGTGATGTTCTGTCTGTGGCTTGTCATGCTTTTCACCCCGCAGAGTGCTCCTGTTCATCTTGTTGACAGCGAGAAGGTGAAATTTAGAGCAAGATTACAATTAGAGGGTCAGCTAGATGATCTTGGGAATTTCTCTAGGGTTAAGTAAAGGGACAGAGAGGTTTATCGACCTATGGGCTGTTAATCTGAGCCTAGTGACTGAGGGATTAGTCAGGCAAAAGTGAGTTGAATTAAAACATCAAAGTACAGAGTTCAAGGGTAATAGTGGGTGTTCAGAATATCCTATTAATAAGATGCCTTGAAAATCCTTTTTAATTATAAGCTGTTTGAAAATGCAAACACATTGCCTAACATCATGGTGACTTTATTTATTTGAGAGAGATAAATAAAGCCAACAGAAGACAATGGTGTTTTAGAAAAATCTTTTTAAATGTTTGTCACACGCCAGCGTGACACCCTTGGGAGGGAGATGCGGCAGTTCTGGGAAACACCGTTGGTTACCGCATGAAGCGAGAGAGTGCTAACACACGCGAACACGAAAATAAATAAACCAACATCTTCACCCTTCCCACTCACGGGTTCCGGGTGAAAACAATAAACCTAAACAATAAACTAAAATAAGAAAGACGAAAGAAAGTAAAACCGAGCGACCACTTTTCGATATGCTGCTCGTTGCTTGCCCGCTTTCTACCGAACCAGCCCCTCCTGCTTTTCAGTGGCGGTTTACTTTCTTAGTCGTATTCAAAGAAACAAAAGTGAAACTAAATGAAACGAAAATCAGAAATGCGCTCTCGGCGTGAGCTCTCGGTCTCGGCCCTGAGCTGTGGAGAGGAACACACTTTTATGCACCTGGGCTGATTAGTTAACACAGCCCAGGTGCGTGTGCTCTCTCCACCAGCCGGCGTGACCGAGACCAATCCGCTTCTCCGGAGGAACTGCATGCCACAAAGTCTTTTTATGGCTTTATTCCTGCTAATATTTTCTCACTTTCCAAGGTTGTATTAATCATGTTTATGTATAACAACAAGTTCCAAGCCTGAAATGTGGCCTAGAAAATGAAAACTGCGGATTCTAGATTTCTAAAAACACTTACCATAAACTGTGTATGGACACTAATAAGGCATGTTTATGCATAGATTCATAAGTTTCTGCTTCTCAGACCTGAAGCAGGATTTCACTGAATCTAATCGGAAATAGGTGCTGTTTGTCTCATTAATCTCATCCTCAGTTCTAACCTGTGAACATGGCCAATATGCCCATTACAGTAGGTACGTAGGATATTTCAATAATCAACCACATGGATCTAAAGCTGATGCTTGAAAATGGTTGTATTCAATATGAAGCAAGCATTTTATTTTCTTAATGTTTTTGTTTTTAGATATTTATGTATTATAGACATTCTCTCCTGCCCAGCTGGTTAATTTGTGTGTAAATGTTAGAATTTTGTGGGAACCTTGATGTAGATCGTCATAATATTGAGTATGACATTATTTACTTATTCTCAGGTTTTTCTATGAACATCCATATATTAAGCCAAGAGATCATAGAAAGAAGCCATTGGCTTTTTACTTTGCCATTTTGATGATTGGATAGAGATTCAGTAATTTAACTAAATGTAGTTGATTAAACTGTGACTACTGAAAGATAACAGTGTCAAAAAGATTTGGCAAGATGTCAGTATATTAAAATTGTAGTCAGGTTATAAAAATGAAGACAGCAGCTGCAAATGTTGGCTTTAGTAAGGTCAGAATACTGGAATTAATTTATTCCACTATGATAAACCTATGGATTTTTTAAAAATTATTATTATTATTATTTTTCTTTTACATGATTTATATATATATAGAGGTAGTACGGCAGGATTATTAAAATACATAACTTAAAATGCATACACATTGTTTCAGCTTTTTTGGTTTACTCATAATTATTTTATTGTTTTATTGAATTGCTATTTACATGTTTCTTCTCAGTGCTATTGCTCTATGAATTGCAATTAAAGCTGCTGTGGTTTTGTTCCCTCACGTCCTCGTGTGTTGACCTGGATGGGGACAGAGAGGAAAACATCTGGTGAGGCTATTATAAGTCTCCTGTACAGTGCTGCTGTATTTCGAACAGCCTGGAAACGCCTCACTAAAATAAGACGATATAAGGCAAGATATGTATTCTTGGAACCTCGCCTGCCTTCCCCAGTTCCTTTTGTGCGATCATGCATTTTTGCTGCGAGAAAGAGACAAACATGTCACATAGATTATTGCTTGAATCCAGCAGCATCTTCACTTCCTCTCGAAAGGCTGTGGATTGTGCTGTTCCTCTCTGCCCAGAGATGGACCGCTGAGAAGTTAATAGCTGGCTATCAGGCAGGCCTAAGCTTCTCTGCAGATAAATTGAAACGCTGTACACCCACACAGAAATTTGCTGTTTTCTGTTCTGGTTTGTTTCGGGTTTCTCCAGAGCTATTTTGCGTTGCAGAAACACTTTTGAACTGACAGAGTGGATGCCATGCCAGTAATTAAATTTGTCCTGTACATGTGTTCCACTTATAGCTTTTGGAACTAGGGGTACTATAGTGGCAATGGCAAAGATTGTTGTTTTTAATACAAAAATAACTTTTGAACATTTTGAAGGTAAAATGTTTGAATTCTGCCATTGCTCATTTTATGCGAAGATCTCTCAACCTTGGGTGGCCATTTAATAACCCATCATAAGTAATCATTGTCTTGGCGCCAAATACTGAATATATTTACCAGTATCCAAGTGTTACAGTACAAAATAAAAACACTGAATAACTATACATGCTGTTTCTAAAATGAAGATCCTCAAATATTAGCTGTAAAAAATTCAGCTAAAACATAAAGTTTGGGTGGAAAAATGCAAAGGAAACTAAAGAAATTATGATTTTGTGCTGTCTGAAATGACTGCCCAATCTGGGCCTCTGTCGCAGGACGGGGACGTGAGGCCCTGACTCCAGTACGATGCTTGCCTCCTCCCCATCTGCCTGTCGGAATTGGGGTGTGGGTTTTGTCACCGGCAGCCTGGCTGTCTGATCACGGTACTCCTTCATGCAGACCCCCCATGTGACCGGTTGTGTAACTAGGCAGCCATGCTGGGGCAAGCTCTTTCATAATTGTCACGTTGCTCACAAGGCCCCATGGAGCTAATCGTTACTGTAAAAAAAAAGAGAGCGCAAATGGAGACTACTGATTTCTGTCAGGGCGTCACTCAGCTCTCAGACAAACAAGAGAGGGGCTCCCTTGGTACTCACTGGCAGACACACATACACACACAGATACGTATGCACACACACAAACACACACAGACATGCATGCACACACACACACACACAGTTACTTTTACTCCATAGGCTAATTTCTCTGATGAATTGGAAGAGAATCAATATGGCTTGGGGCTTGGTTTGTGATGTCAGAGTCTGACAGTGTACAGTGAGGACTCCACTCATCTGTTAAAGTCTTTTAATCTCCAGCTGAGCCTTTGATTGACCAGTGGTTACATGAGAACGCCTGAACATGGGAAAATCAGACCTCGAATCCACGCTGGAGGCTCTTGCTTGTAAAAAATAAACCAATAAAAAAAATCAAACGGAGGCTGAGGCACAAAGCAGACCACCGGGTGGTCCGCTCTGAGTTCAGGGATTCCGCGGTTCCCCTCCGTTCGTGTCTCTCCGAGCGTCGCGTTCCGTCCTTTCTGACTTCCCTTCACTCCCTGTTTTTCTATCCCTGGCCCACCCCTCCCTCCTTGCTGTCTCTCGCAATCAGCTGGCTGGGTGATAAGGCAGGCCCCTGCGCAGCATGCTGCAGCTGGCTTCAGAGATCCCCTCGCAGCGGATTAAAGGGGCAGCAGCAATCCACCGCTCTCCATTCCTCCTCTCCTCACACTGAAGATGTGCTTACCCGGGGAACGGAAATAAGCCTCTGACGAAATAGGAAGCGCAGCCCTCGTTAACTGCCGTCCTCCTTTCTGAACGTGGAAGGTGGAATTTTGAATGGCGCCTTTTCATAAGGGACTTAATTCATTGTGGCCATTACGGGGCAGTTACCTCACAAGGGCAGTTACATTTTACAAAATGATGTGAAGTATTGTTTGTACCTCATGGCTTGAGTTTTTAACCTGTTTATTTAATCATTATATTTTATTTATTTATTTGTTTGTTTGTTTGTTTATTATTATTATTATTATTACTGTTGTTGTTGTTGTTGTTGTTTATTTATTATTTTCATGATGATGCCAACCTTAAAATCACATGTGGCTGGCTGGTAGGGTGCAGCATGCAGCTATTCTGTGGCATGACAAATTTGCCACAGCTATAACATTGATGGAATTCAGGACTGCCATAGATGAATGGAATTTTTCACCTTTGACGCTCCCCATCAACTTTGACAATCTACCTGTCAGCGTGTCACGTGTGGGTTCAGGCTTTACATCTTGCACGAGAAGGTGTGGGTGGGGGAAGGAAATCCATACTGCAGTCAGGGTCACTAGAATGCTGGAATGGTTCTGAAGTACCTTTTCTGTTCACTGTCTTTGCCCTGTCCATGACAGGTCATTACAGCAGCTATTTGACATCAGCGTGTGTTCTTGTAATGCCTGAAGTTGCCACCAGAGGGAGATGATGAAGCCGTTTTCTCCCGTGCTTCTGGGCCATTCCGGAATCTGTTAGAAAAGTTAATGGCAGTGCTCGTGCCGTGCCATGTTAATGAGAAGGTTGAGCCATTTTGTCCCTGCAGCACCTCTTTTACCTAATTACCATAATACTTTCCTTCACTTAATCGTGCTGCGTGGTCCTCCAGGAGCAGCCTTTGTCACCCCTGATTACAAGGCTTAAAGCTCCATGCTAGCAGTTTGATTATTTGATTATTTTGGGATGTTATTTCTGAGGCTTGTTATGCTTTCCACCTTGCATGCTCCTGTCCATCTTGTTGACAGTGAGAAGGTGAAATTTAGCGGGAGATTACAATTAGAGGGTCAGCTAGATTATCTCAGGAAAGGTGATTTATTCTATGGTGAAGTTATGGGACATGGAGCTTTCTCAAAATAAGGATTGTTAATCTGAGATTCAAGCAGTCATTTCTGTGAGTATAATAAGATTTCCCTGTGTTTTAAAAATAAGCTGTAAAACGAAACCATAAATTAACATGAATGTAACTTTTTAACTACAGTATTCAGTGCTGTTATAATTCTGGTCTATTCTATAACAGGCAACAGTATTCATTGCTATTACAGTACTGGCCTATTCTTTATCAAGGCAAAAACTTTTCTCTGCGTCTCACTGCATTTCTATAGTAATCAGTTATTTTTTGCTATAAAACCAGTGCACTGAGCTGCAAGAGAGCTTTGATCTGGATGGATCATTTTGCAACACATATTGCTCATCTTTATCAATCAGCATATAAAGCAGTGGCAGGTTTCCTGTCAAGGACTGAGTGATTAAATATTGTACTTCTTTAAGACTATATGCATATTATTATCCTGAACAGCCGCTTTTACATCTTTTAAAGGCTTTTGTGTGCACACTAAACATTGCAGGTACGCAGGAAAAAAATACTTTTTTTTATGAATCGAGGTAGCTGAAGGTGACATCCTGCAGTTCATTACACTCATAAACAGAGAGAGCTGCTCTATCAACCTGAGTACAGCTCAGGTTAAGTGTGGGTTTGAGGTCAGCTGCACTACCCACAGTCAGATTCTGTGTGTCTGGGACTCGCTGTTACAGCCTGGAGAAATGGCTCTGTCGGCTGGCATTAGTCCCTGTCCTCAACATCTCTGTCTTGGAGGGAGCTTCAGAAAATCCTTTTTGAAAAGAAACGTCTTCATATAAGCTGGGCATATTAAGTCAGGACAGAGGTATTGGCTTTTTTGTTCAAGTTACAGACAGTGCTAATAAGTTGTACAAATCATTGTTTCTCAATGATTTGCTGTGCTGTGAGCTCCTTTTCTAATAGCACAATACTGTGAGTATTAATGTACTTCTTGTATGAATTAGATTCCACTTAAGTAAATGGCATCTATTCATAAAGAGATATTAATGCTGTTGCATTCAAAGTGCATATCAGTACACATCAAAGGCTACAAAAAATAAAAGCATTTCACAGTCAGTGGTTCACTGGGTTAATGCACTGTGAAGCCTGCTTCCCCTGTAATGACTTTAGATGAGGTTTACAGAAGGCCTGGGAGGGTTAACAGGTCATCTAGACAGGGCTAATCACGTTAAGACAAGCCCGTGGCTAAACGAGAGGTTATGCCGCAGTTCAGCAGAAGAGTCCCCCAGCGAAAGACTTCAGTGCGTCTTATGGCCTGAAGAGACAAGTAATCCTTCTGCCGGGTCATCTTCTGACCCCCTGGGATTACGCGGCTCCCTCACTGGATTGTCGTGACACCTGTGAGATTGTGTTTTCTTTTTAGCCCTGCCCTAATCTCAGTCGTGATAAATGTTGTTCCATTACGGGACTTGAAAAGAAAATCGAATCAAAATTGCATCAGACTCCCGAACGGCGGCGAAATGGCCGGAAACCTCCGGGGAGAGTCGGCTAGCGCTGCGGAGTCGCGGCAGAGCGGAGCGGAGCGGCTCGCAGTGCTGAGTCGATGGTTTGCGTATTTTCTTGACGGGATGTTGATTGCATAAGCAAGCAAAATGGACTAAATGTTTTGTGTCAGCTAAAATGTATATTGACGAGAATTATTTCTGGTTTTTGGGGAAAAAACTTTTTTAAATTGCTGAAAGCATCGTCATTCAGGTTAACTAAATAATGTGTGGCTCTGTTTATGCTGCTTTTTATTGTGTACTTTTATTAAAATGTTATTTCATTGACTGAGCTTGGTACAAGTCCTGAAAGATGAACAGATATGCTCTACTAGTCTCAAATCAAACATGAATATTTGTTCTGAGAACATTCATGGATACATAGAGTATGAAGATTACATGAGTTTGGCATTGAAGATAGTGAAATAATACCTATAAAGTGAGAGTTTATTGAATTT
Source organism: Anguilla rostrata (assembly GCF_018555375.3). Classification (NCBI taxonomy): domain Eukaryota; kingdom Metazoa; phylum Chordata; class Actinopteri; order Anguilliformes; family Anguillidae; genus Anguilla; species Anguilla rostrata. The sequence goes on from NC_057936.1 coordinate 18,076,978, forward strand.
TTAGATAATTGACATGCATCTTAATCAAGCAAATTAAAACAGATCGAGAGGCATGCTAGATTCTTGCTAAAAATATATTTAGGCAACTAGCATGCCAGTTGTCAAAATATTTAGTTAGCTAGTAATCCCAAAGCTTGCTAAAAAAATTGTGCTTCCTGTGTTATCCTTCACATCATATTCAAGAATGCAAAAGACATGTTCAATTTTTAAGAATCTATTTCATCATTGCAAAGAAAATACCGCGCTTCTGTCAGATACATCACTCAGTTAACTTTGGCACCAGCTTTCAAATAAATGCACAATAAAGGCTTGCAATAGAAATCTGTGCTTTTTTAATATCAGCATTTAAAAAGCAGGGTGTGAGAAGATTAATGGGGTCTTTAAGTCATTGATACACGCTGAATGACAGACAATGAGGAGCACATTTATCTAAGTTAAATACTATTTGTGAGAAAATGCTGCACAATGCTGTAATGTGAAGAAAAATAATGCAACGACAAAATCATTTATTTAAATGCTATAGTCTATTGTATTATAATATAACCTGCACTGAGTATTCATATCCTTGGTTGCTTGCTAATACAATGATCCGTATGAAGTTACCTGCCTATTATTTTCCTCTTTATTTACAGCACACCAGCCATCACTGCATGGTATGCTATAGCATGATAATCATGCCTGTCATTCAGGCTAGCTCAATAAAACTCAGAGAAAGATAGCCTTCAAGCGCTAATCTATGTCAAGTCTACTCTCATTCTGGTGACTTAGATTGGAGCTTGAGAGAATTTTTGCTACTGAGCTTGTTAAACAGATATTTTTTTATAGCAGTGCACCCCTGTAATTCCAATCATCTTCCAGTCGCACATCACAGAAGATCCTTCAGCCATGTGAATACAATGCTTAAGCCTAGACCAAGTGCCAGGGTTCAGCTGGCATTACCGGTGGCACACAGGGTTCTTATTTCATGGTGTTTTAATGGCGGATGAATGTGGCTTTGTATCCCCTTCCCTGAGGGGGGTATTTATAGTGTGTTTGTGGTGGTAAATGCCTCTGGAATGCGCAACACTACCGGGCACCGCGCGTCTGTGGGTGCCGCGGCCTCTAGAGATGCCAGGCATGCCAGGGCTGCCAGCCTGGAGCCCCGCTGCTGAGGGTGCCATCTGAACCAACCGGGGGTGGGGGGAGCGAGGACCGCAGGAGGGGGGGTGGGGGGAGCGAGGACCGCAGGAGGGGGGGTGGAGCAGGTCCAGGTGCACACTCAGATTCCTGAGGGCCCCCAATTTTTAAACCGGGACAGATGGCCCTGCCCACAGACACGCACATGCGTACACCCACCCCGTCGACACACCGGTACATCACCGAGGCTCATGGGAAAAGGATAATGAGTTTGATCTGTGGTCCGCTTTTTAGGAGCGCCGACCGAAATAGAATGCTTGCAGGCGTGAGAATGGGGCTCGGCGACGAACACGCAGTGACAATGCGGGCAGCGGAGTGCGTTCGCGGGGGAGGCCTCCTCCCCGCTGTCAGAGGGAATCCATCCAGCGCCGAGGGAGCGGAGGGTGCAAAGGTTTCGTGTTGAGCAGGAGTTCCCTCAGCTGTGCCGTGAGGAGCGCTGTCCTTCAGTGCGGGAATGTGTTGGCTACCCTCTCCGTGCACTGCGACCTCAGTATTCTGTAACAGGCCTAATTGAACCTTAAAGCCCTGTCTGCTGCGGTTCACCTTTCAGGAGTTATTTTTTATCGTCGGTAATCTGAGTGAAGACAGAGAGCCCCGGGACACGCGCTCTTTATCTGCTGGAGTAGGCTGGAAGCAGTGGGCTTTGGTGGACCTAGCAGTACCTGACCAGGCCTCATCTTTGTGGAGCAATGCTCTGGTGTGATAGAAGTGGAACTGTTAACCGGTTCTGAGGAGGGGGGCAGTCTGTTACTGCAGGTGGTGCAAGGAAGGTTCTTAACCTTCAATGGACATCAATATATTTTCTGTGCCCAGATCAGAGCAAGGCCTCCTGTTGAGCTTGAACAGGGGAGGCAAATTCACCAAGTAAGCCTCAAATCAGTAAAGTCTATTATGTAAAGGCTTAATACATCAATAGGACATTAAAGGCAGTGTCTGTTAAGGGCTCAGACTGGCTTGAACCACACAAAGCATACTTGTGTATTTGTCACTCTGCTTTTTTAGTGCTGAGTCCAGTATATCCCTTGCAATTTGGACACTGTAATTGCAGCAGTTTTTTTTTTTTTTTTTTGTACTGACATTCATCAGTTTCCGTGGCCCATTATAGAAGCACAGGGGAAATTCAGCAAAATTTCATACAGTAAGGTTTTTGTTTGTCATTTAACCAGCCTATTCTGCAAACGCTGTTCTTTGAAGGAAAAACGAATGAACATGAAATGTGATGATGTGGTAGTTGCGCTCCTAGCCCTTGTTTTCTTTTCTTGTGTGATGAGTCATAGACAGCGTGTGCACATGTCACTTCCAGCTGGTTGACATTGTCATGGTGACAGCATATCTCCAGATACTCTGAAGTGCTTGGTATAACACTAGCCAAGCAAAGGGGAGGTCGTTTTACCTTTTAGTGTCTTGGTGCTCTTCAGGAGGTCTGGCTTCAAAATTCATCACACACTGTTGTCACATGGTGCCCATATCACTATTGTGGCTTTTACAATATGGAGTATGATGTCATGAGATTAAATATTTGACAATATTTGACAAAAAATGCTTATGTATCTGATTTCTACGGGTAGTATAATTTTGTGAAATAAAAATGAGTTTGTTTCTCCTTAAATATCCACAATAAATGTAGTATGTCATATACAATTAGGAGTTAATATAATTGCAAAGATAGTATAAACCACATTGTGAAGCTATTTCACTCATGTCAAAAAAAACAGAGCTCAAATTTAAGGGTGATAATTAAGGAAATGGCTGCTGCAAATACATTGGGACAAATTCACAAAATCTTTCTTGAATTATTCTTACTTTTGTTCTTAAAAACGTTCCTACAAAAGACTAATATGGGATTCATGACACATGTGGAGACCTTTGTTTTTTTCATATCCCAGTTGTATGAGATGATGAATGCTGACTTTTAGGTGGTACATTTTAGGTACAACCCTGTTCATGTGATTAGCATAAGGAAACAGCCATGAACAAATACAGGTTTATGACTCCAGGTTTATGTTTAGCATGTAAAGTAGAATAACAGCAAGTGCTTCTGGGTAATGGCCTGTGTGGCACAGTTTTATAATATTTGGTTCTCGCATTCTTAAGACTAGTGGGTTTCAGTCTTTGAAGTGTGTAAATTAATGTCTTTGCCTTTTGACGTCTGTATCACTTCCAGTTTTTGCGCTGTCACAAACTTATTGTGAAGTCCTGTGTCGTCATTTCCTCTAAGCAAAACAATGCACATTTTTATTGCGTTTTTATTTCTAGATCATCAATCCTGTCTCGAGAGGTCAGTAGTGTAATCTCGTGCCATATTTCCAGCTTGTTGACCTTCTATATAGATTGAAATGTGTGCTGCAGATTACAGCTTGAAATGCAAAAGATTAAATGACATCGTAACATATGGTAATAGCTTGATGGGTAACATAGGGCAATGGTAAAAGTAGGCCAATACATATATTACTTTGAATTTCATATTATTTCATTTTATTTTTCATTTGAATAACGTAATAATGTACTTTCAATGATAAATCCTCCTTTTGGACTAAGATTTGCATCTTGGGGATGTTATTCAAGGGCTGTGTAAATGTATTCATGCTCAAATTGGTATAAAATTGGATATTAAACAAGAAAGATATGTGGATCCTTTCCTTTAGTCCTGTCCTTTTTTGTTTCTTAAGAAGATGAAGATCTAAGATTATTCAGTCCTCATGTCAAAAAATTATTTTATGGAGAAATTTTAATTATATTTCTCTGGATTTTCTGAGAAGATTTTTTTGAGGAACTCAAAATGCGTTTTCATTTATGTATCTCATTGAAGCTTTAATTTGTTTATGTTTGTGCTGGCTAGCTTTTAATTGTAATCCCTCACCTAAAAAGACCTATCCTTATAATGATGTCATTCCACTGATAGACTTGAGGGTGTGGCCTCATTCTGTCCATGTTTTGCCTCTTTGTGGCCTGGGTCTTTGTGACTGTCCAAATTTTTATCCTTCTGCAGAAGGACGAGATCAGCCTGTCAGAGGGGAGCACAGTGGACCTCAGAAAGACAGGAGAAGAGGAGGATGAGGACTCCGAGATGGCCGAAGAGGCCATGGACCCCGAGAACTGCTTCCCTGACTGTAAGTACTCTTCATAAATCATTGACAGTGAATGCTGGGAATGCTGCGATTGCGTCACCTGTGCCATCACAATATGCAAAGCATCCGGCAGCCATGGTAGTCACAGCACATGTGAGGGTCTACCTGAGCAGTGTTTGATACTGTGCGTTGGACCTGGAAATTGTTCCTCTGTTATGTAATCTCTGTGTTTTTAAACCTGCGTATCAGCCAGAGTGGTCTCTGTTATACTGGAGAGTATCTTTCTGTTGGGAAATCCCTTTGATCTTTTGTTACAATGGTCCTGTCTCCTGTCAAGCTGTAATGGTCCAGGCCCCTTCCTGCTTCTCACCCAATGCATGCTGGACAGGCACCTCCTGCGACCCTGACCAGGAATAAGCGGGTATTGATAATGGATGGATGGATGGTCCAGTCCCCTGTAAAACTGCCCTTTTGGTCTGCTTCTTTATCATTGCATCAGCTGGCCACTCAGTCATCGTCCACAGATCTAGATCCTACTGCCAGAACATACATCATAATGACATTCTCAATGGTGGCTGGTTGTACAATAAATTTAAATACAAGTTGTACCACCTATGTAATTATCCTTGGTCAGTGATTGATTTACATCAGTCTGGGTGGTCTAATATACAGTGTGTGCGGTATATTCATTTCATTATAGTCTTTGTGGACATAACAAATCCTTATCCAACCTATGGTTGAAATCATGTGACACAGCACTGGCTAATCTTGGATATCCCATCCGATCTTTATGAAGGAATGGTGTCCCTAAGAGACATGTAATCGAATATGTACTCTCACTGGCTACATCCCCGCGTTCCTACTGACCATTTGCCGACAATGAATAACTGAGCGCTAAATGGGCATGTGGCACTAGACGTGTCACTAACAACCTACAATTCTCGGTGTTGATCTTGGGATGACTACCGGTGTTCTTTTTACGCTTCCGCGATGGCACAGCCGTGGCCGGAGGCATTATGTTTTCGGGTTGTCCATCCGTCCGTCCGTCCGTTCGTCCCTCTCGATTCTCGTGAACGCGATATCTTAGGAAAGCCTAGAGGGAATTTCTTCAAACTCAAGGATGAACTGATTAGATTTTGGTGGTCAAAGGTCAAGGTCACTGTGACCTCACAAAACACTTTTTTGCCTTGAAGGAATACAAAACACGTTTTTGGCCATAACTAAAAATATAATACGTTAATTATGATGACATTTTATATCCAAACTAGCTACTGGTTGGCGGAGGCATACAACCGCGAGGCGATATTTCTTTTTTTTTGAATGTGCAGTTAATCAAGCCTCAGATGCCCTGTAATATGCTGACTTAATGAAAGGACGCCTTGGAAATGATGATGCTTTAATTGCTTGGCTGCTTGTGCAAATTTTTTGTGACAGATTCTCATGCTTATCCAGAGATTTAATTTGATAATTAATGGTCTAGTGATCATTTGAAATGTATTTACTTGGTTTCCACAACCATGTTTTTATAAGTAACATTACTTGGGGGATTGTACAGATTTGTATCAACTGTAGCTCAAAAGAATCCCCATGGTCCTATTAGACGATGTTCTGCCCCCACATACGAACTATATGCTGTATAAATGACATAATTTATTACATTAATTCATTCATTCATTAATTAAATAAAGTTTATTATTTTATTTATAAGTTTAGCTTATTTCCATGCGAAAGTAATACTTAATGCTAAATATTGTGTAGTAGGATGCATATGTATTTAGCCATAGGATATATATTCGTGCACATTTTTCTAAGAATTGAATCATATGAAAAAAACTGCCTGATTGAATTGAAAAAACAAGACCAAAAATAGTATAAAGTGCAACAGCAGCCTCTCTATGGTATTACGTGTAAATGTGATCTTATTGTGCCGTTAATAAGCACAGCCTTTTTGTCGCTTGTCATAGTAAACAACCAACACGGATTGTGATGGCTGCTGATTTCCTGTGGGGGAGATAGTCGTGTTGTCATGAGTTGAGTTTTCTTGCGCCCTCGATTTCCACAGCGTAGGTCCGTTCTGCCGTGCGTACATCTGGTGAGCCGCACACACTGCTGTTGAAATGCATTACAAGGGAAACTGACTGCACCGCCTTAATGCTGCTGACAGCACACGCTTCCTCCCCCAAACTGCCACATGCCCTGACTGAACAGAAGTAACAACTGCACAGATAATGCGTTCTTGCACATGTGGCTGCAGGTTACGTAACTACAAGACACCAAATGGTGTTGCACTGCAATTCTTTTAGGCTTCAGAAGCCTTTTTTTTTTTCTTCAAAATTATTCCACAATGTAGCCTCAAAGCACCAAGGGGTCTGTCTGACAATGGGATATTTTTCTTAGACAAATTGATGGCTGCCGTCCGATCAATTTAGCCGTTAACATGTAACACAGTGAATATGGCACGTGCTGCTGATATCTGTAAGCTGCTCCTTTCAAAATGCAGTCAAATTTCAAAGAAATCAAAAAACATGAAGATGACAACATCTTACTGTCCACACAAGGTTGTGACGAATTAAAACAAGTGCTGCTGGATGGCTCATAAGGGGGTGGAAGGTTATGCAACGGACCACTACACTGCAGCACTTCAGCATGACTTGTTCAGTTTGAACAAAAACAAAGCTTACACAATATATTGGAAAACAAAATAGGCAGCTTGCTTCCTGTAAGCGATCGGTTATATATTACCTGTGATTTAAAAGCAGACTGAAATGTTTGTGATGCTTTTGCACCATTTCATCCATTGCAAGTAACGGGGGAAAAATGTTTATGCTTCACAAAGCACAATCATGTGGACTGTATATGCAAATGCACTACCTGAGTTATTCTATGAAGTGAGATAGTAAGTTGTACCAAGAAATACTGAGAAGCTCCATTTCCTGGCCATTGCTCTTATTCCTGGCTCAATGGCTCAATTTTTTAGTCATTGTTATTCCTGCACCACAATTTTGTGCACCAGACTGAAAATAATCCCTTGTAAAATGACGGCCAATTTTTCAATTAATGTTATTGAATCACTCCTTGCTCAACGTCAGAAATAGATATGAGCAAAACCAGCCCTCAGAGACAATTTGACACCGAGACCTGTTAGAAAAAAATAACTGCGTTTGTGATTGAGCCGCTTGGGAGCCATATATTTGTTAACACTCACTTAAGACTTAAACCTGGCATCAGACTCTACGAATGTCTTACCCTTGCAATTAAAGTAGTTGTGACAAGAGAGATGCAGGACGTCCAGCTCATGTCCCTGCAAAAGGAAGTGCAGCGGCTGAATCAAGATTTTGCACGGTAATCCTTCAGATGGAACAGATGGTTTATAGTATCAAAATTGGGGAGTGGAAGTCTTCATGGATATATTTTTAAAAGTACAGATTGTTTCTAGAAGTAAAAATGGGGAGTGAAAGTCTGCATGGAAATATTTTAATATTATAAAATAAAATCTTTAGATAGATATATATGAAATATCTTTAGGCAGGTACATTTGATATATGTCATACATGCTTAGCCCTTTGTATGTCATACTTGGTACCCTGTAAATGTATAAAATGGTTTAATTGCAGTGGGTTACCTTTGTGGTTAAGCAATCCCGATGACACCATCAAAAAATGTTGCCATAATCATTGTCTCTCCTTGATGTCTGCTTAATAGCTGTTAATTGCTCCCTAACATAGGCGCCAGACCGCTAAAGTGTCTGTGGCTTTCAAGGAAAAGCTGTCTCATGTCTTTACAAATTGGGTTGCACATACCCTGTTACCATAATCCCATTATCAGGTTTACAGGCAATAAGTTAATTTGTAGGAGCTCAAATACCAGTAATGGACACAGTTAGATAACCATTGAATGTTCTAATGTGATTTTGTAGCAGAGAGCCATTGTTATGGAGGGATGAAGGAAAGCTTTTAAATTAAGTAATTGATACTGGGGCTTCTGTTGTGCAAATTCCACCATGTTTTATAAATTGGGGCTGTGAGATTATCCAAGACACGTGCGATTATGAGGGATAAAGATGGATTAGGAAGAGGGGGCAAGGTGCGGGGCAGTGTGTTTGGAAAGGGGTCTCCTGAGCTGTTGGCTCAGTGCTGCTCCATTGGGTTTCATGGGAGATTATCATTGAGATCACTGGAGAGGAAGCAGCAAGACCCCGTTGAGTGTGTGTGTGTGTGTGTGTGTGTGTGCGTGTTTAAGATTTAATCAAAATGAAGTTTTGGCCAAGCTTAGCATCCCTGTATTTCAGTGAAATGATGGCAGGGGTAGGTGGTCAAATCTGTATATAATCTGCAGTACTGTGTGCTAACATTTGTTGGCTGTAATTACACCATCAAAATAGGGCTCACTGTTGTACATTTATATCTATTAACAGGGTTTTCAAATGTACAGTTTGTGCCTGCTCTGTGAAAAACCTTTTGTCAACTTTGCCAATCCTTTGCATCCCATTTGCAGAGCAATGGAGCATACCATTCCTTAGGGAAAAGAGTGAGCACAATTATAGTCTGACTCCCACCGGGCTGGTCTATCCTATTTTTATGTTGGGTTGAATAATATGGACTAAGAAACAATGCATGAATACCAAACGTAATATTTACTCGGCATGAAAGTGCAGTTAGGTAAACAGTACACAGCATACACTTTCCACAAATGTGTATTATTAGCATCTAGAGATTAACGGGCAGTATGAAAGTTGCATTACAAATAATGCTGATTGTATACAATTAAAGAGAGAAATATGGGCTTTTTATGGTCTCTCTGCCTCAGGGGTCTCATGCCCCTTTTCATGTGAAAAATAAATCTATTTCCAACATATAAACATATAATAGTAATAAGAATAATCCACCCGTTCATCCTTTATCTAACCTGCTTATTCCTGGTCAGGTTCATGGGGGTTTGGAGCCTATCCCTGCTTGCATTTGGTGAGAGGCGAGAATATGCCCTACACTGGTCACCAATCCATTGCAGGGCACATACACTGGTCATGCGCATACTGAACCACTGTGCTGCCCAATCATAATAGTAATAAATTAACTATGTAATGTATTTTTCAAATATTCTGCTCTAAAAGTAAGGTTGATCAAGTACATTCCAAATATATACCGTATCGTTATTTGAATTAATTTTTGAATCTTTTCTTTGTTTGCTTTTGGCTTCAACTGTGCAACATGAAAGCCATTCAGTATGTGTGGAACCCAGCTGGTGGGCAATGACCCTGTTCAGCAAAATCACAAACTGCAAAATTGCTGTGAAAATTCTGGTGAACAATCAGGCGGCATTAACAGCCCTTTTCCCTGTGGCAGCCTGCGTCCGTCACTTCCAGTGCTGTGACATCAACACCACGCAGGGAATGGGCCAGATCTGGTGGCGCTTCCGCAAGACCTGCTACCAGATTGTGGAGCACAGCTGGTTTGAGACTTTCATCATCTTCATGATCCTGCTGAGCAGCGGTGCTCTGGTGAGCCTCCCGAATCTGCCTGACTCCGCCCCTGCCCTCTGCCCCTCTGTCCTTCTGCCCTGTGTCCCTCTGCCCCCCTGTCCTCTGTCCCCCAGGCCCCTCTATCCTCTGTCCCTCTGCCCCCCTGTCCTCTGCCCCTCTGTCCCTCTGCCGTCTGCCCCTCCGTCCATCTGCCCCTCTGCCCTCTGCCCTGTGCCCCTCTGTCCCTCTGCCCCTCTGGTCCTTTGTCCCTCTGCCCTCTGTCCAGTGCCTGGCCTGGCACAGCTAATCAGCTGTCCGTTGCTTTTCATAGGCTCCTTATAACCCATGGTTACAATCTAAGCCTGTGTGTGCGTGTGTGTGAATTTGGACAATAATCCCTCTGTAATTATCATCATTATTTTCCATTTTTAATTGTTTTAATGCCATAGCTGTAACACTACTACTAATTTGCTTGCTAGACTCATTCCGTGGCGCTTGCCAACTGATTAGTTTCCATGAAATTCGAAGAGGTAAAAGAGAGCAAGAATTCTGATGAAACACAAATAAAATACTGTTAAAATAACTATCGCTTATTTTAACAAATACATATTGTTAAAAAATGAATATGGAAGACCGAACTCAAAGCAACTCCCTTTGGCAACAACCGATGACAGCAATATGAGCAATTAAGTGGAATATGAAAAATAAAAAAACAGACAAATCTGAGTTTCATAGCAAAAGTCCACCTACATTAAATATCCAGCTGCTCACCTCCCACCGCCTACACGGTACTATTGGCATTGGGAGAATATTAAAATTATAATGTCAGTGTTAAAGGTCTGTGTGAAAATACCATTTGATTGAAATCTACAGCACAGTGTTGTCAAGTCCAAGCAGCAGTAAAGAATGATGAACTGCAGGTTCCTTGATAACTAATGACTAAACCTGCTGTGTGCTAACTCTCTGAGGGAGGAGCCCCAGGGGTCCCTCCATTTCCGAGTCAGAGCAAAAGTAGAATCTGCGTGTGTGCCATGTAGCAAACAAGGTTAATGACAGGCATGCAATATTCCTCTACGTCAAGATAGAATTCACTACCAGGAAAAAAGGCATTCTGGGGCCACATTTTGTTTGTGCAATCATTCACAGCAAAAGAACGGTTTTTATAAAAATTGTACAAAACCAATAAACACAAAATAGCCGACTGAGGAAATCAGGAAATACTGTTAAAGAAATGAAGGGAATACTGCTTTAAGGGTTAACACATCAGCGCAGGGTGGTCTGTCAGGGGGTTTTATGTTCAGGCCTTGGTGCACTTGCGCACAGCTGAGATGAGTCGGGTCAATGATTGGTCAACCCTTCTCCACTCTAATCCTAATTAGTATTCGATCATCCCGAGGCTGAATAGGAGAGCTTCAGCTGCTACCAGCGCCCCGTCTATTCAGTTCTGTCCGAGCAGATGTATGTTACAGTGAGCATTTTCCATTTGGGCAGTGGGTGGGAAGCATTGCCCATGTAGCAGAAGTACAAGGAAAGCATCATGTAAATCCAGCAGACCAGAGCGGAGGGTTTGACGATGCGTTTCATGGGGAAAGGCTCTAGGAGCAGCATGCTCGCTGTAGCACGTGCTCCAGAAAGCCTTTTGAATTCAAAGGCGCATTTTCCTGTCACGCGTCACCGTTTTAATTTTCATAGCCAGTCACCTGGTGTATTTTCTACTTGTTTTTTTTTTATTCATAGTTTATTTCTGAGCTGAGAAATTATATGACATGGTGGATTTTTTAAATGGTGAAACATTGCATTGAAAGTAATAAAATAATTAAAATGTATTGTGACATGACAAATGCATATGGGCCAGTCGCCTATGCAAGAAATTACACACAAATTAAATTACACACTCATTAAATTTTGAATATTATATTATATTATATTATATTATATTATATTATATATTTATTAGCCACATTTCTTTAGTATATAAAGTTAACATGTTTTATTAGCAATTATAGTTACAATAGCTGTAATTGACCTTATATCCCAAAGTGCTTTCCTATATTTGTTTTATTGAAAGCCCATTTATGATGGCCAATAGTATAGGGGTAGATTTTAATTTCCAACAATTGAGTGTGTTGAAATGCTAGAACCCAGTGGCTTGTTTGAGATTCTGAGACTGCTTAAGTTGTGAAAAGCAGTAAAAATATCAATCTGTGTAAATAGGTTTTATGTACAAAATGTAATCTCTCTAAGTCACTGTGGATTTGATTCTCTGCTAAATTCTGAAATGTAAGTCTAAGTAATGTGTCTCTGTGTTCACAGGCTTTTGAAGACATTTATATAGAAAAAAGAAAAGTGATAAAAGTCGTGCTGGAGTTTGCAGACAAGATCTTCACTTACATCTTTATTCTGGAAATGCTCCTCAAATGGGTAGCCTACGGCTTTAAGAAGTACTTCACCAATTACTGGTGCTGGCTAGATTTTTTAATTGTGGATGTAAGTACACCATTTACAGTTTTTCCCATTTTCATGCAATGTTTTCTTCAATGATTCACAAAAAATGGTTTGAAATTGGGTCATACTTTAATCTATACTGCAGACTTACCACATTTGTGAATAAGACATTGATATTGGCTTACAAAATTAGCAATTAATAAGAGGTATCAATATTTTAATTGTTATCCAGGGAGACATATAGGTTATTGTTATATAATTGATCTATGGCTGATGTGCAAGATACTATAAAAGTATAGTATAATTTTTTTGTGTTCTTTAAAAAATATTGACACATTTTCACATACCAGACACAGAAGTGCATTCATTCAGATTTTCCTTTCTATGGATTTATTGGTATTAATAAAACTATATCCACAGTACAGGTATAGGAAAGACTTTTACTAAAAATATATAGTTGCATTTTTGTTTAAAATGCAGTAGTCTAGTGTTTGTTTGTGCCTGTTGTGTCATTGACTTTTGTCAACACACGTATGTACTGTATAAGAGAATATGGCTGCATTGATGATGGAAAACAAAAGGAATTTGTGACAGTTCACTTTCACTGTGTATAGCAGTTCACTTTCAGGGGAATGTTGGCCTTTCAAGCAGTTTAATCTCACATGTATTGCAATATCAATGACAATGGACAATGCGTATAAATGTTACAAATGGCCTACTTTCCTGCCTGTCTGAATGATTTGGCATCCGTTGGAGTGAAAATGAGAGATGTCTTTTGAGGCGGTTGCTCGGTAACATGTTTGACTGTGTAAATGTCATGCCCTGTCCTTTCAAGTTAGTGTATGTAATAGGAAGGCTACACCCTTCTTCTGTCCAGTCTTTTGTAATGAAATTTGTATTTAACACGGTTCCTGCTTAAATGCATGTGTATTACTGAACAGTACATTGTGCAGGACTTGGTGTGAAAAATAATGCCAGCACATTTTAAGGAACCTTATGAACTCTATGTGGTTAGTCAAGGGGAAAGATGGTCTTATTCTGCAAAGTAATTATAATTTGGCTCTTGTAAGTTTGGTCAAATGTAATGACACTTATATTCCAGTTAGATTCTCTATTGAAAACTTATAAAATAACATAAAGTAGGACTTTAATTGCTTGATTATGTCCCTGTCAAAAATGTCAATCAGCTCTAGTGTATGACTTACAGTATATATGCTTTATATTGTCAAGTATGTTTCACAATACCTGGATAAAAATAGATTTTTTATAGCAAATAAGTGAAGTGTGTCTACCCACAGATCTAACCAAAACATTACATAATTCAACTGAAGGCGGTGTAAAGTTATTTTTGATAAATGATGCTCCTCAATCCAATTTGTTTGTGGCTCAGATGGGCTATTGCCATGTTGTGGCCATGCCAGTGCCAACTGTGGCCAGCAGTTCTGTGGGGCAGCACATTATTTGTGTTGCCCAGGGACGCAGTGTTTCACAGTTGCTGCGATTATCCTCATTTCATTGCTCACCAGCTATTCTTCAAGTCAGTTGTGCACTTTGTGTTGAAAATAAGCACTCTTCTGAATCAACAGGGTGTTACAGTGAACTGAATTGGCCTATAGTATCTACTGGCCACTTCAAATTGGAAGAAATTTAAATAAAAATCACATTTTTAAAAAACTGTAAACAATCAATCCATGCAATTTCCTCATAGACTTAAAATAAGCACATTAGCATGTGCTAATGTGCTTATTAGTTTTGATGTGGCCAATTAAACAATGGCAAAGTTGAACCATTAGTTGAAACTGTTGTTAGCAAGAACTCATTCGAGAGACAACACTCTGAAGCTGCAGAAAGTGATAAATACCCCAAATTGTTTCCTGTTAGCCTTGTTTCCACTGCTCATTCTCAGATTAAGCAACGGCAGATAGTGAAATTAGCTTTGTTTTGATGGACGGGGTACTCACAGACTGTATAAGGTAGAAGCACTGTGCATACAAACAATGGCCACAAAATTATATTAGCATTTTCACTCCGCCATTGCGAGATGGTCAATTCCTTATCTTCCCTCTCATTAGAGTAACTTTCCTGTACGATTTCATCAGTCACATAGAGGTATATAGTAAGAAGTCCTTGGATTTAACAGTATGACTTATAATCTGATTTACACAGGTCTCAGTGATTGGCCTCTTGGCAAGCGCTATCAATTTTGAGCAAATGTCCACCATGAGAGTCCTCAGGACCCTCAGGGCACTGCGGCCACTGCGAGCGGTGTCCCGGTTTGCCGGCATTAGGGTAAGGCCTACTCTGACCACAGTGCCGTACCTTTGGTCCTCAGCTGCTTAGGTTTTACGCTTTCTTCTGTTGCTGCCATTTTTCTTAAGCGACGTAACCTCCCATTTCCCTCCACAGGACCAGGAAGCAGCTACGAACGGTCATTTCCAGACTGTAGTGACAAGGGCGAATTATGTTTTGTTAATTTACCAAAAATGTATTGAAAAAATTATTTTTTGATTCATATTATTCCACCAATAAGTTTACTTTACAAAATGAATCCTCCTGAATACGTTCAGGTCAGCAGAAGAAATACCCCCGGAGATGGCTTTTGTCTTTTTAATTAATTTTCTCATCAATGCTCTGCCTTGCAGCCAATCGAAGGAGAGGGAAGGACATACGCCTGCAGTCTTCTGACTTGTTTTCCTCCACTTTAACAGGGAGTGTGTTGACATCTTATCTGACTGGTTGTGGAACCAACCTAACAATCTTGGTTCTTGAATTTATGTCTCCATGTAGGTGTCTTTAGTAAGCCTTGTAGCTAACACACTTGGGTACTCGGAATTTGGTGCCATCAAATCACTTAGGACCCTCAGAGCTCTCAGACCACTAAGAGCCCTGTCCAGATTTGAAGGCATGCGGGTAAGAGTTTATTCTCTCGCACCCTCTCTCTCTTACTGTCCCAATGCTCTCTTTCAATGTGAAAAGTTTAACCCTTCTGCTGTCTTCATATTATGTATGCATCCTGTTCACAGGGTCAACAATGACCCACCCTAGCCAGACCCCCTGTGATTAAGCCTCTTCAATGAATGTTAAACCCTAAATCAGTATTATTCATGTAGAAACAACCTGTCACTTCACAATCAGTGAACTACTGTTTTCCTCCTTCACAGTCCAGAGAGACTGTTTTTATTTAGTCTATACCACTCCTTTTAACAACAGAACATACATAAATGTTTTTTTTGTTTTGTTTTATTTTGAAGTAATGGATGTGTGGTGCTTAACTATGATTGTGATTTCGGACTCATAAGCAATGTTTGTACCCTGATGATGTAGCAAGCACTTTTATAAAAATATTTTAAGAAGTAATGTTTATTGTTTTCTAATGGCAGGGTCACTCCTAGAAAAGTCATCCAATTTCATGCTAAAAAAGTTACATTTTGGGGGTTTTCATTGATAAACTCAAATAGGATAGGGTCTATTTTGACCCTGAGGACAACAGTAGGGTTAAAAATGTATTGCGTATCCTTTGATGATTTTAAGATGTATATTGTTTAGATGTTCATTCATGCAATTTCTCACAAATGAGAATGCATATCACCTGCCAAAGTTTATATCAAACTATATCTTTAAAAATGGTAAACAATTAGAAAGGTCAATTCGACGATTGTTTATTATACAATCTGCTATTTGCTTATTCCTAATTCTCATGCTAAGACCTCAAATCCCCACCTCAGCTTCCTTTTAACATATCATTTCCACAGGTGATCATTGTATGCCACCACCTATGAAGCCCCATCCACCCAAGCCCCCCCCCCCCTCCCCAACCCCCAATACTGCGCAAATAATTGTACTCATATCAAAGTACTGACTGCAGTAACTGTAGGAGCTGCTGTCATTGCCTTCTCAGTTTCATTTAATGACCTACAGTCAAACTTCCAAACTGCCCGTCAGTATTACAATTCTCCAACATTCTCAGCATGCCATGTGACAGTGTTATTTTTATTTTTTCAGAAACAGTCATTTTTTTATAGGGGAAAAAGTATCTAAACAAATCCAAAGAGAAGCTCCTGTGTACAGTACCAAGCAGTATTATTTCATTACACTGTAACTGCAGAAAAACATTAATGAGAATGCTTGTACCTAGGATGTAGAGGACACCATGACACTGTTTCCCTCCTATCTCCACAGTATTAATTTCCATTTCATTCAAACTGCATCTATTTCATCGCTTATTGGTTTGCTCTGATTTCCATTTCTGGCATTCGTTTTACATGTACATGTGCTCCCTTTATCTGATTCTGTTAAAGTATTTCTTTAATTTAAAGCTATGACCTGGTTGGAACACAACCAAATGATTTATCAGTAATTGCTCAAATTCACATTCTGCAGTCAGCCCTGTAGTTTAATGGGTGAGGGCATAAAATACTTTCTATCAATAACATCCTCATTACATCCTAATTTCATAATCAAAATGAATAGATTGTCCCCCCATACGTGTCTTTCACTCTTGGTCTCTGATGATCGGTGGGAACTGTTGGAGCTCTTCACAGAATTAAATGGGGTTTTATAGATACAGTATATTTGAGGCTAAAGTGCTGAAGTTTTGGTCTGTTTCTTTAAATCTGGCCAAGCGGATTTGGCATCAAGCTGTTTAAAATGGCCACCACCACTTTTGAGTGCAGAGAAAGGGTTGGGGGAAAGGAAAGTGCTGCCTCATTAAGAGAGGCAGAGAGTTCTTTGTGTGCGGACTCGAAGGGCTGCCCCATGTCCCACCTCCCCAATGCAAAACTGAGCAGCATTCCTGAGATTTGGATAAGCAAATTCAATTACAAATTTCCCCAATAAAGAGTTACAGTAGTCCTTAAACAATCTAGCCCTGTCCTGTCAGTACAGGTCAGTCATTCCTTACAGATACAATGTGACTTGCAGAATTGAATTTTTGTATGAAATTTTGTACATTGCCCTTTCCAACCTTTGCCACATACATGTATGTGTTTTGAATTGTGTTTCTGTTCTTGTTTGTGTTATTACTGTAATTACCTACAGTACACTGACCTCTAAACTGATCATCTTTTATTTGTGGAGATTGATTCCAACTGTGTCAATTATTTCCTATTATTGTATCGTACTTGTAAACAGACAATTATTTTGTTTTTAGACCTGCAATTTATGCTATTGGAAATTTAGTAAAGCTTAAAGTTGGATTGGAATGTCTACTCTGTATTAAAATACTTTCCACGTGTTATTACACAGATCAAA
The DNA here is from genome assembly GCF_018555375.3 of Anguilla rostrata. NCBI lineage: Eukaryota > Metazoa > Chordata > Actinopteri > Anguilliformes > Anguillidae > Anguilla > Anguilla rostrata. The sequence goes on from NC_057936.1 coordinate 18,094,375, forward strand.
TGGTTCTCAATTGTCCACACAAGGCAGGTGACAGGGGGCTGATGGGCTGTTTGTTTTGTTTCTATGGTGACAGGTGGTGGTGAATGCCTTGATTGGCGCCATCCCCTCCATCATGAACGTGCTGCTGGTCTGTCTGATCTTCTGGCTGATTTTCAGCATCATGGGAGTCAACCTCTTTGCGGGGAAGTTCGGCAGGTGTGTCAACAGGACCGGGTACATATACAATGTCTCCATGATCAACAACAAGTCTGAGTGCCTGCTAATGAACGACACACAGTTCTACTGGACCAAGGTGAAAGTCAACTTTGACAACGTGGGTGCAGGCTACCTCGCGCTCTTGCAAGTGGTGAGTTTGGCATTTCCTTCGCCAGCGTAGTTGGGAGATTTTTTTTTTTGACATTCTTAAAATGTTTTTTGTTGCCTACTTTTGTCAAAAGCCAAAATCAATCGACAAATCAGTGGGACTTCATTTTTAGCAGTGACAGACCCATTACACAAAATTTGTGCTCTGCAAGACTGCCAGCATTCACTCCAGTGTAAGTTAGTGGGTGCAGTAGCCTAGCAACAAGTCACTTAGCTCTGTTCCATCACCTTCTTCTGGCTTCACTCAATACAAACCTTTCATTTGCATCTAGAAATAGTCTGCCCCCAGTCATTCACAAAAGCCTGTAATTACCGGTAACCAAGGCAAAAAGCCAACTGTGGTGATTTCTGCTGATACGCACTCACTTGTCTTAAAGTAATGCTTTCATTCATTTTTTCCCTCATACACTATAAAAATCCCATCCTTCAATTTGAGGAAGTCCATATATGCCATTTCCACAGCCTTTGTGTCAGAAGTTTTAATATCCACTGCATTCATCCCCTGATAAATTTTGACATCTTTAGGGGGACAGTATAAAGGTCCATAATGTAAAAATTATGTAAAAAGTGAGTTATGTGAAGAAAAAATATATTTTTCTCTTCTGTTCTTTTTTACTTTGCTTTTCGTTGAAAGGTTAATGAAAGTAAATGTATATTCTTATCAGTATGGTACGATGACAAGTGGCATAGACAGCTCACGTTCACTGTAGCCATCATTATAATATCTTATAGCCTTCAGGTTTGGACAGAAATCAACAATACCAGAAAAAAACAATGAATAACAAAACATTGCTGCTTGAGTCATTCAAAATGTTTATATCAAATGTGTATGTGTGGTACAGTTGAATTACGTTTCTCAATTAAGTATATTCTCCATATCTATAATAAATTCTAAATCAGCTGGGGCTTTGTAGCCTACTCAGCTATTGTAGCCAGGAATGAATGATTATATAATGAAAACTATAATGTACTTTCTTGCGATTTTGTTCAATTTAAGCAACATTAAACAGGTGCTGTATAGCACATGGTATGAAATGTGTGTCTACAGTAGGACATACTGCACATATTTTTATAACAGTAAGTTGCTTCAGTATGTACTGCTTCCTTCACTTCAACCCTGCCCATGGTGGGTAAAACACTAGTTGTTCATAAAGTAATTAATCATTTTCAATTATAACAACACTGTGTAAATATTGTCAATGGTGTGAGTGTATCATTCCCGTCCATAGTCTGAAGTGTGTGCTTTTGTTTTTGTCTTCAGGCCACGTTTAAAGGCTGGATGGAGATCATGTACGCAGCTGTGGATTCACGTGCTGTAAGTACAGTGCTTTGTGAAATTTATCTTTATTTGCATTCGAGTTGGATAAATACTGCATCTTGCAACCGATTATTAAATTCAATGTTAAATGTTCAAGCGGATTGTTAAAGTGTGTAAATGCAGCAAAATTATCTTATACGGTTCTACTTTTATAAACATGATATCATAAATGGAACATGCAATGCATAAATACATATATTTTGTATTTATTTATTTATTTTTTATTTAATGACCTTGTATTTATATAGCAGGTTTCATTCATGACTGTAACACGTAGTTATTTCCAGAAATATAACAGTAAAATCAAGTCTGAATGTTCTTTGTAACCCAATGAAACAGGTTGAGGAACAGCCCATCAAAGAGATAAATCTGTACATGTACCTGTACTTTGTCATCTTCATCATCTTTGGGTCATTCTTCACCTTGAATCTCTTCATTGGTGTGATCATCGACAATTTCAACCAGCAAAAAAGAAAGATAAGTGTCTCAAAATTGTATTAGCTCAATTCCCTTTTAAATCATAAGGATAATTGAACAGTGCAATTTGACAAATAAATTATAAAAATCATATAATGTGAATCTTTTACAGAACTGTTAAATGTACATGATTGTACACATGCCCCAAAAATAATTTTGATGGGATCTGTCTGTACTTAGGTGGACAGGATATCTTCATGACAGAGGAACAGAAGAAATACTATAATGCCATGAAGAAGCTGGGATCCAAAAAGCCCCAGAAGCCTATTCCAAGGCCAACGGTATGTACAGATATAAATGTAATGGACTGTATGTATCTTGATTTGCTGCTGTTAAATCGTGTTTTAAATATGTTTTGGCATATATTATTTGTTCATATATAGTTGTTACATGCTTGGCCTGCATTTAAGATTGTGCCTTGGGTGTATGTCTTACATGTAAATGTTCCATGTACTTTGCTTATTAAACCTTTTTAAAAGAGGTGGTTTGCCTGTGCTGGTACTGAACAAACAATGTGATGCCCCTGTTGTTTTATGAAAAACACGTTATTACTTCAGCACGCATTTCCAGAATGTATTTTATGGCTGACGTTATTCCAGACTTGGGTGTGCTTGTTTACTGCGTTCAAGGAGGAATCACTAACAATGGCCTGTTTTCAACCATTTAGAACCCGGTGCAAGGATTCTTCTTTGACCTGGTGGGAAAGCAAGCTTTTGACATCATAATAATGGTGCTCATCATCCTGAACATGATCACCATGATGGTGGAGACAGACGAACAACCGAAGAATATGGAGATCATCCTCAACAAAATCAACTTGGCCTTCATTGTTATCTTCTCAGCAGAATGCCTCTTCAAGATCACTGCCCTCCGTTGTTATTTTTTCACCGTTGGTTGGAACATCTTTGATTTTGTGGTGGTAATCCTTTCTATTGTGGGTATGTAAAATACATTTTTCAAGCTTTTCTGTAAATGAATACTTCCTTTCATGAATCTGGAATCCTTTTTTTGTGTATGAAGATGCATGCAACAGACATATTACAGCCTAAAAATAGTATTTAAAAATAGTAATAGTATTATTATTTCTTATAGGGATTGATAATAATAAGAATGCAAGCTATTTTTAAAGCTGTTGACTGTTGAGCTGTTGACTAAACTGTTGGCTGTTGAGTTGTTGATATTTATGTTAATAATACACCTTTACGAAAGGCATAAAAAATGTTAAGCTTCTCAAAGTCATATAAATTCACATTAATGAGGACATGGGAACTCAAGACTGGCTAGCCGAAAAGTTATCGTAAATTATCTAAGTGACAGGCTACAGTGATTAACTGACTATAAGCTGACAAGTAGGGCCATTTTCACCAGTTATGCATGAAAGTTGTGGCTTGCTTTTTACTAGTAGTGGGATCAAAGTTCCAATAATGGGCGCACCAGAGAAATTTTTTGGGTGGACTGGTGTGGGGCGATGCGAACATGGACGGGAGGGGAGGGGTTTGGGGGGAGTGCGTCGGTGATCGTCTACCTGGGGGAACCTCTGGTGTTTGAGTGTACAAATCAAACTGGCCGTGCCTAGGACATCCAGGACACAACAGGCTGCCGGCGGTGGTTTTTACACATTCATATTATTACTTTAATAATTCCTCAAAAAAGGAAAGGCCTCTTTAAGTGCATATGCATCCATAAGATATGTAAATAGCTGCGGGACATTGGATCATTAGTTGTACGACAGTAATTTATATATTTGTGGCTACTGTGGCTAAAGAGGCAATTATTAACAGCTCTTTGTGGTTTTTAAGAAACTTGTTGTACACCAGTACCTAGCAATCTACATCCCCATATCATTCACACATCACATATATGGGTATGTCAGTTGTAATAATCACTGCTCCACCTTTGGTTTCCAAGGTACCAGAGTATTCTTCACATGCCATAATGTTGGTTGTTGACATCTCCATTTTTCATCTTTACAGGTATTGTTCTTGCAGACATTATAGAGAAATACTTTGTGTCGCCAACTCTATTCCGAGTCATAAGACTTGCAAGAATAGGCAGAGTCCTCAGACTTATACGTGGAGCCAAAGGAATCAGAACTTTACTTTTTGCCTTAATGATGTCTCTCCCGGCCTTGTTCAATATAGGCCTCCTGCTTTTCCTTGTGATGTTCATATATGCCATCTTCGGCATGGCCAACTTCGCCTACGTGAAGAAACAGGCCGGGATCGATGACATGTTCAACTTTGAGACTTTTGCGAACAGTATGATCTGCCTTTTCCAGATCACCACGTCAGCTGGCTGGGACAGCCTTCTGAGCCCCATATTGAACAATTCTCCAGAGGAGTGCGACCCCAACATCCCCCATACGGGCACCACTGCCAGGGGAAACTGCGGGAATCCCTCTGTGGGCATCACATTCTTCGTCACCTATATCATTATATCGTTCCTCATTGTAGTGAACATGTACATAGCCATCATCCTGGAGAACTTCAGTGTGGCCACCGAGGAGAGCACGGAGCCTTTAAGCGAGGACGACTTTGAGATGTTCTACGAGGTGTGGGAGAAGTTCGACCCCGAGGCCACCCAATTCATTGAGTACTCCAAGCTGTCGGACTTTGCGGACACCTTGTCGGAGCCTCTGCGCATCGGCAAGCCCAACAAGATCAAGCTCATCTCCATGGACCTGCCCATGGTCAGTGGGGACAAAATCCACTGTCTTGACATTTTGTTTGCGTTCACCAAAAGGGTCTTGGGAGAGTCCGGGGAGATGGACGCTCTGAAGCAGCAGATGGAGGAGAAGTTCATGATGGCCAATCCGTCCAAAATCTCCTACGAGCCCATCACCACTACGCTTCGGCGCAAGCAGGAGGAGGTGTCAGCCACCGTCATCCAGAGGGCATACAGGAGGCATCTGGTGCGGCGGCAGGTGAAGCAAGCCTCTTTTCTCTATCGCCAGATCAACGCGGACGGCCAAGCTGAGGTGGACGACCCCCCAGAGAAGGAGGGGCTCATTGCCTGCATGATGAAGGAGAATTACGTACCCGAGATTATGGAGACGCTGTCTTCCACCTCATCTCCGCCATCTTATGACAGCGTGACCAGGGCTACTAGTGACCTTTTCCAAGTTTTAATTCCTGAGTCCAGGAACACAGACTTGTGTGAACCCTTGCCTCCCCCTGACAGAGACCGGGACACATTTCTGTAACAAAGCTTAGGAAACGCTTTGCTTCTCCTTTTTTTTTTTTTTTTTTTTTTTTTTTTTTTGTTTACCGAATGTAACATAGCTCAAAAAACACTGACTCAGTCTTGATATACACGTGGTTGTGCATTATAACCACAGGGTTTCATAGGAATATATATAAATATATATATTTTTGGTATATGCTTTGTTGGAATACACGAAGGGAACGTGTAATTCACATAGACGACCCTTTGACCCTGCTTACGTCAAACTGTGCTTCACAATTATATGCATGAATGGCCTGCGCAGGGTCACAACAGTTATATCACTGATGTAATAATCATTTATTAGACGCAAGAAATACAGTTTATCACTATTTGCAGAATACGCCTGACTGTATGCATTTATTAAAGGTCTTACTTACAATGGTGTGATTCCTTATAAGAACATATGACTTTTAAATTATAACAAAACACAAGAAATGAATACAATTCTGATAGAAACATATAAAACTGTTCTACTTTATTGGCCTTTACTAGGGGTATGATTATTATTACATTTCATATTTTTCTATGTACAGAAAAACAATTTGTGTAGCTAGTAATAAAAAGGAATACTATCACACTGTAACATAATTAAATAACAGGTTTTAAAATTTACAATAAAACTGTACTCTATATTAGCTATCTTTTGGCATCATTGCACTTTGAGTTTACATGTAGGTTTATGCCTAATGTGTCCATTGTTTCATCAGTAGCCTGCAGCAATGCATGTCAGTGCAGTAAGCAAGGTAAGCATATGACAATCAAACCTACTTTGATAATGTTGTCAAGGTAAAATCCTGACAGGAGCAGACTTTCCTAATACTTAAGCTAAACTGAATTTAAGGCCATTGTCTGCTTATGTAAAAAATATCAGGCAGTGGGAGCAGCAAGCTTTGTTTTTTTTTTAAATTTTTTTATTTAAAAACTATGACTATTTGCGTTGCATGATTAACTGTATTTTACACAGATGGTATGCTTCATGACCATTTTTTTAAGAGGCTCTGTCTTGCACACACCATGTTTAGCAATAATATGCTAATTAGGGTTTGAAGAAAAAACAATTATCTTTAATAATAGTGTCAAAGTTTGTACTGTTTTGATTTGATCTCTGGAAAACCACTTCTGTTTTTACTGTAATGTCCTTGCTGAAATTGTCGCTTCCGTTTTCAGACATCAGACTTGGAAAAGTACAAAGTTGTAACTCAAGACATCCTTGTTTGTTTTACAAGTCATTCTTGAAAGTCTGTTGAAGGGCTGTATTCAGTAGCAATAGCTCCAGTGTGTGCCTAGCCGCTCCCTGTCTCTTTTCTATACAACATTTAAGAAGGATGTACTCAGTTGTGAATGGAAGCCATTGATGGAGCTAGAATTACAATCTTGTATGATAATGAGATTTGTACAATATGGGGAAATTCCTAATACGTTTTTGATTGCATGCTGGATCACTTTATTAATAAATTAGAAAAATTCTCATGTTCCTCTATTAATAGTTTAATTAGAAAGCACATAGAGATTGCAGAGGGGATTTTTCACAAGGAAGTTACCTCCAGACATCTGTTTGATAAATTTGGCAACTGATGTCAAAAAAAGAAAAAAAGAAGGATATCCATAAAATTCACATAAGCCTTTGTTTACTATTTTAAAATGTTATTACGACATTATTTTTTTTTATGTATGCTGTGTGACTTTGACAACCATCTTTTTACACAAAAACATTTGAAAACCACACACTATGTGTATGACAGTAGCCCACAATGATGCCTAATTCTTACAAATCTTAAATAGTGTTTGATTCAGATTTTCAAATGCGGAATAACTTAAACAATAAATGTTTTTTGTTTTTTTAATGAAGGGTCATGATATTTATACCAGTTGTTTAAGATTCAGATTTTGCAACCAATGTTTAATTCACTCAAGTAAAACTTATAATAACATACTGAGAACCTGAAATTGACTATGTCTATTCTTACTACATCATTAAAGGAATAGTTCACTTTTTGGGCCTATATATTTAAATTTTAGTATATGATTTTGATTGGCCCAAGCAGTATTTGAGTGTGAAGGAGGCTATTTTGTGACACATTGGGGTTACAATGACTGGTACAGGGGCATTCTCAGGTTTTGAATTTAAATTAAAGAAGAAAAAAACATTTAAAAACTTCTAGAGCAGCTTCTATAATGTTATGTTTCCAGAGGTAGTGCATGTTAACACATTTATTATAATTATTCACTAGAACACATTTTATAGCACTTATTTACAATTATAATCATAAATATCATTTTTTATATTTTTCTAGTACTTATTTCCTCCTTTGGATCAGCAGTCTCAGGTTGCATGTTCTAATAGGAAATAGTTTCAACCGAAAAGATTCAACTTAATTCAAAATAATAATAATAATAATCTGGTAATATAGTTCATACAACCTCTGGAAGCATTCCAAATTCCAGAAAGTGAACTATCCCTTTAATTCCAATATCTGAAAACGTAGTCACACTTTACATATTTATTTATTCGTAAAGCCTTCATAAAGCATGTACTTTTTACTTGCTTAATGTGACGTAAGATCTTTTAAAATCAGTCATAAAGAAATGCATTACTCTCTGGCTATAAGGATATTGAACAACACATTATTTTACTTGACTTTACTTTGACCAAAATTTCTTGACTCACATTTATTGTTATTATTTCCGATAATGTTACTCTGTAGTAAGGGAGCTGTTATATGTGCTTTGTGAATGCTTTATGAATACATATTGTATGGAATGTGTGAGCCAATATTGTCACATAATTGTCATACAAAATTATTACAAATTTTACAAATTTTGAATTTCTTCAATACAAGCTAACCAAAATAACTACATATTTTAAAATTGATTGTTTTCCATATCACAAACTTGTATACATAAAGCAATACCTCAATTGCACACACTCTCAAGCATGCTGATTTAACATGAATGATGTCCCAATTCTGCCAATTATTTTCTTTTAAATTTGCAGGAAATTGGTGAAATGGAAGAGCTGGTCCTTCAAAGTAGTTGTGTACTCCTGTTTTTAGAACTTATGATGTATGATACAAAACTCCTCACTTTGGACAGTTGGGCAATCATGTCTTAATAAATGCAATATTCACAGTGAATGCATTTGTGTCATTATGGATAATGAACACTCAGTATCATGAATTTACATAATACTGGCTCTCTTGGTTGGATTACTATATAGTATAGTTTTAAATACAATTGTTGCACTGAAGAAATATAACCCTATACAAAAAAGTTTTTTGTGTGCTGAGGGTGAGGGAGCACATATTCAATGTGAAGTTCTTTAAAGATATTTATTTGGCGTAGTTGGTTTTGTCTGCTCAGTTGTTGGGGTTATGGTTTTCATGAGGCACTATGAGATTTACCTTCATGATATTAGGTTGAATATTAGTGATTAGTGCATACTGTAAACCAAAGCACGTGTCACAACAATACAATTGTTGGAACACAATACAACAAGAATAGCATGTTAAAAGTTTAAAAAAAGAAAAAAGTTGGGAATCATTTTTGCTAAGTTTCTATCATGAAGTGACTGACTGCAATTGATATAGATTTCCTTATTGGATTATGAGTTGATGCATTTTACTTAATTGTTTTACAGAATGAAATACTTGCTGTTTTGCAGCGTGTACTTATTAGTAGACACCAAATTTTCAGCCAAAGGAAAATGAGTTTTTTTTTTTTTGGGGGGGGGGGGGGGGGTTTGTGCCAAATACATAATATGAGAAAAAAAGATGGAAGGGAAAGAAGAGATTTGCCATACTGTGTAGTTATATCCTTAGCTATGTGAAATGTATACGTGAAATACATGTAACATGAAATCCCTTAGTTATAGAACCTGAAGTTTATGTTGAATAGAATTTTGGGCTGTGTGTGAAGCATGATTATGAAAAACCCTCTCAAACCTAATACTGCACATACATTTTAAATCATTATGCTTATTAAAACTGGAGTTATTTTACCAAGTATATTTGGAATTATAGTAACAAGGAGGTCTGCATTGCCTACTCTGAAGCAAGGTCTTTGCATGAATTGGGACATCATATGCTATGCTATCTCTATAAATATTGATTTTGCAATATAACCAGTCTAACATGAAAAATAAGATTGCCTATTGAAAGCAATAATAAGCTGAAAACAAACTTTTCGGTCCAACTCCTGCCTTCAGTTTCTAAGCTAGGGGCATTGTACTGTTATTTCTCCTCATTTGTAATATATTTCAATTTATCATCTTTTTCATGCCCAGGTAATGATTGAGCCACACATCTTTGTTTTTGTAAATCAATCAGTATAGATATGGCATTAGGCATGACATCATATATTATAGCTGGAACACTCTCCCATAGTCAGTTAGTTGAAGAACAAATGCACTACCAAAGCCAAATTATAATTTAGGGACCACTGTACTGTGTCCATTTGATTGATGAAGGCCCATGTTGCCTAAATGTAGTTGTTATTATTCTTATTTTTGTAGTTTACCTTATTTATAGGACATTACCATTTTCAATGAATTGCTGAGTTTTCCTCTCTTTTTTGATAATTGATGCTTTTGATGCTGAAAACGTTTTTGATGGAATTACTGCTGAAGGATATAAATACATATAGAAAGATAGAATCCTGTGGATTTGAAAAACCCTACTATGGCATCCAATGATTGAAGATGTGGAGTGGCACTAAGATAGTGTGCATAGGCTGCAGTTCCCTGCATACATTTTGTATGTACTGTATAGAGCATGAACAGTGGACAGAACAAACTCTTGGAAAGTGAAAATATTCGCCCCTAAGTATGCTTTTGGCCGAATCCTTATGTCCATTACATACACACACCTGCTTGTGGTCTAGAAAATTTTGTCTAAAAGCAAACTGATATTTCAATCTGTCATGGTTCTGAGAGGTCATGATTAATACTAAAAGCATTCTTTTGACTAAATAGAATCCAGTCATGCATCTGTTGAGCATTATTCTAACTACTGATGCAGGTTATTTTTTTGCTCATCTCGGCATGTCTTTTCTGATTATTCTTGTCCTGTGCTTCCTTTTTGGGTTTATATTCTAACAGAAATGCTGGGAGCATTTCTTTATTTTATTTATTTTTAATTTTTTTTTTATGGAATCACTCCCTGGCTACCATGCTTAAATGTGAAAATCTGGATGAAACAAATGTAGTGAAGCAGATAACAAAAGCAGAATATCTGATAGACACACTTATGCACTGAAAAGAATGCTATTCTGCAGTTATAGTACATTTTAAAAAATGGCGTTTCAGTAGTTTTCCTTGTTTAAATAGTTCAGAATTCAATTTATAGAACTGCTGTGAAAGTTGATATAAATTTAAGCCATATGCTATATGCCATATTTTTTAAATTGCACGCCAGTAGTTCAGCATGTTCATATGTTTATGTCCCATTCAGGTGGGATCTGGGTGTCAGTCTACCGTCACACCATTAAAGTGTTGAAGGTTTACCCTCAATAACAAAGCTCTGTGGGGAGGAAAGGTTGTTTTTTTTTTGCTGATCTCCTCTCATTTCTTGACAATTATACTGGATTACAAAAGCAGTAAAGGCGTATGAAAAGTCAGGAATCAGAATTAGGCTTAGAATTAGATCGTTTTATTTTGGGGATATATATATTTTTTCACAATGCACATGTGTTATCACTGAGTCTACTGAATGAGCTGAAACACATTTGGATGACCTGGATGGATGACAGTTGTTCATACTGGAAAGAGCCATCAGCAGTTTATTTATTGCAACTAACACCATGTTGAAATATTTGGTAGTTTATCCACGCCTGGTATTTTGTGAATTTTTGTTTTACACTTTTACATGGAATGTATATTTCTTTTTAAGACCAAATAATCCTTTATTTGATTTTCCCCATCTTTATGTCATGTCTGTGATTTAAGAAATGGTTTTTTGTAAATGTGTCAATATTAGCACAGACATGCTTGTTTTACTTTTTTTTTTTAAATCAGAAATATTTTGCATGTGTGCAATGTGAAGGCCTATGATTGAAATGGGAAATTACGGAATATGTTGTTTATGCTTTATATATAAATGTATAATACAAGTTCCTAATGTAGATGTGTTTTATATTGTAGAACTCACTGTATTTAATTGCATTTTTATTTCATTGATTTACTTTTTGTAAGGAAATTTACAAAGGATTATGCCAACAATGCATACAGGACATGTGGACTGCCCAATGAGTGCTGCTTCATGATGCCCTACTTTACCTCTGGGAGAATGCATGTTCTTTGGGGACTGGGTCTCTAAAGCCTGAATTAAGGTTTCAGCTCAGCAAAGTGTGAGTGATCCCAAAAAAATATGTGCCTGGTTTTCAACACTATGGAAGAAGTGCATGATTCAGTAAAATGTAGGCCTTTGATTTTTCTTAGCTATATTCACATTTATACAGTATCTCTTACAGTACGAGTGTAAATTCCTGTTTCTTTGTTTTAAATAAAAATGAATATGAAAAAAAAATGTTGTCCAAATGATCAGGACAATAGGGAAACAAAGAATCAGTGGGTTTGACACATGCATGGCAATAAATTAATAAATGCAATAACAAAACAAATAAACATCAAATAAAATGTTAGTATACAAATGAAAAAATAGAACACAGTGAAAATGAAAAGTATAGAACACAGGGTGGATTTGTTGCTGCCTGACTTCTGTGTTAGAAACTTCCAGAATACTAGTGTGTTCTTTTCCAGTTCATATCATTACAGTTAGAGTTCAAGGCCAACTCCTTTGTAGTCATTATGCTGCTTGCATTTTGCAAAATAATTGCTTTGGCCAGATTATTTACATCAAGAACACACATAAATATACAAAATGTAGGTAGCAAACTTTCTCTGGATTATATAAGTAGTTTGAGTCATTATAGGCAGGAATGCAAAGAGACACTACAAATATACAAGATGATAGCATCAGCTTTTCAGGTAGTTTTGCATCATGGTCATAGTTTTGAGGTGATTGAAAAGCGAATTTTGTTTTGTTTCTTTTTGGATTTCCAGTGTTAATTCAACTCTAACAGAGTACAATAAGGACCGTATGTACTCTGTAAGCGTTGATTTAACACTGAACATTTTACTCTGCAGGGGATGCCCTGACTTCCTATTTCAATGGAAACCTTGTAAGGACACAAAAAAAAAGAAAGAAAAAAAAGAGGTTTTTCAATGTGTCGATGGTAAGAAAATTATACCATTGTGGTCTGATACATTTTTACACTTGATATGTGCATAAAAATAATTTGTGTATAAACAGACTTCTGCTCTTCTTTTCTGTCCCTTAATTCACCCTGCAACCTGGTTGCAAACAGAATAAAGTGATGATGCTGCCGTAAACCCCTGTTCTTGTTTCTGGGGCTTGTTTCATGGTTTTAGCACATTGCTTCTATCATGTCATTGGATGTTTATAATTGGCTAGTCCAATCACATGTCCTCTCTGACTATACCAATATTAGCATATGACATGGGCATTTTCACAAAGGCCTCTTTTCACATTTTGTCTTCCCCTGCCACTGAGTGTTCAGCTGTTTTTTAATGTCAAGGAATTTCCCATGAATGTTCACTTTTTATTCTTTAATTTAGATGACTGTGTTATTCATTTGTGTGTTTCGTCTTAAGTTATCATCAAAGTATATTTTGTCAAAATCAATGTTTTCCCATGCTTTGACATCTGGCTTCAGTTCAATATATTTTGATGTCATAAGTCATTTTAAACCTACAGACTCATTAATTGTATTGCCCACTGAAAATCATAGTAAATGGCGATCAAACAAAACGTTCATGCTGCTGAACTGAATGTATGTGGTGACTCAAAGACAACCAACTGTATACATACATTTATATTTCCTAAATTTATTTGGATTACTCTTGAATTAAAACTGGACACAAATGCAAGAGAACCGAGAAAAAAAAATATTGAACTGGGTGGTATACACCATGTTGTGATAAGAGTAATCTATTTTTCAAACTAGCTAGCAATCACTACCCAAAAGGTTATGAAAATAGATAAACATTTGTCAAAATAAAAGTCACACAGTAGAAACAAATCTAGAGCCTCAATTATATAAATGTCCTTTGATTTAAACTTTAACGTAATCGTAAGATCATCCCCCAAGTAGTGCTTATGATTGACTTAGAAAAATGAAAGTTTCTTACATTGGCGTAAATCTGCATCTAATGCACCTGTGCTATACAAATATAAAATGAACTTAAATTTGAAGTCATGTGAACATCTGGTGAATGGGGCCAATAACCTTTTCCTCTAAATAATCCTGCATTTGCATTCAAACATTTCTTGCACTCTTCATGCCTAAAATTGATTATCAATTAAATATTATTTTAGTATCAATCCAATGCCCACATCGAGGATTCTGGCACAGCCCGCAAACATGAAACACCCCTATATAATCAGCAGGTAACTACATTTACATCAAGTTTAAACTCTACATAGAGATGCAATCATATCTACATCATAGTGGGATTTCATAAATAACCATTTAGTCATGGTTTTGAGTTGGCCACTGCTTACGGCAAAATTTGGTCATAAGACCGTTTTATAAGTGAGGCCCCTGTTGTAATGATTTAAACATATTTTCATGTTTCCAATGTCTGAATCTTCTGAGCTCTAACTAGAAATTTTAACTTCAATGAAGAGACCTAAAGTGATGCTATTGAAGTAATTCATAACATTCCACCCTTCTTTTAGCTTTCGTATTCCTTTCTATCTAACCTTGTGTCAGTAAGGCCTTTGCCTACCACTGTTAAAGGGTAAGATAGTTCTAATGACTCTATCTCATATTATTCTAAATGTTGAAACAAAGACTTGACTGAGGGATCCATTATGATCATGATCATCTAATTCTTCTGTGTGCTGTCTGAAAGATAATATTCGTTCAAGGTTTTATTTTAGAGAGACTGGGGCATGCCTGTAAAACATTCTGCAGAATCTTCCTGACAATGGGGTCACTTAAGGATGCAACAGTCTTGTGACTTACAATGCTTTTTCAGCTGCGTCAGCCATTCACAGTGACAGTTGTCGCATCCTGTCAGCTTGCAGCCGTCGTGTTAATATTCGCGTGAGCCAAATGCTGAGGATCGGCATCCATGACAGTGCTTTTTTGCCCATCCGTATCAAATTGGGCATCTTTGCCATTTAAGCACTTGTGACTTGCTGATTCTGGGCAGGGAGTCATCAAAACAAAGTCAGGAGCTCATCAGCCATTCTTGAGTTCCCCCACAAAGCCTGCAGATCCTTGAGTATGAAGCATATATCCTCATGTTCTGAAGCCTGCCCCTTCATTCTACATTACACGTATAAATACTGACTTCCTGAACTTGACATTTTCTTACTTAAAATTTAAATTTTCTGTCTGCTTACCAGGCGGATACTGATGCACTCAGTCACTCGAAGACATTTTTTGTTTGTCATCCCATTCATGATTACTCTCCATATGTTTGAAAAATGAATTGCTTTTAGGAGGGTCACAATTAGCCATTGATTGTATGATTAATCAGGTGACAGTGATAGTTCAGCGCCCCCATGAGGTTATTGGCTGTAAAGCAAGTTTAATCTCTGTGGCTCATGTGAAAATACGGTGAACCCCCCGCCCTCACGCCCCCCCCCCCCACCCCCCCAGGCCATTAATTATGTGCAGACTTTAAGGGCATCGGCCCCATCAAACTGGGGGAGGAGTACTGGTGTCTGCTGCCTTCTTTGTTAAGCTGCTGACGGGCAGATATACTGTCGAGCTATGTGCTCTGACTGACGCCACACAGCTGCCAAAGTGTGTTCCTAGCTCCCCAGGAGAGCCTGCAAACCACACTGTGTGCGGTTTTAAAGTGGGTATAATACAGTTTAATCCATTGTAGGATTTTAACTAGGCTATGTGGCATTTCACGTGGCGCACTGCTACTCTGTCACCTTTCCCCGTGTCATGCCGAAGTAAGCAAGTGAAGCGCGCTAATTAGCAGAAAGGCACGGACGCTACTGACTTATCTGTTCAATTCCTCCTGGCTGGGGCGGGTGGATGGGGGCCGGCCCTCTGGGGGTGCATCGGGGGGCATTATTCAGGACATACTGGGGCTATTTGCTGCTCTGTGGTCTCCAGTAAGCTATGCAACCCAGAGTCAGGGGTTAGACAATGCTGAATGGGGGTGCCAAACAGCACTGAAAATAGACTGTGTGTTCTTGGCTCTGCTGGGAGGGACACTGCAGGTCTGGAATCAGATGGTCAGTTTCTGTCACAGGAGGGGGGGGGGAGGGATTTCTGTTAAGAGATCTCTGGGCGTGTCGGCAGAGAAGGGCAATGGTTAACAAACCACAACATCCTGTCTTATCCTATCTTATTAGCTGTAAGAATGCGGGGGACTTGTTCGGTGGCATCTTGTGCATCCTGCAGCTGTTGGTGATGACTGAAGAAGCACCCAGGAGCAGAAACGGCTTGCATTTCTGTATACGGGCCTCAGCTTCATATATGGAGGAGGAGGAGGAGGAGCAGGAGAAGAAGAAGAAGAAGAAGAAGAAGCAGAAAAAAAAAGAAGAAGAAGAAGAATTAGATGGCAGTAAACAATGCTCACTGTTTGTCAGCAAATATTTTAAATATGTTTTTAACGCCATATAACTCACTGGGACAAACTAAAAAAGGTAAAAGCAACCTGTTCAGTGACATCTCATTGTTTGCTCAATCTACAGGGAGTAATGTGAATGGGTGGCAGATATGGAATATACAATAATCATTGCAAGTTCTAAAAAAAAATACACTATTTACGTGGATGACTCCATGTGCTTATGCGGGGCGTGACGCTGTGCATGTGCCGACAAAAATGTCACAGTGTGTCTGGACCAATGGCGTCTCTGCAGTCTTTGTGTGACTTGACACAAAATTATACGCATTCAGTCTTTGGTTAAATCAGTCCACCAACATCTCATCTGTACCAGGAGCGAGGGGTAAAGATATAGAGAGAGAACCAAAAATATCCACATTGCTGCATCTGAGTGTTCGTTGTCTTCTGTTTTCCATTAATTGCAGTCTTGACTTTTGGGTTGCAGGAAGTAGCACTTGTGTGTGTGTGTGTGTTTGTGCGTGAGAGAGAGAGAGAGAGAGAGAGAGAAAGAGCCCTTCCCTTTAGTGTCTGTCTGACCTCATCCAGTCCGAATCCGCAGACGAGATGGTTTTTGCCCTAGCGCTCATTAAATGAGCATCACTGGATATCATGATATAAACAAAGGAGTCCCTTGGGTATGCAAATTCAGGCAGGTCTCAAGCAGTCTTGCATGTGTCTGTGTACCTCATGATGTAAATTATTAGACGGCAAAATCATAGTGTGTTGTTTGAAATCTGACTACTTGTAAACACTGCCCCCTGTCTAGAGGGGTATCTCCTCCACTAGATCACAGACAACAAATATGATCTGCTGCAGCTGGACACTTCTCTGTACAATGTGGAATACACCCTGGTTCGATGCCAAACAACAGATACGGCCCACGCTAGTCTTTCCTCTCTCCCCCCGTCAATGTGCTTGGTGATAAGCAGCACCCGGGAGACCTGTGTTTGCTGTATGGGGTTGCCATGGCAGCGCAGCCCTGATGAGGTCTCCCGACAACCTGGAAGATGAGTGTGTTCTCCCGTTGGGAGTGCTGACCTCCCTCTCGAGAGGTTAATCCTCCTGTTTGTCTCCTACAAGAGAAGCTGGATCGCCCTGGCAAAACGGCGGCTTTAAACCCATTTGATAATTACTGATAATGGCAAAGTAGCAGTTTGTGTGCATACTGCAAGGTGGGGGGGGGGGGGGTGTCACATCTGTAAAGCAGTTAAACAGCTTTGTCCAGGATCTGAACAAATGTGTAAATAAATGAAGTTGACCAGAATATGCAAGCACTTATGAAAGTGTCACAAGGCAGCACCACTATGCAGTGGTATTCCTGTGAAGAAGTGACTATTAGTTTTCAACAACAGAAGACACATTCGAGGAGGCGTGATTAATCATGTGCTGTGAATCAAGATGCACCTTTATTACCTCCCTGTAAATCCTAATTTACTGCAGAGCGGCTGGTACACTAAAAGGGATGACACAAGGTCATGTGCAATAATCCCCTATATCGGGTCCCAGCCCACTTAACCTGTACCAATGATTTTAATACAGTATAGCAAAAACAATTAAGCAGGTGGTATTGTATCTTAGCTGAGAAAGATCCATCCATGTAGTGCGTCTGTCCTTGGGTGATATTAATGAAAACAAGCTGCAAAGCAAGCTGTTTTCGCAAATGACGTCTGTCCTGTCAGTTGAATTTTAGGGTCACAGACATAGAAATGATCAGCTTATATGAGCGGTCAAAATCTTGGAGGTCCACAGTGTGTCAGCATTTCTGTGCACAAGGTGTGTGACGCCTTTTTTTAGGTGCTGGAAATGAATAACCGAAACAACACTGCGATCCTCCAGGACTGGAATCCGACACCCATCAGCTTACAAGGAATGCCAATGAGGAGGTGACAAAAACAAATGAATGCTTAAAGTGCTGTGAAGTAATGAATGTTTTGGAATGAATGTTCTTGCCCCTGCATGCAAACCCCATTGGTGCCTTCCCGTCTTAATTGCATTTTGCTTTCTACCTGTTTCTGTGTGTGATATCTAATAATTACAGTCAGACAGCCTTTTCATGTCCCAAAAGGCAAAAGAGAGAAAAAAGTGGATGACATGCTCACAGTATTACCCAGCTGTCACGATTAATGCTGGCGAATTAATTTCCACAGTTAGCAATGGACCGTTAGGCATGGCATTAGCCCCCACTTTTATTTTTTATAGACTATTTTTAAACACCATCTTGTAACAGACAGAAATTTAATGGAAGAGCTACTTTCGAGCGCAGAGAAAATAAGCAGCCCCGATCATGTATCCTTTGGCCTCAATCCCCCTGGGGTCTAGCCAGGCTCTCGACCTTGGCAAACATCAGCCTCACGTCTGCTGTTCCAGTGCCCCTATCCTCTTTGTAACGGCAGCCACACCCAGGCGGCTGCAGTTTAGCAAAACTACTCTCTGGTCACCTGACTCACCTCTCTCAGTTATCATTACAGATGCATTAGCTGCTCCAGAAGTTCACCGTGCATTCTTGAACAAGTTTACAGATTACCGTTGCATATAAAACTTTATATTTTAAATTATAATTTTATTTTATTTTTTTTATAGGAAGTACACCTTACCCACGGCTAAAGAAGTAGCCCCCCACCTGTAAACTGTACATGTACACCACATTAACAGTTTAAGTATCCATGAAAAACTGGGTTATGCTGGGTGCCAGCAAGAAACATAAACAGGTTCATTTGCATGAACGCAGTATTTCCCATAGCTGTTTTTCATTAATTTATGTTTAATAATTTAAATATACAGTAATTTTGTAAACACTTGTGTGCTCAGACTATGTTCAAATGTAGCTAATTCGAAATGTTTTGAATTTTGTTAATCCAGCAGCACACACCTTGACCAATCTCTAGAGAGTGGATTTAAGGTTTACAGCAGTAATATCATTTACTGTATATAGTAGGACAATATTAAAAGGGTGCTTGACACTGGAAGCTGAGATCTAGCCACACAGTCTGGCTGGTATAGCAGGATGATGAGCCAGAAGCAACATATCCTGGCCTTGTACAATTATATGTTAAAACATGTCTCTTTGATGGGGGTGGATCTTTAGCCTGCATAAAAGCTGAAAACGTGAGCAACAATCTGTTGGATACCATATAGTGACCTAGTGCTACTTAATTGGTCATATTCACATTTATAAACAAAGCCCCGTCAATTCTCTTTGGAAGTGTGCATGGCATATTTAATTCAATTATAACCAAAGCACATTACAGTACAAGCAGTAGCTCTTGAGAATCACTTAAGGTATTTAAATAAGAAAACCAAAAAAAAAAAAAAAAATTGTAGTATCAAAGATGTTACAAACCAGAAGTGAATATATAGGAACACATTTACTTCCGGCTTCCCCCGCAGAGAAGGAAATATGTTTAGACAGAAACATATTCTGATTGAAATTGCAATTCTGAATATGTAAGTACAATAAGTGGACATCAGGTCTCTGTAGCAAAGCGTAGATTGTGCTTTTACAAATACGTAGTCCTGGAATTGCAGCCACAGACTAACACCCCCACCTGCTGGCCTTCACAGGTAGGAAAGAGGAGACTCTAAAAACACTCTATGCTACAGTTTTCTGACAGAAGCCAGTGTTTACAATGTGCTCCCAGTCCATCAAATAAACTAGTGAATATGGTATCACAAGCAGATTTGAACTGTCAATAAAAACTGCTTTTAAGGGGAATTCTGGGTTGTAATTTAAAACACTGTCACATCTATTTGAAGACTACAGGAAAAGTGAGCTAACATGTACATTCCACTTGAGGTTGCTCTTTAACCAGGAAACTTGCTGCTTCAATGTGTCTGTGACAATCTTGCAGTCCAGAGCTACCAAAGCCTGTTGCTATGGAGCTCAATATCCTAGCGAGAGGCAGAACCATTCCTATAACACAACAATTCACACTGTGTAGGAGGAAAAAGCAAAGCTGTTGAATGCTGACCTTGTAAATAAGGAGTCTAATATGAGACAGAAGCTAGAAAAAATCTTGGTAAAAAAACTATGGGATTATTGTGTTTTTGTGCCTTGAATTTGGAGAATAGCTTGATGCAAAATCTTTTAATAATAATTTAAATGTTGTTAAATATGAAAACATTCTGGTGAGGCTAGATTGCACGATAGTGTTTAAATCTAAATTTGTTTAGCCACACAACAGACTAGTGGATTTTCATCAAAATTATTAAGAAACATATTCAATTTGATGTCAGCCAATGCTAACATGCAAATTCAAAGTGAGCAAAGTGCAAAGACAACTTATTCAATGCACAATAATTAATTTGTTCATAGAAATATTACTTTTTTTTTTTTTTTTGCCAAGTTCACTACAGGTGGAAGCTTTCTTAGGACCAATGGTTAACACAGAACAATCTTTCGCAAGTACCTGTGTCAAAGGTTTTTTTCATTGCAATGTAACAAGGAATAACAAATACACTTAGACTGAAACACAATTCAATGAACAGAAGAAAACAAAGGGCCTACAATTTAACCAAACTTTTAGCATGAGTATGAACAGCACCCCATGTGAAGTAACAAATCTCCTTTCTGAACTACTCTGAAAAAGCAAAGAAGGCCGGTTGGAAACAGAGTTCCGAGAGTTAAGAGTGAATTCACCAAATAACATGGCAGAACGTGGTTGTTAATTACAGTCTGGGGTTTTAATGCTAGCTAGCTGCTCTGCACCTGCTCCAAAATACAGGGTTACAACCAGAGAAAACACAGCATGCCTTCGACATACGCTTCTACAAAACACTCTGAGAACTTCTCAGAATCAATGGCTCTAGAACGCAATGTCATGTGAAGGCATCTGTCCCATCAAAATGAAACATGGCATGTATATTCCTACAAAAGATTAATAAGAGTGCAGATTCTTATAGATACTTGAAGTACTTAGAAATACAGTTAATACTGAAATTGTTTCTCTGAATCAACATTAGCGGTCTACCTTATAATTAGGATTCAACATGTAGTAAATACAACTGGGGTATGACACATTTTCTTCAGCAGGTTTTTGTTAAAAAGCAAAAGTACAGAAGAAACCATATTCTTAGGTTCTCACTATAAAGCAGATGTATGAATGCTGGCCAGCCAAAAATATTTCAGGGTTTTTTCTCCTGCAACCACACAAGTGAACTTATACAAACATCAAAACCTCATGCTTTTTATAATGTATTATAAAAACAGTAATTTCACTTTTGACCAGTACTCTCTTGGAAAGATGGGTGTCTTGATCCATGAAATATCAAGCAAAATTTTACATTTTAAAATTAAATTTTGTGCAAGCAACTACTGTATCAGAGTTAAATGATAATAGTGCATATTAGACTTCTAAAAAAACAATTATAAGAGATTATGGTATGGTAATCTGTTATATATTTGATTTGAAATGTAATAAGTAGGATTACAGTAAAATGGCATTACATCTGTTCCTGAAGCATGCAATCTATTTTATGGCAGATCCTGGTCGAAGCCATGGGGTTAAGAGGATTTATGTGCTAAAAAAAACCTTTTACACAAAATTTATACAGGATCTTTTCTGTCACACTTCGATATAAATAATTGCCAGTATTTTAATGAATATATTTCATCTTGGGTTAAAATTGTATAGCTTTGAATACCTTAAAAGTTCTAACTATTAGCTGTCAGGCAAAAACACCATCGTCATGCAATATTTTGTTCTTCAATCTAGAAAGATCAGCATTTTTATTTTCATTTATTTTCTGTAAACCAATGCCTTCTGGAAACAAGCATAAGCTGAAAGATTTTCCGTTTGAGCAGGCTGTGCTCAAAATAAATATTTTAACTTTTCAATACTTGATTCTTTTTATTAATTTTTTTTTTTTAAAAATACATTTTTGTGTGAATGCTTCATGGCCACTAGATTTTATGGTAAGAGTTTGGTATAAAATGCAATGAAAAGTGAAATGCTTTTTCTGTATCGAGTGTGTGTAACATCATGTAAAATGTGTTCAGCAAGGTTAAGGCAATACGCAACTTAAGCAGACTACAATCATGACTAAGGCGGTCGTGTCAATCTTGTTCTACATTCGGGAACTATACTATGCTACAATGGAACCCTTGTGTTTCAGTCTTTATATTTGGCATAAAATTCATTTAGCATTTTACAAAATGGTTGGCTTAGCAACAAGGCTTAACCGTAATGCTAATGTTTCTACCAACAAACTAGCTTCGCACAATGCATAATGCTTGTCTCCATTTGGCTAGCCCTACAAAAGGTGACCTTTTGCTTCTTCATATATCGCAAACCACAAAGGTGACCAGGTGTCAGGGTGGTTGGGGCAGTATGACACCTGGCCTCCTTTGTACCTACACAGGACCTACACGCCAAGGACCTACACAGGAGGCAGATGGTAAACCACACAGTTTGATCCTCCCCCTCCCTCGCCCGACCCTGGTAGTCTATCTCTGCTGGCATGTGGTTAGCTCCTTTCCCTTCTATGTCCAGTGACCTCTGAACAAGGACAACTCGAGCAACACGCAAATCACCAAACACTGGATGTGGAGGGGGGGCGGGGGGTAGGTGATATTAATCCCCAACATATGAAATTTTACAGCACGGCTTTAGCGTGCTTCCAGAAGCTTTTCTACGAGCACTGCTTTTTCATTCCTCTGTTCAGTAAGAACAGATGGAAAGCTAGTGCTTAGAGGAATTGAGCAGTGAAGGTAGAGGGGAAAAAATTGAGCTTCGGCATTGTCAGTGGCACATATGAATTCTTCACAGTGCTACCCCTTCTATTAACCCGACACACTTTTCACATTAATCTGGACATAATAAGCATGGCGCTACAGCTTGGTAATGGCAATGCAGTGTACTCTGCTGAAAGATAACACAGTCAATGGACAACCAACAGAATCGGTACTGTTCCTAATATGACAAGTGGTTAGACTGTACATGTTTTTCCCTCTAGTGCACTTTAAATGTCAAAGGCAATTATATGTGACTGTTGTCAGGAAGTGAATTCCGCACGGGTCCTGATTAGTTTACTCCCCCATAAAAGCCAGATAAATAGATTGAACTATACGAGGGCATTCACTGGAAATGACAAGACCCTGAACTCTGATCCCATTGATCTGAAACAGAAATCCAATCACTCTTCAGTATATCTAACGGGATTCCCTTCCCAGGTCAAAGGCCTGAATAGACGAATTACCGCGGCTGCTTCAGTTCATCCGGAAAATGCCAGGATATGTTTTTGGTTTTTTGAGCATGCATTTTGAGAAGATGGAGTTACGTACATACGTGCAGCTCCAGAACTGAAAATCCAAAAAGAAAAGGAATGATGGTTTTGGTTTGTAAGAGCTCTCTGTTGGTCCAGCAAGTGTACTGTCCTGTAAGACTATTACCTGTAAGCAAGGCTGACACTTTCTTTAATTTAAGGGTAGTATACAGAATAAAATGTAGTGACCATTTGCCAGAAATAATTGCTCCTAGAATTTATGCACCTGAATCAGCTTTCTATACATAACCAATGTAACTATAATATAGTGTTACATTGTAACTATAGTATAGCATGGTGCTCCTGTGAACCATAAAACCTAGTTCTAGCACTGGGTTCTCTATCCCTAGCACTACTTCTCTTGAACATCAATTTTTCCATTAGAATTGTTGAAATACAACCAATGGTAATCATTGCTGAATTGACTGTTCTCATCATTATTTTGTTGTTGATGATGATGATTGGCTGTTTAGACTGAAATCCAGAATCTATATCAGCTCTGGATCCAATTCCAACTTGAATGTTTTGTTCAGTGCTTTTTTCTGGAACCAAATGTGGTGAAATATCATGTTTTACAGATTTTATATCTTACCAGCTTAATTGGGACAACCTAAAAACAAAAAAATTATGAAACTTGAAACAAGAATGTCAGTGCCTTTCACAGGTAATTGGAAATTTTGTTGTCAAACAGTTGAGAAACACAAACAAATCAATGCTTTGGGACACAGCTCATTTTGATCAGGATCATCAAAGTTTTGGTACTGTAAAACCTAAGAGTGTATATTTATTTATAAAATATCCAAATGTCAAAACAAACAGTTTTATTCACATTAATATTTTTTTTCTATGCTCCGACACCTTACCGCAGAAAGGCAGCCCTAAAATAAGAATGGATTTGTGTTTCACACTTCCATCCAAGTCCATATTCAGCACAAATATGGAACCATAATATGCACCATTACCACGGGAGAATGCATGAATCATACGTCTGTTAGTGGAACTGGCGCACCAAAGGGTCGGTGGTATTTTAAAAGTAGAGCAGTCAGTGACAGTGGTGAGTAATCATTCATACCAGTTGCAGGCCGATATGACAGTCTCAAAATGTCAGAATCAAAAATCTATTGTTCCTAATCATTGGACAAGCCTTTTTAGAGGAATAAGTTTACAGTCATTCTACCCGAAAAAACATTCTTAGACATATTAAGAATGACACCAAATCAGTAGTTTCTTTCTTCATAAAACATTTCAAATGTCACAAAATGAATGCTGAAGTTAAACAAACAACAATGTTAACATAAAAGTTGAATAGAAGTAGGCTATATTACCCCACTGAATTACTACATCCACTTTCCCAGGGACAGGTAAAGCTCAACAGGACAAAAATAATTAATACTCCAGAATGAAAGGTCCATAACAATAGTTTTACATGTTCATAATCCGCTGGTTGTTGTTGTAGATAAATATGCAACCATCTCGTTCTACTGCAAGATAACAGGAATGAATGCAATGCCACAATTAACTGAATGAAACCATGAAACCAAACTTTAAAAAACATCCCCTACCTTGGACTGTAAAAAAGGTATCCCCTTATGCACATCATTAATACAACAGAAAAGCTAAAACAGCATGTTGGCAACCATGTAATGCTACACCCACTATCTCAGTGTAAAAATGCTGAATCTCCAAATGAAGCTAATTAATCACGTCCTGTTTACATCAATGTCCTCTTTGGTATTCTGGAACTTCTTTAGATGCAAACTCTTTCTTCTTCGCTTCATAGAGCTTGAGCAGGTACTCATCTGGGGTGATGCCAGCTTCTTTCAGCTCCGACATCGCCTTGTCAAGCTTGAAAACGTTTCCGGCACTCCCGATCTTGCGGGTGGCTATGTAAAGGCTGAATTCTTTAGAGCTCATTAGCCTGCAGGAGTCCAGGTTACAGAGGTTCTTTACGGGGACACGGGTCCGGTTCACTTTTGGGAAGAAAGTCAGCCCGGACATCCTCTCCAGGTCCGTCAGACTCACCTGGAACTCAGTCAGGGGGTGATTAAACCCAATGGGGCGGTTCGGTACCACAAAGGCTCCTAAAGCCAGTGTTTCTGATGGGAAACCTTTCCTCTGGGCGAGGATGACTTTAAACAGGTGAGTGGGGACCGCCACGTCATCTTTCCCGATTACCTGGCCAAGAGAAATATGCACTGTTAAATGTGCACAGTGATAGTAAAATGAATATGAATACAGTACACATAACTGTGGATTTCAAACTGCATTTTTCACCATAGGTCCTATAAAGAGCCATAAGCTCACAGAGTTAAAGGCAAAGGTTTTGCAAACTGTACCATATCATACTCGTACCCTGATACAACATGACTTCAATTTATGACTTCAGCCAAATTATTAGACTATAAAAAAGAGCACACTTTTATACCCAGTTAATTTATGGAGTAAATATCATATCCATCTACAATGTGTTCCTAATGGTATTTGAAATAAAAGTTACAAAACCCCATGCAGCATGTTATTAAATATTTCAAAGTAAAAAAAAAAAAAATTAACAAATAAAACACTTGACATTGTGCCCAATAATGTTTTAACAAATACACAGAAAGTCCATCACCACTGGCCAAGATAGAGTGAGGAGGTGCTTACACTCGCCAAAAAGCTGTTGTCACTAATAACAACTTAAATAAGAGATTTACTAGGGAAAAGTGGGCAAACGCCAGCCAGATGGCCCTGCTTGACACCATTTAATTATATTTCAGGCGGGTTCATGGTTTTCTCTGTGAAATGAGCTGGCACCTGACCCACTGTAAAAGAGAAATGAGATTGTGTGTGTCTGTGCGCGTGTGTGTGTGTGTGGGTATGCATGTGTCTGAGTGTGGGTGTGTGTGTGTCTGAGTGTGTGTGTGTGTGTGTGTGTGTTGTGTGTGTTGGGGGGTAGTCGGGACACACTCTGTGGGGCTGTCACTCTCATCCCTTCCCAGATGAGTTGGCGCACTAATTGCTCTGTGAGCAGCTTTAAAAATGACCTCGGCCATGAGAGCTATCGCACCGAAGCCTGACAGAGTCACTCTCCAGTAATTGTTGAAGCCATATGCCACAGGCCATGACAATCTCATAATGGTTATGAATAACATAAATACTGTTTATGCGCTAGTCTAACATTTTATTGTGCTGTAAAACATCAGTTATAAAAACATGCTATTAAATAGAAGATTATAATCAAATGTGCCTCTTTATTACCATACTCAGGGTTCTTCCTGTTTTCATAAAATAAATCTAGATTTTTTTGCAGATCCTTTTACCAAAACCAAATGAGCACATTTTCAAAGTCTGCCTTTCCCATTTGTCGCAGTTAATAGGCTATATGTTAATCTACACATGACCAAGGATATGCTATGCTAATTCCTTGTTATATGGTAGGATCATATGGCTGATAGTTACTGATTACAACCAGCATTGGGAAATTTGTCAAATTATCCATTCAGTAAAGAATCGTGCCATCATCATTTCTAAGCATCTTAGAAACACGATGATATAATCTAATCTTAACATGGCATTGATGAACAATTGCAAGCAGGTAGGAGTTGTCTAAACATCCATGCTCATGTTGTCTACTAGCAGTGTACCACAAAAATAGCAAAAAGACAAAAAAAAAGAAACTTTACAGTATCCTATTGCATTGAGACATACCCTCCGGTGCACTGGGAGGAACATGGTCAGGTGTCCTGCTATGAGGGGGACTGATGAAATGGCCAACATGTGAGAAAAGTAGGAGGGTGGGATAAAAGTCCTCCATCCCATACGGTTTTCCTCATAGCATGTGACTGACAGACAAATGAAATGTGGCCTGTGTACTCAGCTGAGATCAGTCATCTGGTCAGCAGCAGACAAGAGGCCATCAATACAGGCCTCCAACTTAATGATCCCCCCTTCATCCAGCCGAGTTCCCCCATGAGGACCGAAATCTTTGGTGTGCCCTGTGTTTTTGTCATGAGGATGCAACAAACATACGTTCTTTTGAAATCTCAACGGTGCTGGGGCCATTCCTTAGGGATTTTGGTCCATGCGGACTCGATGGGATCAGATTTTTCCATTCAGTCCATTCAGATTTTTTGGCCACAGCTAGATTGCTGTATTCATTTAATGTGTACTTGTCCTGGTTCAATAACGGCAAGGTCCCTCAATTTTGTACATAAAAATGGATTAGAAAAGTTATTCGAAAATTTCTAAAACCTCAAATGACTTAGTTTTTTTGAGGAAAAAGCATTTATGAAATCCAAAAGAATGATTTCTGAAAAAAAAATCTTCAGAGTAGGTTTATTAATCGGTCTCCTCCAGTAATAACTGAAATTCCCTAAATAAAAAACTAATACGTCCAATTAAAAAAAATGTGCCTAGAAAGAGTCATCTTAGAAAGTTACAAGAGCATGGACATTCATTATGGCTTTTACCCCAGGTGGCGAAGTTCCAACTGCAGCATTTAATTCTCCAAGCTCTGACACTCTGGGCCTCCTTCAGAAGTGGAGACTTAGCCCTGCTGATTACGGAATTGCATGTCTGCCCACGATAAAGCAGTCAAAGGGTCGCCGTTTGATGGGGCCTGCAGGACCGAGATACCGCACCGCGGCGCATTGTTCATTAATGGGAGGCCGGCTTTGCCAAGGCAACGGCGCTAGCGTCTGTGGGGTTCCCTAAAACCAAATCCCTCGAAGGTGACAGGACCTGGTGCAGCTCACTGAAAGGAATTATCATGCACAAATGTAAGGGGGCGGGGGGGGGGTGGGGAATCAGGAAACCAGATCATGCAGAGACTCCCAGGCCCCTGACTTTGTCTGATTGAAAGTAGCATGGCTACTTGTGAGAGGCTATTTGTGACGGGTAACAGGCAGCTGTCCATGTCTATTCAGCCATAAAAGAGACATGAAAACTCTCCCTGTGAAATCAACAGTAACAAATGCTCCCTCTGGAGGAAACAGATGGCACTACACTGTCCTGGTCATGATCACAGGGTAGGCTAAATGCACTGAATTAAAGAATATATGACAAAGGTTCCAAACCAACCTGCATATTATTGTACATACAGCTAATACTATAACAATCTCTTTAATTGAAGCATATGCTTACGGCATTGGCAGAGAAAATGTAACTAAGCAACACGACAGAAAAACAGACTCAAAGCTAAAGAATTTATTTGTATCACCATCCCTATCGTGAACTAGATCAAGAAAAACAAGACTGTGATATGATCCCAAAATTTGATGATCCCCAAGGTTACATTATAAAAGGCTCCCCAGGAAAAAGGCTAGGAAAATACAACTCACAATGGAAGACAAAAGCCCTTTTTCTTTAAATATTTCTCTAATTAATCTTGTGGAATTTCTCCAATTTTCTGAGAATAAAAATCATGCAGCAATTTTCAATGCAAGCATGCACACACACACACGGTATGCTAGCACTGCAAAAATATGTTACACATCATCTGAAGCACTGCAGATTTTACCTTGAGTAACAATGTAAAATGCTAATAGACATAAAATCAATGTACAAGAAAACAATGTTTTGCTATAACCTCAGCACACCACATACTGTACAGTAAGATACTGCAAAATAAAACTGGATGCACAGTTCCTAATAAATAGGGCCGAGACTCCTCAGTTTATGTTGGGCATGTGTGTGCAAGTCGTATGGTCTCATGCTGGTGTACAAGGTTCTTTCAGGGCCAACATCGCCACCTAATGCAAATTTGCTGTAAAAACCTTTTCATTTCCATGCAAAAAAAAAAGAACTTCGTATTGTCTTTTTTCTAAATTGGCTTCTCACTCCTGGATGAAATTTGCAGTGATCACTCACCTGTTTTACCTTGCACTTCGAATTAATGCTTAAATATCACAATCTTCGAGTATACTTTTCTGGCTATTGTTGTCCACAGCGGAGAACATCTTTCCCACTGAATTCTGTGTCGACATCACTTAAGACAACATTTCTACTGAAACATCAGCAAGTTTGACTGTCTTGGTCCCTAAGGTTCCCTCTAAATGCACCCCAACAATCACCCACCAATCACCAGTCAATGATGTGTCAGACAGTCATGCTAATCATGCTTAAGGGAATTGCGGCCTATACCGCAGTGTCATGCAGTTAGACAGTTAAGCATTGAAAACAATACTGAGAAAGGCAAAGCAAGTGGAACAAATGTTCTTGCCCTAGCCTGTTTTTTTGCAGCATAAAAATATTACAAATTATTATAAACATTTGGTTGACTTCTGAATGGTTTTGTGCATGGGGATATCATAATCACAATGTAACATCTTTCACCTCATAGGATATGGTTTTCTTCCCATCAGCCCCCACTGCAGGCAGGACAAGAGGCCCCGAAATGATCCACACATCCTGAAATCGTTTTGTCAGGTCTCTACAGTACATTTCCAGTCTGAAAATACAAAACATTTAAAATAAGAAAAATGCATTCAAAATGATTCCAAGTATTTTCATTTATTTTTATTTATATTGTTAAAAATTCTTCTTTTTCCACTCCAAGATTGGTAAATACATGACACATTTTAATGACTTTGTAAAACGAAACAATGCATCTGAACTCAAATTTGTTCAGAAATTGAACTAAAAAAATCCCACTAATCCCACAAACAAATAAATCAATTTAAATCTGTAAATTTGACCTTTAACGATTCTGAAACTTGAATTCTAATCATAAAACTGTATTTATGAAAAAATATTCAGATTAGACTGCACTGTTATACATAAAACTCTGTACCTTTAAATAATTATCTGTGCCTAACAAGACAGTGCAGGTTACTCATATTTTTAAGGTCCTACCTATTCCAGAAGCCGGAGTTATTCTCAAAGTTCTGCGGTACTATGTTGGACAGGTAAAACGTCTCCGCCATTGCTTGCTGTTGAGCAAAATGATTTTCAGTTTCAGTCACAATGACAGACATCAAGACAACGGTAAGAGTCATTTCAGAGAATGTAGTTTTGATGAGCACGTAATCCAAGCCGCACAGGTGTGGGCATGAGAAGAGCATGATGGGATACCTCAGAGTACTTATTGTCCCCCGCAGGGGTCATGTGGCCTCTGGACCAGCCGCTGCCCAGGTAATCCTCGTTGCGTGCCGTGAAGAGAACAGGAATATTGGGATCCGGCTTGAACTTACAACGCTTTCGGTCAGCATTCCCTGAAAAGATAAAGATCCCCTTTTGTATTTTCAATTCTTTTTACCCTTTCTATGTATGCTCCACTCTGTAGTGTGATGTTCTTATTCATTCTTTTTCTTCTTCCCACCCCCCTCCCCCCCCTTTTCAGAGGTCAACTTTATTTTTATTTACAATTATACTTTAATTATAATATAATCAATATAAAAATAATTCAGCAGATTAATATTGGTGATAGGTGAGACATTCATAGACTGAACAACCAGAGGGGACAGACATAGACAGACATGGACAAACGAAGACAGGACACAGACTGGGGGACAGAGGGGAGAGGGGAAAAGGTGGATTGATTTATGAATGCTATGCTTGAGAGTATGCATGCTTTTGATAATAGGTTATTTGTTCCTAATTTTTCCATTATACACCCATAACGCACAAAAAACCTATATAGCGAAACGCACAAAAGCAAAAGAGGAAGTAAGAATAAAAACTTGCACCATGCAATCTTTTGGTGAAAAGAACAGAAGAACACAAACAATACAAGACAGGACACACCACTGTCAAGGAATTGCAGAAAGTGAGCCCTTAGCGTTGCTGAACGTTTTTTCTAGGGTTGAGTGTTCCGTTAATAAATTGAATCAAAGGGTTATGGGTAGTTTTGTTGCCTTTCCAGCCAAGTAATATAACCTTCTGAGCAATCATTAGTTATATACGAGTATAAATGTTTGGTATTGAGGGGATGGCTGAACTGTAGAAACGTCACCCAGCAGTTAGAAAGACGGGCTGATAGGGATGCTATACAAACAGCAAGTGATCATGCCCGATAAAGTTGCTAGGCAAAGACAGCTGAACGACAATGAATTGATTCGACAGAGTGTCAGAGTGATGAAGCATTAATTGTAAGCCAAAGAAGTACATGAAAGAAATTCTTCATTATGTTTGAGCAGTGTGAGCACATGTTGCCCTCTCAGTATCCCTTAAGATGTAGTTTGTGGTGGGTGATGTGAGCTATATGTAGCCTTTTGTACTGTATAAGTTGAGTCTTTGAATTGCAGGTCATGGAGAAGGAGTTATTACACAAGGTTTGCCATTGAGTGTCAGAGTATTGTATAAGGTCTGATATCCATTTCTCGATTGAATGGGATTGTGAAAGTAGTTGGTATCAACTGTACTCTTTATCGTTTCTTTTATTTGGAGATAATGAAAGTAACAATTGTCTGGAATATTGTATCTGTCTGTATCGGAGTGAGAGCAGAGGGTTCCGGGGGATTGCGTTTGCGTTCCACCAGGCTTGTAAGATGTGCACTAATGGCTTTGGCTTGAAAGCAGCTGTGATTTTTTTAATGGATTTGTCAATGAAAGGTATATCCTTGATGATCAGTTCAGTGGTTATTGACTGCTCTGACATGATGGGTTTGCTTCTTTTGTCCAATTTTGTATGTACTGTAGTTGAGTGGAGAGAACATAATTCTAAAAAACGTGGTGCTCCAAGACCTGCAAGTGATTTGGGTTTCTGGAGGGTAGACAATCTGATTTGGGGAGTCTTCTTTCTCCAGTAAAATGAATTGATTGTGAAATTGAGAGAGGACACCCAGCTTGAAGGGGGATGTTCAGGGGTCAGGGAAAAGAGATAACTGATTTTGGGAAGGACATTCTTCTTGACTGTTGATATTCAGCCTATTATAAATATTGGTAGTCTTTTCAATCTTTCCTAATCTTCTTTTATAGTTTAAAGCAAAGGGGTGAAAGTGAGTTTAGAGAGTTCATTTAAATTAGGTAAGATGGGGATTCAGAGGAATTTGATCCTTGAGGTAATCCACTTTAATGGCAGATCTCTGGCCTCCAGCATTCAGGTTGGATTTGAACAAGCTCATGGAGTAACCAGATACCATGCCATACCTGTTGACAAGACTATGGACTGAGAGAAGGGAGGATGCAGAGTTTTTTTTTAATGGATAAGAACAGATCATCAGCATGTAAGCATGATGGTATGGTTTGTTCTGTATTCCTGTTATATTATTATTTTGTCTGATGGATGCTGCAATGGGTTCCATGAAAAGTGTGAATAGTAGTAGTGATAGTGGACATCCTTGTCTGGAACCTCTATGTATTTGGAATGGTTTAGAAATGTGTCCATTGGTTATTACCGATGCATTGGAGGAGTTGTATTTTTTTATCCAGTTGATGAAATATAGGCCAAAACCAAAATATTGGTGGACGGTGAAGAGATGAAGGCAGTTTGATCTGAGTTGAAAATACTTTACATATCATTTTAATGTCTGAATTGAGGGGTGATAATAGACAATAACTAGAACATAGTGGCTTTGTTTGGTTCTAGTAGAAGTATAATGAGAGTAGTATTCGTGTGGTATGGGATAAATGAACTGGAGAACAGTTCTGTCATTATTCTCAGAAACAAGGGTGCAAGAAGTGGCCAAAATTGGTTCAAAAATTCTAATGGGTATCCATTAGCTCCTGGTGATTTATTATGTGACATGAAAAAGTGCTCTTCTTTGTTCAACCAGAGTGATTGTTTTTTCTAGGCTGTCCAATGTTTTGGATAGTTTTGGTATGGAGACATTCCTCAGAAAAGCATCAGAATCTTCTGGTGTGGTGTAATGGTCTAGCAGGTAATAGTTTGAATAGAACAATTTGAATACATCATTCATTGGTTTACTCTATTTGGTTTTGTGTAGTATTGCCAGATGTACCCTGAATTGAAGTGATTAATGATTTTCTGTATTTTCTTGTTTTGATAGCAGTTTCTAGTCTTATTACAAAATTCAAAATGTTGCTGTTGAAATCTGAGAAGGGAAAATTCAGTTTATTTCCCCCTTATACATTTTTTGTCTTATTCATTCTAAATGATGTACTTTAGTTCAATTGTTCAGCAATGCCCCACCCCTGTGCTGTTGTGGATACACAATGCCATGCAAAAAATAAATAAAATAAATTTAAACAATTAAATAATAATAATAATACATTTAAAAATGCAATTCCAAAAGTCTCACTTACCATACAATTTCTCAGCTGATATGTGCTCTGCCACCCATCTTGGTGTTCGCCTGGCCTGGTCATATGACAGCGTATGATTGGCATAAAATCTTATGTCAGCACCCGTCAAGGGAAAGCCATATCGTCCGACAACTCCCGCAGATGGCTCTAAAACTAATACCATAAAAGATAATACATACATGGAATGGCAGTGGAAATCATTTAGCTGCACAGTGACAAAAGTAAAGCATCAAAGCGTTTACGTTGGGGTAGTATAATTTAACTATGGCTTGCACTACACTTGACCGCATATAAAGGCGGCAGTATACTTAAAATGAAATCAAACTTAAGAGTTCCTTGTCGTGCAGATAGTGGGCGCCGTCATGTTCTACAAATTGGAGCCAGAAAGGAAATGGGGCAGTAGGCGCAGTAGTGAAAAGCGGGACCATTATTTGGGCATTAAAGGGGAATTGCACTTTATAACATTGCTGCTTCTCATGACTGATATTGTCCTTCTAATGAATGTGTCACCCTTCATTTTTCGATTAGTTATTTCATTTTAAATGTCTAACGTTAGAAAAAAAGACCTATTTTTTTTAGCGCAAGTCCACGTAGCAGTACGCTTTCCGGTTTTTTCTTCTTCTTCAATTTCGTTTCGCGGCAAAATCGAGAAGCCAAGCAAAACGTTCCGTTAACTTAGCGTTGAAATCGAACAAACTAACGTTCTTTTGTTTGATGCGATATCGGTGTTATAATGAGGTGTATTGTACCCTGTTGTTATAATGCCCCCGTTAAACTTGCCTTGAAAGCACATTTTCATAGTTTTCTACGCGATGCAACTTTGTGCCCGATATGGCTGGATGTAATCAGACACCCCAACATAACAGTCGAAGAAGTTCGCAAACGAGGACTAAGTATACTGCCTACTTAATGCAGCGACCACTTGAAGCCGCCGACTACCAAGGCGGCCGTCTGAAGCCTGGAGCTGTACCCACGGTTTTCCCATCATTGGTCGAACCGCTCGAGGTAGGTACTAAAGGCTGCTTTAAGCGCTATCGCGTCTGTCTGTGATACATAGGATGTCTACGGTAACAGTTAGACAGCTTGCTGGCTGTTGTTATAAGGTTGCCACCATCAATTTATTTCGTCCTCAGACATTTTTAGTTTCGCTAGCTAGTAGTAATACAACACTATTTCTACGACCAACCTAATGTTATTGTCTACAGGTACGCCCACATCAGAAGTCGCGCAATGATATGCATCCTCGAGTTCGACACTAAACTGCCTGGGTCTACTTCCTGCATTTGTAAAGGAAAACAACAAAATAGCGTTAAACATTAATATAATTAAATAACTAATCGAAAAATGAATGGCGACACATTCATTAGAAGGACAATATCAGTCATGAGAAGCAGAAGTGTTATAAAGTGCAATTCCCCGGTCTTCCAGTAAGCGCGTGAGGTACAGTGACTAGATAGTGATGCGACTGTCTCTGATTCCTCCACAAAATATTACAATTTCATCCAAATAGCACACTAACTTAACCAACCCGCGCATGGGGAGACATTGGATGAAGAAAAAACACATATTGCGACTACATTTTCTTGTAGGAAAACAATGTTTACTTCGTATTTTTACCGTATTTACCATAGATTTACATTGAAAAGGGTGGCTGAAACACCCAAAATGGAGCCAACCGCACTGGCGCTATTGAGAAGCGTCTCAGCAAGACCAAGAAGTGAGCTTCAAAAACACAGCCGGTTTAATGTTACAGACTACATAAATATACGAAATATAAAGCATCGAACATGTAAGGTGCTCATGTCGTGTGCTGGTGAACTAATTGCAATCGAAATTCGGCGTTGCCAGCTAGTTCTAAGTTAACTCACCCTCCTCTTTTCCGTGAAAGATCTTTTCCTTGTAAATGCTCAAGGCTGCAACACACGATGCAGTGCTTGCAGCTGCCCCACAGACAAACCCACCGAAGAAACGCAGCGATTTGACATTTAGTTTCATTTTTATAACTTATCTGCGTAAGCTTTCAAAAGTAAGATGCGACTTCACTTGATTTCCATTGACAGAACTGTGAGCATCTTTATTTCCTTCCCTTACCCTGCACATGACCAGGCCGAACTGTCAACAAATGCTCACGGGGTGGACGTATCTAGTTGAACGCATTGAGAATATTTACACTGCCATCTGGTGGTTGGAATATAACCCCAGCAAGTTTAAATTCAGGGTTCAGTGATTTGGAATATGACTCATTTAATTTCTGTGAAACGCATTTGTGAGAGTTTTGTTGTAACTTAATTTTAGCAAAATTTAGCATTATTTTGGTATAAGTTTTATATGAATAATTTAGGAATTTATTTTGTTTTACAAGTGTATTGAATATATTCTTTGCGTATGTAACTTTTCCTTTTTAAGTTGGAAATGTTTTTGTTGAAATACTGAAGCAACTGAAGCTGCTCACACCACTTATCCATCAGCCATCCAGCAGGAAAGCGAAGGTAATTTCTGGGCTGCTTGTTCTACTAATACCAGTATCCCTTAGAAAGTAGATTATGAGATTGATTAACAATCAAAAACAAAAGACAACAATCACACAACACCTGAATGAACTTTTCATATCACCAAGAAGAAAGAAATCAACAAATAGATAACCACAGCATTGTTTATCGAAGAGGATAATGAAACAGAACAGGATGAGATACACAATAATTTGAAGAGTTTATCAGTATTTTATTGTTTCTTTTCATATACAAAAAGATAAAGTTGAAATAATCATTTCAATTTTTTCCCCTAACAGCTTGGGTGTATTTGTTTCACACTGGGCAAATACTACATTCATACTGGTTTATTCTGGCACCAAGTGCAGAGTTGAAACAAACACCCCAACAACTAGGCAAATCTAATTCAAACTCTTGATACTCAGTTCTAAAATTACCACAGTAAAAATGAACAATAATCCACTGCAAGTTAATGAACTATGTTACAATGATCTTTCAAAAATGTCCTTAATTAATTACGACAATACGATGAATGTTGGATTTCAAGGGCATTTCATAGATATAAAACTTTTCAACATACTCTTCAATCCAAAAAGGGTTACAGCAACAAGCTCAACTCTCTTTATACATTTTGTCTTTTACAGGATCCTTTTTTTTTCTTTTTTTAGTATATTTATGTTAAAATCAGTAGTACAAGCCATCTCTGTTCTACATTTTAGCTACAATAGTGAAACATAACCTACACCATTTACATTTCACATGTCCTGCTATAGAAACAGGACTTAAACATGACTTCTTGACAAAAAATAAAGAAAACCATTTTTTAAATCCCTTCTCTCACTCCCACCATCTCATTGTTGAATGAAATAAAGTAGTCTGTGCTTAAAAGAGTGATCCCCCCAATCAAAACAAAATGCCTTTTTTTAGCAGTAGCCACGTGGGACTGAAGTTTTCCATCACTGAAAAGCAACAAAATGGTACTGTATGGAACAGTGGCATAATTTTGGGTAGAGCAGGTTAAGAACAAGTAGGAATCTAATAATTACATTCCTCAAAAGGAGGAGGAGGCTTTATTTTAGATAGTGGCACGTAGTGTCAATACTACTACTCCGAAGGATGGGGATTAATACTGCAGAAGCAAGGGTGAGCATGAGTTCTGGCAATGAATGCTATCTCACTAAAGTTTGACACTTAACATGAACACTGATCTTTTGGGAAAACATGAGGTCACCCTAAATTCAAGTTCAGCAAGCCCAAGCTGGTAAATGAACACCATTTTATATTTACAGCAACAATTTTAAAGTTAATTACTGGCCCACAAGCTATAAGGCAATGCTATTGCTAATAACAACAGTAATGTAGTATAAATAATTACAGAAATTATTATAATGTATACCAATGCACTTCAAATCAAGATGAAAGGAATATGTTTGAATATGTTAGCAGAAATGGACACAGCATTGAAAATGAAGTTACATTGAGGGAGAATTGCAATAGTTGTCAATATTAATGTGTGAAGATTCATTTTTAGAAGTGGGTGTGCGCACATCAAGCTGACTTTTGGTCTGCATTATGAAAATGTGAGGATTCAAACTTATCAATTCTCAACGAATTGCAATGAAACATAACTGACTATTGTTTACTATAACTGCTGCTTTGCAAGCACTGACGATTCTCTTCCAGAAGACAATTTTATGTCACCATTTCATTGTATTCCCATTTTGTTGCATCCTTATTATGAAGCTTTCCTCACAGCTTAGCAGATTTGCAGGGAAAAAAATCCAGCAGATGTCAAATAATTAATAGTTCACAAAAACAGCATGACATGTTTCCATGTAAACCGCATTTAAAAAAACGTAAAAGAAACAAAGGAAGCACTTGAATATCTGCCACACAGTACCATTCTGTTGCTTGAAATGAGAGGGGAGAGTCATGAGAAGGGAGAGGTTTTCACATTGTCAACGGGTGCATTCATACATGTTACACCAGCATAAAGAGGTTTGTTTGTTTGGGTGTTTAAAATGTACATCATTTTGTAGTGTCAAGGAGTATCCAGCTAGCAACACTGTTTCACGTGAGGTCTGAGGTAATTGGTTCCTGAAATACCTGGATCTTGACTGCATCCAGAATTACAGCTGGTCACTTTTTGTTTTTTTTAGTATATGTATATTTTAACATATAAGCATTTCGATAAGTACTGCAACATAAACAAAAAAGAATCAGAGCAGTTGCTTCAATATGACAAGGGGAAATAAAGGCACAGCATCCAAACACCTCTCAATTTCAATTAAAGGACCGTACTATTTCCTTTTTTGACAGAGCATTGGTTTTGTTTACACATCACCCTCCAGAACTCAGTGTTTGTCATCATGAATCACCAAGCTGCATGTTATGTCCTATTGAAAGATAAATATATGATATTGTTTATCTTTTAATGTTTGTTCAGGCATTTTGCAAAAATTATGTAGGTTATGTCATCAAACCTTTAAATCATATATAGGCCCAACTCATAACCATTTCTTTAATATGGCAGCTGAATTTAAAAAATAAGAACTTCAAATAAAGCAAAAAAGAAAAATAACCTCCCAGCCAAAAAAAGACAGAATTATTATTATTCAGCTTAGCATCCATTGCATATTAGCACTACATATCTGTAGTGTGCACCTACTACTATTAAACACTCAAATGAGGGGACATGTGCAGTAGTAATATACATTCTTAAAACATACTACCTATTCCAAAATCAGTCAATTGAGGAGTATTCACAGAAAGCCAATTAAGGCCTCTATATTCCCAAATTCAATACTTTGCACATTGCACTCCCTTCAGATCAGACACCCTACTTAAAAAAGTAAAACTAATTCACTGTTTTCTCCAGTAAACAAAACTAAACACTGAGAAGTGTGTGACTGTACTGGAGGCCTGGAGACCTGTCTAGGAGGGGCCTACTTTCAACAGGTACAAGAACACATTTATTTGTTCCACCTTTTTGAGTAAACCAGCTACTTAGAAAATGACCTAATTTGGCAAAGTATGGATTGTCTACATTTCCCTTACGAACTGTTTTCATTTAAAGCCTTGAAACAAAACCAACCAAACCCTGGCAAAAGCATGAGCATGTCCAACCCTATATCTTAATATAAGGGGAAAAACAACACTTTGGTTACCTGCTTTCAACACATTAACTGGCCATCTTGAAATACACAAACCTGGGCTACTGTATATCTGTAGTTTCACTAATCACTAATCAGTTTTTGCACAGTTCCAACTGTGCTATTTGTTATGTTCAGTTGCATTAGTCAATACAATGCTTTATTTTACATATATACAAAAAATGATTAGTGATTGCTTTCTAGAAGCTGGGCAAGTCAACTGGCCTATGAAGCACGGTAATATATTTGTACTCATTTGCCTAAAAATTACGACAAATGCCTTTATCTGGGATAACATTGAGTTTGTGGATATCCATGAATACAGCTGATATTTATTGAAGTAATTAAGGTTAGGTCATCTCAAGGGCAATGCACCAAACTACAAATATTGTATCTGTTTAAATGCCCATTTCCCTACAATCCTTGCCAAACTGCTAACCACTAGCCTTACATATGGCACAACACAGCACATCCGATCTGTGTTGAATAAAATGATTTGGTAGATAGATCTAGGGCCACTTAAGAGTATGTTACACCTGAAAGAAATGTATATTGCTGTTTATATTGCTTGCTACATTGTTTCTCCTGCCGCTGTGTTGTGCCCTCACATGTTAAGTGGTTCCAAGATTTGTTGAATTTCCTGAAGATGACTAAAAAATGTGCAGATGGCCAATAGACTTGATGGTCACATCAATTCCACTTGATAAAAGCTACCTATTTTACAAGAGAGTTCTTAGCTGCAGGATCATGGAACGATAATTAGACAGTTAATGGGACAAAAATACATCATTCAAAAAATGTATCTGCCTTTACTGTGAATAGGAAGCCAAATGCATTATTACGAGTTAGATTTTTTTTCTGTCTAGAAACCGATAAACAGTTGAGAAGACATGAGAAAGATCTTCAGATCATCTCTCCCAGCAGTCGTCATCCCACCAAATCAGCCTTGGTTCTACTACTAAACAAATACCATAGATATAACTAGACCGTAATTGATCTGGTCTCAACTTCTTTGGGATATTATCGCAGAATGCAAGACACTTGATCCATGATGACAAAAACAAATAGTCTGGAGTCCTACTGTGCACCACCTATACCAAGGGGTTTCAGTGATCAGGCCCATACTTCAGTTCATATGGTTCCAATTACGCACACTGCAAAGAGAAAAATATGAACTCCAAAGATAATATATGGCACCAAAAAAAATAACTTAAAGCTCTCTGGAGGGAGTCATGTTTGGGGAGGGTGGAAGCAACTGCTGTGATATCTCCTTTAGTCAATGTGCAGAGAGAACAGATGAAAGAGTATGGATATCAGGGACATTAAATCTTTTTCTCAAACTATAAATCAATCAGCGGTGAACAATCACCATTCATATAAATATAATGTTTATGTCTTAAAGGTTAAAGTATAAATACCTCTAATTCTGCAATACTTAATTTTAGAGAAAGCTTTAAATAGTGAGACATGTAGAAATTTGTCAGCTTTTCCACTTGGCAAATTCAGTTCATTCTTGTCTTACGTTGAATAGTTATTTTCCTTTTACAGGCTTTAGGAAAAATGACAACATAAATCATTTAAAAATACTTCACACCAATGGTAAAGGCAGAGTGTCACATTGTGATGTGCACAATTGTTTAAAATACTACATCTGAGACAACCTGAACATAGGTTCCAGCTGTGAATGCATTTTAGGTATTGACAGAAAAGGTTTCACACCAAGGGAAAAAAAGACTCACTGTCCCTTTTACGTAACAGACATTAAAAGAATTGATGAATAAACAGATGGTACAAACAATGAATAATGCCCAGGTACCACATACAGGCAGAATTCTACAACTGTGTAGTTATTTACATTATTTCTTTTATACAACATAACATTACAGCACTTCCTAAAAGATTTTGGACTCATTCTTTTCCCCCCCACAACTTCTTAGTTATGAAAGCAAATTTACATTAAAATATACCTAGTACAAGACAACACAACTAACAAAATATATAACAGAACTAATGCACATAGAAAATCTGAGGTATTTCTGGTTTGAGGTGGTTTGTGGTCATGAACTATATATATATATTTTTTAAATGCTGTATTCTGTGTGTGTTTTTAAAAAATTTTTTAAGTGATTTTATTTTTTGTTTGATTCTGACCTCGGAAGCCTGGATTCTCTGCATGTGTTTGTATTTGTATGCTTAAATCTACTGAGTTGCATGTTTTACATGTAAAAAGAATATATATGTAGAAACATATATTCACCTTTGAGTTGAAACAGCAGCATTATAGACATTCACTGAAAGATTATGGCATACTGAGATTAGTTTTTTTTTTTTTTTTTTTTTTAAACCTGTGTCACTAAGACAAAATCGGTCCTTATTTGTATATTGAGACAGAGTATCCAGTCAAAAATATGAAAGTTGTCAGTTTATCTACTGACTTTCCAGATTGTGAAAACATCACAACAAAGCCAGAACTACCAGGTATACACCCATATTTGGTCCCTGTGAGTAGAGGTATAATTGAAGGGACCTGACGAAGGTGAATGGACTGTTCTTTCCATTCTCCAGTTCACTGCTGTGATTGAGGACCGAGGCTTGTCTGCTATAAGAATGTGTCTAGGTCCATAGCTTCTGTAATTTGAAAATGCACATTGATTAAATAAAAAAAGAAGTTGGACATCATTTAGACAGCTGTTTAAGCCCACTGATACAGACATACTTCATGGTCTTAACCAAACACACAAATTCACACACACATATATACAACAGTACACACATATATATTCCTTCACCTTGGTCTTCCACCTAATGTTGTTGTTGTTGTTGTTGTCTTAAAATGTTTATTGTTTGGGCACCTTCCAGAGTAGACTACATATTAACCTTGGCTCCACTGCCTTAAGTGGCTATGAATGTCATAGGATAAGCCCCGCCCACCCCTTGCTATCCACTCTGCCCTACACAAGTGCAGGTCCTGGCTCTCTTCTTACAATGACCAGTCAATGCTGACAACACCTTACCTCAAAAGCTCTGCCCCTTTATACCGGTTACCTGAGAAGAAGTTCCGTACCAAACTAAAAGTACTGTCCAATCTCAAAATGCAAGCCATTTCTTTTTTAAGCTGTCTTTCACCGTCTCCGTAAAACTGGTAAACCAACCTTCAAAAAATACCAGTCCTATAGAACAAAAACTGAAGAAATTAGTCCTGTTGCCTTCCATTTTTTGACGTGTTCTAGAGACACCCGTTAGTTCCGTAAAAGACACGTTTATCATTTTGTTAAGCACTCGCTTTCAAAAAAAAAATAGAAGAAAACAATATTCCCTTGAGGAAAGTAAATTGTGTAACAGTCTTGATGTTCCTTCAAGGTTTTGCAGCATTGTTATATAGTACAAGATAGTAGATGGTTGCTTGGTTTTTTGTCACAGGCAGGCCTGTTCAAAAGACAAAATAAAAGTAGAACAATAAAATCAAAATGACTGAAATTAAAGAGTTGAGGTACCTGCACCTTTGTCAGCATTCATAAGTCGGCACCTGAATGCATTAGAGATGTACATTTAGCTTATTTTTTCACTCTTGGAAAAAATACAGTAGAGAAGTGTGCTGGTAATATTGATCTGACCAAAAAGAAAAATAATTAATAAAAAATATCAGGATAAAATAGCAGCTGCATTCATGTTTTTTTTTTTTCTGAGATCTGCTGAGTCTAGAAAGACGAAGCTTTTCATTTTGTTTGCTTGTTTTCGTTTTCCGCTTTCGTTTCACGACAGACTCAGATACTGGACTCTTTGGGTGGCACGTCCACATTGGTGACCGACGTCACTATGGAGACCAGGCAGTCCGAGGTAGTGCCGCTAGTTAGCCTGCGGATCTGGGAGATGCGTTCCTCCACGCACCCGGCGGACAGACGAGCCTCCGCGTCGTGGTCCCAGCACTCCTCTATCGTCTCACACATCTGCTCCAGGCCCTGCGGCACCACAACACCAGAGAAACACGCATCAGACTATCCGCCTAACATTTCACAGGCTGCATGACGCGCATCACAAATAGACTTACATGTGTGATATATACCGTAGCATAGCGTTCAACAGCCTGCAACTCTACTGCTCTCCAGCCGATGATGTAAGTGACATTATTACCAGTGGGAGTTTTTCATTTGAGTGAGTCAAGAAATAGAAAAAAATAAAGAATGGACTCTCACAGCATGTTTTGCCCAGCAGTCCTTGAAAGCTGGCCTCATCTTTTTGTGGACGACACAATCCTGTAAATCCTCCAGGGATGGATGCTGCCCAATCTCCTCCTCAAACGGCAACATATATTCATCAACAGGACCTGCAACAGCAGTATGACAGTTCACAAAATCACACTCCTTCCTCGGCATAAACAAGTGTTACCAACTTGCAAGCTCACCTCACGTAAGACAAATAAGTTCTCTGTGATTTGCTATCCATGCTAACCTGTCGGAAATTCATTGTGGGTCAGATTCAAACCTATAACTTTAAGATTACAGGCAGGTTATTGTTCACTATGGAGCATGCCCTTTGGAAACAAAATCCAGAGTTAAAGTTGAAGTGTTGTGGAATAGATTTCCAAGCATAAACCGCAAATGAATAGTAAGTAAACGCAAAATTGAGGTTCAAGTGCTTACGCTAACAAATTGCGTGTGCTTCAGAATGATCGTTCATGAACTTTTGATCTTTTTATGACATGTATGAAATGGATACAATTCACAGTGTGGTTCGGCCAGAGTTTAACCCAGGTACTTGGGTTTATGATACCAGCAGCATTTATGGAATTCACCACAAATCAGGCTCTTACACAGAATTGCTGACGAATGTACATCCAATCATGAACATCAGTTGCATTTAAACACATATTATTATGGGCAACAGTTTTGTCATAAACAGCGAAAACTGAATTCTGAATGTGCCATACAAGTGAACCATGGCTATCAGTGTTAATTTTTTAAAATGTATTTTAATCTTACAAGCAGCCTATTCATACAAGTGGGCTGCAGTCAAATTAAAGAAGCATATTTGTGTAAAGAATATGTACTGGTAAAATCCAGGCATGTTTCATTAGCAAAATATCAGTCAAATGATAAGAATTCCATTCCACTACAATTGGTCTATTCTTACATCCGATATATTTAAAAATGGTAAAATATAATATAAGATAAAACATTTAAAAAGCTAAGTAGGAACTCATAAACCTATCATGTCACGGATGACACAGCCCCGTAATAATGGTGATCCAAACGTCCGACCGTTACCGACTCACCGTCCGCAGCTTTGCAGCGCGACACCAGCTCCCAGAGCACCAGGCCCATGGCATACATGTCTATCCTCAGGAAGGCGTCTCGCTGAAAGGTGATGGCCCCTTCCAGCACCTCCGGCGCCATGTACCTCCTTGTCCCCACCTGTCAG
The DNA here is from genome assembly GCF_018555375.3 of Anguilla rostrata. NCBI lineage: Eukaryota > Metazoa > Chordata > Actinopteri > Anguilliformes > Anguillidae > Anguilla > Anguilla rostrata. The sequence continues at coordinate 18,138,916 of NC_057936.1, forward strand.
CGGAGAGGCCCGGCACACACACAGTAAGCTAACACGGTCTGCCGCCTCCGCGCGGACGATGACGCGCGCCTGAACGGCGACCTGCCCCCAGATGGCGACGTACCTGGCCGTGAGTGTCCCCTGGGGGCTTCCCCGGCTCAAACAGCACCGCCAGCCCGAAGTCTCCGATCACGGCTGTCAGGTCGGCCTTGACCATCACGTTCTTACTCTTGAAGTCCCTGAGGAGAAGTAGGCAAAAAACACTGTATTTACCAGGGTACGGCAGCTTAAGGGCTAGCCTAACTGAAAAGCCACTGACTTCAGTATGTAGTTCGAGCTGCCGTTGATTCGATTGGATTGCTTATGACTTTGTCTTTCCCTTTTGTCATATCAAACTCTAAAACGCAATGGAAAGAATGCTCACCAGATGGCAGTGAACATCCACAGCATATTTTACACCTGCTGAACACTAACTCACAAGCACATTTCTGTTATTATACATAGAATAGTTTAATGACAAGTGCCCTCTGGCATCCAACTACTGGAAAAATTGTGGTATCGATACTTTCGACGAAAATAAAGAGTTTTAGTAATTAGCAATCTGACCACAGTAACCAAGAACCAAGAATCTGTAGAGGCTAACAACCTGTGTCAGTGTCATTCAGTCAACTATTTAGTAATCGTTACAGATGGATTGACTGCAGTAAATCTGTTTAAATACACAGTATTTGTCATAAAGTTAGCTTTTGAGTAAGCTGTGATGACACCCATGAGTGACACACTTGAGACACAAGGCCAAGGGAGATGATTGTGTCCATTACTCCGTCCATCTGGTATTAAACTCCAACTCCTTTGTTAAAAAAGCAGGAAATCTACCTGTGAAACAGTTTAATCTGTTCTGCCTTCAGTAACTGTAAAATTCACAATCACAATAGAACTGTCTCCAGTGAATGCACAATCATATTACTGCTTCTATGGGGTAACCTACAGAACTGGACCACAGTGTTACCTGTGTGCAATGGCCGGTTTGGGTCCCTCTCCTTTGTAACGGGGAACGTCCTCATGCAGGTAGGACAGGCCGCAGGCCATGGTCTCCGCAATGTGACACAACTCGTTCCAGCTGACTGCGTTGCCCTTCAGATAATCTGTCAGGGACCCCTACACACACACAAAGGAGCCATGGACCTTTTAGCGCTCAGATATGGTTTAGTCAGGATTGACTAAAAAACAGCAAACAATGAAACAAATGAGTGCACAATCAAAGAGAGGAAGGAAAGGAAAAAAACATGAATCTGAAAACAAATCACCTTGCTAAAATAAGACTTTTATGCACTTTGTCAAAACAAAGACCTGCCTTGAATGTAAGGTAAAAAGAAAAACATGAGGTAAGTGCTTTAAATGTATCAAGCACACAAGACCATAGAGACTCTATTTTCTATTTTAAAAGACAGAACCGAAGGTCATCTGACACTGCCCCATGTGAGGCGTCATGCATGGAGCCTCAAGTGTCAATCATCCAGCGCAGGGCGAACTGCAGGTCTCTGGCTCACCTTCTCATGAAACTCAGTAATCAGCCACAGCTCCGTCTCCAGGCTGGTTCCTCGTTTCTCCGCTGCGATGTATCGCAGCAGGTTTTCGTGCTTCATCCCAGGCGTGGTGAAGATGTCTCTCTCGTTCTGCCATGACTGCTTGTCCTGGTCAGACACCCACACCGGCATTACCACATCAGCACCAACTTCAAAGCTATGAGAACTGCATACTCCAGTTCCTTTATTTTGTCTTACTGGAATGCATTCTAAGAGATGACTTTACATTTATGTCGACAGCTCCAGAATCAAAAATATTTAGGCCACAGTAATTTCACAGAAGCACCGAGTTATGTCGTACTAGAAGTGCTAGAAGGTTTTGGAAATGGACTGTTAAAATTCTGTGCACAATAGCACACACACGCGCACACATACACACAGGTACATTCACGCATGAAGCACATGCTGAGCATTCAGAAGAGCAATCCTGACTGACCTGAATGGGGAAAATCTTCACAGCTACATATTCATTCATCAGCTGTGCCTTCCAGACGCAGCCAAAACGCCCCCTAGCTTTGATTTCCAGTAACTGCAGCGGTTTAAGGCCAGCCAGAGGGGATGGAGGGGATGGGCCAGGGTCCTGATAAAGCAGGTAAGAATACCCAGCATGCCCAAAAGTTAAAGACAGATACAATAATGACAATTTTCATAATAGATATGAAAATGGTATCGCTACAGCGCTGCTGAAATTTAGATTACGTGAAAACTTGGTGGATTCTGTGACATGGAAACACTTGTTTCAGATGAAACCCAATGACAACCAGCAATAAGGCTGAATCAACACTAGGGGGAGTGTTTGCTAAACACCGTGACCCAGAGAGTAGCGTGGCTCAGAGAGCAGCTGTAGGAATGGCAACAAGATGGCAGCCAATGGAAAAGAGAAGTAGGAGAGGAAGCAAGAGTGTGAGAGAGAATAGGAAAAAGAGAGAGGGAAAGGGAGAGAGAGAGAGTGAGTAAGAGAGAGAGAGAGAGAGAGTGAGATAAATACTCACCTCATTGATGTCCACGTGGCCATAAGGAGGTTTGCGATGTCGGTACATCCAGAATGCCAGCAGCAATGCCATGGACAGTACAATGATGGGAAGCAGTGTATAGACTAGGATGTTGAGCAAGGGGGTGCGAACCACCGCTGTACACAACAACATAGTTACAAACCATCAGAGGGGGTAGAGGGGTAGGAACACTACTGTCAACTCTTTGTTTTACTGCAAAAGGTAAGAGTTAAGACTGACTCAGCAAAGAGGGCATAATTAGATATTTGCATGTACGACAAACTCATTTTAATGAGCATGGTTTGTTTTGACAGGTGTTTTGGAAGAACAAGGAGTAATACATGCAAAAATGCAGAAAGAAAATGCAAGACAGTTTCAGATCCCGAAATCAGAAAAAAAAAAAACTAGCACAACAGGTAGTTAATAGATCAAAATCTGTCAGTCTTATCAGTGGCCAGATAAATAGTTTTTCAAGTGGGAGCAGGTTTCTTATTTATGTCAAAAATAATTCAACTAAAAGACACAATCTTGAGGAAATTCATGGAGTATATTGATACTTGCTCTCTGATTTGTGAATAACAGCAACACAGCAAGAAGGGGGTATTTTTATTTAATTTTCTAAATAGACAATCTGACTAATTATGAGATCGTGAAACCTTTCCAACCTTTGCAGTACAGTAAATGTTGCTGAGACATTCTTACGTTTTCCTAAACATAATTTCCTTTTTAAAACAAGCCGAAAAGCAGATACCGTAGACATGCAAAATGAAGAAAGGCTCACCAGGTCTGGTGACGACAGGCAGGTGGGTGAACCTCTCATTGCAGAAATTGCCCTCGCAGCAGCAGAAAAAGACCTGGGGATTCTCCTCAGTAGCCACACACTCCTGTCTGTTCCCATGAAAAAGAATATTGTATAAGCTCAGGCTGTCAGACATAACGGCTCTTTAATGCCTCCTGGGGAGACAAAGGATTTTATTGGACACAGAGTGTGGAAACTCCATACTGGCTAAGGAATAGCCCTTCCACACCACTAAACCCTATTATGACTACCACTTTCACATTTGAATGATTACATACGAATGCATTTCCCCTTACCTACAGAAACGGGCGTGTACATAAAACTTTGTTTTTTTTACGTGTCAGAAGGCTTAGAGAAAAACATGCCTTGCCTATTCAGAGCTTTTAAGTTAAAATCATTGATTAAACATTGCTGAATTACTGGCCATCATAGGCAGCAGAGGGAGTGAAGATATCATATATTCTTACTAGTAATACAATAAATTACATTAAATTGCATACCATTGTACCCATGCAACATGACACAGAAAAGTGTAGAAATAATGTGAAATATCAGAGACATAAATACGCAGAAAACTGTGAACAGAGCTCTTAATTCATAAGCGCATTTGCAAGCGTATCTCACTTGATAATTAATTACAATAGGTTGGCTATAAAAACTGAAAAGTAAGACTTAAAAACAGCTATAAAACTTGCAGCTACAATACTACTCACACTGAATTATATTACCTTACCCAGGGTTCATAGAGGTTTTCAATGAAATCAGTTATTTTTTTATTGACATACTTTAATTTCATACAATTTAAACAAGGATGTTTGAAATATATGGCCAGAATTCCTTGACGAGCATGTGCCTGAGTACACCTGCCAGCTGTCAGTGAAGTGCAGTTTTCCCCATATTTCACAAATAACTTATTTTTTTAATGTAGTGTTCTTCTCTCTGTAGTGCAAATGTAAAGTATAAACACTTGTGTTGTAAAAAGAGCTTTTGTCCGTAATTTTGTATACCCATTTTGTAAAAGTATACCTGGGAATAACAAAGTACTGCATAGGCAGTAACTCTTATTGCCTTAAGTAGGGGAATGTCCACAGCAAATTAAATACAGACTGACATTTTTTTAATTTTCAAAGAAACCTTTTCAGCAACAAACACCTGGCAGATCTTAAAAGTAGCTAGCTAGTTACCAACTAAATTACCTTTACGGTGGCCTGAAGTGAAATTCTCCCCACTCATCAATAAGTTGGCTGGGTATCAATAAAGAGAGAGCAGAATGTAGGACCTGACCTGTCGTAGCAGTTGAAGTCGTCCAACCAGCAGCCCTTCTTCACTAGTTTGATGATACCCGTGGTTGAGTTTTTGAGCCAGGATGCGTAGCAATGTAGCCTCTTGTCCTTCTCAGCTTCACAGCGCTCCACTCCGCTCTGATTGGTCTTTTCACTCTCCCAGTTGACATTGTAGTACAAACACTCCCTGGTTTCCACCTCTCCATGGCTTGGTCCTAAGGGAAAAAGCGGGTCAACAGATTTTGTATTATATTAAGAATGGAAAACTTAATTCATTAAGAATGAAACCTGAAACCAAGCAAGATTAAAAACCAGTCAGCTCAACAGGCAGAAATCAAAATAAACAGGTCTCGATAAACTGAATTAAAATAACGCATTTAAAACCAAGCTTGAGACTTTGCTGGAGATCAATCTGTGCATGTGTGCTTTCTAATCAAAATGGGCAGTTGGTTGGATCAAATCTGAATGGTAAACTCCACAGATGTGAGAGATCAGTTCATATGCTTGACAAATAAAATGAGACATGCAAAAAGGTATTCAATAGATTTGTTACATGGATGTTCCACATAATTAAATTTTTTTTTTTAATTATGTTTGCTTGTTCAGCTTGAATGATCACCTTTTAACTGCTAATTGGCTAATAAAAAAGAAGAAACTCTATGTTTCACTTTCTCCCTTTGTTACAGTGTCAAGTTCTTTCTGCCTCACTGTTCCGTATGTGCGGTAAAACTATATTTATCCCACTAGTAGGGGTAAAATGAGAACCCACTGAAACAAAATGGAGGCTCTTTGTTTCTGACATGTTTATACTGTTCCTCAGGATTTATTTTTTATTTCTCAGAAAATCATGAAGATTCTCCTCGGTAACCAAAATAAAAGAGGGACTGTAACTGTAAGTACAAACATTTAACAAGGAGACTGTACTGCCAGAGTTCGGACAGAACCCTTGAAACTCTTGGAAGTGGCTTAATACTGGACTTCCGCTATTTTTACTCTTTAGTCTAAGCATCACTTTGTAAGTACATTGCCCTAATAAATACATTTAACTGAACTGTCAACTTAGAATATCATTGTGAAAGCTATATTTATGTCTATCTCACACAATATAAGTGAAACAGGTCATCACAAAGGTCTTCAAAAATAAAAGGCTACCATTTTAGTCAAAGCCACAGGTGGTGTGAATTAAATCATGCAACTGCTATTACTTCTATCACATCAATCCTTAAACTTGAGTTAGAATTACTATTAAGTGATGAACAATATGACATTACAAAATGGAAATGCCATAGTTTTGCCTCCTCTGGCCACTTTGCTCATTTCTTCAATGAATAATCTATCACAGTATAATCTAATATCAGTTTGCAAATTCTAATATTTTATGACATCTGCCTTTATGGCAAAACCCAAAAAAGAAAGATGATTAATTCTATTTGAACCACAGCTTCTTTGAGGATTATTCACAGGACAAATGCAAGGCCATTCTTAAAAGTGTAGTTTACTTTCAAAGCATTATCAAAGTAAATAAACCACTCTGTTGTAATACCCACCAAACTACTACAAAACGCTGTATGAGAACTTGGGAAAAGGTCACATAAATAATTGCATGCAACCACTAGCAAATAGAGACAAGACACTGTTTATTTTAAATAATATTAAAACATTTCAAAAAAATCAAAAGAACAGCAGGAAAGAGCCTTACTATCTCTCGCTGGAACAGGAAGTGTGAATCTGTGTTTACTATACAACACAAATTTGGCAGGGCTGGATACAGCAGATGTTCTCACAAATCTGTGCATTACGGTTGCTAGGCAACGTGAAATGTAGGGAGTATTGCCGTCAGCTCGTCCTCCAGACAAAGCCCTTTTCACTCAGTCATTCACTCACTCACTCACTCACACATAAATACACAAACACAATACACACACACACACACACAATACCCAAACAGCACTGTGAAAATAACTGAAATAAGGATGAATGCCAATGCTCTGCGTACACTGATGTACTGTACATGAATACTAAAAAGCTAGGTGCCTCAGTAAAAGACCCTGATCAACAGTCAAGAACAGAATTTACAAGGTTCCATAGCGGATATTAAGGCTAATGAAGGCTACAGTTGCCTTCAACATGGCAAGAAGTTGCCTGTGCTCTCAAAAGGTTACCTCACTCACTGATGCATGTTGCAACCAAAGGCTGACTTCAGAGTGAGCAGGCAGAACAAATGGAAAACTGCTGAACTCCCATGTAGCCTCAATTTTATTACAATTATTACCCAATAACTAATCTACACTGACACTTTTACATAATAAAACAAGCCATCTCACTGAACTGGCCATTTCATAGCTCACTCATACTAACCCTAATTCAGCACTGAAAGTTTACTCAATTGCAAAAATTATGCAGTTACTGTACACAGGTGAGCCGTACAACTGTACAATTTTAGTCCATTATCGACTCCCAGAAGCCTTTGGGGCTTCAAAGCATCGCTCACATCCAACCCCCAAGTGCTGTATCCAACACTGCCGTATGCTCATCCATTTATTTTAACAATTATGTAATATGACAGGTCTTTTTATGTACATGCATGTACAGCCACACATTTTTCTCAGGGTAGAGAGTTGTGTAAATTCACTGTCATAAAACTTGAACCATTTACAGCTCAGACAAAGAGAAGCAGACACACTACAACAAATTTGAGGTTTAGTTAAATTTCATGCAAAATTAAAAGGAAAATGCGGTGCTGGGACCCCTTATAAGCCAGAAGGTAAGATAGGACAGAAACACAGAAGCAACAGAGAGTAAACATATCACATGGGTATATTGGAATGTCTTGTTAACACATCAACTATCATAATGCCTAGAATCACTTGCAAGCCAGGTCTTTATATTAGTGTCTAACATGGCTCTGTGTTCAATATCTTGGACCACTGAAGATATCTAAGGCCACAAATATATCCATACTGACGCCAATGATATGATGGAAGACCTGTGAAAACAAGGTGTTGCCGGAAGGGTTTGGTGGCAGTTGGCCTAGAGTCCAAAGTCTGCAGGTATTTGATTAAGATATGCATGCGAACAGGGCTTGTGGTTGAACAAATCATTTCAACGTGGAGGAGTTTTACAATGGATTTCATTTTTGAACATATTATCCTCAATAAGGTTCTGAGATGTGAATTTTCTTCACTGACGATACACAAAAAATATTTTAGGGGGCCTCTATCCCTAACTGGGTTGATGTTTTGGGTTGATATTTTACAACTGAACAATGCCTACTATCTACTTCCTTAACACTTAATTAATGTCCCCTTATTTGCAATTGACTGTGGGCATAGAAGCTACTCAATTTTAGAACTATCTGATCCAATTTCTATTTTGAATGGAGAATTTTGTGGCAGTTCAATTTAGGCTCATGAATTAAAATACCTGAGAACCACTACTTCAGAATCTGAAGACTCTCTTACGACTATAATAGCTGCTATAAGAGTTATAACATACTGTTTGCAACTAAGTGATGACAAATATACGTCCATGTTTGCATGAAAAAGACAGGACAGTCTGCATTTTTATACTCATATTTACTGCTGAAATATAAAGAAAAGATTATTTCTTCGGCAAGATTAAGCCTTTTGAACACCTTTCCTCAAGTTTCATCAAGGCAAATTTAGCTCAACTGGAAACATTTAATGAATTCATGTAAAGATTCATAACTTCTATTAAACTACTGTGCAAGTTCATTAAATATCTGATCAAGAACATCGTAAGCAATCTTAGCTTTGGACCAAAGGAGAGATTAACTTGTGTATACAAGCTGTTATCACGTAACTTCAAAGATTTTTGGTTTGGCTCGGCTTCATGAAACCACGTGGAAAGACTAAAAGTGATTAACTGTCGGCAGCCTACAGCAACAGGATAACATATGCGCATCACAAGGACTGTTATCTTCAACAGGTGGAACACTGACATTCTCTGGTAGCTACATTGTGCAACCACTGGACTCTAAACCACAGCACTGTATGACATCATGTACAGTATAAAGCAGATTACAAGCATAATGTACTCATCCACGCCTGAGATACATATTTGTTTATTGCTGCAGACAGATAACCAAACCCGAAAAGCTGTAAAGAATAGGCTGTATCTCAAACTCTGGAACACCACCATCACAGGCCCATGTGTGCAAAAACTAAACTTTTTTTCCAGTGGAGCGATCTGATGTGCTCACCCATCACTAAACATTTGTTGTAAAATAACTAAAATACAATTTAGACATTTCTCTGCTGATATTAGGTTTTCATAAAAAATCTAATAAAAAGCCTAATAAAATTAATGTCATATACTACGTGCTGCTTGCATTAATCTGGTCCAACTTCACACTATAACACATTGCTAACACAAATATAAAAAGGGGTACCACCTGCATGCTGATGTCATTTACTGAATAACCAGAAAACACCAAAGGATTAGAAAGTAATCATAACAGCAACAGAAGATGTTCTAATGAAGCCACAATCATAACTGAAATTGATTTCTAAAAGATTCACAGCTGTATTGCAGTCATGCTTGCGCAGTTGAAGAATTCAATCACGGATCCAACACCTGTGAGCTGAATACCATATAATGCATCTAGTTAGCTAGTTAGCTACAACCCACTGATTACTAGGACAAGTTTACTCTCACAGTCTATAGCAGCGACACCTGTTCAGGAAGCAAGGGAAGCTGAGCCTCCTCTAAAAATAAATTTAAATATATTCCAGTCCAAGTCATATCAGTTCAAGTTTGTGGAATGAAATATAGTTTCTTTATGAAAAGCTGATGATAACAAAATGATTGAATCTTGTATAAGCTGACATGTTGCATTTTTTTTGTTTGTTAAACAAGCCCTGGACTTGCAGATGGCTGTCAGTCATTGTCTAGAATGGCACCACCCCAGCTAGCATGCTAGTTAGCTCCCTGCCAATCTGATGGAGAATTTTGCAGGCTTGTCATTTTAACTGGGCAGTCCAGATTGAGGAATAACAGAATAATGGAGATAAAAAGCTTTTCTCATCCAAAAACCAGAATGCCTCCAAGCACTAAACAATCCCAACCCCACTTAATTTCCAGCATGAGGCAGGAGAAGAGACAGGAGAATGCTATGATGAGAGTATTGCCAGTGGCACAATCCTTGATTGTTACACTAATTATTTATTTTTTTCTCTCTCCTTTTTGTTATTTAAATCAAGATTTATTATCTTGATTTATATCTTCTCGTAACCAAATTTTTAAGAGAAATCTTGTAGCACCAGTAATTTCAAATCAATTTAAATTCTAAAAGGGCATTCATGTCTCTTGAGGGAGTTTAATTTGGCTGATGATATTATTTTAAATATTTTTTGTGGTGGTAAACCTTCCCCCAGTATGTCAGTTGTGACATTTCAATCACATCTTCCACATCCAAGATCACACCTTAATTTGTGCCTGAAGCCATCTGAATGATGGCTCCTATGTTAATCATTTCACACTTTAACAGAGCATAACATATAATATACATTTGTGTTCTTAATTGCAACCCCTGCAGAACGATGTGGTGAATAGCACAATTACAGCACAATGAACACTCGCTGAGGACAGAAACCAAAGAAATAACACTTGTAATTTTGTCATTGTACACTACTACTATTACAACCACCTCCACTACTACTACTGCTACTAAGCTTGCAAGGAAATAAAATGTCCTGTTCAGCTGCACAAAAAAAAGGGGGGGGGGGGGGTTACCCCGAATATGCTCTCCTGCCACCCTGCACAGATGTTCACATACAAAACACCAGCACATGGGAAATCAATCATTTTTTACACCAAGAATAGTACTTTAATAATAAAGCTCTATGTAAACAACAGAAGACATCAAAGATCTAGAGACTGGTCACAGAACATCCATCACACAACAGCAAGAAGCATCATGTCGGCTGAAGGAAAATGACCAAGGCTTTTTAAAGGTATGTTTCCTCTTCCGCTTTAGAGTACTGAATGCACTGAAATGAATTTTAGCTCAACTGCATTTAACTTGCACATTTGATAGCCTATACTGCTCAGTGACATTACACATAAATGGTACACATGGTACGTGATTTTAGAAATGAAATATTAATCCGCACATAACCTAATCCATGCCTGCAATAAACATTGGACTATTTATAGAATTTGCCTCCTCAAATATCAGAAGCATGTGTTTTAAAAATACCACATTCAAACACTTCATTTTTAACTGGCTGTAGAACTGGTAATACTGCAAATTGACTGCTCGGACCCACATAGTTCTGTCTTTATTCCACTAAAATGACAATTCAAGCAGGTCATGTGCATTTCACTGCCGATGTGTCGTTTAGAAAAATAATGAAAGCTGGCAATGATTGAGCAAGATACAATCTGGAAACTTGTGCCTGATAATTTATTGAAATGCATTCAACTCTCACCTCTCAGTATGAAGTATCAACTCTCCTATGAGGAAATGTCAACAATGTCAACCATACATTTCTCCCTGCCAGGCTTGCCACCTTCATTTCCTCTCCACAATTCTCTCATCACTGGTAAAACATCTGTTCTTGCCAGATTTGTAATGACAACCAAATATTGCACCAGTCGTGGCCATGTCTGAAATGGCTTGCTATGGGTCATCTGAATCAGCATTTGGTGAAGCGGATAGGTAGAAAATGTCGCTCCATGCTCATGAGCCTGTATTCGCTCCCCCGCTCCACTTTCTTCTCCCAAAATCTGCCCCAAAATCATTCACCACTCAGAAAAAAGGTGTCGTTCAAAATTCTCTCCATTTCTTTTTATTCTTTTTTGAGTTACAGCATCATTTAACCCAGGCACTAATCACAAAAAATATTTTGTAATTTTGTATCTTATATTTTATATTTTTGAAGTAGAGTAATAAAAAACGATTTGTATAATAGTAACATTTCTTCAATGAACACAAGTCAAAACTCACCATTAGGCTACATAATTTGAAAATTGGCCTAATAAGGAAATGAAAAGAGCCTTAGCATTACAGCAGCTCTTTTGAGGAACACAATTTCCTTTAGGGTAGTAAAAATGAATTTATTTGAAAATAAATGAAAAAAGGAACCACAAGCAGCCTAGACTATGCGCAGTATATAGACATTGAGCGCTTTCACGGAGAAGAGCCAATCTATCGCATAGGTTATTTAATGGGTGTGCTTCTTAAATTTTACAGAAAATGGTGCGTTATACACCCATAACATGATGGAAAACAATTACTTTAGTTTTTACAGTGTACACAATATAGCTATATGTAAGTGAAAAGATTGTCTTGACATTTCTGGGCACAGCGCTATTTTCTGTGTGGGGAGAAGTGGGTGTGGCTACAGAGCATCTGGTTTGGGATCAGATTTCAGTGTTTGTAGCTGCCTACAGGGCTCATTCAAGAACTAAAGGCAACTTTGGAATTGCTTTTCCTATGTGGCATCAGTTGAACTTTGCCAAGGGGATGAAAAGCAATGTGGAGTTGACTTATTTTCTGTCAGGCCTGTAAGTGACTCTTCCTCCAGTATGAAGCAATAAAGACTTTCGCAAGGAGTGAAATTTTCTAAATAAAAGAACAAATGATAAAACCACTATTACATTCAACATAATGGAATTAAGCAAGCTATAATCGAATCTCAATTCTAACTGTCAATTGCTACATTAAGTGGGACATCCTGGGTGAGTTTGCAGGGTTGAAGACAAATGATACTTTTTTTGACTGTAAACACAGGACCACAGCAAGCCTAAAAAATCTTGTAAAGTATGCCTTTAAGCACAAAAGTAAGCTGAACTGAACACCATCAACCTAGATTTTCTTTCTTTAGTGGCTAGCTTGCTTGAGTAACATCATCATCTCTCAAAGAATGGGACTGGACTGTTTTCAGTAGGAACCTGTGACTGCCGTTGTCTGACACCCACCCATAGACTATGAGCTCCCACACCACTGTAGTCCACAGCAAAGCAGGAACCATGAGCATGCACTGTAGTTTGAGGCTATATGTCTACACTCACTGCAGGTACAGAGTTGGCTGAAAGTACATTTTAATCAGAAGGACAGCTATTCATCCACAAATAAATAAATAAAAAACCCAGGATGGAATTCCCCTTTAAATATGACTCTTTAGTAGGTGTGGGTGGAAGGATTTTCTTAGCTTCAGTTCTCATCCCTCAGTAATTCTACCACTTCCATGTTGAGCAAGTGCAGCACTGAGAGAGAAGTGTTGCTAACACAGGCATGTGTGGCTGGAATGCTTACCGTCAGCAGCCACACCACCCTATAGCATTCTCCTGTCATGTGGCCAAGTGGGGCTAGGCCTGGTTAGATGGGAGGCGTTCTCAGATGGCCCAGCTGATTGTAGGCCAACAAGGGGCAGCCTTCCCCTTGGATCAAGTATTAATACTCATGCCCCAGTGCAACGGTTGGCACACCGACAAGAAACCACATTTAGGATGAAATGCTAAAGTGTTGTCTAAGAACAAATTGTACGGTAATCAACATTATTTTACCAAACAAGCATATCTTGTCTAAGGCTTTCACATTTAGCTACCATTGCAACTATTGCTTACTAGTGTACGGCTAACAAAATTGCCAACATTGATTTTATATTACTTCGTACATATTGCTTCATTAATATTACAGTATTTATTTTGTTACATAAAAATTTCTCCGTAATGCAATAATGACCTAATTTGTTCAGTCTGAACAATCTTTTCCTGAGCATACTGAAGGCAAAGGGGCTAGTCTTATTTGAAATGCTTGGACCTCTGTTGTCAATGGCCAGCTGTGTCATGAAAGAGTAATGCTAAATAAAAGCTTCCTGTGGGAGGACATTTGAAAAGCCAAGATAGCCAGGTTTTGTAGGGATGTTAATCATTATCTGTATTTTCAGATTAACAACAAACTGGAAATAGGCCTACTAAAGGTTTAAAGAATAATGCACATTAGAATTAAAAAAAAAAAAAGTTATCCACAGAACAAAAGTCCTTCTAAATAATGAATATCAAGTATTAAATAATTTCTCAATTTAAGGATCTGCTAGACAAATGTTACAATGAAAAGTCATGCACAATGCGAATGAAATTGGACATAGAGTACTCATAAGCCTATGCATTACAAAAGGCTTTCAGAAATTCAATAAGCATATCTTTAATTGCCTAATCATAAAGGTTACAACTTTGCATTGTAGATAATCACACTGCTTGATAATATGCGTTGGGAATTAATGGACACACCACAATGTGCCTGTGAAACACTGGTTCCTATTGCACCTGTGTTCTCATGCTCCATTTAGCACTCACACTTTAGGCATAATAATCATGACTGATTACAGTCCAGTGGCATCTAAAATTACATTAATACAATACACAGAATCCTTCTGTTCACAAGAGAACATGCATTTAAAATCTGAGAAAAACTAAAAGAAAAATTAATGTCCTATAAATAAATAAACTTAAAAAAATATAGCACTTTACTGTAGTTTGTAACAGACTAGATTTCATATACTGGTTGATTAAATGAACAAAGTTCTACTGTTGAGAGTCCTGATATGCAAATTGGGAACTTCACATTAATGGGGAGGTTCTATGTTATCCACATTAATATGGTTAATATGGCATGAGCAGCTTGGATGCAAGAAGGTGACCACTGTACGTCACCATTTTGACGTGTCAGGATGGGGAAGCATTTCTGCCTAGCCCATGCTCATGTTCAAGACACCACAGAACATGTTAAAAGTCAGTCTGTCAGCTTTTCTACATATTGACAAGTTCACAGTCTGGATTTGGACAGGGACAAAATAAATGATGCACTGGACAAAAAGGTCAAGGTGAATGAAATATGCAAATAATTGCACTGCAGAGATTATAAAGTACACCTGGGGGGGGGGGGGGGGTATTTCATGAAGCAGGATTACTGAGGTTGCTGGATAACTATGCTGAGTAAAACCCAGAACAGCCATTTTTACTTCACTCCATGTTACCGATTTGGGAGAGTTCCAGGTTTTACTCAGTGCAGTTATCCAGTAATCCTGCTTCGTGAAACAGGGCCCGGCTGACCACAGAGACAAATTTCATAACCGATACAATTTTAGCTCGCTGAAAGTGTGCTGGTGATAGGTCAAGATGATAGGGGCTGAAAACTGAAATCTAATGCCCAACACCAGGAATGCTGAATGCTTTCTTGGCGGCGGCGGTGGTGTTGGTGGGGGGATACGTTGTGTTAACTTATCGCATTGGCTCTGGGCCTCAATGTTGAGGAATGCTGATTACCACATGCTTTTTTCTGTTCAATGGCTCAAGGCCAACTATTGACATTTGCCAAAGATGCAAGGGAGGTCCTGCAGATCATCCGCTTATGCCCCACAATTTACTGCCCGGCCTTCAAGGGTCTCTTTTTCTGCTTGCACTCTGCCTGTAAGCCTAAGCTTAAAAGCACCAGAGAAATTTGCGCAGATATCAACACAAGTAAATATTTCACAATCATTAAACTGAGTCAGGGTGCACAGAGAACTTCACCATGAACTTATTGTGCAAGGCATTTACTGTGCTGAACATAAGTGACAAACCGTTTCAATTTCTGTTTCTACACTACACTACAGGCACCGTCTTTCTACTAGCTGAATTCCTGTAAGAAAACCATTTTCTGGACTTTCTGTGTTCTGAACTTAATCTTTACTTGCCCAAATAATTTATTTATTGCATTCTTATTCTGTGGCTAAAATAATACAAATGTTGATGACACTGAGTATCTGAACATATTTCTAATAGCACGTGTGTTGTTACTGAATTAATATACACAGGGTCTGAAACTGTGAAAAGTTATCAAATGGATTTAATTAAAATGGTAAGATGTCATAAGGGAAAGTGCAATTCAATCAACAACAAAAAAGGTGACTTTGCCCTAGAATGGTTGGCAATAATTGAGCTCATAGGCCAACATATTGTAATAGGGATCAGGGTTTCCCCCAGAAAAGTAGGCCCGGTGGCAAGTATCTTTTGACAGGGCCTGGCGCGGGCCGGCGGCCAAGTGTCTTTTTTGACGGGGGCCCGGCGTGGGCCAGTGACAGACTGATGGCAGCATTAAGGTAGGGCCCTATAGTTTCTGTGAGAACAGAAAATTAAATTAAATTAAAATAAATAATATAGTCTATTTTTGCACTCTACACAAAACTTGAAAAAGTCCTAACTGGCTGCTGATTCTTACAGCCTTGGAATGCTGGGCACATTTCAACAACAACAAAATAAATTAAATTAAAATAAATAATATAAAGGTTTTTGCACTCTACAAAAAACTTGTATTCAAGTCCTGATTGGTTACTGAATCTTACAACAAGCCTCGGAATGCTGGGCACATTTAAACATTTAAAAAACTGTCTAAGGTTTTTTGGATTTTACAGTAGGCTACCTTTCCTCCTTGATATTATCCCTAAATGGCACCAAGGAAGTATCTGTGTTACTGACTGTTTGGCTAGCTAGCTAAGTTAGCTACATGACCACGTTGTTATAAAACTTTTTCCCGACCGTGAAAACTGCCTGACTTGTTTACATTTTGGATAGATGAGGCTCCTGAGTAAATCTATCGTTGTTTCCGTCGCAACACTTTAGACACGAGCAATATTGAAAAAATTCTGAAATTTCTTCTTACCGTGAAGAGTGACTGACCCTCAACCGTAGTGTTTTTTCCCCAAAGATGGTATTTCTAGATATAGCCTAATTTTTCCGCTGTGTTAACACATTGCTACGGTTGCCGGTCAGGCACTCTTCACCGTAAGAAGAAATGTTATGATTTTTCCGATATTACTTGTGTCGAAAGTGCTGGGACAGAAACAACGATGGATTTACTCAAGTGTCCAAAATGTAAACAAGTCAGGCAGTTTGATGACATCAATGTCATCAAGCTAACGTTATTAATAAACAAGTTAAGTCGTTATTTCGTTGGCGATTAATAAGTCATGTAATGTTACAATATATTGAACGTCACATTCATGCTTCTGGTTTAACGTTACCTACACACTGCTTAAGTTAATATTTAAAAAATGCACTTACCGACGAGATGAAGTGATAACGCAGTTTGTAGCGAGGTTAGTTAGCCTACTAAATAAGAAATGGTGGCTTGCTAGGTAACGTTAGCTTGTGATAGTTGGAAGCGTCAAGTGTTGAATGCAGAGACTGTAAAAATGTTGAATGTCACTCTACGCACAATGAGGGTAAAGGACACTGATCTCAGACCTGCTGTTTTCCTACTGCGTTCACGTTTTAACCAACAGATGCTGGTGAGCTTTTCAACCGAGCCGCCCCACTGTCACTGTAGTTTAAAAAACATCTTAAAAATACATTAAAAATATATATATATATTTCCCCGATGCTTAGGCCTGTCGGGGGGTTAACTTAGGCCCAGCGGGCCGCCGGGCTTGCAAAACACTGGCAGAAACCCTGGGGATGGTTAAAATATTAAAATATTCAAGAATAAATGCTTGCTCGTCAGCATTTATACTACTATATGTGACCTTGTACATCAAACAAGATACTTGTAGGCTACTAGCAATTTAATTTAGCTAAGCTTTAATTTAACCTTTGAGAGATAGCTAATTTACTGATGTTAAATAAACGTCAGTAGAATTTAGCTTGCTAGCTTGCTCTAGCCTTTTGATAATTTTGGAGCAAGGCGACTGGCTAACGTAGCTAAAACAACTGCAGTCACTTTGAATTTAATGTTGTTATCAATGCATGTGCTAACTGATGAGCTAACTGACCTGTTGCCTAAATGCACTTTCTTTTCAGATGTAGCTGCTCACTACACCGCTGCCTAAAGACTAGGAAAAAAAGGCAAAGCCTGTCAGGGAAAGTACATCACAACAAACCGTATTTCATTAAAGATTAGCATAAATTAATACAAAAAATAACAAACCTGAAGAAATAAGGCAAACATATTGTTCCTGCTTTCATGCATTGGGTGCAGCCAACATTTGTTCTTCTGTGTTCTTTTAGTAATTTACTCATTCGCATGATGTGCAAATGCACGGAATCACAATGCCACACTCAAGCTCCTCGTGCATTTATCCAATCAGCCTCATTAAAAGGCAGATAAAGCGGATAGCCCTTCTTCAATTAATGAGAAATGTTTCTGAGCAGACAGCCTCACCCTCCAGGACCAGTAATTCATACAGTGGCATGTGTGTGTGTGTACTGGACTCCTTGTCTGCCTTTTGGCCTGCGACCCAGGACACACTCTTTGTTTTGTTGAGTCCTAGCCAGCTGGTCTTCGCCAGCTCCTCCTGGCATGGGCTCTCCCACGCTGCACTGTCAAAGCGTCTGTGAACTCCAGTGTTTTTCTTGGCATATGGCGTACCTGGACTGCCGACGCTCTCTTCAGACCCAACAAAGAAAGGATTTCTTCCTGTAGATAAAACCCGATGCTGCACAGGGTCCCTGTGACGAATGCAACTCTTTTATTTTGACATGCGATTCACAAATGAAAATCACACCGGACAGTTACTGCAGGGGTTAACACTGAAATATCATTTTTTGTTATATTTCAGTGACTTTATCTGAAAATTAATACATTCATAAATTCAGTAATAGGAAGTATATGAGATTGGGAGTAACATACGTTATATCATTATGTTACATCCCAATATAAATTTCAGTTTTCAAACAGCAAAAACTTATTTTAGATAAATATCAAGCATGTGAATTCCATAACAATCACTTGAAGCATTACACGAATCCCTCCTAAATATTACAGTTACTTTATATCACATTTCAAAGCAACGTGCCCCTTCGACAGCCTTATTTTCTACGGACTACAGTCTTAGAGGTTGAAGTTTAAATATTATGCTAAATAAAGTATACTTTCTTGACTAAAACTAGGTTAGTGACTGCATAAGTTCACTGTACACTTTATGTATTTATGTGTGAAGATTGGATATCTGGTCATGTGTCACAATTAAAGTCAGGAATAGTTTTGACTCCTAGTTTCCCATTGCGGACAAAGTACTCTGGCATGTTTGGGTGCAAGCTGTGTTGAATATATTTCTTAAAATGCCATTATGGAGATATTAAGTAGAAGGTTACTATCTAAAGATATTTCATTTTTAACGTTCTGCTATAGTGTCAATACTCTGACTATATGCATTTGAAAATGAAAACTATAAAAAAATAGTAGGTGTACAAGGTTTTGTGAAATGAAATAAATCCAAAATTTGGAAGCACCCATGATAAATATGGGCCTTTCAAGTTTTATTTTCTCAGATTTTCGAAATGAAAAACAAGTCATTCATTTGACACAGCTGTCCATTATCCAGTCGGAGGTACAAAGGCATCCAAAGTTAATTACTTAGGTCTCCAAACATCTGTCCTCAGAAGGATTACAAAGGATGAGATGCAAATGTGTAATTAATGCAGAAAGGGACAGTCAAGCTGGGTACACTGGGTTGCATTGTCACTCGGGGAAAACAGAGACACCATTGTTGCATGGGAGCACATTACATTAACTGTCACAGAATGATCCTGGCACTGAGGAGCAGGGGACTGCGTTTTATATTAGACCACAACTCACACTGAAGCCTTCACTATTCAAATGCTGTAAAATACGGTAGCTGTTTTATTATTAACCATCAGTAAATATTTCAGAAGGGGATGAAGCTTAGAGCACAAACCGAAATGAAGGCTTAAAATCATATGCTATATGCATTTAATACATTACTATAATTTATTTGCTTAGCAGACCTCTTGTATTTACATCAAAACTACATAGCCTACATTTCAAATATAACATACTCCATTGACCTGCCGAGTGGTTAGCACATTTTGTCTGAAATGAAACCACCGATAGTACAGTCCCATTTGTTAATGCACAACAGTGTTGGAAAGCACTGTCATGATATTGCTAGATCAAGAAAAGTGCAGTGAACAATTTCAAGTATATAAATAATAAAATTAATTTAGAGCTGTATTTGGCAATATTTCAAAAATTTGTGAACTGTTTACAGGGGAGTCTGACGTACTTCCTGACTGTTAACATATATTGATTCTGAAATGCGTACAAGGCCTCACTGAAATGTTTTATTTATTTTTCAAAGCACACAGAAACTAGAAGGCATTGAAGCATCATGGTTCATACGAGTCCTAACAAAATACCTATGCCTAGTGTACCCAACAACAAATGCCAGTAATTTTGCCAAAAGTCAACAGTTCAATAGGAATTAACATTATTTTTGATTTAGTTAATGGCATAGCTACAGTTGCTACCAAACATTATGGTATTTCAGTAGACAACCACACTAAATGCAACAGTTCAAATAGCCCCTTGCACTTTCACAGTTTTCACCAGTGTTTTCATACTTTTAAAATACCTAACCAATAAAAATAATAAATTTTTTCCAATCCAATACAAGTTCACAATAAAATCTCAAAACATTCCAACTTAATTTATGCAGGGCGTTCCTTGAGTAACAATAATGCTAATAAAATCAAATTAACAGAAACCACAATTGTAGTTGCAGAAATATGTTACAATTAACACCACAACACCCAGCCAAGATGCATTTATTATCTTTCAGTCAATAATATTAAATATATGTGCAAAAAAACATAACATAAAAAAACGTAATTCTTCATCAACTAATAACAAAATTTCTGTAACACAGATGGTACATACTAATTTTCAGCTCAATGTGCATTAGAGAAAACATAGGCTACCCCTCAAAATCTCCATTAACATGTCTGTGACACAATTACCATAGTATGATGCAAGATACACAAATAGTGCCACCCCTTGAATCTGCACATACACTGCTGCAGTCATGAGCTAGGCTCCCGGACCACTTCACTTCACTTCACTTCACCAATGCCTTCACTGAATCTACTGCAATTTACCACAATAACCCCAATTACTGCTTTTATCATGTTACCCAAAGTCTGATTACATCAAACAAATGGTTTCCAGTTTCTAAACATGGACAGGCATAAAAGGACTTTTAGGAAACTTGATGGAATTGCCTGCTCTCTCTGTTTTCCAGAATTCTCCAAGTTGTCAGGTGACAACCCAGCCAACTGTGTGTACTTTATACATATTGTCCACTCACTGTTCTCTCAAAACCATGGAACAGGGATTAAAAAGTCCAATATCGCAGACAGAAGCGCTGAGACTGATTTACTTCTTTATAAATTTCAAACGCTTTCATATCTATCTTATAGGGTGGTCGCCAGAACTGCACACATCACTATCAGTCTCAATGTGGTCTGATTGTGCACCACTGATAAAATGTTCTTTGATTTATTCTTAATATATGTTTTTTTTTCATACCTCAGGATCCTGTTATCCTTCTATTTCTGGTAGAGCGCAACACTTAGTTCCTTATAGGCTTTATCCATTACGGTCTCAAGTCCTTATCAGATTGAACATTTAACTAATTTTGCTCCTTCCATAAAATAATTGGGTCTTAAATTTTACAGAGCTTACCATTTAGCTTCATTCAATCATTTGCCAGGTATGAGCTTACTTCTGGATTCTGATTTGTCTTTACTAGTCAAAGAAAGCAGGAACTGGTAAGCCAATGTAAAGGTCCCTTAGTGAGTAGTTTTTGTTCCAATGACTCCATCCATCCCTCCAATATCTATACCTACTTATTCCTGTTCAGGGTCACAGGGGTTCTGGAGCCTGTCCCAGCGTGCTTTGGGTGAGAGGCAGGAATACATTCTGGACAGGTCGTCAATCTATCGCAGGGCTGTTCTAATGACTATTTTACCCTATTTATAATTTGTGGAATATCCACAATATGTACTGTGATGCAGCCACAGGTCACACGGTGAACAGAATAAAATGACCTCAAAGATAATTCACTTAACACTTTTTTATTTATCCAGGAGCATAAGGCCAAGAGGAATCCTTCATAAAACAAGAAAAGACAAAATGGGCAGCCAAATACCTTCACAGGCCAAGGCAGGACAAAAATCCACACCAAACAAAACCTTATAAACCCGCAGCAGCCGTGCAGAAGCCTTCCTTTAAGCCTGGCAGTAAGGACTTTCATTACACCGAATGAGCAGCTGCCGTGGAATAGATTATGGCCAGCTTGCTAATGTTAGTCTACTTTTCATGGTCATGGATCATAATAGAGTTGATGTGGTTGCTCACCAATAAGACAGAAGATGTTAGGGAATGATACCTCTGGCTATGGAGTTGGATCATTTGTCCACTCTGTAACCGCATAAGGACAGCTCTCCAGCCCTTTTCGGTTTATTTTGCCAAAATACTGTACCTGTACTTTACTTTAGTGTAACCCAGTTGGGAAAAAGGGTTTGGTTTAATAAAAAGTTATTAATTTGGTTCAGATATACGATGTTAAATTTGCAATGTTAAACTGTCGAAATGTTTTTTGAAATATGTCTTTTTCATTATTTTGACATACTTATTATAAGTCTTTTATTTTGACACACCTTTTGTAAACGAATGGCCAATCCGTAGTAAGGGTCAGGGGTGATGATACAGAAGGGATGGCACATGCGATGGGGAGAGAAGAAAGGAAAGTTCGTGGATTGTAACAAAAGGAAAGTTTAAAAAACGTAACACGTCTTCTGTGAGTAATGTCTTATAATTTACAAGGTTAACGACATATTAATCTAAGGTGTAAGTCATAGGAGTGAGACTGGTTAATGTAACGTAAACTTCGGCAAGAACTTACTGCTGTTCATTTGTCGGTTCCACTGTTAGTATAACAAGCTAGCTAACTAAGCTAACTTGAATGTGTATCTTAGTACGGATAATTAGCGACGTTAGCTAAATCAGCAAACATCAGCTAAGCCCCGGAAAAGAAAACGCACAGTGAACAGATTAACCAGATAGCGGTTTCAGCTACCGGCAACGCTCAGACTTCCTCTGGCTACGCTGGAGACTCGCGCTGGAACGGGCCAAGGATCGTCTTCCTCTTCGCTGCCATTCTCCTGAACTGTGAGTCAGTGCATTTTTTGTCTTTGTCTCGCAAGAGTGTAACTGACGCTTTTTGGATATTTTCAAATCAGGCCTGCAACGGGGGGTTTTGAGTACTCTTTTTTTTTATGTTGTAGCGTGCCGGTTGTAGGTAACATGTAATTGAGCTCGTAAGTGAATACTTGTTATTGTGATTGGATTTGATAACTCGAGTGTTAAAGTCATTTGGACTAAAGAAAGGGTGTTGAATGTGAATTAATTTGTGTTGAGCTACAGATATAACATGCCTTTAAGTGCACTATTCACAAACAAGTGTTTGTGATACATAATACTGTATTGAGACATTTTATTTTATTTGAACAATAAGTAAATATTTCAATTACTTGTCTTCTTGTTTGTCTAATTACTAAGTTAATTATTCATAAGTTAAAGGTTAAAGGGTACTCAGTTCATGGAAATAAGCCTACTAGGAAACTCAAACTAATATAAAAGTGAGTGACATTAGGGTAAACGATCCTAGGGCCCTGCCCTCAACAGCTATGGGGGTTAATGGGGCTATATTAGGAAACAGTGATTCAATAAAATATTCTGACATTATAATAAAATAGCAATAATAGCTAGTAGGGATGCACTGCTATTTCGGCCAATGATCAGTATCAGCCAATAAAACTAACAATTTGCACAATCGACCATCGATGGTCAGCTCTGATAATGTCCTGTCAATTAAAAGGAAAAAAGTTTATTGTTTAGGCATACTTGTAATCCAGGAGTTGGTTTTCATTTGCCTGTCAAATACAAAATAATTGCTCTTAGTTTTCCATATTCAGTGCTTCCCCTATTGTACAGGCTTGGTGGGCTTCCAGGTGAACAAAATCCTTTTTTTTTTTTATTCTAAAAATAACACCAAATATTTATTCACTTGAAAATCAACTATCATTTGCCTGTGGGAGCCTCTGTGGGGCGCTGTTCTGAAACATGAGTCAACTTCTGTGTTGTTACCTGGGAGACTTGACATGATGAGAACACCACTGCAGTCAATCCCTTTCTGTTACTGCCGAGCAACAGCACAAGCATATGCGGGTACTGTTAGCGTGGAGTGGAGTGGGTCGGTGACCTGCTTGCTTTCTTTACCTTATCAAAGTGGGATGCAGCATTAGGTGACCCAAAATAAAATGAATCCTTTTAATGGTTAAGCCAGATTAACGTGAATGTGTAATGAAGAATAATTGATGAATCTCTGCGACCAATCAAAATAAAAATGTCAGCCTGCTTTATATAGGTGTTTATGATTATTCTTATTTAATTCGATTGGCAGTGTCTGCTTCTGCCGTACCAAGTGAACAACCAACATGGTTAGCTTCCTAATGGCTCAAAGATGTGGATTTGCAAGAATAAACACAGTGTCAACAGTGTACTCTAAATGATGGCATTAAATAATTTAGATAAGTTATTATTCTGGCTTAAATTTAAACAAAACATCTAGCTATAACCTTCAGATATTCAACAATGAGTGAACCTAGGCATAAGTATTAAAGGGTAGAATATTGACCATAGCCTGGATGAATTAAGACAATGAAAAGCTTTACAAATCAAGCAACTGCTTTCAAGCAAAAGCTACTCAAGGGAAATTGTTACCTCAAAAAAGAAAGTTTTAAATTAGATGAAGTATGCATTATGAAAACACAGGCGATTCAACACGTCCTTCCTGCAAGGATAGAAAGAATACACAAAGGCATGTCCGAAGTGATATAAAAGTTTACGGTGAACTGACTGCCAAGGATTCTTTTCCCTCACTACAAGCTTTGTTAGTCACCACCTGATGCTTTACTGCTGAAATAAAGATCATCTGATTTGACCAAGAGTCATTACTAGAAAGTGGTGCAAAGAATATGTCACATTTAAATATAACTATCCACATAATCTAAAGGTCCAGGAAACTGAAATCTGTGAATTCTTTGCTTATTTGTTGTTTTAATACTTTTTGGCATTCACAAACGACCGATAAAGATTTAAAAATGGTTATTGCAAAAAGATAAAAATAAATTAAAAATGTATAACAATTAGTGCCAAAATTTGCTTTCTTTCCCCTTTGGCCAAATTCCAGGTTTTCAGTGGGCGGGGTTAACTGTGAAAAGTCCAGTGAAACCTTTCGTACATGTAATATGTAAATGACGGTCTTGCCACTTTTCTGTGGGTAAGGCAAGCTAAGTTGAAAATGCCTAAGCATTGTCCCTTCTCTGGATGCTCAGAAAGCAATATGCTTTTTTCTTTTCACAAAAAAGAAGGGACCTACCAGAAAATGGGTTTTATTTTCGGGGCCCACAGGCACTGAAATATTACGATAACCCATACAGTTAGTATTTGCAGTGATCATTTGCTAGTGTACAATAACTCAGTGTTACAACGTTATTACACATTGAATGATCTTCAGGTTTAACTATACAATGATAAAGCCTAGGTTATATTGCTTTCTTTCGTTTTGTCTGGTAGTGTAAGGTTACTGTTCTAACCGAGCTAGCAATGAGGAATGGTTTATATATGACGTGGCTTACAGATATGAATGTTAATGAGCACAGGATACACGCCCACCCTGTCCTTGTCTGCTGAACAGGTCATAATAATCTAACAGTGTTTATTAAAATCGAATGGTCATAACTGGGTTAAACACCTGAATCAATCTATTGTCACTTCTGGGGAATGTAACCACAATTTCAATCCAGTTGCCTGGACAATGAACTAAAAAAATGTGTTTAATTACTAATACTACTGTTTTCAGTCTTTTTTCTTGAATATTACGAAGAAAATCCTTTAAAACTGCACTCAACCATAAGAAAAAAAGAGTGAACACATTCACAGTGCAATGTAGCAAAGGCTATGGACGCAATATCACCAAAGACATGATGTGTCTCTTCTTAGTTGATTCTTAGTGTAACCTTATGGAGTATAGAATAACAGGAACTCAACTCACACATCTAGACTGAATCTATCATTTCAGTACCAATCACTAAAATATTATTCATATCCTGACGCACATTTAAGCTATATTATTGCATTAAATGTATATGCTTTATATGCAATTAGGCTATTAAATATTGTTCTACGACAAACCCGTTTTGATAACTGATAGCCCTATATTTAAACAGCCATGCAGAAATCTGCTCCACACTTCCCTTTCTTTGCACATTTTTTTTTGTCATTCAAGCAATCAGGCATCCAGAGCTCATTTAGATTTGCTCAATCATGCATATTCAAAATGTACGAGACAGAAATATGCGAGTTGGCAAGCAATGAAGGATTTTTGTTTACTGAAATATAGAGAAAAGCCCTGCCTTTTAAAATGTAAAAATTACTTTTAATACAGAAGTCAATATGCTTTATTCAAAAGCCTGAAGTGAAGTAACAAATTGAAGTAACAAAGTAACAAATTTTGTCAGCTTTTCTGTAAAGCTCTTCGGTGAAGTGTGTTTTACAGTGTAGCATGTTGCTAATAACTCACTGTTTGCATGCTTGTCACTCCACTAGGAGTCTGTGCAGTGGGTTTTATCAGTACGCAAAATACAAACATACCTTTGGAACATTCAGACACTGGCACTGGAGCGATAAAAAACTTCTTGGTCCTTCGTTCTTTTAATAACTAGACACATACGGCGGAACAGAATAAGGCCAGCATTGCGAAACCTCCACAGATGGTGCATAAAGGTCAAGGGCAATTTACAAGGACATATCATATTATGGTGGGCTATGTTACCTTCCTGAGTCAACTCACATTGATGCCATATACATTTTTTTAAATTGGTAATAAAAATATGTGGTCTGTGGTTCCCCAAAAATAATCCTATATTCCAAATATCCTTTTCCAGATATCCAGTTTTAAATGGCAGCGAAAACTACAACAACCCTAGAGTTAACCTGGTTTACTTTTCACAGAATGTGGTAGGGCCTAAATCTGAAAGGGTTTCTATGCCAGATTTGATCAGTACAAAGAGGATTTTTTTCTTGTAAAACTCACAAAATGATGTCTGCTGTGTAGCTGCTATAATAAAACGTTGGATAATCATTTGACAGGCTATTGCACTAAATAAAAAGACTTAAATTCTAATTCCTACGACGTGAGTAAATGATCTGCTATTCCTGTTCACAGGTCAATGGACATACTGTAGCACACCAGTCCCTTTGAAAAGTGAAAGTATGTTAGTAGTGATGCATGTGTCAAAGAGGTTAGGCCTTTCTGGTGCACTAAAACAGGTCAGCTAAAAGGACTCTACTTGCTTTGGATGGGATTAAAGGTGAGTGCTGCTACAAGTTTAATAGTATAAGAATAAACTATGGGCCATAGAGTGGGAGAAATACACTCTGGAAGTTTATACCAAGCTTCATAATGTAGCATCAGCCTAATTATTTTGCAGGACAGAATGAGGTCACCTTTTACCTTTTTGTGGTTAAACACATTCATAGCACATATATCAAATTCTGCTCTGGCCACTTCATGGTGGATTTGACCAGCCCTGAGCTTGAAAGCCTACATTATTTAATTTTCTGATGACACTATTTTATGTTATTGCTAGACCCCAGAGAAAATGTTATTTTGCATGTATTTCAGTGTCATCACGGGGATAAGAGGGCCTGTAATTTAAGCCATACGTCATCGAGTTAATTGCAGAAATGATCTCAGTTAATCACTCAATTAACATTTCATCAGGTACATCAGAAAAATAATGGCACAATGTTTATGTGCATTGACACTTATCACATCAAGCTCAGTGTTCTGTCTTAGATAATGCAATAATTTAAAATGTCTACCAAGAATACACAGGACGTAGGAACTGTTGATTTAAACAGAACAATCTCTACAGTGTTACAAAAACAGTGTAAATATTGTAAAGATTAAGCTAGCTGTTTAAGTAAAGGAAAGAGTCTACTGCTCTAAATTGTGCACAAAAATGTATTCACTGTCAGTTAGCTTACGTTTTCTTTCATGGATTGACGTTGATGTGTGAGAACCTGCCCATAAGAGGATACACTTCTTTCTGAATCAACACAATTTGTAACAACTGACAAACGTTTGGCCTTCTGTGTTAAACTGGGGAATATATTTTTCAGCTGTATCCCAGAACTGACCCAAAGAACCATGGGTATTTTCCCAACAGCAAACTTGTCCAGCCGTCATGAATTTATGAGAGGGGTGACTAAACCATGTTTTGTTTTCCAATTCTTTGGGGGTGTAAGATGTTACTTCACTGAACATTTTAACAGATTTACAATTTACTGTTCTGTCTGTTGTAACAATGTTAATATGCATTAATTATCAATTGCTCAAGCTTATTGCAGGTTTTCTATATTCTGCTTTCCTCACTCTTCCCATGTTCCACAATGTTCAAGAACCAAGCTGTTAATGTCTGCTAACAATGCCTTAAAGGGACAGTTCAGTCAAAAATGAAATTAGGGTATGTTTCCATTTATCCACAGTAGTGTCTGTCCATCCAGATAGTTTTGCTGAAGGGTGACAAGTTTTCTAGATATAGGTTGCAACCAAATTTCCTCAGAGGTCCATCTTCATGTGGCCTCATATAGGCTACATTCAAAATTAAACAGCAAAATCTCTCTCCAAATTACTAGTTACTCACGATCATCAACAGGGATTCATTTGTAAATACTAATCTGGGTAAGTGGAAATATACCTATATATTTTCATTTTTGGGTGAACTGCCCCTTTAAGCTCATTTAATGTACCAGAACAGTGAGTCGTGTTTATCTCCAAACCCTGAATAAAATCCAGTGTAACCAAGTTCCCTATCTAAAATTGCAAGGCCCAAGAGGCAGTCTTATTTTAAGACTGCAAATGTTTCTCTCAGATGTTCCGTCTTATTTTCCTGTTTGGACAATGCTTTACCACATACTTACAAAAAATGCGCACTATTTTGGATAATCCACTTTTTAGGCTTCATTTAGGTCTCTCAAAGATCTCTTTTCCCTTGTACGTTTTGACAGAAGTTGCAAAGAACCCATTCTTGTGTCTGCCTCGGTTGTTTTTTTTTTTGTGTTTTTGTGGCTTTAAGCTGTGGTCTGGTCTGTTCTGGCTGTAATCTTTGTTACCATCATGTGGTCTAAAGGCAAGTTACAAGATGTGGGAAATAAATTTCATCTGTCAGGATGCAATGTACCAGTAGGATATTGTTTTTCCTCTGTCATTAGTCTTGATGTCGTATATGTGTCCATGTTTAATTTGTCCATACTGATCCGTAACTGTGTCACTTTATTGGTTTGCACTGATGAACTCCTCATAATTAGTTCCTGAGTGTATAATTAATCATGCCTGTACTGATTGCTGAATGATTACTGAACAGAAGAGTGCCTACTGGAACACCTTGTGGGTAACTACTGAAATTCAGGTTGACAACCCAGATGGCCACATGCTCATATTTTCTCTGGGCTCTTATTGTTGCTAATGGCAAATAAATGTTCAAACAATAAAGTAATTTTTCAAAAAAGTAAAACTTTGCACATTTTGTAATTACACTTGCAGTTATTGAAGTGTTGTATTCTAGTCTAATACAAAATCAAACAATTGTGTCTTGCGCAAAATTGCTGATATGCAGTGCTTAAGTTAATAAACAGGCCATTATATTACATGTAACTGTGGAGATAATGGATGCTTTTCAGAAGCATAGTAATTGTAGTGGTATCAGGCCTTTCTCATTATCAAAAAATAAATTAAATAAATTATACATTTTATAAGCCTTGGGAGTATTGCAATGTTGGAAGTTTTCATCTGCTGTAACTGTTGCTTGCATAACAAAGATGAATGAAGCCATGCATATGTGTTTTTTTTTTTTTTTTTAAACCTACGGTATTAAAATATTCTCTTATTAGCTTTTGTCAACAACTACTGTCTAACATTTCATTTCTGTGGTTGAGTTGAACATGTTATATTTAATTAGCCTACATGGCCAGATGTGATAATCTAATCTAAGCACGCAGTAACGGAGAATGCAACTGAGAAAAGTAAACCGCAGGCACTCACAGACTGTGATTGGCTACTGTACAGTGAGGCAGGAAATTCTCTGCTGACTGAAACACTAACTCCTAAAGTGACACTATGGGCAGTGTCCCCTCATGGGACTGCCAACCACAGTTGCCATTGTCAAGATTCGATTAGGGACTGAACAGAAAACTAGTACTTTTGGAGGAAATGCCACACAAGATCATTGTCATACAAAATTGAATGCACTGTGTCCTGTTTGGAACACCATACTGAAGGAAGGACATCACACAACCATGGTTCTAGATGTCAAAACATATTTGCAAAAAGAGACATACACTCAAACCTGTTCCCTCGTTTTAATATCTTTATGAACTATTTGCATATGGTTTGCTTATTTTACATCTTTACTTGCATGGGATAATTGAACAGGAATACACCAACAAGTTCAAAATGCAAGGAATATGTGGACAATATCCAGGAACCACGGTGGTTATCACTGGTATAGACTTTAGGCATCAAAATGATGAGCTTAGATGTGCTGCATGGCCAGTTCCCATCACTAATCAGGTTCCTTGCTGACTGTCAACCATCAGTGCTTAACTACCGGTAATAACTTTATCAACACGCGATTAAGGTGGTGCAACTGAGATAACTGTTCGATAAGTGACTTGACAAAAAGGCCATAATTATAACACAGATGAAGTCACTTTTGAAAATTGACACCATGTTACATATCACTGTTTCATCCAGAGCTTTGTATTGACATCATTGGTTGTATCAGCCAATGAATCCCATTTGCTCATGCACAGTACAAGATCGCTCCACAAACATGATGCCAAGGTTAAAATGTAATCTTGTTTTCAATAACATACCCCACAGGAAGTCTTTACACTACAGTGATGTAAACAATTGCTAGAATATGGAGGGGTAGTTTTATGTTGTCTTCTTTTATAAGAATCATATTTTCCTTTAAGTTCCCCTGTTAACTGTGCCTTAAATATTCTGATATACAATTCGGTTTTTTGCCAATTTTAGGAATGTTGGAGTCTATTCTGTTCATTTTAAAACATTTTTCAACATTTGTACTTTGTGTAAATGAGTCACTCATGTAACTACAGATTTGATTCTGTTCGTTTTCTCAAGGTTCAACAAACAAGAACAGCCTTCATTCTACTGGGGCAGATTTTTCAAAAAGTTAAAGAAATGGTAATGTGGTCTTACATCTCAAAAGAGGAAGCTTGGCGAACTCTCATTCAGACTTGTAGAATACTTTCCTTTCATGGGGCAAAGAATGAAAAAGATTGCTGACATAATACTCTATTAAGCTGAAATTGGAAGCAAAATGAGAAAACGTGCAGTGGCTCGTCTCATTCACAGGCCTGTTTCTGAGCAAAAAGCCAGGTCCTCACACAGCACTATGCTACCTCCAAACACTCAGCCGACGTGCTCAGCCGACTGTTGGCAGGCAGCCAGCTGGATGCCAAAAAGGGCTTTTCCTCCTCTGTTGCTCCCCCTCATTCAGATGCTAACTCTTACACAATTCTATTTATAGCCGCTGGCAAAAAACCAACCGCAACTCAACTGCATAACCACGGTGCAAAAAAATATATAATAATAATGGAGGAGAAAAAATAGCGTACATGCACCCAATGATTCCGCTTCCGATATTACTGGTGTGTGCCAAACAATTTCAAGGAGGGAGGGAATCTGAGGTCATTCAGCACAGGGAGCTGGAGGAAGGCTCGCTCGCTCTCTCGCTCACTAGCTCTCCTGCGCAATGAAAAACGGCAAGGCAGAATTCACACCGCACGCCACATCCTTGGAGTCAATGGATTCCAGGATTTAGAAGCTGCGCACACAATTATTTAAATGGGTAGTATTTATAGTTTTGATTCCAGTTAGCTCTTAAGACTGGAAATCATCACATTTCTGATGATCTTATCGTGCAGTACAAGTAATGTTAAAACACAGGGAAATGCTGGCTCAGTTATTTGGAAGATATAGTACCGTTTGAAACAGAACAATAGCACTTAATGCTAAAGTCTGAAATGCAAATACAGGTAGGCCTATATGACAAATTTAGTCAAAAACTTCTAATTAAAGCACAATGTATTGTCTTATTTAATAAGCATACAAGTGCTAAAACTTTTTCACTAAAACATTTCTTATTTATACTGATTCATTTCAAATAAAGGGTGCAAAAAAAGCAAATTTATTATATATTGATTAGAGGCATATGGTTTTGTCAATAATTTAAAACAAACTTACTTTCTTTATTTGTACAACTGAGAAAACTTGCTCTTGCCCATATCAGAGCACAGTGACGTTTGACAGCTGGGTCCTGAGACAGAAGAGGTCACTAGACAGGCCACAAAATCAAGCTTAACACTCCCTACCGCCTCCCATCTGGAGTGGGAAGAAAAGAAAAATCAACCAGCATCTGTTGCATCTCCATCTGAAAGCAAAATCCAGCCAAAGGAAAGCTAGATGGATAAAGCCCTAGACCAGACAGGGGGAGGGCGGCAGGCCACCAACAACAAAAGCAATATTCAGCAGATGAGAATAATCAGCAGTATTGACCTTGGATTGGTCTCCATGTATTATGCAGTAATACTTCGTAACACTGATTTCAATCTGAGCAGGGTGGATGAATTTATTATTATTATATATGAACTGAATTATATGCAACACGCAGGCCCAAATTCAGAAAGTTATGTAAACTACTCACACTATAAATATCAGTCTATATTTTCAACGACAACCACAATGAATGGATCCAAATAGACAGGCAAGGACTGAAGGGGACTGCCTATGGGAGCCATTTTCAGCAGGCAAACACAAAGTAATTAAGGAGTACTTGAGCTCCCAATGCATTATGTCCTATATTATTGATGTCCTATGGTGTTTTGAGTCCCTCAAAGTACTCTGGACTGATGTTTTTACAGAACATGGTTTTCATTTGTTATGAATGGATGACCTCCAACATATCAGCTGGAAGGACTCAGAGAAAAATAACTGGCCAAGTGTTTGGGTGGAGAAAAGCCAAGAGAAAAGAGAAATTATTCCATTTGAGGAATGTTTTTTTATTTTTTCTCACTGTCAACCGTTCATGCTCAATAAATAAACTAGTGGCTATGCTTCTGACCTAGCTTGAATGTTGTGGTTATTATGATACATGTTACTGCTACAGAAATGACCAGTACTCAGCCACAACATAGAGGAACAAGAAGAGAAAGAAGAGAGAGACATTGTAATTGTGCCATTATTTTCAATAATATCTCAGAGTTTGGGGGCTGTGTAGAAGGGACATGACCACATGTAAAACTACCTGTGTCACCTCACTACCTTAAGAAACATATATGCATATATGCATACGCACGCTTCAATGATAACCTGTTGTTTCATGACAGGCAATGCAACAGAAATGTTTAAAAGCAGATCAGCTGGATATTCAACAAGGATTGCAGTGAATCAAACTCAGAGCTGCTTGGAGTTAGCTACCTCCAAAACCATGAAAGCCACCAACAGTGCAACATCCTCTACCCTATTCGCATCTGATGCTGCTGGTAAAAAAAAAATTTTAAAGTTAAAAAAGGCATTTTTTGTGTCAGAGACAATCTTCACCTATGTCCCCCTTTCAACTTGCTTAATCCACAAATTAACACATTTAAAGCTAAAGGAAAACTTAAATCTTGACATTTTCATGTTATATAAGAGGTGCACATCTATCAACTATGTGACACAGTGGTGTGTGAATTCTATTGATGTGCAAATGAGTTCAAGATGTCACACATAAACAAAAATGCATGGCCATGGTTTCCAAGCTGCACACTGTACTTCTCTAACGACGATTTGGCTACTTATCATGTTGGAAAGCGGTGGCAATAATATTTATAGGATGAGGCCATTTGTATGAGGCCGAGAAGTATGATCAACAACTAAGATGATTTTGTCGTTTAAGATGCCTTGCCATGTTTGGCACAAGCCGGCGAATGCTATCTTTAATTTGCCTGGCACAGTGAGTGTGGCATGCTAGTGTTGCTACATTATGTACATACTCTACCGAACAGAAAGACATGTCTACCTAACCTGTCTAGCCATACATCTAACGTTACCTCTTGCAGCTCATTTTACAGTAATTTTTTGTTGCCATTAATTTCCATATTTTGAAACCCCCCTTTCTTATGATGTGCAAAAGTCAAGTTGTCCAAAACTGCCTGATGGTTAGCTGAACATATGGCAAAAAAGTTGTTAATATTGCTTTTGGATAATGCCATGGCTGTCAGTACCCCAAAAATGTGTATCACTGCAAATTCATGGTTTTTGTCAACCTTAACTTCAAGTGAAATTTGTAAATCACTTGCAAAAATACATTTTAGGGACTGCTGGGTGGTTCATTTGGCTAGTATTATTACACTCAATATATCCATTTATCCTGCATTACTGTAAAGTGCATTCCGCAAGGCACACTACACCTTTTGAGATGTCCCATTCAAGATTCAGTGGTCCTTTATTGTCTTGGACAATCCCTTTCTGAAATATACACTCATTTGTAATGAATGCCTGTATACCTTCTGAGATAGCTGTGTGTACAACCACACATGCCGTTTATACCATTGTGGCTTGTTCGAGTTGATTCTGTTTGTTCTGCAGTTCTTTTATCCAGTAGAGGGCAGCAATAAAAGATTACATACTGAGTACAGAAAAAAGGTGGTGTTTTCTTGAAATATGGGGTGTATGATTACATACAGTACAGGGCCAAAAGTATGCGGACACCCGACATCCATCTCATCCAAAATTATGGGCATTAATATGGAATTTGTCCACCCTTTACTGCTATTACAACTTTCACTCTTCTGGGAAGGCTTTATAATAGATGTTGGAGCATTGCTGCATTTATTTGCTTCCATTCAGCCAGAAGAGCCTTAGTTTAGTCGGGCACTGATTGGGTGATTATGCCTGGCTCGCAGTTGGCTTTCCAATTGATCCCAAAGTTGTTGGATGGGGTTGAGGTCAAGGCTCTGTACAGGCCAGTCAAGCTCTTGCACACTGATCTCCACAAAACCATTTCCAAATGGACCTCGCTCTGTGCCTGCAGGCATTGTCATGCTAAAACAGGAAAGGGCCTCAATGTTTGCCTTCACTGGAACTAAGGGGCATAGCCCAAACCATGAAAAACAACCCCAGACCAAGTGGTGTCGAGATACTTTTGGTCATGTACTGTACTTAGATGTGTGTACCAAAGCGTGTTATAATGCTTTTGCATTGTAAATGGTACAAGTGTCTTGCTTGTGTCTTGCTTTACTTAAGCCATTTTCCAAGTCTCTGTGATCTCACATCCAGGGTTAGATGTTAAATAGAAAACAACATAAACACTACATAAATAGGTGAGGATTAGCCAAATTTGGCATCTTTACACTAAGAAAACAGAACAGACAGAAGAATCTTTTTTTCTATTTAAGGCTATTTGTATATTAATTTTAATAGTAGAAAAGCAAATGTACCTACCACCCGCAAAGCACTGCAATTCTGCTTACACCATGTTTTGTGTGTTTTCCTCAGCAGGCTCTTTCTCTATGGTCCAATGCTTCATCATCAATTCAAATGTTTCGTTTTTGACAAAAGAATGCTGATAACTGAAATGTGCAACTACAGCACTGTTGTTTGTCCTGCTTTATTTACTTCCCAGTGCAGAGGTTAAAATAGCAACCTATTTTCCAATATTGGCCAACCTCATAACCGATGCATCCCCATTTGAGAGATCTCTGTAAATCTCCATGATTTCCTCTTCAATACTAGTATATTTATTTAAAATCTGTCTTGTTGGGAGTCACAACCTTCTTGAAACCTTTCTTCCTTTCAAAGCGATTTAAGACTCATTGAGACATTGCAGTTTGATGCATGTCATGTGGTTCTGTGATCTTGTCATAATCAATTTACATGTCTGAAAGAACTTTATAGGCTAAATGTTAAATGACAATAGTCAGCCTGCAATTCAAAGACACATGCTGGCTATTGACCATTCTTCAGAACGTCCATAGACTAAGCTTTGATGTATTTTAACAGTGAACATGGACAAGGTGTATATTATTTTTATATGTGGATTATATTCAGTTAATATATCACTAACTGTCTATGCGGTGTGTTGACACCTATTAAAAATCATAGACATTCCCACCATTACAATTTCGGTCCTTATTTGTTAAACTTTTCTTTTTATATTTCTACACTATTTTCCCCCATAAAGAATCGGACTGTGAACAGTTAGTTAAACATTAATTATCAACCCAATGCCATCAGTGTACCAACATGAAGGTATTATTAAACTCCTATTCATTTAGAAAGATAATCTACACAGCATAGGACTTAGGCTAATACTTCAGTTGGCAAGATTTATACTCCAGGGGCTGCTGGGTGTCTTATCTTGTTATGCCACTGTTCTAGTGCATGCATAGATCCCACGGTTTGGTATAAAATCCAGACCATGTCAGTGCTGAATGTGAACAGCAGTCCTGCAATGTGATGCACAGTTGGCTTAGACATAAACTCCAGCATCTAGGCATATGAAATGTGCTTCATACACTTTTTTTTTCCTGTGTGCACAATAGATGTAATGGATCACTATAAAGAAAAATATCATATTTATCAAATTATCATATGAGTAATTCCATTACAAAATCAGGGAATGTTGTGTAGTTATTTAGCCTATACATACCTGAAGGGTATCTACACAAATGTTGGGATATTTCTTTGGCTCTGCCATCTGCCAAATCTAGCTCTGGCAAAAATTAGCCTACATTTAGCATGTAGCCTATATATATTTACATTCCTTGCATTCCATACTGCTTCGGCAAAAAATGTATCTGAGCAGTGAGGTCATGATTGTCAACCTAACGGAGTTTGTATCAACAATAATAAAAATAACATTTGACCATGTGAATGGCATGATGGTAGCAACATGTCAATCAGATATAACTGTTGTGTTTGGCTTGCTATGCCAGTAGTCAAACTTGAAATAACAAATATTTCCTTTAAACTGATCATTGTTTATCTGGTTTTCTTTAATTAGTTTGACCAACAAGCATGCCAGTTGGTTTAGTAATCCACAGTTGACTAATCTCAGAGCTCTCACTTTGTCATCTCGTGCCATAGCAATTTTCTTCTAATCACGTAGGGGAACAGCCTGATTCACTCACATAACACAAGCAAGCAAGGTATTGAGGTGTTTTATGAAGATATTAAATTACGAACAGCTGAAAAGCTGTGTAGATCTGAGGCAGGTTTAAGATGCTATAAAACAACAGAACAAAGTAGAGTTGGCTGTTTTCAGCAAGTTACAACTCTTGAAATCGGATTATACGATTTCACTACGAAATTCATCAAAAATCTCACCCATCTTCCAAACCATCCCCCCCCCACCCACCCAAACTCAGTGTGTTAGTGTTATTACGTCATTTGCAAGTTGAGAAATTATAATAAAAGTTTAAGGAGAGGGGCCTACTTATTTTACTTGAGTTAGTGGGAAGCACACATGATGTATCACACTTTTCGCATTCACTTTTCATTTCTTGCTCCCGCATGTGGTGCATCAATCGCGCAGTCGTTCAGAGCTTTTATAGAATTCGGTTCAGCAAAGAGAATGCTTTCATTATACAGAAGACTACCACAAAACAAGCCTTGAAAATACATTTGCTCCAAGTAGCAGCTCTATGCATATCGTTCCTGTAAAAAAATATATTTCTCTTTATTCTATGCGGTTCCAGGAAGGGACTGGAAAATCCAGATAACTAGACCAAGTGTTACTGAATTCCTCCCGAGGATTCCATGTCCTCACGTGCTTGTGTCCCAGTTCTCTTCTGTAAGACATCCAACTGGGGACTGCCTTATTAAAATGACACAGTAGGAACTTTAGTGCACACAGAAATTGTTCTCTTTTCAAATAATCATAGTTGTTGAGTAAAATGCGAAGTAAAATTAGAGAAGTTCAGAAGTCACAAAGTTCACCCCAGATAAGTGCTACTCTTTTGAGCTACATTTAACAATGAACACTGTTCCTGCCAAGCTTTTGATGGTACAAAATCATGGCATGCATTTATTTTGTACACAAAAACACATATAATATGACTGTATCCATAGCACCAAGATTTCTGCATGGATCAAGTACGAAACAAGCATAGGCCTAGTTCATCTATTCTTTCCAGATCACCATCAACAATGGCAAATAAGCCAATCTTCCTCTTCTGTCTGCTTATAACTTATTTAGCACTTGCATCTCATTGCCAATTTGCCTTTTATTTTCCACAACTTTATTATTGACTTGTTGTTATGGAATTGTTTTCTTGGCTCAATGCTGCTCAGACACAGTGCACCACATTTACTAATGATTACATTTCTAGTACATTTATAAGTGGAATCAATAAATTTCCACAGGTGATACATATGAACATATCAATTTTACAGCATTCATTCACAGTAATACATGCAAATATTACTTTTATATATTGTGCTGGTAGCTTGCACGCAGCAGTCTCAGGTTGCAGACACTACTGGAAATAGGTCCAACCAAAAATAAGACCAAATGTAATACACATACAAACTCTGGAAACATAATACTGATGTACAAGCTGCTTTTTTTTAACTTGAAGTGTATTTTCTTGCTTGAGACCACAAACCCCCGAGAACCCCAATGCCAGCCACTGTAAGGCTGGCAGATCCTCAGAAACCTCTGTAAATACCTAAGAAATCCTTCACCACATACATAAATTGTCCGGGAATATATATCAAAAACATACACTAAAACTGAAATATTATTTTAAACACCAGGAAGTGAACTATCCCTTTAACATATCAGTTAGAGAAAAAAATACACACTGTCTTTTTAAATTTCTGTTCTTGCTGAAGGCAAACCATCCCCCATCTCCCCAGTCCCCCCACTCTCTCGCTCTCGCTCTCTCTCTCTCACACACACACACATTCTCGTGAAAGCATAGGGCCAAAATGCATAAGAAAAACATAGCCTACATCTATAATACAACAGATACTGCACACACTTTGCCCTTTCTGAGTTCCAGGTTGGGGGGTAAGGTTTAACAGTAACGATATCAGCCCACAAGCAATCACAGCCTCCAACCTCACTCTAAACTTGAGAATTCACCACAATAGCACATAGAGCACACCGTTAAGATTCATTGTTGCTCCTGACCCAGATGACCTATGACTAGAGGTCTATTACAACAGTGCGTCCAATCCAATCCCTCCCTCACTGACAACAGCTGCAGAAACACACCCTGCCATTTACGCAAGCATGGATTCATAGTCAGAGATGATCAACAACCAGAGCTGCAGCCCCTGCCGTGCAGTCAGAGGCAATTCGGGGACAAACGAAAGGAGAGCTGCACAGGCATGAATGAAAGCCAATCACTGAGTAGGCTATGCTCTAAAAATCCTTCTTTATTAATTTATTTACTTATTAATTCATAAATGACCATGCTGAAATGATTATATTTGCCCTTCCTGAAATGTATTTCCATTGCTTCTGAATGATCAGGATGAAGAATGAGTCTTTTCCCTTTTTTACTATCCATACACTCAAACTGGGAAGAACAAAATGTACTCGGATAGAGCATCATACAATAAATTCTGCAATTCAAAGAATTTTATGGAATTCTCACAAGAATGCATAACCATTTACAGTTCTAAATTCAATGCCCACAATACTGACAAGGTCAGCTCCACATCTGATCTGATTCACAGAAAGAAAATGCATGCCTTACCTATTCTGACTTAATAAAGGCTCCAACAAAATATGAACCCTGCCATTCAGCAAGTAACCTATATGCAGCCATGTAACTGATTAAACATTTATGTAAACAATGTGCCACAAGCAGAGGGAAATGTGTTATCAA
This sequence comes from Anguilla rostrata, assembly GCF_018555375.3. NCBI lineage: Eukaryota > Metazoa > Chordata > Actinopteri > Anguilliformes > Anguillidae > Anguilla > Anguilla rostrata. Next base: position 18,178,395 of record NC_057936.1, read on the forward strand.
AACTCTATATTAGTAAATGCGCTAAGCTGAATATTACCTCTTGCCATTCCTTTCTAAAATAAAGGCAAATTTCCACATGGTGAAAAGTAACATTTTTACCTTATGTCCCAAATTTACCAGATGGAAAGGCTGTACAATACAAGAGTGTCTGCTTTAGTTGCAGTATAAACATGTTTCCTTGTTAACTGTTTTCAGCTAGTCAGTCCGCTTTTAACAATAGATGCCTATTACGTAGCACAAATACCAGATATAGCCCAAATCTGGACGCTTAAAATGTACTATTATATTTTGCTTATGTAATAACATTTCAAGCAGAAACTAAATTGGAGTTTTGGTGTGCATCTATTGTCAGGATCATGATAATGGTGCCACTCAACAATGTTACCAATATATCCATAAAGAATGGATGAAGTCTTGCATACGCTTTCTTTACATGTTAGCTTCGGTATTATTTATACAGGTTCAGTATGCCAAAGTTAGTCATTTGTGTAGTAGAAACACTGAATTTATTAGGCTACATTATTAGACAATAGACAATATGGCTTACAATATGTGGTATGCGAACGATATTGTTTTTACATTCAAATTTTAAAGAATATTATTCATTATTCAAATCACGTTCACGAGGCACTTCGAATATTGAATCATCTATCAAACGAAGACAAACAAAGCACATTTTCACCGTTCATCGTTTTAAACATGTATACTGGGTAGGCATATAGCCTACTACAGGCAGGCAGGCAGGCAGGCGTATTTCTGTTGATGCTGTCAAACTCGTATATACAGAGCAAAAAAAACTCTTTTAAACTGAATGTTTATTTTTCGCTTTTGGGGGGAAAATAAAATAAAAGACAGAAGCATCGTTACGCCTGTGATGCATTAGTGTAGGCTAACTGTGTGGTTCGGTTTCCAAACACTTTATCTAGTTTAAACGTTAGTCTGTGCACTACATTTTACTTGGATTTGGCGAAAAATGAACTGAGAGGCGTTTGTTTAGAAGCGATGAAAATGAGCACAAAAGCTTCGATTTTTCACCCTCTGTCCCCAAAATACCCCTCCCCCAAGATGGGCAAAACAAGGGAACTGCTCAACAAAGCAGCCGTGCAGGACGCATAGTGAAATAATTATTTATAGTGAAAATAAACATGATTATGACGACAGTTTATTAATGGAATAACCACGCATACAATAATTGGTCTTTGTGATTCCAATAACATAGCATATTTCACACATATTTCGCAAGGGCAACAAAACAGACAGTTTAAGTACCAGTTAAAATAATTATTTCTGTACACATGGCGATCTAAACGCTCAAAATAATGAAATGCTATGGCACCAATACCTACAAATAATTATTTCGCGACAACTGCATAGATCCCATTATTATCAACAGAAACAATATCACCATCAGCATTCCAAACGGCATCACCATATCGTGCTTCATTATGCTGGAATGAAACCTATCTGCTAAATTACGGAGTACTGCTCTGCTGCACGTGGCGATCCAAATGTGTGTAATAAAGCAAAAAGAAATATTCAAATAGGATTTGTTATGCATAGTATTATTTAGTTTTGTATTACTGTCCCCAATAACAAATACGGGTAAAACCGCAAAACACGTATTTCTTATTTATATTTCATTTGGAAGACAGTCATACTTCCCAGCAGTGTGCCAGAATTACAAGCTTCAACACTGACGTGAACCTTCCATCGTTCAGCAAAAGCAAAGTCATTACAAAACATACGAAACGATCGTTCGTTAAAAAATAAATAAAACTGGTCGGGTTCTCAAAATATACCCATCTTTAAAATATGTTCTGATGCTAATAGTAAAAATGCACATATCAAAGCACTTTAAAGTGTTACACATAAATGTATTATTATTATTATTATTATTATTATTATTATTATTATTATTATTATTATTATTATTATTACGAGGCTTCTAATATTTCGCAGCAGCAATAGTACATAGTAATAATAAAACCAATAAATGCCGGTATACTGTGAATTGTACCACTGGCACCAAAAGAAGGTAAATGAAGTATAGAGATACATATCATACAGCTACAACGTAACAAATAATAGTAAAACAACACTCATTAGGTTATGTGTGGTTACAACTAATAAAATGTTAGTCATTAAATGACTCTATAGCTAAAAATTCACTTTTTTAAAAATGTATGCCACTTATGACAGCAATCAAGTGTCTCTTGTTATTCATAAAACCAGTTTCCAAGTCCGTTTTGAGTTTTTTGTATTTCCTTGATATAATGCGCAAAAAATAATGCAGACGATAAATTCATAAACATGGGCTTACCTGCATAAAAAGTTCCCCAAAGAAGTGCAAAACTCAGCCAGGATGCAACCATATTCCTTTAATTACAGAGAAACACCAGATTTTCTCCTTTTCAATCGCTTTTCCTTTTCGTACATTTAAGAAGATGAACGGCACACCACAACGAGCCAAAGTGACCCACGGCCTCCGATGTCCACCGCACCGAGAGTTTGCGTTGCTTTTGTGTGTATAGCCCCCCAATGCAACGAAATTGCACGGGTGGAAAAAAAACTTTAAAATATAAAAAAATCCATTGGGATAGAATCAATTCCAGAATTTTGAATCGGTACAACAAAAATGAGCGCCTACAACATTGCCCGTTTTTCCCTCCTTGCCGGTCGTGCCCGTTAACCTTTTTCACTCTTAAACACTGAATGGCCAGAGAGTGGTCTGAAATTGACATGCAAGAAACTGAACTGAGTCCAAAATGGCTTCTGAGAGGAGAGTAAGCACAGCCAGTAGGGAAACCCGGATGTTTAAATACAAAGAGAGGAATGCAATCAAAGAGGCAAGGGTAGGGGGAGTGCAGTTATGTTGGTATAGGGATTGTTGTGGCTATATGCCCAGGCTGGTCGTCAGGAAACGGTGAAATACTTCAAATAAATATATCGGCTCCGTAAGAATCAAAACGTAAGGCTCTATAGCTGTTTTAAGAATTTGTCACTGGAATGGGAAATCATTGAGAAAACACAGGTATATAGTGGTAAATACAGTGGGAAAATGTAAAGTACATGCTGAGAGTAGCCTATGCGCGTACGTGTCAGGTGAATAAACGCAGCGAATATCAACAATTTGCCAAACATAGCCGTATCAATACAGATAGCTTCAAGTTTGAAGAAGGCATCATCCTGCATCATATTACCGTTATCTGTACCATACGTCACAGATATATCACAATATGGCAACTCTTACGCAAAAAAGAAACTGTTGTATAGCTTACTGAAAATCGGCAATATATTGATAATTGAAATATACATTTGAATATATTGAGTCTTTCCAAATATATTTTCAATAGATGGCAATATATTGTCATATATGCTTAATAATGCATTCCATTTCTTATATTTAGATATATCACAACAAAGCAATAGTTGGACTGTTTTGCTATTTTATCACTCAATGTTTCTCAGTTCAAATGATAATACAGAATATTGAACATTTGTTGAAAGTTTCTGATTTCACTAATAAATGTGTAATGTTTGGGGTTACATGCTAAAAAATATTATCAGAATAGCCTTCCACTGTAATGAAAAGGACATATAAAATTGCCATAAAATCTATTTTAGTTTAATATTTTTTTCACCTTTGTTATATATTTGCCTTTCTCAAAAGTTAGAATTTAGACTGACTATACAAATTATATGTGAAATGCAAGATTTTAAATTATTAACAGCTACTTTCTATCAGTCATGTCTTTTGATAAATTGACAGTTTTTTGGTATTTGGTAGTATCGTGTAGGACTCCCTTTTGCCTTCAGAACAGCTTGGATTCTTCAGGGCATGGATTCGATAAGATGCCGGAAGCATACTTTTGGAACTTTGGTCCATGCTGACTTGATTGCATCATGCAGTTCCTGTAGATTTTCCAGCCACACATTCATGCTTGTGAACCACCCATTCCACTTCATCCCAAAGGTGCTCCATTGGACTGAGATATGGGGAATGTGCAGACCATTGGTATAAACTGAAGTCACTGTCATGTTCATGGAACCAGCTTGAGATGATTGCTGCCTTGTGATGTGATGCATTATCCTGCCAGAGACATACATTTTTAAAGGAGTAGACTGTGGCCATTATGGGGTACACATGGTCAGGAATAATGCATAGGTATGCTATGACATTCAAATGATGCTCAGTTGGTATTAAGGGGCCTAATGTTTTCCAAGAAAACATTCCCAAGACCATTAAAACACCAGCAGCAGCCTGCACCATTGACACAAGGCAGAATGGATCCAATTCATGTTCATACCAAATTCTGACCCTACCATCTGCATGTCACAGCAGAAATCAAGACTTGTCAGACAAGGGGATGTTTTTCTCATCTTCAGTCATCCAGTTTTGGTGAACATGTGCCTGCTGTTGCCTTATCTTCCAATTCTTTGCTGATAAGAGTGGCAACCGTTATGGTCTTCTGCTGCTGTAGCCCATCCACTTCACACACACACACAAACACACACACATGCACACAAACACATACACATGCACTCATCACACACATGTATACAGCACATCAGGGCTACATGTATACAGCACATCAGGGCTCACCATTCTACAAACTAGAGAGCATCCAACACTGCATCAAGCCTAGACTTGTGCACCCCAAGGGGCTCTGTCTCTACTACATGAAATGAAAAGCTGTTTCATGTATGCTCCGGACAGCTCTCTGTGTAAAGAAATTCTTCCTGATATTTGTGTGGAATTTACTTTTTGTAAATGAATGGTGGAATTTGCACTTGTGCCCACTAGTTCTGCCGATTTAATTCAACCAATTTTAGTTCACTGTGAATCCCTTTAAAGAATTCACAAACCTCCCTTAGTCTCATTTTTTTGTTGTTGTTTTTTTTTTTTTTTGCTAAATTGAAGAGATTACATATCTTAAGCCTTTCAGCTCTTACATTTCATACATTCCATCTTTCCTCTGTGTGCGCCGTAATGCCACTGGCAGTAATGTAAGAGAACACAACAGTGCATGTTCTGCTCCAGTTTATGGTTACAGTTTGGTTACCTATTTAAAAATAAGCTAACCGTAATGTTAGTAACAATTCTGACAAAAGGATTCAAAATCTTTACATTACATTGATGTAAGTTACCATAGAAACATTTAAGTTCAGGCAACCTTAATTCCATACTAATTTATATCCACGGCTGTTCTATAGCACATGTAAATGTAATGTCCTTTATACTTGTATGTATGCACTGGCAACATCACCAAAATAGCACGTAGCATCTGTGTTTGAGTTAAAAGGTGGTGTGGGTGGGTTTAAAACACAAATCAATTATTCAACAAAAACTTAGCACAGCACCAAATGTTTTTATTGACACACCTACCCCTGTTGATACATGTTGTTTTTATTGCAGACCTCAAAATGACCATACCATACCATACAGAGAAAAAAGAAATGGCCTGCTTTCAAAGGACTAAACTAGCAATTCTTCTAGTGCCCAGGCACATTTGCGCTACAGTTATTGTCAAAATAGGGCCACAGAATGTGGACAGCGCTGAGTTTGGAAGCTGACAAATGGGTTTTAAATGGGTGCCTATTGAAAAATTGTCTTTGTGACCATGCTCTCTAAAAGCCTATAGCTTGCAGCATATGACAATAAAAGCTATTGCTCAGAGGTATGCAACATTTTTTCCCCCTTTTTTTCCAGATCTGTGGTACTTATTCACATGTAATGCTGCATACTTAAAGAGGTCCCTGACATGCCTTTTTACACCATGTACAATTTTCTTGTAAGTGCATTCTATTTACAGAGTGCTAAAAGATCCTTCAGGCCTTTATTTACACTAGAGTGTATCTTCATGACTTGCCCATCAAAGGTCCTCATTATGTTACGTAATGAAGAAACCAATAGACGAAAGGATTGTCCTCACTAAACGCTGTAATTTCAAGAGTAAACATTTATATAAAGTACTAGACAATAGGAAGACTCACACAAATGCAGGTTACCACCTCGCTGTCAAATAGCAGGCGCAGTGTTTCCAATATATTTTTAAAATGACTGCTGTTATTATGTGAAGCCTGAGTAAAGGATTGTCAAGTAAAGTCAAGAACTGCCAGGCTTTGTGAGCTTGGTTTAGTGTTAATCATGTCCAAAGATCTGAGGAGACAAGGAGCTCATTTGATTTAAAGCAATAGATAAATTTTTCCGATTGTCCTGCTTGCCGGACCATATATAATAAAATGAATTAGAATGAACAGTATTTGTAATGGAAATTGTATTAATACTCTATGATTGTATATTCCTAAGACCTGGCAACTCATGCTTGAGATCACTCTAGTTTTAATCTCAAGAACCATATACTCTATTATGCAGAAACCTATGCCACAGGAGATTCAATAAAAATAAAATAAATTATATTTTTATAAATATAAATCTTTGAAAATATTTTGTAGTATTATGACGCTTGTAGTATTATGTCAAAAAAATGAAAACACTTAAACTTTTTTGTGTGTTTCAGGGGGGTGACTTATTTGCTCAGAAATCCCTAACCAAACCTGGTTACTGAGCCTGAAAAAAGAAATGTACTGTGAACATTAGGTAATGCATGCATGCACATCAATTTATTCAAATGATTTTCATTTCACCAGGCGCAGGTGCTTTATCAGCAGGTCAGTAAATATCAGTAAATATCCAGCTGTATAAATGGATTGTATGCTAAAGAATCTAAGCTGTGTAACTCACTTTGGATAAGAGCATCTGCTAAATGTCAAAAAATGCAAATGTAAAAGTGAGACTCTCAAGAAACAATTTGCAACTTGCTGAATGACCAATACCTATAGCATCTCTGAAGATCACTTTCCCAAATTGCTTTCATAATAAAATGGGGTAAGTGAAGTGTTGAAAGAAGTGGTGTAGTCAGTGTGATTGAGCACACAGTCTGTAATCTTGGAGAGATTTGATGCCCTTTTTCATCCACACCCTTCTCATCAGACAGAATTTGTATTGGTTGGAAACAAAATGATCTTGTTTTCTTGCACCCTCTCTCCAACTAAATGAGACAAACAAGATTGAAGCATTAATTACAAGGATTTATTCACAGCAAATTCAAAGTACTATCGTGCATCCTATTGTTGTGTTTTCACAGGCTCAAGTTGGGCCATATTCACAGAGATGAGAAAACATAAGAATGGAGTCGATCCATCCACGGCTCATAAGTGCACTCTTCATAATTTCCAGCTCATTCTTGTACTATCAAGTCAAGAAAAGCATTTTAGAATGCTTTACATGAGTGTCCTATATTGTGAAAAATGATACCTGACAATTATGTCGAGAAATCAAGCCAGACAAATGTGGACACAGCTACATCTATTTGTCATGCTCAAAAAAATACCTGTTGGATCTAATGTTTAGAACACACTGAAGGTTGTGATGATGTTACTTCAATCCCACAAATCTTGGTAACAATACTGCATTGTAAAATATAAACAAAGATAGCCTAGTAACAATACATCATAGAGAACAGACAAGCTACAGAAGTTTTGAAATTCTGGAATCCAATTATATTTACTGTACACAGCTTAGGACAAAAATCTGCATAAAAGATTAAAGTTCAATATAAGAATCAGATAGCTTGGTGATCTTAGTTGCAAAACAATTTCATTTCTGTGGCTATGGCTCATTGACTATCAATGATTTTAAAGTAGCAAAGACATTTGTAGTATTAATTGCAGAAAAAATACTTCCTTCTGGTCCATGGTGGGCAACCAAGAAGCCAAACCTGTGACCCTCAAGTTACTATCTCATTTATTTAACAGCTCATTCATACTGGTAAATTATCAATGAGAGCACTTCCATGATCCATATGGCTCAGTCATAATGATGGTCCAATGAGTTTCAATTAGTGACAGTACAGACGTGGATGCTGTCATTCGCATTTTTGTTAGTCAGAATGTTCAGTTAAAAATATAATGCACTACTAATTTTGCAACAATGTTTTTCAACATACAGTATAGATACAAATAGAATTATACAGCCATATGTGCTGTCTTTGAATTTGTGTAATAAAATAGGTCTTCTACTCAAAATAGCCAATGATCACAAACCCATCTGTGGCAGTCTTGGTCCAGTGGAGAGAGTCGTGGCAGTCTGGGGTCACGCCTGCAGGAGAGGGGGTGCACACACTTGGATTGCCTTGGCGAATCAGCCCAGGGCTTAAAGGTGTGCTTCTTTCCAGAGAGAGAGAAAAGGAGAGCCGAGGTGAGAAGCTGAAAAGCATCCACTGTGTTTGGTTCATTTTTACTTACAGTATTTGAGTTTAGTTGTCAACTGTCATTAACGCTTTCTGAAAATGCCCATCTGAAGAGATGGACCTTTCTGCATTGACAGAGTTGGCTAAATGGGCGCATAACATGTTGCCTTTTGAGTAAGATAAAGAAATTATTTCTTAAACTGTATTCAAGAGCTCAGCTAATGGCACTGCATTGTGGAGGAGATGGAGGACAAGATGAAAGAGCTGGCCGGTGTATTAGCATCAGCACCATTGAAAAGGCCCAGCTGCGGTCCTTGGAGCTGATCCATGTGGCGCATATTCAGGCTTTGATAACGTTTAAATACCATCTGAATAAAAAGTGAAAAAATTTGAGATTATTCATTTTTTTCTGGTAGAATATGTGTACTTAAGAACACATCTGTTAAATCTTGAATGACATCCAGACAGATGATTCCCCATCAATGTTGGTCTCAGGCTAAAATTCATGTCTGATTGTTTTTATTTGTTCATCTAGTGTTATGATTGTTTTATTTATGGATAAAATGAAAGTTGTAAATTACATCTGTCTGTGTGCAGTGTTCCAGGTGGATACTGCAAAAAATGTCTTGCATAAATGCATAAATGTCTTTAATTTTTCTAAAAATGACACTAAGGGTTGGGTTTAGTAAAGGATAGCATCTGCATATCAGGCAGTGATGCTCAGCAAAACATTTACTAATCTGATGTAATGGGTGAAAAGCTGATATAGTAAGATATAGTAAAGAACTGTGATACAGTACTAGCTGAACTGTGCCTGTCTAATAAGTGGGTAATCCCACACCATCTGTAGTCGTGCTATGTGGTGGGACACCATTATGGCCTTATAAATGCCAGGCTCCAGCAACATGCTACCTCTATACTTTCCTCTAACATTTCTCTGGAGTGTGGCTTCACTTGCAGTTGAATTTATTTTCCCCTGGTGGGGTTTGGCCACATTCATTCTCCTGAGTTGTAACCCTGTGTCACTCTTCGCTTGGCTTGCAAAAACCTTGCTTGTCTGTCAGACTTTTGTGTATAGTGTGAGGTAAATAATCCCAGGTTGCCTAGTTCTCACTCCAGTGGTTTGTTGTCTTTGTAAATGTCAGGCTAGTGTCACTCCACCTTCTGCTTCAAGAAAGTTAGGGCACTCTGTTCATTGCTTCACTGAACTTGAGTGTAGCCCATGATTCCCTGTGGTAATCCACGATGTTACTGTAACATGGCCAGCCCTGGATAAAGTATCCAGGGATATCGGTGAGCCCAGAAGATGGTATGCTGAATATTGCGGCCCATATGTTCCACTCAGCCTGGACTGAATCTCTGAAAATCAATTTTCATGTTATCATGTGCTGTTACCATCTTTTTCTCCCCAGTTTAAGAGACCCAGTCGCATTTTTATCAGCAGCACAAAACAGAGAAAGTCCACCTGTTGTATGTTTTGGCAATCACCACACCTTGTTGGCTCTAACACCAATATCAGGCCGACAACTAGTGCATTGACGGGGTCTGGTTAGGACTTCAGATGTTACCTATCTCTCATTGAGTTCTTCAAGTTTATGTCCTTCATGTCCTTAAAATAGGTTGTTCTGAAGCACTCATGTCTCAATATATATGGCAGGACAGCTCATATAGGACTTAATATGACGCACGTCAGTCAGATGTCAGATTTTTAAAGAAGGTTTGGTCATCTAACAACATTGAGGATTTGGTATGAACGAATATGAATTACTACCTCAGTAAGATTTTCTGCGATAGATGTCCTGAATATTGAGTTTGAACTGAACATGTTCTGCGCTTTGTACATGGAGGTGGCAAAAACATTTTGGACAGTTTTTTTAAATTATTTAAGTGCAATCAAATAATGGTTGTGGGCCTAACCTACAGCTACTATTTGATGCACATAGACTATTTTTAAATAGCTTTAGATAGTGCTAGATGTGAAATATATTCATACATGTCGACAGAGGGTTCTGGCCACCAATGTAGATACTGTAACAGTGGAATATTTTATTAGTTTGAGCCTTGAAATTTCATTGCACAATTTCTATTAATTTTTAAGGAAAATAAATCTAAAAACCATGCATTTTAATTGCTACGCTTAAAAGCCTGCTGTTGTAAATTGCCAATCAACTGCCATTTTTGGCAGTTGATTGAAACTCTGTTTCATTGAATTCAGAGACATTGGGCCTGAAACTTTTCTTAAATTATTCGTACTTTGGTTATTAAAAATGTTCCAACGAAAGACCAATATGGGATTCATGACACATGTGCACACCTTTGTTTTTGTGCATATCCCAGGTGTATGAGATGATGAATGCTGTCTCTGTATATTTTGCACGCAAATCTGTTCATGTGATAAGCATAAGGAAACAGCCATGAACAAATACAGATAAGAAAATGATGAATGCCGAAATGTTCTTGGAAATGTTCATACACGCAGTTTATAATCAAATGTGATCGTACACATGTTTCGTGAATGAGGCCCATTATTATTGTTATTTTCAGCAAGCAAGTTGTTCTTACTCTCTTACTGAGCGACAAAAGGGTCACCACCACTAGATGGTAAAACATGAGAATGATCTTGTAATAAGGACACTTTACCACTAGGTGGCATTTGCGAAACCACCAAAGTAGTCATAGTCTCTGGAGAGACTGTATTATGTTCTTGCTAATATTACCACCAACTTGGCATTAGTACATAGGTCAAAGTTTATTTACCTGGCCGTTGCAAGCAGATAGATGACCAATAAAATCAAGTAGCCTGAAATGATATATTTTCCTTTCTTAAATATTTGTTTTAGTTTAATAATTGACCAAGGAAAACCATGTGCAAGTATGCAAATTTGTGAAAACAGTGGATCGGCACAGTGCTCCAAATGTTGTAGACATACTATTAAAGATGTCGAAGAATAACTCAGTTCTACACTGAGACTTCACTCAGGTTTGATAAGCTTTATTACATGGTATCATGGAGAGAAATACAGAGTCTGCAGTTCTGTGTAGTTCTCTGAAAATCGCCAGTTTAATTAGCAAGGTTTACACCTTCCAGACAGACTGAGAAGCTTACATTTTTTGCAAAGAGATAAGGAACAATTAGCATACAAATATTTCTCTAAGGGCACTAATTGAACGTGGGAGGTTACACATTTGACAACATACCAAAACTATATATTGGGCAGCTCATAAAGTAATATAAGGCACTAGACATAAGGATATACACTCAAAATAAGTTTTCTTTGTAATTTTCCACAAAAGAAAAGAAAGCATGTTAAATTCATCCACAAAGGGGCATAAGAGCAACACTACTGCTGTTTGTAGGATTGAAGATTGTCTGAAGGAGTTTGAAGAGAGTTACTGTATTTTATAATCAAGAGCCATATGAATTTTTTATGATTCAAATTATTCATGTTTGCTGCTGACCACTGTCCTTTTTTCATTTATATTCATATTATCCGGCTGTTTCTGTAATCCATTAAGGTAGACGGGTATTATCAGTGCCCTTTAGTTGCATTGATTACTCTTTGCATTTAATTAATTAAATTCTGCTTATTAATTCAGAGTCAGAAAGCCATACTGCTTGTTTGCAAAAAGCAGCCAACTGCCCTTTTTACTGGCTGGCCCCAGCTCATGAGTGATACACGGTGTGTTTTTTCTAGCATCTTTACAGTTTTGCTCTTTAGTCATATTGATCTTCCTGGAAAACACATTGGTCTATAAAACAGAGAATATTGTGGCCATTGAAAGCTAAATGCCAGATATTGCACAGCATTGTGCCAGAGGTCATTATTATGCATGTTTTCATTGGCCACACCAGACACATTGAATATCCCCATGCTCAGTGTCAGATTCTGTAAGCCTTGACAACAGTACCATTTCATTATATTAGAATGGTCCCCCCAAAACAATATTTTGTTGTTAGGTTCTTTTTGTTAACTTACTTACAATTTGGGTGATACAAATGCAACAAGACAACATTTTGAATCTTGGATAGATAGCTTGGTGAATGTTCAAATAAAGTAACCATCCATCCATTATTTATGCCCACCCCACATCCTGGGTGGGGTCGTGGGGGGGTGGTGGTGATGGAGCCTACCTCAGTATGCATTGGGTGAGAGGCAAGAAGACACTCTGGACAGGCTACCAGTCTATCAGGGCATTATCAGAGCATTCACTCGTACAATGTCATTGGACTGTGGGAGGAAGCCGGAGTGCCCGGAGGAAGCCCACGCGGACATGAGGAGAACATGCAAACTCCTCAGAGAAAGGTCCAGGGTGGATTTGAACCCACCACCTGTGGGGTAACAGTGCTACCCACTGCACCAACCTGCTGCCCTCAAATAATGCATGTTCTTTCCGTGAATCAGATACTGTATCATGCATGTGCTATTTTGTTTTTTAAATGTCATTTTACATATGTACTGGAGAGCCTTTTTAAGTTAAAACAAAACTGTAAGAGAGACATTTGAGACATTTACAAAAGCAATGTGTTGATCTAATATGAGGAGAGTCAGAAAGGAAAGTGAGCACGGATAGAAGTTTAAATGCCAAGCATTTCTTTCAGCCAGTGGTCCTCACTCCTGGTCCTGGAGATGCACAGGGTCTGCAGGCTTTTTACTTGTTACTCAGCATGTGAGCAGCACAGCAATTGATCAGCTAAAGCAGTTGATTACACTGTTAACTCAGGTTACTTGGTTCTTGGGTCTGAATTGATCTTGATCTTAAGAGGAAAAAACCCCCCAGCAGACTCTGTGGCTCTCCAGAACCAGGACTGATTATCGCTTTATGTGCAAGTTAAATGTAATATAACAGCTCTCTTTTCTAATGTGTGCATGTCCCACTGCTACTAACAAAACCTATCATACCCCTGTACAACTAAAAAAAAAAGTAAATCATTGTTTATGCATAATTAATAGAAATTACATTATCAATTTAGATTATTGAGGTGGTGCAAATGGGATAATTCCTTGAGAAGTGGCTGGACAAAGAGGTTATCATGACCTCTAGCTGGCAGAGGACTGAAGTACCATGAAAGAAAACAAGGGAAGACAATCTGGTGGCCGTTAGCATAACTGACTGTAGTGAATTTCAGTTCCTTCGCCTTTTGTGGAGGTTTTACATTATCCCTTTTGAAAGAAAACCTTCTTTTGAGGTGCACAAAATGTCATTAAATGATCCAACACAACACAAGTATCAAAAAAGAATAACACAGAAGCTGCATCTAAGTGAAAAGATGGAGCAATTTGCATCAATAATCAACATTTCTAAAGAGAATTTCAAAAAGAGAATATTTATTGACTAGTTGTTGAATACCCACACACTGATACAACATATCATAGTAACATTGCTGCATGGTATGCCATCTGCCAAGTTATGCCTTTGCAGGCATTCCCCTTACCTCAAATCTATACAACACCGAGAACGATTATGCACTGGTATTCCTTACAAACATTAACTACTGTACCCTGTGGACCTCATGCAAACACACAAAGTTCAGTTACGACTACAAACAGACACATATTAATGCCCAAACGTGATTTATTTTGTGTTTCTTCCATATCTTCCCACTATTAGTAATTTCCCCCATGGTTCAATATATGTCTCAGCCACAATGAAAAACTGCTAAACTTTCATATTAGCCAATTGTAATACACACAGGTATAAAATAGAATAGCTTTATTTGTCAAATGCTTTATAGACCTTAGGTTCCAAGTGTGTGAAATAATTCTGAAGACTATATTGCATATTAGAATGTATGATGTATGTTTTCTCACACTGACTCAGGGCACTACTAAAATACCAAAATACATTTTACACCTGCATTACTAAAATAACAATAGCTACCAAAATACATTTGGACAATACATTTTGATCTAAATAGTGCTTGGCAAATATCTACACACACACACACAGAAAGCAGAAAGAGAGTGAGAGTGAGAGAGAGAGAGATGGCTTTTCTGTGTGGAGTTTGCATGGTCTTCCCATGTCCACGTGGGTTTCATCCTGCAGTCCAAAGACATGCAGGTAGGCTAATTGGAGACTCTAAATTGCCCATAGGTATGAGTGTGTAAGTGAATGGTGTGCATGCCCTGCGATAGATTGTCCTGTCCAGGGTGTATTCCTGCCTCTTGCCCACTGTGCGCTGAGATGGGCACCCCCCGTGATCCTGACCAGAATAAGCAGGTATAGATAATGGTTGGGTTGATGATTACTGTCACTTGCTATGTATTTTATTCACACTCTACAATTTCTAACTAGCAAAATGTTATAGTCAAACACAGTCCATCAATCATGGCCCATGATCTGCCAGACCATGAGTGAATCATCTTGTCAGGACAGAGACATTTTCATGCATTATCATTATAATCTTTGTGATTCATGCCCATGTTTGATAATTTTAGTACTTGTATAAATAGAATGATATTCCTTTGTGGTGTATTATAGCAACATTCTAAAAGACGTCTTATTGAGAAGGGAGCCACATGTATGCAAAATTTGATTTACTTGATTTTGTTGGATTTAACTATTTGCTTTCTGGGTTAAATCATGGGGTAAGCGCTAAGGGGGATAACCAGGAGTGAATTAGTTGATCTCTTATGAGATACTGGCTATAGTGAACATATCCTTAAGATCCAGTCTCATCATCTATTTAATAAATAAGAAGCTGATGTATGCGGACCTCCAATGATTGGACAGAAAAGCATATGCTTTTATCATTGCATAACTATCTGCCTTCCAGTTTTAACATTATTCTAAGGTACCATCAGGCTGAACTCGTATCACTTATTTTTCTGATGAAACATTTATAGGCCAAATATATTTCAGCAATCATTATGTACATTTTTACCACAATAACAATACATTTAATACAGCTTTTTACTTTAATATGTAAGACTGCTGTGGTGAGTAGGGAAAGGGGGTTTAATTTACATTTCAAAATTGAGTGCTGGAAGCTGTCGAAATCTTACATTATTCTCTTATACACTGACAGCAAAAGTAAAGTTACCGGGATTTCTGGAGCAATCTGAGCCCTGTTACTTGTGGTTCAGCAGAGAGAGCATCACTGGATCATGACATTACAATATAAATACCATAAAGACCATTCCTGATGTAAATAAAAATTTTTTTAAAATGCTCTACTTTCTGCAACTGAACTGTACATCTGAATTAATTAAACAACTGAAATAAATGGCTCTGGTATCTGAATTTCTGTGTGACTGAACAAAGGTTATTTTCATGGCAAGAGAAAGCAAGTTGTATTTCCATTTCGTATGAGGTCATCCAACTGCAGCAGTGAAATATGCAAAACTGTATAAATGTCTTTCAGCGTATCAGGTCTTAATAGTTGCCATGGGAACATGAAACGGGTTATGATTCTATAAGTTTTTCTTTAGATTTACATGTTTTCAAAACCCACTGTTGAACCAGCGCATAGCTCTGAGTAGCCTTTTTGTTCCTTGTTGTTGTTGGTAAACAAGAAACAACCTTGGTTGCACCAACACACAGTGGAGAAGATGATGTTTCCTTTTGTAATGCTTAGGATATTGTCAGGCAAGGTTAGCTCATGTTTTCTATCAAATATCCAGCATGACAGTTGTGTATTCAGTGTCCATAGTGCACTACCTTCTGTACAACAGAGTGAACAGCACTCAGAACCAGCAAGGCTCCGTGTAATATTCTCTAAAATGGATATGAAATTACAATAAGAGGCACAAGACAAATGGCAAGTTAAATGCATTTCTGAAACATTTGGCACCTGAAACGTGTTGCATGCATGAGACATGGAAATGGAAAAATACTGTCTGTCTGAGTACACAAAATATGCAGAAAATCAGTACCGATCTTTTTCAGTGCATTGATTTCAGCATGCCTGAAGCCAAGCCATGACTCAACATGAAACACAGAGAAACTAACGAATCAAGCAACGGGAATGCCTGGCTGATAATGTTTGAGAAAAGCTGATGTAACTAATGTGGTTATCAATTACTAATCAGAATTGTAAATCTTGAAAGCTGAGTGTAATCCAGGGAACAAAAACACATGTATGAAGCATATACCCAAACAAATAGAGAGAGGCTAGGCAGTGTTATTGTGCTGAACACACCCCATTACATATGTAATGGAGCAAGGGGCTGAACCTGTACCATTACTGGAACAGTGAAACATTATAATCACATTCAGGCACATACCCTTGGATTATGCATTATAATTTATTATAAGAGCTTATGATCATGTTAACTTCCATCAAGAGTTAATGTCCAAGAAAAACAAAAACTGTATTTTTGGGGGCAGGGAGGGGGAGGAAAAAAGACAACCTGACCTCCAACTGGCCCTTTGACTCAATTTCCTGCCAATGCGGTCGGACGGAAAAAAAAAACTACAGGTTGGTTAGTTTAATGGGTTTGACTTCATTACTTTTGGCTATTTGTATAAATTTTGGTGCGGCCGTAAGGCAGATTACCTGTCCGGTATTAGACAAAAGCTCCAAGGCTGTCCAACATGAAGTACAAAGGCTCAACTTGGAGCTAGGCTTTTGTTTTCTTTGTTTTCCTTTTCTATATCTCTCCGCTGACCAGTATTTTCAAAATAAGTCTCGGCAGTTCTGGTCCGGAGCCATACCAACTGTGAGACTGTGTTCTGTTGCACCACTCATACCCTCCTGCTCCTGGTTGACTGACACAGTGTTGGGTCACACCTTTAAGTCACACTGGCCTGTATTCAGCGCAGAGTGGGTTGATTTGCATTCATTGTTTTTATTATGATTAAATTTTCAATCAATCTGGTCAAATGATACACCAGCTGAAAGTGTTAAAACTCAAGGTTCTATCTCTATAAATTATTTTGTGATGACAATGTTTTAGCAACAATGGTTCTTTATTTTTAACATGTCGGGTGGCAGAAGGAGCTTGGAGGGGGGCTCAGCTTTGTGTTTTGGAAATTCATAGACAAAATCACAATGAAGTCGGTATGCTTGTCACCGCAAGAAACCAGCTAAAAAATCCATAGTCATTTTTAGTCTCAAAAACATTCTTATTCTGAGAAACCTCAATAGAATGTCCATTGTTTACTTAGAAATTCTCTGGAGGAATTACCATTGTTGTGTATTTTGCTGTTGCATACTTGCCACAAGTATTGTGTAGAAAATAATGTTGTTATCTCCGATTTGTATTGATTCTCTGGAACCAAACGGGCTGACCTATAAGCTTGTCTGACTCTCAGTACTGGTCAAGCAGTCCCTCAGTATAGCTAATGGGACCTGCAAATACTCAATAATTTCTGCCTGGTACACTGCCCCAGTGGCAAGCTACTATAGTGATGACTGACAAGCATTTTACATTTCTAATGGTGTATTGGTTGTTAGGCTTGCATAAAAGCCAGGACATGCATTGTTTGTACTATGTAAGAAAACCACAGTGGTTTCTGTTGGCATGCTGAAAATGTTACACATGAGTCTCAATGTTCTTGAGTCTTTATGTCTACAAAGGTTGCTTTACAACAAAAATTTATTTAGCAAGCCTAGGTCTAAAAAGAAGAGCATTTGTAGGCCTTGGAAGAAATCACTCATCTGAGTGAATATTTCTGAGGAGGACAGTGAAAACAGCTTTGACTCCACAGCAGAGGGCATGTTCAAGGACTGTCCAATTTGATAACAGTGGGCATCTAAATACATCCTCTAAATATTTTTAATTATTAATTAGAGTATGCACACTCCTTATAAATAAGGAGTGGGCATACTAAATAATGATAAAATATTCTGAGAATACTGAGAATTTAAAATATTTTGACATGGTGATGGGGGTGGTGTAATTGAGGAAAACTTCAATCAATTGATTAGTCAACTAGATAGCTAATGTATTAATTTTCTACAAGCTTCCATACCTGCAGCTGTCAGAGGTTGCAAGGGCAGAGCAAGGAGAGGGAGGTAAAGAGAGGGAGAAGGAGAGGGAGAGAGAGGGGGGAGGATGAAAGGAAGGGAGAAGGCAAGCTACTTTTACGCGTTCTTCTTCCATGAGCATATAGTAATATAATACAATATATACAATTTTACACCTTTAAAGACCCATAAAATCATTTTGTTGATGTGTCCTTTGGGAGTTTCCAAATGGCCTTTGTGGAAACCAGCCTAGACACACCGGAGCTCAGAAAAAGAAAAAAAAAAACATGTAGAATGCTCATTTTGGTGCCATTGTCATCAAATTAAAGCCAGGATTGTGGCTATGGCTACATTGTATTTGTAAGCCCACCAGGCACTGCCACAAGAATCTGTGTCCACCCCCAAAAAAATATATACTGTATAGCTATATATTTTAGGTGAAAAATATTTTCTTCCACAGCTTGTGTTATGTTTCAGTAATATTCAGTATGTTTCAGTAATATTTAGAATAAATCTGGCTCTTAGAGACAAACTCGAAAGGGTTACCTTTCAGAAGGATAGAAGAATACCAGGATTATGCCAATAGTTAAACAAGGTTCAAGAATGGTAACCATTTTATTTTGGCTTTGTCATTTTCAAG
The DNA here is from genome assembly GCF_018555375.3 of Anguilla rostrata. Taxonomy (NCBI): domain Eukaryota; kingdom Metazoa; phylum Chordata; class Actinopteri; order Anguilliformes; family Anguillidae; genus Anguilla; species Anguilla rostrata. The sequence continues at coordinate 18,197,197 of NC_057936.1, forward strand.
CTTGTGTTAAAAAAGGGAGCGCTACAGAAGGGGTTAAGGATGAGAGAACCCCTTTTTACATTTGTTTAGCTGTGACATTCTACTATCCCACATATGACATCTATTGTATTTCAGCTCAGCAGCAATTGCTGTCAATAAATGATGATCATTTTTTAAATGTCCTTTTTCACCTGTTATTTAGGTGAAAAAATAGCAGATGGGATTTCCATATTCACTCTTCCTGGCCTCCAATTATAAGCAAAGTTCCTGAAGTGATAAACTACTGTAGTCACTGCGTACTGCATGTTTTGTCTGATAACACCAAGAACAGATTTCATGCAACACAGAGTATGAGAAGCTGGATGCATTATTCAAAGGCCCAGAAAGTGTACACTCTTCTTTAAAAGCCCATAATTCACATGACATTTCATTAAGCTGTGTTTGTGCACTCTGTTCTTCCCTCTCCACATGAAACATGCATGCTAAGCCCCAGATGGTAACCGAGCTCTACCACGTCTCCTCAGATGTACCCAGATAAATAGGCTCACTACAGTCCATATAAATGGCTTTTGAGCTACCAAGAATGAATTGTTTTGTTCAATTAGAAAGGGGGTTGTTAGACATGGTAACACTATGCAGCAGCAGAACTTGTATTGGCCTCGACAACGAACAGAACTGGGTTCTAGCTCCAACACATTAGTGAGTGAACTGACCATTTCCTGACTTAAGAACCCACATGTCATTTCAGGCCCAATGTATGGTTTGGTTTTTTTAATTCCTTGAATAAAGTAGATTTGGATGGTTTAATTTGGGGAAATTCTTCCTGAACACTTAATTGCTTGCAAGGAAGACATAGCTGCTAGTTTATGGAAATTCTCAGGACCAATAGTAGTGTAGAAAGTAGTGTAGACTGTCATAGTCTTTGATAAGCGTTATTTTGTCAGCAATTGTACAGTACGTCATGATGGTGCCCCACTCTAAATTACATTGCCATAAAACTGTAAAAATAAATTTATGAGATCTGCAAAGTGCTGGGCGATATAAAATAACAGTATTGCACATATTTTTATAACCACATCATGAAGTAGGCTAGTTATAAAAAGTACATTTTGCCTCTAACATAAAATTGCATTCCCATGAGGCCAAACATTTAAGAGACATTAAATGAAAGGCCCAACACTGGGATCTAACGCATACACACTTAATCATCCCAATATAATGGTGCCAGTTTCTATTACTTCTTAATGGGAAGTTTTGAGGGGTGCCATTCCCCTCCTTTTGAGTGAAAATCTCCTGCTATTGCAAATTATTAGATGTGTGCTCACCTTTATTCATACACCACCCAATTAGAAGGTCATGGGTTTTGACCTCTGAATGCTACCTCTCAACTCAAATGTATGGGAGTGGGTGGCAACACTGTAAGAACTCGAGATATACATTCGTCCTGTGGAAAATGGTTGGAGCACCATATTTGCCCCCCCTCACACAAACACTATATTCTACATACTATTCTTAATGACTCATAATACCAGACTAAAAAGGACTTCCCCAGGTCTTTCTTTAGCTGTAAAGTAGTTTCAGGTCACTTGACAATTGCCCAGGGACCATGCTTTGAACCAAGAATAAAGCACTCAACTGTTTGCTAAATGAAATAACATTGAGTAAATGTAGGAATGATTTCTCCAGTGTCCTTCTGAAGAAGTCCCTAAAATGTTCCTGCATTTCTTTCACTATAATATAGGTGACTTACCTATTGATGTATTGTAATACATTCTTTAAAAGAAGAAAGAACTACATTGTCGAAACTGCCACACTCAATTTCCCACAAAGGTGTCTAACCTTGTAACAGTTATTACATTGCACAGAAATTGAATCTCCACTTTGCTTGCAGCATTCAAGGATTGGCAAGAGGCAAAGTAAACGTGCCACTGATATTTGGAAGCTGCTCTCACAGCACAAAGGTTACATCCCCCTGACATTCCCCATCAACAGACATTTCCATTGTAAAGAGTGAACAACATTAGTGGAATAGACGTGCGTGTGGGAGGTTGGGAGGACGGGAGGGTGTGGGTCTGGGGGTGGTATAGCAAAAAAGATATCTCCTGATTTGACTTGTAACTGTCATGCAGTCTTTCCTTTTTAAATCACAGCACAACTTTGTATCAACAGTATACATTTGTTTTATTTTTAATGACTGTGATGACCTGGTAAAAGATGAAACTGACACGTTCAATGAATAATTGACACCAAACTGATTGTCACCTATTGCTATTGTGTGAGATACCACTGATCAAACAAATGGAGCAGGAGAGATGTGGGTGCAAAGGGAAATGAAGTAAGCCTGTCTGGAGTGGCAAGATGAATTCTGAAAGATCCATGCACGAGACTAGCCATAGTGATTTAGCAAGGTGAAGAAAAGAGATTATAAAGGATTTGCTTGCCTTATTATATCACAAGTAACTCTCATACATTGTGTATGTTTTTTAGTAATATATTATTCAGCAACTATATGCTGTGGCATGTTCAGTTTCAATGGAATTTATCCTGTCATGTTTAGTGTATAAATTTATCATTCATGGAAATGATTTTAATCTCCAGAACCAAGTATTGTATAATGTTGAAACCTACATAACAAGGACCATTCAATGAAAATAAAGTAAATAATATTTTTTAAATATTTTTATTGTAACATGTTTTTTGTATTATCCCCCCAAAAATGTTATACTTAAAGGTCCAAGAAACTGGATTCAAATTTTGGTTATATTGCTCAGAATTGACAATTGTCATGACCTGTTTAGCAGACAAGTGTGTTTATACTACGATCATTAACATTCATATCCGTAAGACACATCATATGAAATCCATTTCTCATTGCTAGACTAGAGCCAGTTAGAGCAGATTTCCCCATGCAGTAACATTACACTATCAGACAAAATGAAAGAAAGCAATATAAACTAGGCTTTACCATCATATAGTTAAACTTGAAGACCATTCAATGTGTAATAATGTTGTAACACTGAGCTACTGTAAACCAACATTAGATTCTACAGCAGTCTGAAACTCCAGACATTACGTCTGAATAAAGAAAGCTTTTGATTCCACATGTATATGCTTGAAAGCATTTAATTATCACTAGCTAATGGTAGGCTTACTAACGGATCCACCACACATCTGTTCTGCAACAGGTTCCGGACAAAAATGGACATTGCAAATATTACTTGTAAGGATTGTTGAAATATTGCAGTGCCTGTGGGCACCAGAAATATAACCCATTTCTTATGGATCTCTACATTTTTAGGAAAAAAGCGCATTGCTTTCTCTGCATCCAGAGAATGGGCAATGTTTAGACATTTTCAACTGAGCTTGCATTGCCCACAAAAAACTGTGGCAAGAGCATTATTTACATGTTAAACGTAGGAAGGATTTCACTGGGCTTAGCATTTTTGTTACATACCTAGCATCCAGCAAACCCTCCTCTCCCCCCGTTGAAAACCTGATGTTTACCCAAGCGGAAAAGCAAGCCAATTTTGGCACTGGCTTTTATACATTTTTTTCTATCTTTGCAAGAATCATCAAAAAATATTTCGGAGCCGTTTCTGAATGCAAAATAAATGAATAAATAAAATAAATTATTTTGCTAAGAATTCACAGATTTCAATTTCCTGGTCCTTTAAACTTTTTTCTGCCAAGTCTTAGGAGGTTATGGTGATCGATTCTGCAGCTTATTAGCATGCACTGTTTTCGATTCTGTTTTCATATAGGGTACATAAACTTATTTTTATGGATTGGTCATTTTATGCTGCACTTATGTTGTACAAATTTGTAGGCTCCAGACAGCACATGCACCATTAAGCTCAAATTAAACAAAGCTTTCATCTAGTAGGAACCACAGAGAGAAGATGTAACAGAAGAGAATCTGAAAAATAAATAAAGTTAAAAAAAAAGGTAAATTTCTTCTGTAAAATTACAGTAAAAAAAGTAAAAATATCTTTTGAAAACTATCTAACCAAAATCCCACAAAAATCTAATCTCTCAAATTTGCAGCATGTACATTTTTTTAGAACACATGTTTGGTTAAATTACCTTCACTTCCCAACAGATGTCAATAAATTATAAGCTCTAAGAAAAAAATCTGGTCTGTCTAACTGCTCCTGGCTCTGAAATCAGCCACTTTAAATTTCACAACACCTGAATCTTAACAGCCAATCATGACAGCTCTGTGCAAAAAGGCTTGCCTACCTGCCTATCAAACACGTTGCACATTCACCATTACAGTGCTGTCAGAGCAGGCAATTAAGAGCTGGGCAGAGATAGAAATAGTGCTATAGCTAGCTAGTTTCCTATAAAACATAACAAGAATGGCAGAGAAAAGTCTGCCAAAAGTACCAGGTCTGTCTTTTATTACAATGGTATATACTGATTTTTTTTTTTTTTTTTTTTTTTTTAAAGAGACAAGACTCCAGTGAACATCAGTTTGGTGAGAGCTCAGAGACTTGAAGGGCTTTAAAAGTGATACTGAGCTGGCAGTATTTCTGCTGGACAGGTAACTATTTCTCTGACTCTATTTCGGTTGAAAATTGTTGTCAAACTGTGAACTCGAACTGTGTATCTGACATAGCTAGAGCATGTTATCTAGTTAGCTGACGTATTTAGCCCACTGTTTTTTATTATAGTTATGCTGTACAATAGGTGTTAGCTTACCTGTAGCTAGCAAGCTAAGTTTATAGCTACCTACTGTATGCAATTCAAGCGAGAAAAAAAAAATGAAAACAAATCACATACTCCAGTTCCAGTTAGTGATGTGACTGACATTTTAAGATAAGATAAAGTCTCTGCCTCATTTCAGCAGAAATTTCAACTATCAACTTTACATGGTTACTAATAAAATAATTCTGATGCATCACAATATATTCCAAAAATAGATATGTATTCCTATATTGCGGGCTTTGTTCCTGGATAAGAGAACAAATATGATCGAAACATTGATGAGATTTGAATGCTACATCGCTCAAAAAGTCTTTAGAACTCTCACTTAAGCCTGGTGCACTTTGAATCTTAACCGATTTTAAAAACGTGGGAGACCACAGATTTTTAATATTTTAATCGTAAGAACGCACACACCAGATGATTCAGTCAAGACGCAGGACCACACACTTGGCGTTTATACTAAACAATTTCAGAGTGGCGATTCCAGGGACTTTTTTTTATTTCCGCAAGCTGATTCCCCATCTCCACGGAGACCACACTGCCGGCAACGTTACAATAATTACATATTTACATAATACAATAATATTGATACTTTTGTTGCTACGTGCAGTTGCCTAACCGCATCGAGTATAAAACAATTTTGTCCGCAGAGAACTTCTATTTCGGCAAGCCGAAAAAAATTTGGTTGGTGACGCTTTCCGGTCAGCTCACTCTCATTGGCTGTTGCGGGTTTCTGCTCAATATTTCATTGCTTTTCCTTTCACACTACAGGATTTCAAGTTGTAAATATCAAACATGTTTGATATTTACGATTCGAGATCGGGGAGACTCCGATCCAGTCGGTAACATTAAGATTATATCTGTAAACCCCTCACACTACAGGATCGTTTAGGCAGATAATCGGTTCAGGCCAGCCTCGAATCGGGAACGCCCCCGCGGTTGTCGGGAAGAGCGAATCGGGCACAAAATCGGCCCAATTATCCTCCAGTGTGGGGCTAGCATTAGCAGTAGATATCTCCTCATGTGGTCTTTCTACAAATAAAATATTTGGTGTTATTTTAAATGAACTTTTAATACTTTACCCTCCTTGTTTTGATAATTTCAGAATTGATGTTTCAAAGAGACAGATGGACTGCGACTATGATCTGCCATTTTTATCATTATTTTTTGACACCTTAGCTGTAGTGATTCTGCTGATTTCCCAGGATCCATTGCTGACAGCTCTTGACACCTCAGGCTGGGGAATCTTTCTGTGGAGAATTGGCCTCTTGGTGAAAGAAGGCCAAAGATAAATTATAATTGTGCAGCATGCTGAATGTGCTCCATTAGTGCCATTTCCCCCCAGGGAAGCCTGGCTGATTTATCACATATATTGTCCATCTGATGAGCATGTGCAGAGACATGCTCTGATGTGAGAAACCATCCACAGCACTGCCACTGATCCCTAATCAGGCCTTGGCAAATTTGTTACGTGCTATAACCGAAAAGAAAATATTAATTGATCAATGAAAATATAATAGCGGAGTTTGCTATTCCATTCCCAATGGACATAGCATTACTTTCTACTACTGTATGTGGGAATAACAATGCAATTTTCATAAAAATAGAAACTGAAAACCTGGAAAGGTAATTTGGTTTTATCACATATGTTCTCTAGCCATGATTAATTTCATTTTGCAATATGGTTTCATTTCAATTTGAAGCTTTATGCATGAGTTTATCTGGGTAGAAACTGTCTTCAGACAGCCTCCTTTCCTCTTTGATAAGGTAATTAAAGTAGTTATCTCCTCCATGAAGGATTGTTCTTCTTATCAGTCAAGAAAGCAATTCAATCTGAACAGTGTGGTCGATAGTAACTAGGCTAATCTGTGCCACAAACGTCTGATATCCAGGATCAGGCAAAGGTAAGGAAAGCAAAGGGAGGGGACTAAAATGTGCATTTTCACCATGTGCAAATGAGTCGCTTCCAATGCTACATTGGTAATCTGGTTTGAATTTGAGGAAACAAAGAAGTGCAGTAGTTAAATTATTTATTTACGTTTGGTATGGCCAGACTGCTAAATGACAGAGTAACCATCGAAAATGGAGGGAAACATGTTTCAGTTTTCAGCTGAGATCTCTCCCTGTCTATGTGGTATTTCGTTGCAAAAGCAGGTCAGCAATGTTACAGTTACAGAGAGAAATAAAAACTAGGGCAGGCTTAACAGTTAAGTCTGTTGCCACTGCATGTGCATTCATTGCCAGCTATTTCTTTGATGATGACTTGCTGGAAGGATTCCTGAAATCAAATATGACTGAACAGGCTTCTGAAACTAATTTAAGTCATTAAGGTGCTTTGCAGCCACCCACAGAAGAACTTAAGTTACCTTTGGGAATGTTCATCCCTGCTTCTTGTTTATGCTTGAGTGATGCTCAGCTTCAAGACACATTATATAATCTCTATTATTATCTTTGTATTCATTGTTCATGTTTTAAATAAGCTATTCTCTTTGATAAATGTGTTACGGCATTAATCAAACAATATGTACAGGGGTATTACTTAGCTGTGTCATTCTCTCAACTATTAAACATTTTTCAAATTATTTGTCTACTTGGAGACATAGAAAAAAACATGTACATTATTTGTCATATGAAATATCAAGGCTTGAAAAACAAATTCAAATAAATAGTTATAATGAACATCCCTAATTGCTATCGGTGAATTCCAGTACCACATTCTCATGACAAAGTTCTGGTTTCAAATTAATTGAATAATGGTAAAGAAAATCTATGTACTCTTAAGCACAGCGCAGTTCATAGAACATCCACCAACATTTTAGATACCCTGACAACCTTGAAAAATTCCAATTATAGTATTAAACCGTATGATCCATTATTATCACATGTTATTGTCAACAATTACCCTGTAAATAACTCAAGAAGGGCAAACAATTATCGCAACAGTCATTCAAGGTGGTGTGATATTTTTAATAATAAAAGCAGGTGTAAAGGAAAATAACTTTACATGTAATATTTTTCAAGGTCTTAAACATTGCTTGCATACCCAACAATACATGTGTGCAGAGCACTGTGCATCTACACACTAAAATATTGGTATTTTTAATATTTATTGGGATAAGAGAGATGAAATGATACCTAAAGTTAATTTCTAGTGAACTGGAAACTTGTTCACTGTGTGAACTGTAAGAAGTCTGTATCAATTGTAACTGATGTCCAGTAAAAGCATACAATTGACATTCAGCATTTCAGTGTTGGGGACACATCTTACAAAACAGTTCTCTGACTGAGTTCAACCTTCCGTGTAGAAGACGAGTCAGAAGACGAGAGGGAACTCATAGAGTAGAAGTTGCAATGAAGAGGTCCTTCAGGTAAAGCAGATAATAAATCAAAAGCCAAGCCAAGGAGCATGGAATTTGTTGAAAAGCCAGAGGGAGATTGGCAGCAGGGGCGGGAGATGATAAGGAGAGGAAGTGCACATATCTCAGTGATCAATTTTGGCATGATTCATTCTGTGTGTGTGTGTGTGTCATTTCAGTAATTCATTTCAGTAATTCAATTGTGGTTCATTTATCAAGGCATACATAAAGGGTTTAATTAGAGTCAGGGATGGACTGTCTCACTTGTTAAATATTATGACTTTTCCACAGCTTGTAATATGGCATCGCATACTGGTTCAGAGGGGTAACCAGCTGGCTTTATCGCACTGCAATTAAATGAATGTCCATGAGTTACAGTGTTATTTTTAGGACCCTTCAATGAGCTATTTTTCTTCAGGCTCGCAGGCTTGCCCAACATTAATGTGGCACTACATATTAACTGCACTATAATCAAGGTTTTTATTCAATTGAATATCAGTTTAATCCAATGTTCATATGCAGGGCTGGTTCTAGGCACAGGCAACATTTCCTTGGGCGCCATTTTTCTGGGGGCACCAAATGAAGGGAAATAAAGAAAATAAAAGTCCATATGTTGTAAGTACGCAAACGCAAGTGACAACACTGGGGTCATGTACCACAAATGCACTACGTCGTACATACTCAATGTCCATTCTTACAGTGTCTACCTGTGGAATTAATAAACCCAAATAACTCCTTGCCGGCCACAAGGTAGAATGGAGGAGGCCATTGGGATGCTAAGGTAGGCAACTAATTTCAAAGGTTGCTAGACTAAACATTTTTGTGTGCATTTGTCAACAGCATCATGTCTGAATTTGTGATACATCCAGAAGGGTTCAGCGTATGACAGATTACAGATTCCCAGACAGATTCCCAGGCAACCATACTTCACCATCCCAGCAAAATGTGCCTAAGGGATCGACATCATCCTAAATCTCAAACTGATGCGGGAACAGCTTGACATCTCTGTTTTCAGCTCTCAAACAGTAATTGGATAAAATTAAGATCGTACCGTGCACGTTAGCTTTGTTCATAAATATGCCATAATCAGTCAATGACAAAATGAACAGGAAAATGCTAACTGATGAGCTTTTGGTTCAGTGAGGAGTGAAACGTTCAATCTGTTGGAGCTACAGTCTGTGGAGTGCATGCACAGCAAGTACTATGGTGATGCACAAGGGGATTTCTCTGATATGGAGGTGTGATGATTGTTGCCCAATATGGAAGCCTATCGCTTTGATGATTCCCTTACTATGCGACATCACAGAGACAATGCTCCGGCCTCACGCATCGCACCACGCTCGGTTGAAAATAACAGCCACAAGCGCATTCCTAGCAGCACACTGCTCAGATCACGAGCTCATTTGTCAAACTGTGCCGGCACGGGAAACGTGTTCAATGGACCGGCGCCCTGCTCACCTGACATGAACCCCATGAGAGCACCTCTGGAACAGCGTGTTCCTCATCAGGATCCACGGCCATGGCCGCTTGCTGCTGAGCTGTGGGCAGCCCCTTTTTGCCTAGCGGAATCTGATTTCCCGGCGAGAAATAATGACTTGCAACGTCAATGCCATGTCAGTTACAGGCCTTGCTGGGAACAAATGGAGTACACATGAGATATTGAACTGGGGCACTGAAACAAAGCACCCTTTTGGTATTTAACCTCCTTTGATTTGTTAATGTGTTTGAATGCTTTACATGGCTTACGTAAGTGCCTCAATGTCATGTGTAGCCAGTTTTTTTCTGCTAAAAATAAAGAAAAAGAACATCGGTAACATTTGTTCTTGTTAAGTAAACAGGAGTGAAATTATTTGTGTGTTTTAAGAGCCTCTCAGCATAAATAATGTATATTTTATACTAGACCATACCTTATTTGGTTTCACTGTATGTGCTAATCATGTGTCAGAACTGCGTGGGCAGAAATGTCCTTGATGTGTGGGCACTGAGCAATCAAAAAGATGCATTAATTCTCCACATTTGAAATGTTACTCATACAGTATATAAGAAATCCAACACACTTAGCATGTAAAGAGAGAATCCAGCTTAATGTTTTCTTTTTTATTGAAAATGAAAAAAGTATCTGAGGACGTTTCTGAGCCACTACCACTTTTACATAAGTTTTTCACTTGTTTCTGTTGTGTGTTTCAGTTTATGGATTCCTTTCAAATTTTAATTGGACAGATAAAATGAGGAAACTTTTTGTGTGAGGAATTTTTGAGCCCCTGCCCCCCAAAATGTCTGTACACCTCCCTGTGCCAGTGATTTTTTTAAATTTTTTTTACCATTGCTACCAGTGGTTATGTCACTAATGTAGAATGGTGAATAATGTAAAAAGATATTGAAATGATATGCTTTTTGTCTTGGTCATGAAAATATGAGTCCTTCAATCCAAATTAGTCAATCCAAATTAGTTGGGACTTAAAGTAAAGCTTGAAATATCAGATTTTCAGCTTTGCTGTTGGTAGTTATTTGGCCATAATCATGTGTACAGCAACTTTGTTAAACCAGTTAAAGTAATGCTACTCACTTCTTAAGTTATTTTACTGCCTTTTTTGTTTGTGGTTCTCATACCATTCATTTATATTTCTTTGTACATTTTGGAAGCAGTTCCCTCTCATGGCTCCTGCTTTCCTACCCATTGTCTCGGGATCCACATTATAGCAACGGCATTGTCAAAATTCCTTTAACTCAAGGAAATAATGTTTGGCAATGTTATCAGACCAGGAGTTCACATACACTTGGGGTCAGTCAGCAAGGACGTCCCCATCTCATTGCATACGAGCCACTATGACTGGCTGTGTGAGCACAGTCTCCCTGCTCCAGTTGTACATCAAGTCTATACCTCTGACACAATGACTGTGCATCTCAGGGTAGTTGGGCCTCTGAATACAAATTCAACTGAAGGAATCCAAATGTATGTATTTGAAAACAGTCTTTTAGTGACTAACAGATCGTATAGTTTTCAGAGCATGCTAGCCTGCTGGGATTGCTAGAGAGGCGAAAGTGCAGACACCACGCCCCCGCTCTCCGCTGCTATGACTCATGTATTAACTGCTAAAAATGTGAATATTGCATTCCATCTTTAATGTTTTGCCAATTAAATAGGCATAATGCAGCTACTTTTAACATTTCCTTAAAGCTTATTCTTATTTGTCTTTGTTTAAGGCAAACTAAGAATATGCACGTTCATAGTTCATCTTGACTTCCTAAATAATATACTTACTCAATAATTCTCCAGCCCGTGGGAAACTGGGGATAATGAAGTTAATTAGTTACCAGTACTCAGTGGAGTTCAGATTTTATTGGTATAAAGGGAATTCATTTCATTCACAATTGATGCTTGTAAAAAGGCTGAGCAAGATAATAGGTGAAATTATTGAAATTAATCCTCAACCATTCATTCGATAGTGAAGCTTTTATTTATATACAACTAACACAAATGAAAATGCTGTGCTTTTATTCATTTTATTACTGCCATACTGAGTCTGTAGAGACTTCAGTATCCATGATCAAAATTTATTTTTAAAATGTAAACATCTGGGTAAAAATAAATGCACACCCCAAACTAAAATTACATTTGACATTCAATGTGTTATTTAAAGATGGAAATCCAGTTGAAAAGGTTACTCAATTTACAATCCAAATACCTTTAGAACAGAATTTGAATGAATACAGTGGACCGCATATTATGTTACAGTAGTTTCAAGTATGCGCCGCTATTTAAATCTTTGGATGCAGTGTCTTTGTTTGACTGTGCTTAATATTTTGTAGACCAGCCTATAATCAATTTTAATATAAAAGTTCTTTTGTGTGTGAGTGTGTTTTTAGGCTGTGTTTTTGTTCCAAAAAGCAGATAAGCAAAGAGTGCCATTTGAGAGAGGCAGCCTTGGTTTAACCAAGTGAAGGGCCTCTCTAATCTAATACACAGTGAAACTGGGCAAGGACAGATGTTCAAATACTGTTTCCCTGCCAACAGGAGGAGTACGCATGCCAGGAAGGGTGAAAGGCTAAAACAACGGAATCTCAAGAAAAAAGTCCTTCCAGCAGCAGATAGGCGAAAGCTCCAGAGGCCAAAGCAGTCTAATGAAACATGAGAAATACGTTGTTATGGGATACACAAGCTTTCCTTTGTAGCAATCATATGTTTTTCAGCACAAATGATGATGCATGGAATCAATATGATGGATTTTACTTTTCAAATGTCAAACACATAGAGAAAAAAAATGTCCACACTACCCTGGCTTTAAATCCCCTTTCCATCCTAAATTGTGATGAGAAAAGGAGCCTGTACTTTTGAGTTTGCCTTTTGATTTAACTTCTCACCTCTACTGGGAGAATTGTAAACATGCTGTTATTGTAGGAAGCATTCTAAAAAAATCCAGTCCAAAAGGCAGACCACATAATGTTATAGTTAATAAAAACAGGTCTTGCTTGTGTTTGATTAATCTTCTCTGGTGGGCCACTTATTGGAAGTAATTGGTCCTTCAAGTCCCAGTAAGAGGTTTTTCCTCTTTGGTGAGCATGATATAACTCACCTATATTGTTTTCTAAAATAGGATGTCCACTTCCTTCAAAAATATCCAGCAACAGGCAGGGAGTGGTAAATTAAGCATATCTATCATTTGATTCTTGTCTCAAAATCCTTTACTTATTACTTGCATGCATTTTTAAAGGGTGATATTTACAATTTGTTTACAATTGCATAGAGCAATGTACTATGGGATTGTTGGCACTCTGCTACCAAAAGCTGCCTTTTTGAAAGGGCATTGATCATTCTGGGTATGCAAGTGGATAGTTTTAATGGTTACTAATTTGCTATAAAAACCAGGAAAAGGTGAACGCATTGATGCAAATCAATTTATATTAAAACCAAATCTTTGATACAGAGAACAGTAAGTGCCTCTTCAAAAACAAATGTTGAGGCCAATGAAAACCCATAATGTACTGCTCCATTGTGTTTGTAATCTAAGGTCTCAGCATTTCAAAATGTGAATAATAAAAGTAAGCAGAGATCCAAATAGAGCAGAATTGTTTTATTTTATTTTTACCCTGAAGGAACTTCAATTGTGGAATCAGCGTTTGAAATTAAATATACAATTGAGACATAAAAGAATACTTCACAGTTCATTACACTGACATGCATGCAACACAACCTATAAAAACAGTAAAACAAATTACAGCATCCCAGTCATTAGCTATTCAAAAACAAACTAACAAAAACTGTTGAGAGCTCTTAACTGTTAAGGATTCTTTTGGCTTTAACCAACGGGCACCGCAGGTAAGCAATATCTATACCATTCTCTGCATTGTGAGTTTTCTGCGGAGGTTCCCCTATAACCTATTCTTATATCTTTTTTTGGAGGTGGTAGACTTTTCTATCCAATTGTTAAGAACAAATTAAATTACATTTGGACTAGGTTTTCTCTTACTAATGCCTAAATTTAAACATTTTGAATAAAATATGTATTGGTGAAGTTGAGGAGTTTCTTCTCAAAAACCATCATAATAAAGCCGTCTGAAATTTGAGTCAGCCCAACCATCAAAACCTAGACTAAGAAAATCATGTTTCTTTCATTACTGAGCTTTAAAGACATTTTCTCTTTCACCCTAGTGACTTTGTAGCATTGTATCTCATAACCATCAAATAACCAGGATTTCTCTCGCTGCCAACAAAAGTGTGGATAATGTGAGCAGGGTGAACAGAGGAAATAAAATCACCAGAATGCTGCGCAACGTGCCCTTGGAACAGAAAAATATCCACTCTGGGGTATGTAAGGCTTGGCATCTCATTTTCAAATTGTTGCAATTTGCAAGTCAAGACTGTCACAGCCACTGAAAGAAGCTGTCTTAGATTTAATTTAAAAAATAAATAAAAAACTCTTCAAACATTCAAATGGCTTTTGAACTGTTGTTTTGTTAATTCTCTTTGGTCCTTTTTGAAACATTTATGCTTAAAGAATATCATCTTCAGCACACTTTTCTGGTATAACCCGTAGCTTGTGAGCCTAGCATTAGAAGCAGCAAACAATATTTGCAATCCAAGGAGCACTGGCTGTCTGAACCACTCAGTAGTCTTTTCAAGGAGGCTAATGGCCTATATCAGAAAGTATTGGACATGTACTGTATGTCTGTATCAAACTCCAGCCGCATAAATTAGTAAAATGCACTTTGTCAACTGAATATGTGCACCTGCTAAGCCAATCCTTCATGAAATTGGTCTTACTCCTTTGGGTGCAGTTAATACGCAACTACAAATAGCCTGCTGACTAGACCTACATAAAAACTAGCATATACGTACAGTACATTCTGTAAGTATTTGGACTGCGACATGTTGTTGTTCTTGTTCTTGTTCTTGTTGTTTTAGTTCTGTTCTTCTGCACATTGGATCTGAAATTAAACAATGACTGTTAGCTCTAATTTGAAGGGAATGACATCCATATTGGGTGAACCATGTAAGAATTACAGTCATTTTCATACATAGTTTCTCTCATTTTAGGGAACTGAAAGTAAATTGGCTGCACAGCCGTTCTTGGCCAAGTTTGTGTTGTTGCATCGTTAGTTCATGAACAAGAAATCTAAGAAAAAGGTCTACAGTTGATTCTAGGTGTGGAATTTGTCTCAACAGATTTCAAATGCAGAAATGCTGTTGAACGTGGAAATTGTATTCTTCATGGTATGTATAGCTTTGGCTTACGTTTTCTCTTTAGCATATGAAACACTTGTCCAATTGGATATAATACGAGTGAATGGCATGCTTTAGCAGTATGTTTTGGATCATTGCCTTACTGTAGGATGAAGCACCAGCCAGTGAGTTTGGAGGTATTTGCTTGAACTTGAGCAGATAAGATGTTCTGTATACTTCAAAATTCATTCTTCTGCTGCTATCAGCAGTTACATTATCAATAAAGACAAGTGCAGCAACCATACATGTCCAAACTATAACACCACCCATACCATGTTTCACAGATGTAGGGGTGCTTTAGATTTGGGGCAGTTCCTTTTGGCTTTCAGATTTTGCTCTTGCCATCATTCTGATACAAGTGAAATCTTGGTCTCATCTGTCCACAAGACCTTTATCCAGAAATATGCAGGCCATTTTAAGTACTTCTTAGCAAATTGTAACCTGTGTAGCCTCTGCAGTTCTGTTCATGTAGTCATTGACACATCCATGCCTGCTTTCTAAAGAGAATTTCTGATTTGTAGGACAGTTGTTTGATTGTTTTTCTTATGGTGAAAATTATTTGGTCATTAACTATAGAGATTTGCCTTGGGCTACCACGCCTGTAGTGATTACTGAGCTCACAAGTGCTCCTCTTCTTAATGATGTCCCAAACAGTTGACTTTGGTAGGCCTAATGTTTGCCATATGTCTCTGACTGTTTTTCCTTTTTTCTGAGCCTCATAATGGTATCCTTGCCTTTCACTAGCAGAGCTCTGGTCCTCATGCTGACAAACAGTGATAACAGACACCAAAGGCAATCAAGAACCAATAAAGACTAGATACTGAAAGCTCTCTTATACCTGCACTAAGGAATTGAACATACCTGACTAATCAGAAATACCTGTGATAAGATTTCGGTCTCAGACACCTACTGGGAAGAAAGTACACTTTAAATACCTGGATTAATTGGTGATGCACTCCAGATGCGTGTGCCTACTTCACCAGTAGGCGTGGTCCTGCAATTTCCCTGAACCTCTCCCACAAACAAAGCCCTGCCACACTCATATTTTAATGAAAGGAGGACAACTGCCTACTTAATCATTAACCTCTACATGACTATTCTGTTGTTATGTTTAGTTGCAGCCAAAGTTGCAATCCCCTTTTCTTGTGACTGACAATTACTGCTAAAGCCGAGTTCACACTACACGACTTTCAAAGTCGTCAGATCGCTGTACTGTTCACACTACACAACTTTGTCTTGTAATCGGGAATCTTGAAGTTGTTGTGGTTTGCACACTACATGACTGATCAGCGACAGGGGGTCTCACATTACAAGATCTTCCACCAGGAGGAATCCCCGACAAGTCTGTCTGGTCTCCAAACTACGTTTTGTCATGAAAACACACGCGAGAACTGACACGAGAAATTATGCGATACCATGCGCGAAACAGGATTTTTTTCTTCCAAAAATGGATGTGCGCAAAAAACGAGCGTTTGTGTGCAAGTTGTTTGTGTGCTGAGTTGCAGCAAAAAAAACAAGGAAAAAAAAGAAAATAATATGGGTGAGAGAATGGATTGGGATACGCGGGCAGCAAGGATAGTATGTTCTGCAGAGAGAGTTGGAGTTAAATAAAGCCTTGTATAAAATAAAGCCATAAATAAATAAAATAAAATAAATAAATAATAAATAAATAAAGCCATAATGTAGCCATGCTTGTTGATGTTGTCGAGTTGCAGGTGTTACGACTCCTCCCCCAGATTTCCCCTCACCCCGTGTCATTGGCTGTAGCTCGTCGCCGCCCTCATTGCCAGTCACAACAGTTTTCACACTACAGGATTTGGACAGGTCCAGATATTTAGCCTGCTTGATATCTTTCGGGCGTCTGCGATGCATCGGCGAGTCTCTCGGATCGCATCTTTGAACAGTTCACACATAGTGATCCAGCACCGATTTGCGAGCACCGAGGGAACGCCGATTTGCCTCCAATCTGGGGCTTTTGTCGGCGATCTCCAAAAACTGTCGGTGAGTGGGAAATTGGGGCTAAAATCGTGTAGTGTGAACTCTGCTTTAGTCTCATGTTCTTTATGTAACTACTCCAGAACACAAATGAACATAGTTCACTGAAATAAAAGTATAATTAATTGCCTTCCAGAAATAAACCATATGTGTAATTTTACCAGCTTTGGTAGAACGACCAAGCAAAAGCATCTCAATAAATTATTGATCACAATCATGCAGTTTGTTTTATCACATCATAGAAAATGAGATTACTGAGGCAGAACTGAATGCTACACAGTTATTGTCGAGCCACCATCTTTCAATGAGTGCTTCAAAGCTTCTTGGAAGATCAAAGTCAACAGTTTTACTTAACCTGAGGAGAACTATGATTATCACAGACATCTTGAGTGATGGTATTTAGCACATATTTAGTATGAATGGCATTTCTGACTGAAACCTTATATAATGAAATGGAAAACTGGTGGTATACTTGTAATGGTCGAGACCAGGCATACCCATAATTACGATCATAGGGATGCACTGATTTGGGGGTATAATAATAATAAATAATAATAAATAGTGACCACATATCACTCAAGCTGGGCTAGAGGTTAAAGCTATCTGGCATTGCTGATGTGACAAGAATAATCCATCCATTTATTGTTCCAGTTGCCAATACATTCACTGGAACACCCCAAGGAGCTCAGCATTAATCTTGCTCCTGAAATCAATAGCGAAATTGCATCTGTGCTGATATTCCTCCTTGACAGCTGACCATAGAGGGCCTTGATTACTGAGGATGACATTTGTCCACTTGTAAGTGAAAGACCATTAAATATTCTGCTTTCATGATTGTGTAAACCACTTTGCACCACTCCAGGGTCAGTCTGCTTCTGCTAGTTTTGCATGACACCTCTTATTTACTGAAACTTGCACTGTCAGTTCAAGGTCTTGCTATCTTAATGAATGAAATGATATATGCCCTCTTCACGGTTAGCAAGTTAATTGTCAACACCTGATGTTGCAAGGTTTGAAAGCCCTATTATAAAAACAGCTGTCAATGTACAATGCAATATGTTTTTCAGTACAAACCCCTCTTAACTGCTTGATAATTCAATGTAGTATATATTTTAATTAAAATAAAAGCTACAAACAAATAAATCATTAATTTTCATTGGAGTTGAAAATATAATATGTACAGTGATATATAATTGTATAACTATTTGATGACCTAAATTATACATTTTCTGCAAATGGTGTAAAAGTGGTTAATGCAGGTGTATCCTGAATGGCTGACTTTGCAGTTATGCAAATTATTTAAATGGGTAATGAGTCTCATGGTAATATAGAGTAAGTGCCTCCAGAACATTCTTTTTTTAATTGTTGAACCATTCCTCAAGGTTATTAATTCCTTAAGCTTGTGGGAAACATTTTACACTACGGGAGCCTTATTTGTTGACACCATTGATAATAGGGGGTTCATCTACTTATTCAGAACTGATATTCTCTTTGTGAAGACATGAAACATGTGCTTGTTGAACCTGTTCAATGTGTTTTTCTCTTCCTTTTCATCTACAAAATAAAGAGAAATTGGTGTCAATTAATTAGCAGTGCCCATGATAAAAGCAATTCTCTCTGGTCTGAGAATCTCAGAGAATGAAACATGAACTTTGCTCCAGACTTTTATTGAGAAGGTGACACACATTGCCCGACATTATGGATACAGATAGAGAGGGTGTGCTCAAGGACTATCATGCTATATATCCAATTTTATGTATTTAATTATGTTCTAAACAAATAACATAAACATGTCCGGAAAGTAGATATTTGCTATTGATGAAATGAATGCAATCTTATATCTTCTTTGTGGGTGTGCAAAGTGAGTTTCTTTCCCACAAACTACAATTCAGTAATTTTGAGCGCACATTCAATTTTGAGCATGGATCACATATGTTACCTAACATTGTTTTAAGCAAGTCAGTATTGTTTAATAAAATCTAATCAAGATATACTGTACTTCAAGGTTTAAATGTCAGTTATCCTTATTGCGATTCATAACACCAGCACCAACCCACAGTGCATTTCCCTGCCCTTTGGCCAGAGCTCAGAGCTGATGGTGGCCAGGTTTCCAAAATAATTGGTCATAGCACCACCCAGAAAGGGTTTCATACAGCACAGCATTCCCTACTTCATTAAACAACAACAGTTTCTTTGCTCAAGTCTGTCAGCACCAGCTACTTTACGCTTAATGGTGCAAAACCTCTCCTGCTCAGCTGAACTGCAGAGTGTCCTCCATGGTGAAGTAAAAGGATGGACTGCTAGTTATTAGATTAGGCATTCCAGAATTTAGAAATAAAGAGAAGTGGTGATTAAAAAGTCTAATTATTGCCATATCATAATGGTAACTGAAATAACTGTAATGTATTCATTAGACATACTAGCATGGAATGCTCTGCTTAGCCAACAATAAGTAAAACATGCATGCCATTTTAAACCAACTGCTGGTTTCTTTTGATGTCTTTCAGTTGATCAAAATCTGGAAGTTAATTATTTATCCCAGCTATGACATTTTGATATATTGATATTTTGACATGAACAGCATCGTCTTACCTGTATCAGGTAGTAGGAATGCTCACATGTGCACAAGATGGCTATCTTACAATATAACAGGGACAATAATAGGAGTGATATGATTAAAATGAGTGAGAATTTTCTATCTATTGCTGCTCCACACCTTCCAACAATCCCTTCAGTAATTATATTCAAAATGCAAAATCTGGTATTAGCTAGATGCATAAACTGCAAATATGATTTTCGAATGTAAATGGAAGGGAACTGTTTTTTGGCCACAGTTTAGCATTACAGGTACTGACAGACACTTCTAAAAATAGGAAGCAACCAGTCTACAGTTTAAGATGTTATACAGTAACACCCACTAGCTAGGTAATGCTAGCTAAGTACTGAGAGAATAAAACTATTTTTATATATAAACTAAGATTAGTCGGCAAAGATGAGAGCTGAGATGGCTGCAAACATTCTTAATTTTTCTGCATTGCTGAATTCATTTAATGACCAGACAAATATTAGCAATATATGTGTCTGATAGAATTCATAATTTAAGAATGCTATGTGACTAGCCACTAATGCATGCATACACACTAGGGGTGGAGGGAGATGCCACTACTTGTATTTGTATCTGTATTTGTTCAACCAACAAAATTATTTGTATTTGTATTCGGATTAAGAACCAAAACTGTGCATGGTCTAAACCGTACAGTAAAATGGTGATCAAAACAGTCAAACAGTCAAATAAAGTTTCAAACATAGACAAAATGTTTTTTAAACATCAAAAAATTGTTTCCTTACTCTGAACTGAGTACAAACTGCATGAACCCCACCACCATCTCTACCTGAGGGACAAACTGCATGAACCCCACCACCACCTCCTCTACCTGAGGGACAATCTGTGTGAACCCCACCACCACCTCCTCTACCTGAGGGACAAACTGCATGAACCCCACCACCACCTCCTCTACCAGAGGGACAGACTGCAGGAACCCCACCACCTCCTCTACCTGAGGGACAAACTGCATGAACCCCACCACCACCTCCTCTACCAGAGGGACAAATTGCATGAACCCCACCACCATCTCTACCTGAGGGACAATCTGTGTGAACCCCACCACCACCTCCTCTACCTGAGGGACAAACTGCATGAACCCCACCACCACCTCCTCTACCAGAGGGACAGAATGCAGGAACCCCACCACCTCCTCTACCTGAGGGACAAACTGCAGGAACCCCACCACCTACTCTACCTGAGGGACACCACCTCAACCTGAGAAAATGGTTTCCTCATCTTCATTATGAACTATGGTATGCTATGAACTGCTAATGAAATAAGGAGATAACATTTGGCGAGAACGCATTACTCAAGTGTTGCCGAATATGGTATCTGTATTCGGCACTATCTCTAATACACACACGTATACAAAGTCCTTAAATTTGGGAAAACACTTGTATTTATGTTTTTATTTAAAGAAGCCAGATAGTACCATGGTTATGAGTTATAGAGAAAACATTTGTATGAACTGGATATTGTGACAAAATGATATTCATTGTTTGAATAAAAAATGAACAGGCTATCATTATTAAATTTCTCATGAGAATTCTTGCTTTCCATCAGCTGTATAAGCATTCAGATTTTATACATGTTACAGAGCTACACAGTGATCTATGAATAGCATTCAAAGCAACATTCTCAGAGAAATATTGTGCTCATTTTCTCATTCAGTTCTGATTCTGTTCTTTTCACACAACATAATTTTTTTCCAAGCAAGTGGAAAACCATTGCATTGATCAGAAGCAGCAGTTCATTCTTGCAAAATCTTGTGAGCTCATGCTATGACAAAAAGTACATCATATTTTAATATTTAAAGGCTTTAGAAATGCTACAGAACATCCACCTAAAGTAAAGTGTTTCTGATATTGATTCCATATTTCATTTGGCCAATGAATTGTAGAATTGTGTTATTGGGGCCATTATGAGTCAGTATTAAGCCAATAACAATGCAGAAATCAATATTAATATGTTTCAAGTGTCTCTAAGATTTTACAGATCTGTTCATATTTCCAAATACATTTCTCATGAATAGACCATAGAAGGAACTGTAGTCTACTGTAGAAATTGTGGGACTGATATATATATATATATATATATAGATATTAAATTTCACTGAAAATAGAAATTATTTTTATTATAAACCTCCGTTGTATATATAAAAGCAAATAATATCTTAATTTACTTAGAATCTGTATTTATTTCTTTTTCTTTTTTTCTTGAAGGACATATCAATCACATTTCTTCATAAAAATGTTATTTTTTCAAATGAGGAAAATCATAAGAGACACGTTGACGTTATGAATTTCTTTAGACTACGGGTTGAAATGAGGCTAAATCAATAAATCATCTTCCACAAAATCCTCCTGATAACCAACAGAATTTTTCTTCCAAAATGGTGATACCTTTTCATGAGATTAAGGTTAAGCACCTGCAAGAGGGAAGAGCATGGTTGTTATGTATTATTGAGGAATATTTATTTTCACAATTTTAATTTAGACCAAGCTCTTATCTGAGACTGCACACCTTCGTTTGTACTTTTCACAGGTTCCTTTCAGCAATAAGCTGGTTAAAGTGTTACGGTACACTGTACTGAGCTATAGTAACCCATCTGGGATTTGTTCCCAGTTCTTTCTGGTCTCAGGCCCAGCTCATCAATTTTGGCACTTCTCTTCCACGGACACAACAGCTCCCAAACACGTCTGCCTTGCACAATTCCCAAACCGATTAATTTATTGATAGAGTATATGGATTTGTGCATTGTCTGGTCATACCGGAATCGCATATAATACAAATGAGAATACAAGCTGTTCTAAAAGCCTTTTTTGAGGCAAGCTTAATAAGACAAATCCTATACCTAAGCACTTTTGTAAGACAAATACTAGGATGCTAAAATGAAAGCTATTGCTGCTTTAGCATAAAAACTCATACTAACAGTTAGTAATCTACACATTCCTTGCAGTTGACTTGCAGGCATTTCAGTACGCACATTTAAAATACCCTTTTTATGCATGTCACCTGCATTTCATAGCAGGTGGCGATGTCCTATGACAGAAGCTCCTAAAAGGTAGGCTCTGGGTGTGCTGCTTCAGATTGCATCAGCATGAAAGCACATTCAGTATGCCAGGTGCCACAGCAGAATGGAGCACACCTGTGTGAATGGGACCCTGAGGTCACGCAATTATTACTTGATGATAGGAGGGAAGGAATGTGTAGCATTCCGCAGGATAAATACTCATGCACAACGCCAACGTTCTACATTATAGCAATAAAAGTTAGAAGTTCCTCAGACAGATAAGGCTTTTAGTCCAGACTGAAAAAATAAATGTGTGAGAGAAACCTTTAGAAACGTAAGAACTAATATTTAGTGGTAAAGCAGATGTTGAGCTCTGTGGGTAGATTTTCAGTTAAAAAAAAGGACCATGGAACAATGCTTCCATGATAATGATTTCAGAGATTTCTTTTATTCTAACTGATGTTTGTATA
Organism: Anguilla rostrata; assembly: GCF_018555375.3. NCBI lineage: Eukaryota > Metazoa > Chordata > Actinopteri > Anguilliformes > Anguillidae > Anguilla > Anguilla rostrata. Next base: position 18,220,043 of record NC_057936.1, read on the forward strand.
AGGTATATCAGTAGTGTAAGGTATCCATGTGTCAAGACCTCAAGGAAAAGGCACAAATGAGACATTCAACTTATTCAACGTAATTATAACATATTTACATCTGCAATGGCTTCAGCTATACAGCTAATCAGTACATTAGTGAGCTACAGTACCTAAAATCCATCCACATCATGTGTGGGAGTTATAGTGGCACAGGGCAAAAAATGAGGCAAACAAAAACACTGAACTTATTTCCCTTTAAAAAAAAATTTTAACCTACAAAATAATATCATATGTTATTCAGCATCCCCTGATGACTGCAATAATGTATTAAATGAGTCTAATGACATACCTTAAGAAGACAAGGTACCAAAAAATGCTCTACCTTCAAAATACTAATTCAAAAGTTTGTCACTTGCACTCTACTGCAATTGTACCATTTGACTTCTGGAATGGCATTTACCTGACTGCATATCCCAGCTTGCTGAAGAAATAATTGATGTAAAATGTCATGTGGTGAAAAACACTGCACCGTTCTTCCCAGGAAAGTGTAGATGATACCGTACATCAAAGTATCTACATAAGAACATACAAATAGATGCTGAGAACAGGCCATTCAGCCCATCTAGAATCACCTTTTACCCACAAACTAGAGAGTATCCAGCACTGCATTAGGCCTGGACTTGAATGAAAAAAAAAAAATCTAAGGTTTTCTGTCTCTGCTATATGACCCGGCTGTTCCATGCATTGACAACACCCTGTGTAAAGAAATATTTTCTGATATCTGTGTTGAATTTATCTTTCATTAATGTCTGACTGTGCCTAATTATTCTACTGCGTGACCTCCACATTAAAACCATTTGCAATTCCTAGCTACTTCCTTTAATGAATTTAAAAACATCAATCAAATCCCTCCTTTTGCTAAACTTGAACAGATTACGTATCTTAAGTATTTCTACATGACTTTTGCATTTCATGACAGGAATACATTTCCTTGCCTTTGTTTGTACTTTTCCCAGAGCTTCTCTGTCTTTCTTATTGTATGTTGCCCAGAAATGTACACAATGCTAAGTGTGTTCTGACAAAGGTATACGACATTAATATAACTTTCTTTTATTTATACTCATTGCTTTTTGCTTTATATCCTAGCATACTAATGCTTGTTTTTCTTTTTCTTTACTGCTACAGCAGTGAATGGACTTTGATAGGTGTTGATCTACGACTCCCAAGTTTTTTTCCACATTGAATACATTCTAATTTTGTCTCTCCCATAAAATACTTCCCAACTTTTTTATTTCCCACATGCAGAAGTTTACACTTACCCTTACTTTGGATTCTGGTTAAATCTTCTTGGATCTCCTTAGTGTCCAAACAGTTTACTAATCATGCCAGTTTTGTAATTAATTGGCTACTAATGTCACTATGAAGGTCACATGTAAATAAGGAAAAGAAAAGGCCCCAAGGCTGATCCTTGGGGGACACCACTTCCCACAGCACTTTGGTCAATAAGATCCCACCTACTGTAACTATTTGTGTTCAGCCCTGGAGCCAATTCTAAACCTACTTTGAAATAATTGTTGAAATACCTGCACCCACATCTTTCTAAGTTATGTATTATAATGCAAAAGAGCACCTTGTTATAGCAAGCTCATTGCTGTGGTGGGTATACCTTGACAATGTTTTTTATTGTTGTATTAAAATTAGTTGGACCTAGTGACACATATCAGTCTTCACCTTGCACCCAGTGAGCCAGGATTCAGCAAGGGCAGCAGTAGTGAAGCTAAGGTCTAAAGTTGGATATCTACTATATTACATGAGCAAATTACATCACTAGCATATTACTAGTGCTTCAGTACTATTTTTAATGCAAGTCCCAGAGAATATTTAATGGGAGCCAAGATAAGAGTTGTATTTCCTTTTGATGTGTGTTAATGAACAGCTAGGATACCAGTATTTTTTTAAAGCCATGCATTAGGAATAATTGCCCTTTTGATAATGATGTAAGTTTTAACCAGATCTGACAGATGATTCTGAAGGGCATTCTAAATGAGACAAATTTAATGAATCATAAATTTACAATCTGTTAATGATCATTGATGAAGTTATCTTTAGCTAGAAATTTTTTTGCATGACATTTTGGGCGTTCTCTATACTGTCTTAATTAATAACTGCTGGAACATTTATTAGAAAATAGGCTCGGAATACACAGCACTTTGTGCCTTTTCAAAGCATGACAAAGAAAATTTATTTTTGTGGTGACAGGTTTAGCTCACCTTTAGGTGACAGCTCCAACCTTGTTATTTTCATATAACCCATAGTGGCAGCAAATGCTTTGCAGAACCACTTTGCAAATTTGCATCATAACCAGAGCAAGTCTACCTACACTATAAATTATATATACAGTATAGCATGTACCAACATACAGAAGATTCTTTACTACAAAAACCTTCGGCCAGCAAAAAAATTGAGACTCTTCCTTTGCAAACAAATTAACCAGTGGATGGTCACAAGAGTGTTTAATCTTTTTCAAACCACTTCTATTTTTGTTGAAAATACTTTCTTTGCAATACCAAGTTCCTTGTGTTCCAGTATTATAAAGCTCACTGTTATTGACCATAAAATCGTAAGTCAAGTGAAATCTACTATGCTGCCTATCATTCTAAGGTATGATTATTGTGAGAGTAATGTACAATTTTATGAGTTTTACTGGGGAACATTGTCCATGAGTTATGTATGACCTTATGTGTGACGTTATGTTGGCTAGCTCATTAAAAGCCAGTTACAATTTGAAAAGAGCTGTGTGAGAAATGTGTGTGTGTGTGTGTTTACTTTCAATTCAGTTCCTTAAATATGTACACAGCCCTGCGGTTAACCTCTGCAATCAAACTGAAATTAAAATGGTTTCCTCTATATGTACTGGATCAGTCAGTACTCAACATAATGCTACATATACTCAACTGTCAAAATCCTTCCACATTTTGCATAGCACTTAAATATATTTTTTCATGTGTTTAAAAAAGTATCATTCTATTCTGGGTATAAAAGCAACGGTCAAATTCAATGGCCCTTCTTCAGAACTAGAAGAACTTCAGAACTATTCAATATGAATCTCTTTAAAAAAAATTTAAAAACCCTTCCTTTTAGTATTGCAATAAAATATGGATTATCTTGCACTGTGCAGGCTTTGGGGATCAGTTGTTGGTGAATATGTGATGGATAATCCTTCATAGATTAATACTATGGTATGAGATTAAACGCAATTCACATCAGTTACAGGATAGTCCAAAAAACACAGCTGGCTTATAAAAAGGCACTATGTGAGATATGTGCCAGAAATGTAGAAAATGACATTGGTGCAATCTAAAGAATGGTGAAAATCTAAGCAGTTATTACATTCTAATGGGCTCGTTAAATGAAGAAGGGTTTCTTGCATGCATCGATCAGTGTCAACGACAGGCTTTGTGATTGACAGCAGAATTCCATTAAAGCTTGCAAATCATGAGAGATGAGCAAAGCCTAGTGTGCCCTAATCATTATTCATATACCAGCCATTTGTCATTGCTGTGGGGGCGGGCCATCTTGTATAGAAAAACCATGAAGCAATGCTTTGCCACATCTATTGGTTCACATGAGGTGAGTATATTTCACTTGGAATGCATGTCACTATGAAGTATTTTTATTAGTAACTATTAATCTCTGTCCTCCACCCTATTAAAGTGACATTTTGATTGTTTGACAGACCACCCCAACAACCCCATTATATATTGTAGGAATACTGTATGAATAATTATAATATTCCATCTTACATTTATTCATCTAGTAATGCATTTGACTCTGTTCAATTATTAAATTCTGGGTTAATTTAATCACTCATTTAGAGCATTTTCATGCAACATTCACTGGGAATGAGGCACATTCAAACTTTTTTTTTCTCTGTTTTGACTTGCATCATTTCAGACCAGGAAATTCCAAAAAAACATACATGAATACATGTTTGCTTTGGCTATTATATCATTGTGACATTTGGTTCGATGGAGAAGCAGATTGGTCTCAGCTGTGCCGGCTGGTGGAGAGAGCGCACGCGCCAGGGTTGCATTAACTAATCAACTCAGGTGCTTAAAAGTGTGTTGCTCTCCACAGTTTGGGGCCGAGACCAGGAGCTCACACCAAGAGCAAATTTCTTTATTTGAGTTTGTTTGAGTTTAGTTTCTTTGAACATGACTGAGAATGTTAACCCTACACTGAAAAGTAGTAAGATCTGGTCTGGTGGAAGGCGGGCCAGCTATGAAAAGTGGTCGCTCGGTTTTACTTTCTTTTGTCTTTCTTATTTTGGTTTGTTTTAGTTTATTGCTTTCGTCCGGAACCCGTGAGGGGGAAGGGTGAAGATGTTTGTTTTTTAATTTCGTGTTTGTGTGGGTGCGCCTCTCTCTCTCTCTCTCCATGCGGTGACCAACAGTGTTTCCCATAACAGGCACATCTCCCTCCCAGGGGTGTCATGCTGGTGTGTGACAATCATGTAGAACACATTTCTACCGGTCACACATTGACATTTTTCAATTGTGAATGCGTCAGTCTCCTTTTTTCTCTTTATTTAATAAATATCGTCCAAGAAGAGTGCTGTACTTCATTTTTACAGTGTTCAACACCACCTTTTTTGATTTTTCTACTGTGCTCAGCTTGCTTGCTGTTCAAATCCAGCAGAAGTTCTCTGGAGAATACGTTATCTGTACTGGCCCTACATGCTGTTTTGTTTCTTTCACTATGCATTATTGTTGCTTTAAAAAAAATTAACTGCGATTTAAATGAATAAACAGATGGTTGGTTTATTTACAGAAAACATTTCCAAGCATTTCATTTGTTCTTTCAAAGTGGAAGAAGTGCATGTTCTTGTGTTCAAACTTACTGGCAATATGCCCTGACATTTAGTGACAAATAATATCACAGAGGATATGTGTCAAAACATTTTAAGAATGTATAGTACCTGAAACAGCCAGTTTGAGTCAGATTTTCTCAGTCTGCCTGAAATGAACATTTTATTTACTAAGGCTACAGCTAATGAAACAATCAGTGAATGGTACTGCCTGCTGTTCAAATTTTTCATATGAAGCAGATCTTAAAAGGCATAGTTCAAAAAAAAAAAAATCCTGTTTAGTACAACGAATTCACAGTAAAATGTGTTAATTCAACTCACAGTTTAATGGACTCATATGACTGTAAGCTGATTGAACACTGTCATATTGTGATATTCCAGCTGTGGCAGCAATTACCGATTGAATAAATCTAGATGCAAGATAATGTAGTATTGCCAGGGTGTAATGGGGATGTTGTGTGGAAAGTTGAGTCATCTTTTATTTCTCTAAGAAGGGTAAGTATTTATATGGCTGTGTGTATGTTGCAGAAGTCACTGGTGTCACAGATTCCATTATTTTGTCTTTTTTGTCAGTGCCATGAAATTCAAGGTTTTTAGTGCTTTCCGTGATTTTTTGCCAAGTTTGAGAATGCAGCATGCAGTCAACTGTTGCAATCAAATGTTTGACAGCTCCTGTCAACAGTGTTGATGCTGAGCACTCTTTCTGTAGCTATGGTTATGTTGTCAGTGACAAAAGGTGCTCAAAGACTCAAATCTTGTAACATGTACCAAATCTAACTTTAAAGAATTAAAAAAGCACAGCAACCCTGTGTTTTATTTAGTATGCCAATTTGAGGATTCTCTGTATGCTCTGTTTCTAACAATGTTCTACTAAAGACAAAAAGCATGCTTTTTCTGTGATTTTAATGCACCAGCCTATCAATGCATTTATTTGTATTATTTACTAGCGGCAACTGCCCACTGATTTTTCTGAAACTTCAAGCACGTGTTGTTGTTGCTACAGCTGTTATTTCAATAATTTCCTACTGCTGCACATGAGATTAATTAGTTACATATTAATAAATGAATGTTTTTAAACACTTTGTGATGTCCTCTTTTTCAGTTTTATGTGATTTTTATAACTTTTCTGTGACTGCTCCGTGACTTTAGTCAATATTTTCTGTGACAAACGCCCAGCCTTTTTTGCTTGGATATCTATAATTTGTACCGTTTGATAATTTCTTGCTCTGGAAGTCAAATAATGTGATTCTTGTTGCAAAGATTCTCACAGTGCATCTTGGAGGACTATAGCTGTGTCTCAGTCTTGCTTGTGCATTGATTTGCATCTGCTCTTTAGAAGCAGAAAAATGTCATGAAAAAATCAACTTGCATTAATTGTGTGAACTTTGGTAAATTCAATGGAATACATAATCAGCACAATACATAATATCTCTGCTCGTCATCTGCGCGATCCGCCCTTAAATGCATATGCATTAACGCAAGAGGTACACCTTGTGATGATTCACATAGATGACACACATACTGTGCTTCCAGCCCTGCGTGCCTCTTTGATACATAAGACACATGTTTCTGGGGCAGAATGCATTATATCTACGTCTGAAAATAATCACAAATATTTTAGTAAATCTGGCTCTTATAGTGTTGTGGATAAACATATTAATTAAGAAAACACATTTATTAAGTGTTAGGTGCTAATCTGAAATATGTTTGAAAGGTGGTTTGAAATTATTATTTTTTATTTCACAAAAACAACAATAACAACAATGGTAGGGGGAGGAGGGAAGGGAGGGAGGGAAGGCATCCTGAAAGAATGGCATAGTTAAGGGATTCTAAAATATGTGGCCCAACCATGTTCCATATTTCTATGTACAGGTTGAGAGACAAGCCATCCAGCCCAGGTGATTTTCCTCTCTGTAAAGGCTCGCATCCTTGAGCTCCTGTAATGTCAGAGGGGCAATGAGTTGTTCACAATCAGATGGAGATAATTTAGGTAGATCAAGCTCATCAAGAAACGCCTTACAGACTAACCCATCCAGAGTAACATCTGATTTGTATAGTTTAGTATAAAAGTCTTTGAAGACAGTATAAATGGACTCTGAGTTAGTAATAATATTTCCCTCATTATTCCTGATGGCAGTGATAAAGAAAGGTGATTTTGCAGCATTTTCTACTGTATCTTCTTTTCAGCTAGGAAAGTGTATACCAAGGCTTATGAAACAAATTTAGTTCAGGCTTAGGCCATCAATGGTTATACATAAAATACAAGAGAAGAGGTTCATGGACACTGCTCCCATCTAGATACACACCATTTACTGACTGCTTTGTATTTTCTGATTGATATTGATTTCTGCTTTGTAAGAAATAAAAGAAAGAAACTATTTCCTAAGTAATGTCCTGTCTCACTCTTGGGCTCTGAACTTGTTCAATGCCAATTGTAACTTTTTTCAAGGAAGTGTCTCAAGGTTGAGCCTGTTACACTTCTCCTTAGCCTTTTTTGCACTCAGACTTCATATTTTTATTGAATATCTCATACCAAGGCTTTGCATCTCTGACTTAATTGTGAATGCAATTCATGATTAATTACAATACATGTAACACACACACACACACAAACATACATACACACACACCTACTCTCTCTGTCTCTTTCTCTCTTTCTGGTCTCTCTCTCACTCTCTCTTACACAGACACACACTCATATATACACACAAAATTTTTTGATTTTGGAATTTATAAATAAACATGTTTCTGTGAACGTGATCATCCTTGGTCAGATATTTATTTTTGATGCTAGCTCATTAAAGGATTTGAAAATAGAATGTTTTCAGTTTATTGTATAAACACCACAATGCAATAAATACTTTGATTGCTCAGAGTAAAGACAGATACAGACTGTATAACATGAGTTGGGAAAAGCTTAGATGGATGTTGATGCGCCAAATTAGGGAAAGTCAAATCAAACCAAAACAATTTTACTTTTATTGCACTTTTCACAACGATGCTTTACAGAGAAACAAGGAACAATGGGCAAAAACCAGGCCTGAACCCCAACAAACAAGCTAGGTAAATAAAAGGTTAATAAAACAGTTCTGAGAAAAACGTTATGGGAGGAACCTGTCTACAGAGGGGGATAAGGAGCAATAAGCGATCTATCAAAGCAAATAATGAAATGAATTGAGAAGGTTACAGTTGAGGAATTAAACTGGTAAGTAGAAGGTCCAAATGAAGGGATGTATAGTGAGCTCCATAATGTCTGGGACAAAGACTCTTTTTTATTTGGCTTTATACTCCAATAAAAAAAAAATATATATATATAATATATATGCACTCACCGGCCACTTCATTAAGTGACTGGAGTGGCACCCGGTGTGGTCTTCTGCTGCTGTGGCCCATCTGCTTCAAGGTTTGACATGGTTTGTGTTCAGAGATGCTCTTCTGCATACCTCGGTTGCAACGAGTGGTTATTTCAGTAACTGTTGCCTTTCTATACAGCTCGAACCAGTCTGACCATTCTCCTCTGACCTCTGCCATCAACAAGGTATTTTCGCCCAGAGAACTGCCGTTCACTGGATATTTTCTCTTTTTCGGACCATTCCCTGTAAACCCTAGAGATGGTTGTGTGTGAAAATCCCAGTAGATCAGCAGTTTCTGAAATACTCAAATCAGCCCGTCTGGCACCAACAACCATGCCACATTCAAATCACTTAAATCACCTTTCTTCCCCATTCTGATGCTTGGTTTGAACTTCAGCAGATCGTCTTGTCCATGTCTACATGCCTAAATGCATTGAGTTGCTGCCACGTGATTGGCTGATTAGATATTTGCGTTAACGGATGCAGTTAGCAGTTGAACAGTTGTACCTAATGAAGTGGCCGGTGAGTGTGTATATATATATATATATGTATATATATATATATGGAAGTTTAGATGTGTAGTCAAACAATCCATGTGTGTGGGGATTCTCAGCTCTTATTAAAAGGCACATTTTTACACATTTTGGTTTCACAATGTGGAAATGACAGCATTTTTTATACATAGCCTCTCATTTCAGGTCATGGATAGGTTATGTCTGTAGGTAGTGCTGGCAGAGGTATTCGCTTGATTGGGTCTGAATTGCTGGAGTAATTGATAATAGGGAATGTGGAGCCAAAGGAGGGGTAATTGTCATTCTGCTGTGGTGGGGGAAGACTGAAGGGAATTTGTAATTAGCAGGGAGCTTAGGTGTATGTATGGCAGGGAAATAGGTTTAGTGGTGAGAGAGGGCTATAGAGTTAAGGTAGGGTTCTGGGTGTGGATGAAGTTTTTCCTTTTGGGTGATTGATTATGTTTTGCTTCATTTATTTTAGCGGTTAGGTTTCTTTGCTATTTTTGGAGAGTATGTGTATGATCGTGTGTGTGATGGGCTTGCCTGTGGTTGTCCTGAGGAAGAGAGATGTGTGCAATGGTGGACCTGTGAAGTCAGATGTGGAGACTCTGAGCAGTGGTGCTGGTCAAACCCTAGACTGGTTATGACCTAATTTCATAACAATTATTAAACCAAAATCATTTTCTTCAAATAAAAATCAATTTCAACATTTTTACTTCTAATTTATAGCAGTTTTGTCATATAGGCAGAGGGAAAATGTCTATTACAGACACACTGAGAAGTGCTAAAATGCACAAAACAAGGTAAAGTAAAATACAAAGTTCAATGTTTTTAGTGGCAATGAAGTGGCCGGTGAGTGTACATGTGTTCATAATGACTTAGTGCATTTGAATCTGGGTTTTTTTTTACAATTAAAAAAATTGTAATGGATGACTGAAAGATGACAGTTATGTTATAGTTTTTTTTTTTTTTTAAAGAAAAACTTTGCCTTGCTTCACTGCCAGGAACTTATCATATAAAATATATTCTTGATGGGAAAATGCCTTCCTGGCTCCATCTCAGGCTGTATTGTGTGGTAGAGGTTATGCTGGAAGCACCGCACCAATCTAAATTGACACACACTGCTGCAAGGGTTGAATTAGACAAAATCTATAGATACTGGTAGACAAAATAAACATGTATTGATTTTGTATAATGCAATAGATACCTGCGAGCCAGTGACAAAGCTTTTATTGAATTGAGGGCTTCTGCTGACGTCATTCAACCAGAGAACCAATTTCCTTGCCAATTGTTAGCCATATAAAAATTGAACGCTGTGCACTAGGGAGCATGGACGAAAACTTAGGGTAAAGCTGTAGAATCTTGTCAGATGAACACACAGACCCTAACAATTTTCAATAATCACAGAACATGGGAGTATTTATTGACCTGTTTGCATATACTGCATGTGTCATAAATTGTATATCATGAGGAATTCATAACTATGCTTGTTTTTATATTCATGCTGAAATGAAACTTCCATATGACACACATGCTCATTTAATGACTACCCCATTCATGTTTTCACTGAATCCCAAAACAGCAGTTGTTCTTAGTGTTTAATCAGTCAAACTATTTCTTGAGCGATATATTCTGTTGGCCATTTTATGATATTACTTTGTATTTCTATTTCAGGAAATAAGGGACAAGCCTTTCTCTTGGTTGTATGGGTGCAGGCTACTCACTTCACTATTTACTGCCTGGATGGAAAAGCTTGAGCCTATAACATCATAAATCTTATATCTCTCACAATCATCCGATTTGCCACCAAAATAAATAGAGAGAAAAGCAGAGGTACTTACCCATCATAAATCCTCAGATACTTCCATTGGAAAGTAATGTTCTGTTCAACCGATGGAGTGTCGAGATTTCATTAAGCAGGAGTCCCAGACCAATACAAAGCCCATCTTTTACTTGGTGGCTTGGGACTATTTATTTTCAGAGAATAAGGACTTGAAGGCCATTGGTAAAGTGTGTTCCATCTCTAAACACACCACTCTGATCATGCCGAGGAATCTTTTCATGTGTTTATGTGTCAGGACAGAAAGTTTTATGTGAAATACTCCCTTCACCTTGGGATTTCATGCGGTGCTTCAGTCTTTTTGCAATATAGTCACTTTAAAACCAAGTTTCATGATAGTCACCACACTAGACATTCATTTTAATAGGTTTCCCAGAGATGGAAGTAACCAGTTTCAGTAGTAGTATCCACATGTATTTTTCCAGATTAAGCCTGAATATTAGTCACAAATACATGTTTTGAGCTTAAAGCAAAACATGCACAGCCTCAAGTTTCCCTGAGTTTAATAACGTTTTAGTTATATTTTTTTACATATTGTTGCCATTGGTGTCATGCAGGAAGTATACACAGAATAAGTGATAAAAAGTGAAGTGAAATGTCACTACTTTAAATCCCCCCCTCGTCTGTGGGAGTACGGGTGTGGAATTGCAACTATCTGACAGTTACATGCTTCTAACTGCCACAATATATCTACAGCCTGTTGTATATTTATTATTTATATGGTATATTTGAGGAAGGAATCTCAGGAGACCTAAAATGTGCCCTTCATGTTTATACTGTAATCAATGTGTGGGAAATGTACACTCCAGTCTCTAATACTTTGATCTGAAGTAGACATTAGTTTAAAAGAGAGGCTTTTGGAGAAGGAGTGTTCTATTTCCAAGATCAGACTTAATTTGCACATTTGCTTAGGAGTTAACTTGATGCCTCTATGACAGGTTAGACCTTTGAGGTAGCCTAATTTAAACTCAAACCAATAAGTAATTTTAACTAGCCATACAGTAAGCATAAGTTGAACAGATCACTATGGATGGCATTTTATGATGAAGTTAGACGCATACAACAAATATTGAAGTCTGGGACATGACAGGTGGGTACCAAACAGCTGCAGACAACACCTAAGAACTCTGAAATAGTACACCACAAAAAGGAAGCTTTGTCCTTTTGCTATCTGTGCTCTCTCTAACTCTGAGCAAGTAAAAGAAAGTTCCACTTTAACAAAAAGCATTTTTTCTTGTTTATTTTTTGTCATGGTTGAGACACAAGTAAAACAGGAATGATCATATAACTTAATTTCCCTATACCTGTTAACATCTACAGTAATTAAAAAATACTATTTTAATATGGTAGACTTTTGAAGGGCTAGCTATCCTTAACTCTGTCAGTCATATCTCTAACCCAACCTTAAATGTTAAAGGTAGGGCTGTCACAAACAGTGATGCATCACTCATCGGCTGGTTCAAGGTCTATGGCAGGTGCAATGGGACTTGGGGAAAAGTCTTCTTTGAAGTTGGGCTTGCAACGGGTTCCAGTCAAGACAACTTGGGATGTGCACAAATCTTCCACTTGGATCTGGCTGCAAGGGAGATATTGGAGGAAAAGTCTGTAGATACTTGTTCCTCAAAACAGCTGTCTATGGGAAATAAACCCACTTGGTTTATTTAGCAGATGGTGGAAAGCCAATAATTTCTCGATGATCAGGCGAGATGCTTGTTGGGGCACACAGCAAAGTCCGTCAATGTCCTTTGTGCATCTGATCGGGTGAATGAGTGTCTTCACCCTCTGAGCAAAGTTATTAGTGAGTTTTTATGCTCAAAAATGCAATGGAACACCACGTGTGAGCCCAGTAACGTGGTTTCTGGATTATTTTGGGTGCACAAACATTTGATTAGTTTTTGCATTGGAGTGATCAATGAAACATGGATAGATAAACCGTTGATTACTGCTTTAATGTTTAAGCCTGTTAAATATGGCTCCCCATTCCTCCTAAGAGAAGGTATTCTTTGCCCCAAGCTGATGCCTAATTGATCAAGCAGAACGTTTATTGCAGGGTCGCGAGAGGAAGGGGACAGGTGCATCATTATGAATGGTTGAATCAGCAGAGGGTCAGTCCTGTGGTCAAGAAGCCAGAGACCACAAATGTCCTGTGTATAGTTTCGTTTTTACACTGTGAAAATGTCAAGGGAAATGATTTTTGGTCATTACTTTATATTAGTTTCAGAACATTATTTATTGGCACGTTTTCTTGGCAACCAGGATTTTTAGCAGCATAAATCCGGTTCTGTGTTCTTTTCTTGGTGGTAGAATCCTAGCTATGGTTACTTGCCTATGAACCATTGCCTACTGAGTTTTTTGATGTGGGTTTAATGGTGGACTATATTCCACCGTATATTGTATCTGATTGCCCAGCTATTGTATTCAATTCTACACGCATTACGTCATTCGTAAATTCAATGTGTAACTTCTAAATGAGTGATGCGCATAATATGATCATAAAACATTTGCTGCAGCCGACCATTGGTCAGCCTCAGCAGCCACACGTTGTCATACTCAATCACACACACACGTCACTTTATGTTCTCATGCTCAACCTACAGTATCATATGCGCACATCACTAATGGAGACCCTGTCTGACAGTTCGACCTCCCAGGTGCTGCTCATTGCCTGCACTGCTGTTGCATGCTATGCTTGCTGCAGCTCAAAGAATTGCGCTCACCCTCTACCGCTCAAGCTTCCACCAGTTGTTTGGATCTGCTTGTAGGTACTGGGAGTTCTGGTATTTCTTCTGTTTAGTAGGAGATATGTATCGTGATACCTTTTTGATAGGTTAGTGCACAAATTTCCCGAAAGCAGATCCATTCAGCAACAAAAATAATGACATAGTATATTCATTAATATATTGAATAAATACGTGAGTTGTCCTGACTCAAATTATATTTTGTTATATATTTATCCCACCACCACCTCAAAACTAATCACTGTTCCATTTTTAAAAGACACAGCTATATCAGTTTTAGGCTGTGCATTTCAAAGTTGTGGACTTCATCCATTTAAGATGCAAAATATGGCCTGTTCCCAAATTGAATCTCCTATGCCTGTTTTCCTTACTGTGACCTTTCAGTGTGTTTTGTTGTTGACCTTTTCATTGATGTCTGATTGCCTATGACAGGACAATTTGGGGAGAAGAACTGTAGGATTTGCTGTGATTATCCTGGAAAAGGTCCAAGATATACTGCAGGTATCCAAGTAAGAATAAAGCAGGTGAGACTGAAAATCTAAAATATCTGAAAGCCCTTAGGCCTTTTCCTATATATTTGAACATTTGCAATATACTTCAAGGCATGTGCATTCTGACTATGTCACTTCTGGCATGACTGTGTAGTCCTTTACAGGCATTACATATAATGCAATATGTTGAGAAATGCTTTGAAATTATAATGATGAATATATTCCATGGTGCTATTTTTTTTAATACATTGAAATATCCAAAATTGAGAATTATTTGTATATTTGCCCATATATTGTGACAAAGTTGCAATATCTTGATATTGTATTTTATACTATATTTTCAATTACAGTTCCGTTACAGTGTATAACAGTATATAATGGTTGGTTATATTATGTCATGATAAATGCTCTTTGCATGTGTGATTTGAAGTGAAACCAGAGTGTAGTTATGTTCTAGTTATTTCTGGTCTATTACACACAATCCACAATTATGACTTTATCTACAGTAAGTGGTATAATTGCATGCAGTATTATTATGATAATTATTTATTTAATTTGTCATATTCTCTTTAGCTGTGTCAATAAGCTTTGTTTAACCAAGTGTAATGCACATCATTCTTAAGGACAAGACTTGCAAATGAAATGTATTTATGCTAAATATTAATTCAGTAATTGTTTTGAAAATCTGACTGTTAATCACTGCCCAGCTGGAGAGACAGGCCTGAACATCCCACCAATTTAAATTTTTACATTTCATTTTTAAATCATTAATATTAAGCTCTGGGTTGAAAAATGATTTACAAGGTGGTAATTGCTTGTCATAAAGACTCAATTTTGAAGGGATTCTCTTTGATTTAGCTAGGTATTTAGCAGGCAGCTTTCATTTCACTGTTCCCTTCCATTCTGTGGTCAAAATGCTGCTTATAAAATTTCACCTTTGTGCTTTCTTCCCGTCTTTATGTACGTTTAGGTACATGTACTTTTTTCAACATCGTTAAAACTACTTTGAAGCAAAGTTCTGGCTCAGTTTGCTTCCCCAGAGGATACACTATGTATCATTTGCCTTTGTTTGTAAAAACAATTGTAATAATAATCAGACATCCCCTGCCATGGCAGCTAGTTAGCCCTTTGCAGATAACAAGGAGAGGAGATGGCAAGGAAAAAAGGATGTATTTTTTTTATTTCAGATGCGGCCACTTTCTAATTGCTTGTGCACAGATCTGCTTGCTCTGAGCCCATCTTCACAGTGTCACAGTGGGGGGACCCTTGGGAACATGGTAGGACTGCCAATGGACAACTCTATCTCCAAAGATTAATGAACAGATACAGGGGCCAACCACATAGCTTAGCCATGTGGAATTCATGTGGCCTGTAAATCAGAAAATAAAAATGTCTATTTGAAATTGGCTTGGTGCAATGGGCGGGTAGAACGGGGGTCATTTTAGAATCTGAGGTGGGATGTCGTAATGGCCTGTGCTTTTCAGGGAGGGGAGCGCGCTCACACTGTACAAGTGAAGACTATCTGGCAAATAGAAAGGCTTTCATATGTGGGTGTTCTTGTCTAGTCCTGGAGCGTTGGAAACCAATTTGTGTAGGTGGCGGCATGTTTAAGCCATTTGTTTGCATTTTATTCTCCAAGGCTGCATGCTTTGAATACTTTAAAGCTAAGCAAAATACCTTCAACTAATAAGATGCTACTGGGGTTCTTTTCTATACTGCAGTCATTCGTCTGTGTGTACTGCAAAATAGCTTCATTGGATAGGCCTAAAATTTACTTCAGTTTGTTACACATATACTTTTTAGGTTTCCTCAATTGAAAATTTTATAATTTGTTTTTCTCATTATAACGAGAACATTTTCACATTAAAACGAGATCCTTTTCTTGTTACTACGACATACCAATATGTCTTGTTAAAAAGAAAAAACTTTCTTATCTCCTTTGAATGAGAAAATGTAATGTTTTGAAGACAGGGAAGCACAATGATTACTCAGGTACAGAAGGTACAGATTATTAACATTGCCAAGTTATACATACAGCCATGGAGTGCTCTCTCCTGGAATTACAGAGAACTATTCTCTATCTATTCACTATTCACTGAAGTATTACTTATAGCTACTGTCATCAATACAAAAAGCCTATGGAAAATGATGCACAGAATTTTGCCAATCTGAAGTGCTCACAGATAGCAGAAACTCACCACGTCTCAAACCAACAGTAAGACTAAAGTAAAACTATATGAAGTCATGCACATGAACCATTTTCCAAGTTAGACTTCAGTGAATGAATCCTATGCATCATTTTTGATGAGGTGTTTTGTTGTTATAACAAGATTTTTAAAAAGTTTCTCGTTAAAATGATATCCTCATCTTATTATAATAAGATACATTATGTTGTTATAACAAGAAAGGGATTGTTTTAACTAGAAAAAATTCTTGTTATAATGAGAAACGTTTCTTGTTATAATGAGGTACTGAGTGGAAAATATTTTTTATTGTGCCAGCAATGCACTGTTGTAAATAATTTTTAGCTTGAATCAAAATCTTCAAAAAAAATATGTACATACCACTTGTACTATTTAGCGATGAATGGCAGCATATAAACTTCATTTGAATGTACATGTATCTGAGCACCACAACCATTACAAACATACATTTTTGTCACAACTGCAAATAAATACTGAATAGAAGTAATTTAATTAGAATCAGCACCTTGTTATATTAAATTAAATTTTGCACTATTTATTTGTCATCTGCAGTAAAATAAATAGGAATAAATCCAGACTATTGCATTAGTGTGCAAAAAGCCAAGCTGGGGCAGTAAATACAGAAGATAATTATTTTTTCAATGAAATAAGATCGCTAATTCATTTGTGAATGTAGTAATAGTGTATGTGAATGTATTAATAGTTTACTTACTGAAATGCATAATCTCCAAGCCACATGAATATTATAGAGTTATCTGTTATAGAGTACAGAGCCAAAACAACAAAAGCTGTGTCACTCTTCCAATACTTTTGCATTTACGTGTATACAGTACATACATATTTTCCATTCATTGATGCATGTGCCGTATCTCTGCATTTTGTTTATGGAGTGATTGTTTGTCCACACATTATCTGTCATTGTTTGTCCACACATTATTTGTAAGTAACAACATAATTGCTCGATGGTGAAAAAATGTATTTGTCAATGGCCAATCTGAAGTAATAAAAGGCAGACAGGGTAGGAGACCCAAAGCCCATGAGTACACAAAGCATTATACAGAAATATTTAACAGTGATAAGATGACAAGTTGGACATCATGTCTCAAGCAAGCCCACTGACTGGTCAATATGCTCCAAACAGAATTTATATATAATCACTTGTTGAGGATATGTTAACCAGAAGTTTAAAAAGCAACTTAGATTAAAAATAAAAGACTCCAATTAATTATCTGGGAAATATTAAGATCCAGGCATTTGTGTTTTTGTCTTTTACCTTATCAGATTTTCAAAACTTCTCTCTTAAAATTCCTGGCACAGTAGAACAGTTTTGGGATATGACAGTGAAAGACACAAATAAGAATTGGGATTCAAAAACCAGGCTTGTAAGGCAGACTGCTATAAACACATCTTTTTTTAAATTAATGATGGCAGTGTCACCTTGGTAACAGTCAAATACACAGACAGTGTTTTTTGTACTTTCCCTTTAATTCCTAGTACTGGTTGAATGTAGTCAGAGCATCTGGTGGGCACAGGGCTTATGTTCTAATATTCTGATTTGGAAGTTCATTAATAGAAAGTAATTTATTAGAAGCATATTCAGAATTGTCGCTGCCATATGGTACTCACTGGAAGCATTGACATATTAAACCCCAATGTCTGCTCCCATAAATAACATAATAATTCCTTTGGAAAGGGAAATGAGTTGAACAGTCACTTCTATAAATGCAATGTTACCTTTGCAGGTACTGAGGAACGTACACTTAAAATATTGTATATTCATGACTGTTGACGTAATTCTTGGAATTCTAAAAATATTTCCTCCTGGAAAATTCCTCCTGGAAAACGTTTTTCCTGAAAATCAGTCCTGTGTTATTTTTGACTGGACTGGTTGTTTGACTTCTTGCTCGAATGTGACAACTGAAAGTTACCTTTTACCATTTTAATTAAAATCTCTGGGAAGGAAAGCTCTGTTCTCAATGTGGAAATAAATATTTTCTCTTTGGAATGGCCAGGCACATTAGATCATCCCACCATTGCAACATCCTCTGCCATTTCAGCAGGGTGTGAACTGGCATACGCATTCTCTGAAACGAGCACAGCCAGCTGCTCTCTATGTACACTCTGCAGTCCTCCAACCAACAGGCACAGGTATTGTGCCAGCATATCTTGCAACGCTTTTGCAGGCAGACTGCAGCTGCCAGATTGACTAAAACAGCCGCTCTTGCATGATGAGATGGGAAGTACCCTGAAGTGAACCCCCCAAACCCCTCCTCTCTCTGGGCAATGATGTGGTCAGTTATGCATTGCTTGACTTGACTCCCAGCCACCCCCGAGCTCCAGGGTGGAGAGGATTTGATTACGTGCATGAGGTTTCACGAAAATGCAAACAATCCTGATGTAGGGATAACAAGTACTCTTCAGAGACCAGCTATTTGCAGTATATTGTTTCAGAGACATTATTCAGCTTCATCATGTAATAATTTGGTGAAATGGTTAACAATAGAGCACATGCTGTTGCTACAGAATGGTATGTTTATGATACATTAAAATTCTATTGCATTGTTAAGCTGAACTTCATTTTCAAAATTGTTGCATTAATATGATACTGAATCTGTGTTTGCTTAGAATTTCAGCTGGAAAATATCCAAAGAAGTTTTATATGGGGGCTGTTAAGACTCTCCTTCATGAATTTTAATGAGAAAAATTAAAAGCATTTTCTTTCTTTTTTCTTTATTTGAAAACTAATAAAAAATAAAATACCAAAAATTAAAATATCAATTTGTGGTCTTCTGGGTGATTATTTGAATAACTGGTCTCACTTCAACATTACAGTCAGGAAAAATAGCTCACGTTCTGCATATATCCATTTATGCCATGCTTATCCACAGCCATATAATTTATTTTAATTATTCCACATCCTGAAAATATCCTATCCTGATAGTAAAAAAAAAAAAAAAGTATCTCTCAATGTGGGCAGGCTGGGCACTGCAATTCAGCTGGCAACACCTGTTAGTGTTTAGAATGTCTTCAATCCATATTGTTACGGCCTGAAAAAATGAAGGGAAGCCACACTCTGCGCAAAGCTGATGATCATAGCAGTGTGCAGAAAGTGAATTGGACCTTGCAATGTAATGGATGGCAGGGGACACCCTGCTGCTTTTCGAACCCCCAGACGACTTGTGGAAAAGTGCTGCATTTGCTTCATTTCTGCTAATGCAAAGAGCGTGCATGCCGCAGCACTGCAGAACAGGCCACTGGAAGAAACGGCTTGAAGAACACATAGAAAACCTTTGTGGCTAAACACCTTTCTTGCTTTTCGCTTTTTACACCAGTGCAAAAATACAGACTGGACTTGTCTTCCATACATTGCCATATCTGATTTATTAATTGAATAACAGTTCAAACTGTGCTTGCCCAGTGTGCAAACGGCGTATGGTTCCTTTAATAAGAAGGCCAGGATACTGTACCATTGTGTTTCAGACTAAAAATTCTTCATTTTTATTTTAATATGCATTTCTCCTTTACCTCTTCAGCCATGGACAAATTGTATTTTGCTTGCTGCATTTTCCAACACAGGCTAAAAGGATGGAACAAACTGAGACTGAGAATACAAGGGTACTCTCTTGGTTCTCATATCCATTCCTTGTATTCATCTTGAGAGTAATCAGTTAGTAAACCAAAAAAAATATATAATGTTTTTGCAGATTTCACAAGGTAATTATTCACAAATTGTATTACAAGACATCAGCAGCATAGACATAAATTTATAAATCAACAGTTTTTAACCATTTTTACACTAGAATTTTATTTTATTTATTCTGTGAAATGTGGCTCTCTTTTTTATCCTTTATTTATCTAAGTGGGTTCAGTTGAGAAAAAAATATATTTTCAAGGAAGCCCTAGCCAATAGAATTCAGTACAAAGCATAAAATACAACAAAGCACAGCACAGTAAAAAACCAACAACAACTATAAAACTGACAGAAAACTATGAAACAGTCATAGATCAATGCTAGGTACAGATCTATGTTTCTGACAACGTAACTTAATTCTAATGAAGTTGACATTTTCTTTGCTAATCATTTTGCTTCTTGCTGTCTCAAGTTATTTTGTGAGAGTTCCTGTTTTTGAGCTCCAGTTCCTATTTAACAATTGAACAGCTTTAGACAAAAGTCAGTAATTTGGCTCTGCAATAAGGTCACTCTCCCTTGAAAATATACCATGCACAGTAATTTTAATCTTCTTGTTTGGGATTACGGTACTGCATACAATCATTTTATGCAACAGAATGATCAAAACACATTTCCAGATGTAATCATGGAAACTGGAAAATGGTTTGAATGATTTCCAGTTAGCCAAGCAACTACTAAGAAGTTTTTTTTTTTTTTTTAACCTTAGTTAATGTATCTCCTTCTGAAGAGGTACAGCATTTCAGTAACAGCTGACTCTTCAAAATTATTCATTTTTACATAGTGATGTTGTCTGTTGCAAGGAAATCAAAAAATAAATGCTTGATATGATATGCAGTTCAGTTGAGGAGAGCAACACAATAAAAATGAAATTATCCAGTAATTCCAGCTCCCCTCCTGCTTGTAAAGCACATTTATGGTGAAGACCAAATAAATAAAGACTCACTTCGCAGTATCAAATGTGATTGAACCCTATATCTAGGTTCATCCACTTATCATCAACAACTTCTCTGCCAGTCTTTGTCAAGCCAGTTTAATGCTGGTACTGAACATTTCTCTTCCATTTATAGTTGGTCAGAATGGGAAATCAAACAGTGATAACTTGACTTTTATGTCCTCATTTCTCTGCCTTTATGATCTATCATTGACACTTTAAGTTGATTTATGTAATTACTAGGTGCTCAAGCTTCAATATAAGTTCCCACCATGTGTATTGTACTGTATGATATGATTGAATAATCAAATGAACGTTGAAATGCTAGAATCTATACATACAATGCCCTCCAAAGGTATGGCAATGGTAAACTGAAATTTGTTATTTTTGTTATTTTTGCTATATATTTATAACTTATTCATATTTTGATCTCAAATAGAAATCCTTTAAGCATATAAAAAAATAACATATTTTATACTGTTCAACTGTTCCCATACTGTTGGACAGCATGTATTGTACATGTTATGACCTTGCAATATTCCTGTCTTCCTTACTGGAGACATAGATTATTCACTTTGACAGTGGTTTCAGCTGTTTCCTGGCAACACAATCTCTTATAGAAAAATAATTTTAAATTGGCACCTCATTTGAACTTAAATGGTGGTGTTAAATGCTTCTGTGAGGCTAAATGAGAAGTTGTGAAGATCGATTAAATGGTGTGATCCACATTGTCTTTATTGTGCTACATGTTGATCATTATATTTGTAAAGACTACAAACAGAGGCATTGTTCAAGGTGAGGCAATGAGACTAAAGGGACAATGTCTAGAACTGCTAAAACCTGCAGACATCAATGAGAAAATGTGTCTTGATGACTCTGGACAGGATATCAAAATTGCTATAATGGTGTGTCTCAAAACTCTGAATTATATAAAAATTGCAATTAATTGAAAGAGTGTGATATAATTCTGTCACAGCTGTGGAGGTACTGTCCATGTTGGGATTATGAGAAAGAACAAATATTAAATGCTACAGTTCCAAAAACACAAATTCTTCCTTCTGTTATCTATACCCACTTATTCCTGGTCATGGGTCACGGGAGGTCCTATCCCAGCATGCATTGGGCAAGAGGCAGGGATACACCATGGACAGTTTGCCAGTTCATTGCAGGGCACGCGCACCATTCACTCACACACTCATACCTAGGGGCAGTTTAGAGTCTCCAATTAACCTAAACTGCATGTCTTGGACTGTGGGAGGAAACCCACGCAGACACAAGGAGAGCATTCAAACTGTTCCAAAAACGATGGCACTTAATTTTCTATAATTAATGTACTTTTCGTGGTACCCATGGTCAGAAACTAAATTTACATGATAGCACACGTATTTTGTGACATGTCTTGCCTACCATACAGGATGTGTTTCATATATTCATGAAACAATGACTATATTTATATATATACACAAAATGAAAGACATCTATCAATATTTATGATTCATTGGTTGGAAATAATTGGATTTTTTAAAACTTTTGCCTAATTAATTCTCTCTGAATAGTTTGGCATAATGAATGGTTTTAAGAATGTGTTTATCATAGTTGAAAGAGCACTTTTAATGAAGAATAGATGTTGGCTTCTTTCTTTTAGTTCAAATTAAAATGCAATGACACCTACATTGAGAGCAAATTCCCTTGCTAATATAAATGATATGTTGATAAATGTATCTTAAGAGCAACATTAGGTGGAAGACTGTAGGGGAGACTAGTAGATGGATGTTGTGGGAACTGGGCTTTTAAGTAAGATACTTAACCTAAATCTCTCTGGTAAACATCCAGCTATATAAATGGATTGAGTTTAAGTGTAAATGGTGCAGATCAACATGGGTAAGAGCATCTCCCCAACTAAAATGTAAAAAATAATTTCAATGACATGAGACTGGTGCCATGGCAATTAGTCTGTCCTGACAAAAATTCCCTTGATGGAAAAAAAGAACTTCCCACTCTCTTATATATTCTTAAATATGCTCTGGATTCAGAAACCCTCTGAAGTTGGAAAGGTCAAAACTATGTTTCACGATAATAAAGTGCAGTGTAAACTTTTGTTTCCTTTTAAGTTTTTGGTCCAAAACCTGATTATCTGTTAAGAGAAAACAAAATAGGCATATAACATTGTCCATGAATTGTGATGCATAAAATGTTATTCCCTTCCACAGACAGAAGGAAACCCTTTATTCCCGATGTACCCCCGTCAGTTACTTGGCCATTAACATTTAGGTGGATTTTTTCTTGCTATGAAATCATTTGAGCAAGGTCAATTTAAATGTCCGTTGATATGTCTATTCTTGAGCTTCTTTTCAGTTTCTTTCTTTCTACTACAGACTTCTAGTTGCATATATCTCACAATGACCTTTCAGCACTTTCTTAGTTCCATTCAATGTGGTTGCTTGGTTGTATTTTCTTTAGTGATAGCAGTATAGAATAGAATAACTTCATTTTTCCCAGAGGGAACTTGAATTCATGGATCCAATGCATTCATGCTCATATGTTCTTTAGTGGATAACCAGTGTTGATGGTAACATAAAGCTTTTCCATTTCTTTTATGTATTTTTCTATATTTTTTATGCAGGATCATTGGCTACTAAAATATGATTGTACCTTTCAACCACAAAGGGGTTATCCTATCACCAGTTAAGGAACAAATTAAGGAATTAGTATTAAAACTTAATTTTTGACAGGTCAGCCCTTGTTAACAGTCATCTGTCCTTCACAACCTTGTTGGAAATCCAGAAAAAAATCCATCCCACATTCAAAGCTATTATTCAGTTATGGATGCCTACAGGATTATCTGTGGATTTACCTTACAGCAGAATCCAACATGATGCAATGAGCATGTGCTACAATGTTTGAAAATATTTCAAATTAAAACATTGACTGTCTTTGAAAATGTCAGATATTATTTTAAGAGCATATATTCAATGGTATGATGATTTTGCTTCTTTAATTGGGTTTTCATAATTCCAAACACTGCTTGAAATTATGCAAAAAAAAGAATAATAAATCAATTTTTGTGTGAGCACTCCTAACATATTTTAAATTTACCACATCACAGTTCTGTCCGCTGCACATATGTGGAAATGTAGTTTGAACACTACCTGATAGAAAAGATCTAGCCTCTCTTTAATTGGAGTCTTCAAGGAGTCCAGATCAAGGGCTACTGAACTCCAGGTCCTGTGGGCCACAGTGCCTACTGGTATTTGTTCTCACCGTGCACTACATCATCTGATTTTACAAATGAACTTCCTGAACCAAGGGGGTAAAGTAATTAGTGAAATCAGGTGGTGTAGTTCATGGTTGGAGCAAATTACCTGCAGACACTGTGGCCCGCAGGAACTGGAGTTGAGTAGTGCTGGTCCAGACCATCTACTTTCTCCTAACACAGACACCTGGGGTCATCGGACCACTCTGCACTGTTCACCATGACAAAGATCACGGCGTAGGCTGTCTGGTCTTTTAAATGATGCAGCTTGCGCCCTGCTTGATGGCAACTGGATGTTAAGTCATGGGCGACGCAATGAAATGTCACCACCTGGCTGTGTAATGTGTCTGAAATTATATCCATTAAAGGGCTCCCTCTGTCCTCGCTGTGCAATCGGTTTCTAACTATCCTAAGAAAATAAACAAACCCATTTCTGCAGCACTGTGAACACAAATGCTGAGAGGCAAATTAAAAGGGAATTTTGGCAGCTTCACCATTTTTGGGAACATGCTCATCTGAGGAAACACAATATACTTCCTTAGGTTCATTATGAGAATTACACAGAACAATCCCTGAAATCTGTTGGCAGACACTTGTATTATGCAGTTTAATTAAACATGAAGATGTGGGAAACAAGAAGGCCCTGTACAATCCAACGGTCAAGTATTTTTCTGCATTATGTCAGCTATAATAAGATAGGAGGAGCACACAAGTCACTGAGTATAAGGATATTTTTCTGTCCACTGAATGTTTTTACAGTGTGTCCCATCTGGCCTTGTATAGCTCAGTATCTGCATGGGATGGGCTAGGGGCTGCTTTGTAAACTGCTCTTATGTCCTCTCCTGCCCTCACAGCGAGGGGTATTTCAGACGCAAGCAGCATCCCACGGAAGCACAGAGAGCATCGTTTGCATCTTTCTGAATGGGCAGTGAATACAGAATGAAGGTATTTATATGGAAATGTAACTTTCATGACTTTTCCATTCAGCGGCTTTGGTTGTGTGTTTTAATCTTCCTTCCAAATGAATCCAACAGACAATGCAATCATAGTTTATTAACAATGTACCCTGTAAGCAAAAAAGATAATATAACATATTTTACTAAATCAATTCTCAAATTGACAATTGCATTTTTCTATACGCTTGTATATCTTGGCCCTGTATATACTGTATTGCAAGATCATACTTTGTACAACTGGCAGCTTATGAGATGAGAGTGTTTTAGAGCTCAATCTCTGGCTGCATTTCAAGTTGCTGTTTGATGTTTCTCACCCACTCCACTCAGCTCTATCCTTCCTTTTGAGATGTGCCTGAAGAAAAACTATCTCCATCTTTTGGGCTGAGCCTATCCACTAGAGAGTAAGTGAGGGAAGCTTCATTAGCCTCTAGCACTCTGCTTCTCCCAAATCTCTCTGAAAAACAGATCTATTCATCAGATTGTCTTATGTTGTCATGTTTTCTGGCTTTTTAAAAAAAGTTTGAAAATCTGCAAAAGGCAGAATCTCACGAATACAATACAGAAAATTTCACAAAAAAAGTGGAAAGCATACAATAATTATTTTTTAATACATCTTGGTTTCCCCATATAGAAATGACAGCTCCTTTTATAAATAGACAAGAAATTTAACAATTATTTTATTGCAACATTCCTGAACTCAGCCTTAATGACCATGGGCATCCATAAAAATTGGGGATAAGAAATCAGTGGAAATATGAGTGTAAAGAATTCCTTTAAAAAAAATTTATATTTTTGTACCAATAAATCTAAATGGAAAGTTGCAACAATGCAAGTTCTGTTTAAAGTTTATTTAATAAATGTTTAAAGCAGCAGTACTGCTTTGGTAAATAGAATAAAAATAATGTTTCTCATGGGGGTCAACATAAATACAAAAAGCGATACACTAACTGCGAGGACCACTGGCCTCTTTGATAACGCGATTTAAAAGAACACAAGGAAAAAGAGAAGCAAGCACACTTTAACCACAGAGAGATCTTCTTACCATGTAATCCTACCGTTTTTCCCCCAGGTACTGAATCCCCTGGCACTCTGCCCACATTTCAATCTTCAAAAGGAGCCAGAAAAGTTGCAGGCTATTCACCCATGAATGGTATTACAAATAATTAAAGTGTTATATCAGGTTTTATTAGACTAAATCTGAACCATCTTTTTCGAAAGAGGTACATCAAGGTGAATATCTTTTAAAAAATCAAAAGGTCACAGGGTCACGCTTTTTATGATTTATTCATAGATTGAATATAAATTTTAATACCTTCGTGGATGCTGGATTTCATCACATAAATCAATTTAAAGTGCACCATAACATAGATTTCATCTGGGAGATCAAGGTTTTCCAAATTGGTTGAAGAAAACATTCTATTGTGCCACTGCAGCCAAAATGGGTGAAGAACAGGGATTTTCACAGCTTATGAAAGTCATAAAGAGCAGTGCAGTCATCTTCAGCTATTTTCAATATAAATATGCCAGTGTCTCTAAAACCACATCCTGGGGACCCACCATACCCTCAGAGCTAAGTTTTCAATTAATTACTGAAAGTTTTATTGAGCTGTTCAGTGAATCTGGATATGTATTTCATGTGCTATCATTGCCATAGTGTTATTGGCTGTTTGTGCCAACACAAAGTTGTTTATGCAACATATTCTTTGTTTTTTTCTTCCTTAAATTAATTCAGCTCAACCTATTTATTAGCATAGATGTTCAATTATATATAAGTAAATTTTACACACACATATATCACAAACTTATACTATCGTGAATGATCCACTGAACTGACACGAATATTTAAGTACAAATTGATGTCCAATGTATCCCTCATACCAGTAGGTCTGCTGAGTCTTTCTGGTGCTGTAGTACAGTTAGTTTCCCAAAACTTGTTCCATTGTTTGTGTTTAAAAAAATGTTTCCCTTTATCTGTCTCTTTCCCCCCTCTCTCAACCCATCCCTTTGCATCTCATCCCATTTCATCCTCTCTCTCTCCCCCTCTCTCTCTCTCTCTCTCTCATATATATATATATATATATGAATAATACATGCAGCTTTTTCAATCGAGTTGTGACATTTTCCCCCTAGAAGCTATCAGGGTGTGATATCAAGAACCTTTGTTGGGTCAGTGAGTTAAACGCGGGGCCCCGCCCCCAAGTGGGTCATGGCCTCATCCGTGTGGCCTCATCCGGTTCCTGTCAGCGCTCCACCCTGTGACCGTCACAGGGCAAGGTGCCCCCAAGACCCTCCCAGAAATCCGTTTTCCTCCGCAATTCCCAGCTCCGCGGTCTCTACAGAGACGAGTGTAAAAATAACCTGGTCGGATTTGTCACACTGCACTGCCTCCGAGCATGATCGACGAGCAGTGACAGGAACAAACAGAAAGAGATCTCCGCTGACGCTTTCCACCTTAGCAATAATTTAGAGCGAGGAAGGCAAAATTCTCTCAGCTATTTGCCGTTTACTACATTATTATCAAATATAATTTCTTAAAAAATAATAATTTTTTTTAAAATACAAATTTCCCCCTTTTCACAGCCAGTGCAAACTTTCATGTGACTAGAGGTATAATTTTTACAAATCAATGGATAAAGTTAATTAAGTATAAGTTACAATACGCATCAACAGACAGGTATAAAATGACTCATTGGATTCTAAAAAGTGGGTCTCTTTCTTTGCAGAGCATTGCTTCCATAGTGAAAAAAAGAACTGTTAGTGTTGTCTTTAATATTTGAGCAATCGCCCAAGCAATTACTATTGAAATAATTTCATGTGTGAATGAACCAAACTACAAATAAGTTCCAGGCATCCTCGTTGGGCCATGAGATCATAAAATACCTTCTTTCCAGGGTAAATAAATAGCTGTGTTTTTTCCCATCTGAATCTATTATAGTTAATAGTTATCAGTATATGTAGTGCTGATTGTTTCTATGTACTTTCATTTGAAAGGGACTTTAAAATATTGTTCCCACAACAGATTACATGTGCTGTTCTTATATCAGTTATAAATAGGCTAATACATAAGTATATTAAGCAAGCTTTGATTAGATGTGGGTAAATAATTACCTATAATAAAATATTTAGAAATAAAACATTTAGTCGAGGATTTCTTTAAGAAAATCATCACATCTGAATTTCTACCTGTTCCAAAAACAAGAAGTCAATATTGATAACATTTACATAGTGATAAAAATACAGTGTCTCTGAAATATTTGTGTCTATAAATATGTTCATTTTTATCCAGCCTTCCAACTAGTCATCCATCCAGTATACACAGGAAATTTGAAAGCTTTCAATAAAATGTATTTCATTTGAAACTTCCAATATAATGTTATGAAAGTGGCTCATTACGAAATAAAATTTTGAATCATGCAGGATAATAATTGCAAAAATCAATGATGCATGCATATACATCCTATTTATATTAAAATATATAAGAAATTAATATGTTCCATCTCATTGTCTTATTTCAGTGATCCCACACCTTGGGTCTTATTGAGTCTGGTTCCTCCCAAGACGTCTTACTATATGTCATCCAGGGAGTTTTTCTTTTCATTTGTTGCCTCTGACTTGCATTGTGAGGGTTTAGGCCAGGGTATACTGTGAAGCATATTGTGACATATTTTTTATAAGATGTGCTATAGAAATAAAATTGCATTGATTTATAAGTTGTTCTATTATATTTATGTTGTTTATGAAAGATTCAAACCCTGGTTGCATAATCAAATGCAAGGTACAGCTAGTATTGATCA